>NC_046184.1:71673343-72298343 GCF_011004875.1 Balearica regulorum gibbericeps
ATACATCTCTCTACATATACATCTCTGTAAATATGCAATTTCCAATAAGTGCTTTTGTTTTACTAACTAGGCAATAAGAAATTTCTTTTACTCCTGCGCTGGCTGGTGTGTTGTTACCTTCATTCTGGGAGTCTGTGATCGACACAGTGACAACATAATGCTGACAAATACTGGACACATGTTCCATATAGATTTTGGAAGATTTTTAGGTCACGCACAGACATTTGGAAGCATAAGAAGGTTAGTATCTATAGTAATGCCCATAGTAAACTTTAAAGCAATGTTCTGAAACTTCACAGCCTTATCAATACCCATGGAAAATATACAAAGGAGATCATGCTTTGTTGTTGTTTCTGAATTTTCAAGAACAACATCTTTTTGTTGTTCACAAAACCTCTAAAAATATAGGAACGACTGGAAAAGGAATTAAATTGAGATGTTGGACATCCCCTTTCAGTCTAAAAAAAAAAAAAAGTGTAAATTCTTGTTTTGTCAGAGATTTGAATGATGCAGTTCAGTAGTGACCAGAATAGGAGACTGGCCTATGCCAAAAGAATTCTGATGTCCATTGTTTTTTTTTTTCCTAACAGAAGAGTGTTCTTATAATTGATCCAAAACTATAGATGTATCTAACTGACCACTTTCTTCCCATACACAGAGAAGAAACCAGCTTTTCCAAATAGACATTATGCCTCTGTGGGTAAAATTGCATACTTTGTCATTATCTTTTGAAGGTTTACATCTAACCACACTGAGCTCCTTGTTTTACCTTATCAAGACTGTGATTTTTCTGTGTTTGTATCTATCTGTGATGAAATTATCCCATGATAAAGATAAATAAAATAGTGTGATCATGCATTCTAGTTCTTAGTGAGAACATACTATGGAGGAATGAATTGGGATGGAATAAAAATAGGTAGGATAATGCCACTATGTGCAAAACACAAAGAAGCTGTTATAGCAGAGTAGAGAATAAATAAATGATCCCTAATACTGACAAGATGAGCGGGGTGGGGGGATATGTCTTTCCTCCATGTTTCCTAATAATTTCAAGAACTAGTCCTAGAATTAAGTTTGAGCCAATTGTTCTTTTTTTCTTTTTTCTTTTTTCCTTTTTTTTTTTTAAGCTGGCCTTTGACTATTCTACACTATCTCAGTGTGTTAGACAGAAATGACAGCGTGGGAGTATTGATTGGAAGCTGATGGGGCTAATAAGTACTTCTAAGCCAGGCAGTCAAAAGATTTAGTTGCAGTGCTCAGAATTATCATCAATCATTCAAGATATGCTCCCTTAATCCTACTTATTTGCTGTGGAAAGAATAAAGCAGAACAGAATAATAAAAAAAGATACTCATGCACACTCTGTCAAGTGCTGCATCCCTCACTCCAGCAAACCTCCTTTTGGAGCCTAACAGGCATTTCCTTGAGCAGTAATATTACATGAGCAAAGAATTACCTAGTTTGAGTGAGTGACAGGATGAAGCAAATGTAGGGGAGGGGATACAACAACCAAATTTGAACTGACATCATGTAATAGCAATAATAAAAATAGATATTAATTTTACCGTTTTACTGTTTTACAACTCACTCATACTACACTTACTTATTAAGTCTATGGAAATGACGTAAAATATAGTCACTTCCACAAACAGCAACCATTTTTTCCTGTTTCTTCATGCAGTGTATTACTTTTGACCTATAAAATAAAATAATACATTTCAGGACTTCCATTCGTGGAGTGCCCTCATGGTTCCTTCGTAAAACTAGACTCACATTTAACAGTGGGTTGTGAACACCATGGGACAATCAATGGTTGTCTTCCTCGTACCTACAGGCAACTGAGCAGATACAATATTAATGACTATAGTTCTCATGAGTTGTACACACCTTCATGAAGTGTAATGTATTATTTGTAACACAGGGATATCACATTTCTACATCCTTAAATTTCAGGCGCTCTCAAAATTTGAAACCCTCAGTGCTATTTGTATCTACTCATTCCCACAAGGCAAGTCCTGAAATAGGTTTAGCCTCTGGTTCCTTTAACAGCTCTTTATATTAGATTTTTATTTGAGTTCTTACTAGATTTTTATTTAAGTTTTTTGCACTCCCAACAATATCATATACCAAAATAATATTGATAAAACAGCAGCACAATGCTTTCAAATCTTTAGAATTATTAGTGATGACCCTTGGGGTTTTGTACAGTAGATGCTATACACATATTGTGAAGTTCTATAGTGGCTTTAAAGAATGAGAAGTATTATATACAAATCCCTGTACATGCAACTGGTCTTTACACACATCACACAAACAAACTTTTTTTTTTTTTTAAAATTGTAAAATGAAATCTGTGTGAATGCATGAAGGCTTATAGGAAAGGAGTCCTGACTGAACTGTTTGAAATAGTCATTCCTTTCAGAATTTAGGAAGATAACTTGCTTGCCACCACTGTCCATTTTCTGTTCTCAGGGAGTGCTTTTTGCCATTAACAAACTCTTATTCCTCACAAAGCTTCACGGGCATAGATCCTCTCCAGGGTTCTGTATATGGAGCATTCCTTCTGATGTAAATAAAGGGAAAGGCATACATGTCAGCTTTAAGAATCACGTGCTGTCATGCATGGGCTGCAGTTCTTTCAATCAAATCCAATATGAGTCTTCAGAGAACCCTTTGAAGCTGATATGATTTCATGCAGTCACACTCACTTTTGCATTCATGATTGTATAACACCCCAACAACGGATTAGTTAACTTTTCTACTTCCTGTCCTCATCTTTAAATGATGTCCAATAAATCTGCTCAGTTTGAGTCCAAGGCACAAATCAGTAGGTCAGCTCTTATTGATTTCAGAGGGAAGAGGAATCAGGAACTTTCTGTCTTTTCCAGTTCCATGTACCTTCACAGTGCAGCAAATATGTTAAATAGTGCTAATAACCTGTCTTTACTTGGGTCTAGGAACTAATGTTTCAAAAGTGTTGGAGACAGACATATGAAGTATCTGACCAATAGCATAATAACAGAGCTTGGCAGAAGAATTATTCCCAAAATCCCACTTTTCTACCAAACCAGGAGATTTCGTTATCTTTATTTATTAATTTATTTATTTTTAAAATCATAGCAGATGACACATTTTGATAGTGGTGATAAAATACTCCTTCTTTCATTCTCTAATCCAGCCACCACATATGAGCCTACAGTCCCCTAAAGCAGTAAATTCTGCAGGTCATATTCTTTATCTACTGAGTATTCTGTGGCAATCATATTAGACCTACTCTGACTGAAATAGGTGTAATATTATCCAGGTAATCATGCAGAATAGGTCATCAAATGGTACAGAAAAAGGTGTCTGGCTCATGGTTGTACCTGCCATGCTTTCTTTGCTTTTGTTTTCTTCTTTTCAGTTCTGACCAGTTCCTTTTGAACTTTTATTCTTTGGTGAATTAAGCAGTAAGAAATTTATTTAAATCCTGTGCTAACTGAACTAATCCTAACTTCAGCAGTCTCATCCTCTCCACTAGCAGTCACTTCCAGCACCGTTGTTTATATTTTTTCAGTCAATGATGTGTAGTCTGAAATCTGATGGCAAAATATGGAGTAGTCCAGCTCGTGGCACTCTGTCTATTCACCTTTTGAAAATCTAGGTGTCCATTCTTTTTTTTTTCTGGGTTTTGTTTTTTTTTTTTTTTTTAATATCCAGTCATCCTGATTATTTACAACATTCACTGGCCTTTCTCTTCCCTGAGCTGAATCACAGAGACCCTCTTGTCTCTTTGCCAAACTAATCCTGTGTCTTGGCGTGATATTCCCAGAAGTTAAATCTGCTAGGCTGGTTTTGTTCTACAACGTTAATTACAAGAGGCAGCCTAACTATTCCATTGGGAAATTCCATTTTTTTTAAGGAAGTTTCAAAAATATGGGAAAATTATCTTTCCCACACTTACTTTCTTTGTCAGTGTTTTCCTATTCTGAAAAGCACTTAAGAAAGTCTGAGCATGTAGAAAAGTAGAAGTGTTTCTTTTTATTTTAAAAGTAACACATTTCATTTTTAGTGTTAATAACCTAAAATGAGTGTTACTGTCTCACTGGAAGTGTTTATTTGGAAGAAAAAACATTCTTTTCAGGTATTTCTTTCTAAAACAGAAAAGTTGGCATGCTGTCAGGGAAAAATAAGTTGTATCTACATTCTTTGACTACATTGCATCTATATGTGTTCCATCTTTTTCCTAAAAATAGGAACAAGTGGGGAAGAAGGAAGATAGGAATTAGAGAATTTCATATTTTACTTTTTTCTTTTTGCCTATTTTAACTTTTATTTAGAGTACTCATCAAAGGAAGAGTCTAAAACTTGAAAGTAAAAACTTAAAGTATAATTACTTTCCATTTCCTAAATTTGTGCGTGAAGACTTGGACTAACCTCTATTACCTGCTGAAAAGTTTCATTAGGAATTTTTAGTATGCCTACTTATTAATTCATTTTCTGCAGTTTAAATTTATTTTTCTGTCATGATCGATCTGGAGTTATTAGTTTATGTGAACTGGTAACTCCTTTGCCACCACTTTCGGCACTTCCTGTATTCCACCCTCAAAAAATATCTGACTGAAATCCTGGAAAGATTTAATTTCATGACTTAAAGCACCTTGGTAGCCCCAATGATCTTAATAAGATTATACAGATGTTTGAAGATAGTCATACACACATTAGTCTATGCATAAAGGCTGAAAGATGAAATATGCATAAAGACCTAAAGGTGAAACAATGTCACCTCCAAGGTGACTAAGGGGACTTGAAGTTATGAGGCAAGTCCATCACTTCTGAAAGTCAGATGTCTCTAATTGCCCCGAATTAAACACTAAAAGCTCAAGTCAAGTGTGAGAACATATGAGCAGCACAAGTTGCGGTCGTGAGTTTCAGGTGCACTTCTGTTTTCTTTGTCTGCCTTGAAGAGTAGGTGTTTATTGTTGCCGGTTTGATGCTTTCCCTAATTATCGAGCCTGGATAGTAGTTTGCCCTTTACCATTCGTTATTTATTTTCAGAAATAGCCTCTTGGGGAGGGCATTCAACTAAGGCTTTTTGAAATCAGAGTAAATTATGTTCACTGTCCACTTTATATCCCTAATTTTTTTTGGTTATCCTTTCCAAAGTACCCTGACGGTTAAGGAAGGCACTATTTTTCCCATACAGTGGCTGTATGGATTTGACTCTATCCAGTTTTGTTCATCCAAGTGCATTGTTCTGCTGCTGGATTGAGTTCCCTGGAACCCAGTTATCATCTGCCCCGACTCTCAGTATTCTTCTTGGCTTTTCATTCAGTTCAAGCATGACATAAACTTCTTTCCTATCTTCAGGAACAGCCGCTTGCTTGAAGGAGTTACCATGTATTCTTGTTAACTATTATCTGGGCTAGAGAAATTGTTTGATGCCTTCAAAGCTACCAATGGAATTCCCTCTGCTTTGGGAGATTTACTGCACATGACTTATTTAAGTGATTCCCTATCAACTTCCTGCTTCAGAGATTTCCTCCTGCCCTCTCTCCTTCCCTCCTTCTATTTCTATTAGTCACCCTGTGATTTTTTTGTAGACTGTGACTCTAGAGACAGGAAGTTTAACAATAAAACAGAAATAAAAGGGGAAAAAGACATAGTGTTCACTGTCCATTTTGATTATATGATTGTGTTATCCTTTTCAAAGTATAACTCTTTGCAGACATATATTTTCTCTTTCCTGCTCCCATCAGAAACATTTTATTGTATCATCTCTTTTTCCAAAAGCCTTCTATACATCCCACTTTATGTTCTGGGGGAGCTGTTCTCACATGCAATCAAGTGTACATTTATATGCAGGGAGACCTGTTCTCACACACAGTCAAGTACACATCAAGCACTTTTAAATTAATCTCCGTTGTTTGGTCTTGGTATCTTTTTTCTCTTGTTCTGCACGCTACGCCTTTGTCCTTCATCCTTAACTGGAAAGCATACTGATATATTTAATTCATGTAAGACTTCATCCCCTGCCCTAAGGAATTGCTTTGTAATTCAATTTCTTCATCACTGGTTTACTTCTCTATTTTACCCAGTAATATACAAAACTCCTGCAACAATCTACTACTGTATTTTCCAAGTAGCCGTGTTGGGTTTGCGTGGCAAGGTTTTGGTAGCGGGGGGGCTACAGGGGTGGCTTCTGTGAGACGCTGCTAGAAGCTTCCCCTGTGTCTGACAGAGCCAATGCCAGCCGGCTCCAAGACGGACCCGCCGCTGGCCAAGGCCAAGCCAATCAGCGCCTCTGTGATAACATATTTAAGAAGGAAAAAAAAAAAAAAAAAAGCAAGTTAGAGAGAGCTTTTGCAACCGGAGAGAGGAGTGAGAAGATGTAAGAACATCTGCAGACACCCAGGTCAGTGCAGAAGGAGGGGGAGGAGGTGCTCCAGGCGCCAGAGCAGAGATCCCCCTGCAGCCCGTGGTGAAGATCATGGTGAGGCAGGCTGTCCCCCTGCAGCCCATGGAGGAAGGATGAGGGGGTGTAGAGATTCCACCTGCAGCCTGTGGAGGACCCCACACCGGAGCAGGTGGATGCACCTGAAGGAGTCTGTGACCCTGTGGGAAGCCCGCGCTGGAGCAAGTTCCTGGCAGGACCTGTGGACCCATGGAGAGAGGAGCCCACGCCAGAGCAGGTTTGCTGGCAGGACTTGTGACCCCGTGGGGGACCCCATGCTGGAGCAGTTTGCTCCTGAAGGTCTGCACCCCATGGAAGAGACCCATGCTGGAGCAGTTTGTGAAGGAGTGCACCCCATGGGAGAGACTCACGTTGGGGAAGTTCATGAAGGACTGTCTCCCATGAGAGGGACTCCATGTTGGAGCAGGGGAACGATGAGAGGAGTCCTCCCCCTGAGGATGAAGAAGCGGCAGAAACACCGCGTGATGAACTGACCATAACCCCCACTCCCCGTCCCCCTGTGCCGCTGGGGGGGGCGGAGGTTGAAGCCAGGAGTGAAGTTGAGGCCAGGAAGATGGGAGAGGTGGGGGGAGGTGTTTTAAGATTTGATTTTATCTCTCATTCCTCTACTCTGTTTTGCCTAGTAATAAATTAGATGAATTTCCTCTCTAAGTTCAGTCTGTTTTGCTCGTGACGATAATTAGTGAATGATCCCTCCCTGTCCTTATCTCAACCCGTAAGCTTTTCATTGTCCTTTTTCTCCCCTGTCTAATGAAGGAGGGGAGTGATAGAGCGGCTCTGGTGGGCACCGGGCCCCCAACCAGGGTCAACCTACCACCCCATCTCATACTAAGACCTGTTAGCTGAATATTCGTTAGGTATGGGATATAAGGTCACTTGTTATATTTATTTTAAGGCAACTTTTAGGTCTGAATTTTAAAATCTTTTTTTCAGTACTGAGGGTCAGTCAGAACAAAAAAAGCAGTTGTCCAGCAACCTCTAATAATAAGAGGAATTGCTTCAATCTCCTTGTGAATTAACTCTCAACTGTTTTATCAATAGGGTTAGTAATAAACTCCTAACAAGCTTGGAAAATTTGGTAGTCTTAGAAAATGGTGTAAGACATCAGGAATGCTGTACTGAGCACTTTCAAATATAGATATTGAACGTGAAGTATATACAGGATTTAAATCCACCTTAACATTGTTATGCAATCTGGTTGCTGGTACAGGCTGCTTTATATGTGTCTATGTGATCAGAGGATCCTAACTCAGCTCAGAAGGTGCCTGAGCTGGACACAGCAGTGCTTTTTAACCAGTCAATATAAGATGCACATGGTTGCAACAGGACAATGTTCGAAACTATTGAAGACATGCATGTTCTTAAAGCAGAGTACATCATCTTTCAGGGGGGATCTTTTTTGGATTCTTCCAAAATATACAATCAGCTGACTGTACAAAATGGTTGAAATTCTGTGATATAAGTGAATAAATTCTGTGGTCAGACTGCAGAATAACTAGTAATCACAGCAGAGACCAGGGCAATGCAACCAGAGTGAAAACCATCAAGAGATGCCTGGAACTAGTTTCTGCTTTCCCATCACGAGGCTATTGCAAATTTTCTTGTTACAAGGTAAGCTTCCAGATTGCAGTGGCAAT
The DNA here is from genome assembly GCF_011004875.1 of Balearica regulorum gibbericeps. Classification (NCBI taxonomy): domain Eukaryota; kingdom Metazoa; phylum Chordata; class Aves; order Gruiformes; family Gruidae; genus Balearica; species Balearica regulorum. The sequence goes on from NC_046184.1 coordinate 71,681,435, forward strand.
ACAGGCTGCAAATGCTAGGTCTACACTAAGAACTGTAACCATGTCTAACCTCAGCTGTCAACATTTGGGTTAGCTATACTGTCATTTAGCATAATAATCCTATTGGACCAGGTGTAATCAAATCTCCATGATTTACAAACTCACTAACTTCAATTGTCCCACCATGACAGGGATTTTTAGTTAAGTCACATTCCCTTGCACTTTGCACAGGCAAAGGGGCACAAATAAACAGTTACTATGGCTCAGTTTACATGGGGATGTTAGCAGAATGATGAATCAGAGCCCTTTGCTTAGGTGAGGATTATAGCTTGTTTTCTACCATATCCGTTAAGCATGATTAAATCTCGATGTAACCAATTCAATTACTGACAGAAACAGATAAATCTTTCAGAATAAGCCAGTCCAATGTGTGAAATATTTCTTTTACTACTGATCAAAATAGCGGGTATGTCCAACAGAGTAATTTTACTGGAAAGCTAACATTAAGGCATTGATAGTGAAAAATAATGATAATAGTAACGTTGATATACACATAAGAAGAACTAACTTCATGAATAAATAAGACCATAATGGTTTAAGAACTGTCCTCAGTTACCTAAGGAATTCAGGAGATTCTTTCTAGTTTGATGTTTCTGCCTATAAAGGTAGATGTTAATATAAAAATAATGTGGATAAAACTGTAATCAGAAATGAGATTTTAAATTTGTAGTTAGAAAACTTTTTATGCAAACTTAGATATCTCAAACAGTAGCAGAAATGGCAGAAAATAGAGTTAAAACCATCTTATCTGGTATAGACTTGACTTCTGGTTGTTTGGTTGAAGATTATAGGTCAAAAGTATTAGATACATGTTTCAAATGTCTAGGCCCTGTAGTTTACCTGAGCCAAGGATGCTCAGGGCATTCAGGAATCTTTCTGTGTAAGTATTGAGGGGATAAGGTCAACACTAAATTCAGACCAGTTTACCCAGGGCTATGTCCAGTTAAATCCTGAAAACCTTCCAGGACAACCTTTCCAGGCAAACTGTTTCAATATTTAATTATCCTCATAGTGAAGAGTTTTTTCCTTATGGCCAGTCAGAACCTCAGCTGTTTCACTTTTCTCTCTTACTCTTTCCTGGATCCATCTGTTTCATAACCTCTGATAGATACTAGAAGATTGCTGTTTGGTCTCCTGAAAATCTTCCTCAGCCTCTCCTCATAGGCAAGTTCTCTAGCCCCCAGACATCTTGGTGGTGGCCCTCTGATGAACTTACTCCAGTTTAGTGACATCTTTCTTGCTTTGGCAGGGTACGGACTGCCAAGTGCTAAGTAAAGGGCATCTACTGGCTGTTCTCCCATGAATTCAGGCCAGGATGTTGTCAGCCTTCATCACTTCCAGGGCTCATAGTTGGCCCACCACTGGCTCATGCTCAGCTCACTGCCCACCACCTGGGGGTCCTTGGCAGTGAAGACTGAGGCAAAGAAGGCAATGAGTACCTCAGCCTTGTCTGTGCTGCCATGTCACCAGTCGCCAGCAGGTCCACATTTTCTTTGTTCGTCCTTTTACTAATGATGTATCAGTAGAACTTTTTCTTGTACTTCGTGTCCACCACCAGCTTTAATTGTAGTTGAGCTTTTGCTTTCCCAACACCGTTTTTTCATGCCCAGGCAGAGTTTGTATATCCTTCCTTTGTAGCCAGTCCTTCCACTTCCTATATATGTCCTTTTTACCTTGAAGCTTAGTCACGAATTCCCTGTTTGGGCAAGCAATTCTCCATCTGTCTGTTACTGGAAATAAAAGTTGTTATTAAAAGTACAATTGACAGTAAATCCCTCAGGATAAATAAATTCTGCATTTTTTTTTTATTTTTGAAAGCTGTTTCAAATTTGCCAATTCACTTGTCTCTTCTATTCCTTTTTATAGCATTGTAATTACTATTTGGCAATTGAAAATTAGACTGTCATTTTATTTAGATGCGGATGGATATATGTCAGGTCTGGGTGAATTGAGGAATAAAGTCTCAGCAAGATGCTGTTTACACTCTTCAGGAGCAGACATGTATCTGTGGAACTGTTAGCAAGATTTCTTCACTAAAAGAAATAGAAAACAGAAAAGTTTTCTAAACAAATCTGAATATAGATTTGCAATACAAGCCAGTGAAAATGCAAGTGGTAGCAGATGTCATTGAAAAACTGCTGTAAAGTCCAGCAAGTGAAGTATTTATATTTTATACAAAGCTCAGAACTACCGCTCTGTTATGAAGTCACTTAAAATATATTTACATCATTTAGATTCTATGCTTGCTGAAGAGACTGTCGTCATCTATAACAGTGATCAGAAGAATAATAAACACTGTTGAGTTCTCCTGGAGCATTCACCTTTCTCGATTGGTTATTTTTTTCCAGGAGAGGGTCATTTTGTGGAATAGAGGAGAAAGAATAGATATCACGTAACTTGGTGCAAGATAATGTAGCCTTAGTAGACCTCCTGTAACTTTCACAAACAACATTATCATGAGGCACTGCCTAGATAAAACCACTGCCGTGCAGAACTGCTTTAACAGCCATTCATGGAAAGTACCTGCCTGTGTTTCAGTATCGGGAGGGAAGGATACACCACATGGCATACCAAAAGGTTTGCGATGAGACTGACATCTTTCAATATGTTCATTAGTAACCAGTATGATGGGATAGGGAATACATTTGTTCATTTTTTAGTAGAGGCCTATTGAAAGAGTTTTTAACTGTGTTGAATGTTAAGATTAGCAGTGATAGGTAGTTTTTCAGAAAGGGACCTGAGAGTTGTGCTACAGACAAGTTGAATATGAGTTGATGATAGAATATTGAATTGGAAAACATGAAATGTGAAATAATCCTTTTGCTTCACATGACACTGGTCAAAACTTCAGCTGGAATATTTTCAATATTTTACTTTTAGAAAGATGTGGTTAAGGAGTCCAGAGAAATTACAAGGAGTCCAGTGAAAAGCAATTAAAATTATCAGACATCTGGAAAACAAGACTTAGGAGAAAAGTCTGAAACAATTGTCTACATAAGATTGAGGAAAGACATAATAACAGTCTGCAAGTGCATTAGAGGCTGCTGTAAAGAAGAGGGGATCTTCATGTTCCCTTAGGAAAGAGCAAGAATTAATAGGATGAAAGCACAGCAAGGTTAGATTAGCCATGAAGGAAAAAATCCTCTGTGAGGGGAGTTACTGGAACAGAAATTTGATAGGGAGGTTGGAGAAGAACTCTGTCACTAAAAGGCTTTGAGAATAGGCTAAATAAGCATCTCAGAGGCATGCTTATGGTTGATCTTGTCCTGGTAAGCAGAAAGATGGAGTATGTCTTGTGGTTCCCTTTCCAGGCATATTTTTAAATCACTTTTTATATGTTTGCTTGAGACAAATTGTACAGTTGTCCACTGTTTCATTCTTTAATATATGAAAGAAATACACTTGCACATGTCTTCTTCTGTGTCTACAAATATATGTGATTACTATGATTAGATGTTTTCACTTGGCTCAGAGATACAAGTACTCATGTTCACTTATTTTGTGTGAATGTGTTCTTCAATAAGCTTTTGGCTTTTGCTGCAAAGGATGTCAGCATTCAAACACTCCCTAAAAGCTTCTCCTATTTTACTGGATACATCCAAATTCCACATAGTCATGCTGAATACTATCAGTCATTCTTGACTCAGCCAAAATGGTTTTAAAGCAGTCAGGGAATATATGGGGGCATATGCTGCTGAGCAGCTGACTTTTAAATTGCAGACAGTTCTGTATGGTTTCTCACACACAGTCTCCTATGTCCATATGACAACTTGAACTATAACTTTTTTTGAATCTCATTGTATTACTGTGTGTAACTTTTCCATAACTTCACTATTAGGAAGTTTAGATTGGATCAGAGTAAAGGTCATTTGTTGTTGTTTATCTCATATGCTTTTTCTACTTAATATAAAAGGAAGTCAATGTATCATTCTTAAATGTCCTGTACCGTGAGATTCATAATAGGAAAAACTAAAACCATTGTTGATCTTACAAGCTTTGTTAATCAGTTTACATCTAGTATTTCATAACAAATCCTGATCTTACTGGTCTTCTTGGGAGCCAGCATATTTCTAGCCTACACTGAAGTCCCAGTAAATGTTCCCATCACCCCAGACCAAGTTTGTTTTTGCATTATGATCTCTTCAGTTGCTTGAGGTTTCCTTTCTTTCCTCCCTCTCATGACATATCATCCAAACATTCTTAATCTCCAGAAGAACTGCAAAACACATTCTCATGAAAATCTTAAATCTCTCAAAGCAGTACACAAGAAAAAAAAGAATGCAAACACAATAAAACTACCCTTGCTTCTCACTGCATGAGTTAAGTAAACTCTTTTGTGACAGCCATAGTAAAGTATAAGTCTTTAATATCCAGGACTGCATTCAGACTCTGTCATAAATGAGAGTATTGCCTTTTTGACTAATGTCTGTTATAAAACTAAAGGGCTCATTAATCTCATCTAGGGCTTTGGGGGGGAGGGGGGAAGAAAAAAAAAAAAAAGGAAAAAAAGAGGGAGCTAGCTGTGATAAGGAAGCTTTAATGATTTCAGGAGGCTTATTGGCTGTACATCTTATTGGCTGTACATCTTTGGTCTATCTCAAGCTGCACCAGTTCTCTCAAGGCTTTTTTTCCTGCAAATGATGGTACCTGTCATTACCATTATACAGTAGGAGTCATTCAAGAGTTCTTCAATTCCGTATTTCTTTAGCACACCATAAATAAAAAAGTCTTATGGTCTTCTACAGAGATAAGGTAAAAGCCTTTTACTTGAAAATACTTCATCATACCAGTTTTGTTTAACTGATGCCAGTAATTTAATTAATTTGATGGAAGCAGCAAGTTGTAATAGATACGGATTTTAGACCAAGGGGCTCTTGTCCCATTGGCTGTAACACAGTCATTGGTCTTTGAACATCCCGTGGATGTAAAATATTACAGGGCTTAGCTGTGATCTTGAGGGTATGTTTTGAGGTGAGAAGTATTTCATGTTTATATCTCTTAAGTAACTTTATGTGAGCAAGCTATGCAATAGATTTGTGTCCAAATGAGTGATGTCTTTCATAGTTATCATGAGGTCTTTGGATGCATTGCATATCTTCAAAATAAATGCCATCAGGTAATACAACCTCCGCTATGTGCCACAAAGAAGGCCGTCAGAGATGTAGTGGTTTAAATATAGAAATACAGGTTGTGCTTCAGCGTGAGGTTCATTTGCATGTGTGTGTGTGTGTGTGTGTGTGTGAGATAAATTAGAATGCTCATGCAACACCAGGGCATGCATTGCTTTTTTTTCTTATGTGGGCTAAAACGGCCTCTATTGTTTACTGATGTAAATTTTCCCATGCATAAGGGACTTGACTTGGTTGTTTGTAATTTTGCTGGAGTAATTTTTAGACTATCCTCTTCTATGTTTCTATAGTCCAAAGGAGTTTGTGAAAGCAGCAAGCAACTTTTTGCATCTATACGCAGGCATTCAGCCCTGTCAGTTGGTTTTTCAGAATCTCTAATGTACTCTTCAGTAAGCATCTCCTCCCACTGAAACTTTGCTTTTTAATATTATCGTGAGAAATGACTGTGTTGTTCCTTCTAGTGGGTCTTGTCTCCTATACTAAGTTGGTTTTACGTGGGGTTTTTTATTTCAATTACAAAGTGTTCCCTTTATGAGCACTGGCTTACTTAGATATGTGCAGAAATGGAGCTTCGGCATCTGATTGATTGCAGGGGTTACCTTGTGGGAGAGGCTCTGATATCACGAGACCTTGAGCAAAACCAGGAAAAACAAATTTCTACGTAGTATTTTGTAGGTTAACAAGGGAAGACAGGCCTACCACCTTAGAAGACAGTCTTAAATGATACTGAGAAATTTAAGAACCTTGTAAAACTGCTTGAAAATCATCTTACAAGTAAAATTAATCTATAAATGCAAATACTAATGTATCAGTTATATGTTCAAATGGATCCTCTAGCAACAACAGTAAGAGAATTGACTAATGTTGCAGTCATTGCATTATGTGGAAGTTGGCCCACAGCCCAACCCAACATGCTAAACACCATATTTCTTCCAGGAAAGTAATTTCTGATTACAGTATCTGTTTTCAGCTCAAGTAGCTTAATGTGGGAGACTTGGACTAGCTCAGAAAAGGCTGTTTTCATAGTTTAATTGTGTCTCTTGATGCAGTTGAACATCAGAAATGAAATATGAATTTTGAACATAATACATAATATGGGACCTTTAGAGCAGTAGTTTTGACTTGGGATATTTTAGTCCAAAGACATAAATGCAGATAAGAATCAGATTTGTTTTTTTTAAATTCCCAAGATGCTAAAATGCTTTCAAATCAGGATTTAGATTTTACTTCTGTCTGCAGATAAAGGAAAATGTTAACATTGCTAATTTTCTGGCTCTATCTCTCCTTCTTATTGCCTTCAACAAATTACACAATAACTGTGTAACAATCATGGTATAACATAACTGTCACACTATGAACTCACATCTTGCATAATACAGAAAAATGTGGAAGGAAAGAATAAGAAGGACTATTGTGGACCTTCATCATTCCTAGTGCTGCCTAGCTGAAACTGAATAATATCTTAAAAAACTTTAATGGCCTGGGCTGTTTTGAGGTGAACAGCACCCATAGGAGGTCTGCTTTCAAAGTTAGCTTCAACATAAAACAGGAAGAATGTCCATATGTAAGAAAGGGAAGGACACCTGAATGTTACTTGTGACTAAGACTTCCAGCTGCAGCTTAAAAGATGGCAACTTGACTTTCTACGATGATACAGGGCAGATGATTTTATAGGAAAATGAGGAAAACTCCTAGGAAAAAAAGCATTCAAGCTTCCCAAAAAATTTAATTTACTCAAGTTCATTTTGAATTAAGGGTTAACACGCTGTGTATATTTCCTTGGACTATAGCCCTCTAATCTGTTTACATGCCTCTGTATACACAGTTGTGATGAGTAAATCACTGCAGTAGTTTTGTCTGTGTGAGGATGCAGTATATCAGGCCTTTCTGAAACTATCGAATGATAGGATTATTAGCAGAAGCCTGGCTGATCTGTTTTCTTCTGCAACAGTGTGCCATAGCTATGAACTATACTAAAGCTAAGAAAAAAAGGTAACACATGGTGTCAGATTCTGCACCTCATTTACTCTAGAATGAATACAGGGCAACTGTACAGAAAATAAGACAATATATTTAGGTTTATTTTGTTGTTACTTGGGTCAGAAATATCCCTTCAGATTGGTGTATATTTAATGACAGCATCATATGTTGTATTTTGTTGTTGTTGTTGTTGGATTGTGGAGTTGTAATTTTTTCTTAAATTCACTTCTTGCCTAGTAGGGAGTTGACATTTATATCTCATCCTCTTTGAGAACAGCTTTTAAATATTTCAATACCAGGAGAGAACTTGTTTCCACATTCACTTTCAGACTTGAGTCAAGAAATTAAAGCAATGAGAGTTTAAAAAGAAAAGCAAAGAAAAGCCAGAAGAAAACACATAAGCTCCATACTTGTTCAGTTGTTGGCTTTCTCACTAGGAAGCTCTTGCTGTGAGACCTGTCTCTGCCCCAATTAGTCAGTGACACCAGGCAGAGCAATAGAGCTGTCCACATGGACGAAGGGAGAGATGAAATAATGAGGAAGGTAATACTGGAAAAACAAATGTGCATAATGAGTTACAAATATTAACTGTCTTGCATGATTTGCTATTTTCAGTGAAATTTCTTATGTAATTGTTCTCTTTTCAAGGGACCGAGCTCCCTTCATCTTCACATCAGACATGGAGTATTTCATCACCGAAGGTGGAAAAAACCCACAGCGTTTTCAAGAGTTTGTGGAGCTTTGTTGTCGAGCTTATAATATAGTCAGGAAACACAGCCAGTTACTCTTGAACCTGCTGGAGATGGTAAGAAGCTTGAGGATGAAACCAAAAATCAATTTTCTCTGGTGTCCCTCTTCCCTTTTACCGCTTGTCTGCTGCCTCCAGCAGCACTGTGATTTGAAGAGGTATCAGCTGGTCTCCTGGAGATGTTAGTGCTGGAACTTCCTGTGCAAAGAAACTATCCAGTTCCAGCACTAGTTTCTGAGAGAAGAAAAGAAAAGCTATGCTGCTTGGGTTTGAGAGTGGGTTTTTCCCCTCTTTTTCTTAATTCATTCTTTTTTACAAAATAGCAGAAAACTGGAAAGGAAGCCGAGTACAAGTTTTACAGTCAGGAATTGCACTGAGCCCTTTTTCTAAGTCTTCAAACAATCATTTACCAATCCCATTCATGGTTACAGCAAGACAAAGTAAACTAAATATTTCATAGAGTAGGTGATGTGACAGTACCTAGTAGCACTGCAGATACCAATGATGCCATTAGAGTGGTTTTTTGCACATTTCCACACTCCCTTCTTGGAATGGCAAACACAGGCAAGAAGGAGCACTACCCACATTAACACAGGTTTGAAAATCCTTTTGCATAGGATTTAAAGACCTCTAGGAGTTTTTATCCCTTAAGTATTCCTACCAATTCACATGCTGTGACAAATTCCATAACTGCTTTATGCCTCTATTTACTTGAGTGAAAGGTTAATTATTTTCCCCCTTCATGGGTAGAATGATAATATGAAATTAACTAATATTTGCTAAGAAGTTGCTTGGCTAAGGTATTAATCTAAAATTTATGTCCAGGACCCCATGCAAAACTGAGATGACTGGTCTGTGCATGAAAAAATCTACACAACCTTATGAACACAACCCCTGCTGAGGTTGGGGTACAGCCAAGAAGTTACTCTGTAAATACTGCTCTATAATCTCCAATTTCTGCCATGAAGAGGAGAGAAGGGGCGAGAATTTGTTCATCTCGCTTTGAGAAACCTGGTCTACTGGGGGCTGATGGGGTCCATCTGTCAGAGAAACGGAAGAACATCTTCAGTCATGGGCTTGCCAAGCTAGTGATGAGGACTTTAAGCTAAAGTTGCCGGGGGGAGGGAAACCTAAATCCATCCCACTCTTACTAGTTTGATGCCAGTGCCAGCAATAGATGCCCAGAGCTGGGAGAATCATAGAATCATAGACTATCCTGAGTTGGAAGGGACCCATAAGGATCATCGAGTCCAACTCCTGGCTCCACACAGGACCAGCTGAATCAGAGCATATGACTGAGAACGTTAAGACTGAGAAGGATCACAGGTCAGCAGGAGAGCACCTGAAGTGCAGCACAAAGGAATTACAGCCAGTAAGTCAGCTTCATTGGGGGCCCAACTGAAATGCCTCTATGCAAACACATGTAGCATGGGGAATAAACAAGACAAGTTAGAGACGTGCGCAAACCTGCAGGGCTATGATCTTATTGTCATCACAGAGACATGGTGGGATGGCTCCTATGACTGGAGTGTTGGAATGGAAGGATACAGGCTCTTTAGGGAGGACAGGCAGGGGAGATGAGGAGCGGGTGTGGCTCTCTATGTCAGTGACCAGCTGGAGTGCATGGAGCTCCACCTGGGGATGGATGAGGAGCCAACCGAGAGCTTATGGGTCAGGATTAAAGGGAGGGCAGGGACAAGTGACACCATAGTGAGAGTCTGCTATAGGCTACCCAACCAGGAAGATCAAGATGATGAGGATAGATAGATAGGAGCAGCCTCACATTCACGAGCCCTGGTCCTCATGGGGGACCTCAACCACCTCGATATCTGTTGGAGGGTCAACACAGCAAGGCATAAGCAGTGCAAAGGATTACTGGAATACATTGATGATAACTTCCTCCTCCAAGTGATAGAGGAGCCAATGAGGAGAGGTGCCATGCTGGACCTTGTTGTCACCAACAAGGAGGTGCAGGTGGGGAATGTGAAGCTCAAGGGCAGCTTTGGCTGTAGTGGCCATGAAATGTTGGAGTTCAAGATCCTTAGGGCAGCGAAGAGGGCACACAGCAAGCTCACTACCCTGGATTCAGGAGAGCAGACTTTGGCCTCTTCAGGGATGTGCTTGGTAGAATACTATGGGACAAAGCCTTTGAGGGAAGAGAGGCCCATGACAACTGGTTAGTATTCAGGGATCACCTCTTCCAAGCTCAGGAGTGATGCCTCCCAACAAAGAGGAAGTCAGGCAAAAATGCCAGGAGGCCTGCATGGATGGACAAACTCAAACAAAAAAAGAAAGCCTACAGAGGGTGGAAGCAAGGGCAGGTAGCCTGGGAGGAACACAGAGAAATTGTCTGAGCAGCCAGGGATCAGGTTAGGAAAGCCAAAGCCCTGATAGAATTAAATCTGTCCAAGGACGGCGTCAAGGGCGACAAGAAAAGCTTGTATAGGTATGTCAGTGATAAAAAGACTTGTAAAAATGTGGGCCATCTCTGGAAGGAAATGAGAGACCTGGTTACCCAGGACATGGAGAATGCTGAGGTACTCAACAATTTTTTGCCTCATTCTTCACCAGGAATTATTCTAGCCATACTGCCCAAGTCGTGGAAGGTAAAGGCAGGGACTGGGAGAATAAAGAGCCCCTCACTGTAGGAGATGATCAGGTTCAGGACCATCTAAGGAACCTAAAGGTCTACAAGGCCATGGGATCTGATGAGGTGCATCCATGGGTCCTGAGGGAACCGGCAGATGAAGTTGCTAAGCCACTATCCATCATATTTGAGAAGTCATGGCAGTTCGTTGCAGTTCCCACTGACTGAAAACGGGGAAACACACCCACAATTTTTAAAAAGGGTAAAAAGGAAGACCCAGGGAACTACAGGCTGGTCAGCCTCACCTCTGTGCTCAGCAACATCATGGAGCAGATCCTCCTGGAAACTGTGCTAAGGCACATGGAAAATAAGGAAGTGATCAGTGACATCCAACATAGCTTCACTAAGGGCAAATCGTGCCTGACAAATTTGGTGGCCTTCTACAATGGGGTTACACCATTGGTGGATAAGGGAAGAGCAATTGACATCATCTACCTGGACTTGTGCAAAGCATTTGATACTGTCCAGCATGACATCCTTGTCTCTAAATTGGAGAGACCTGTATTTGATGGATGGACCACGCGGTGGATAAGGAATTGGCTGGGTGGTCACACTCAAAGAGTTGCAGTCAATGACTCAATGTCCAAGTGGAGATCAGTGACAAGTGGCGTTCCTCAGGGGTCGGTACTGGGACCGGCACTGTTCAACATCTTTGTCGGCGACATGGACAGTGGGATCGAGTGCACTTTCAGCAAGTTTGCCAACAACACCAAGCTGTGTGGTGCGGTTGACACGCTGGAGGGAAGGGATGCCATCCAGAGGGACCTTGACAGGCTGGAGAGGTGGGCCTGTGCAAACCACATGAAGTTCAAGGCCAAGTGCAAGGTCCTGCACATGGGTCAGGGCAATCCCAAGCACAGATACAGGCTGGGCAGAGAATGGATTGAGAACAGCCCTGAGGAGAAGGACTTGGGGGTATTGATTGATGAGAAGCTCAACATGAGCCAGCACTGTGCGCTTGCAGCCCAGAAAGCCAACCGTATCCTGGGCTGCATCAAAAGAGGCGTGACCAGCAGGTCAAGACAGGTGACTCTGTTCTGGTGAGACCCCACCTGGAGTACTGTGCCCAGCTCTGGGGGCCCCAGTACAAGAAAGACATGGACTTGGAGCAAGTCCAGAGGAGGGCCTCGAAGATGATGAGAGGGCTGGAGCACCTCTCCTATGAGGACAGGCTGAGAGAGTTAGGATTGTTCAGTCTGGAGAACAGAAGGCTCCGGGAAGACCTTATAGCAGTCTTCCAGTACCTAAAGGGGGCCTGCAAGAAAGCTGGAGAGGGACTTTTTGCAAGGCATGTAGTGATAGGACAAGGGGTAATGGCCTTAAGCTGAAGGACAATGGATTTAGATTAGATATTAGGAAGAAATTCTTCACTGTGGGGGTGGTGAGGCACTGGAACAGGTTGCCCAGAGAAAGTTATGGATGCCCCCTCCCTGGAAGTGTTCAAGGCCAGGTTGGATGGGGCTTTGGGCAACCTGGTCTAGTGGAGGGTGTCCCTGCCCGCAGCAGGGGGGTTGGACCTAGATGATCTTTAAGGTCCCTTCCAACCCAGGCCATTCTATGATTCTGTGATCTTGTGTCTGTCTTGTCCATAGATTATCATGCCGTGGTACAATGAATGATTTCCCAATATGGAGCAGGAAGGATTGCCCCAGATCTCTTAACCTCAATTCTAAGTACTCACAAAGGCGCAGCAAAACTGCATTGCCATCATAAAACATAATTTTGCCCAAGTATGTTGTACCATATTGGCTGAAGGCAATGCAGAGTGCAGTTATAGGAGTTACTGTCTTAAGTTAAAGAGCCTCTGGAAAACTCAGGAGCACCCATGTTCTCTCATCCACAACAGTAATCTCTGCATTTCTGAACAGGTTGCCTAAAACTGCATGCTGCAAATATAGCTACATCTTCTGCCCACCTCCTCATCACCAGTGCAGTCCCTTTTTCTGCAATCAGCAGAGATAATGATGTTAGATTACTCTGGGATAATAGAGAGGGTGCGTTAGGAAAATGTTCCTGGCAGGAGCTCTGAAATAACTAGCTATCTCTGCCTGGGTATAGCTCAGGTTTGTCTATATTCAGGACATGCTGCATCTTCTTTTGTTTCTGCTGATCTTTAAGGAGAGGTAATAGTGCTGAGCTGAAAGTCAGCATACAGATATGTTTTAACATTTGTCAATGGGCTACAGTTCAGGCAATTGTGTTGCATTTCATAATTGAAAAATAGCTGGCAGCATACTCACACCTCCTCAATAAATACTTCATATCAAAAAGAAATTAAACAAACAAGACAACTTTGCGAACGCCTTGTTTTTGCCAGCGATGTTTGGAAGGGTGAGTCTGCTTGTGCACTTGAAATGAGGTGTTGGTCAGAAACTGAAAGTATCAAAATGTTTTAGTTACATGGGTTATTTCTAGAAAACTAAATAGACTGTGAAGAAGTTCCACTTTGAATTCATTTCCTTGCAAAATATCAGATGTTATCATGAAGGGGCAAGATAAACTAACCACTGCTTATTTGTATCGATGACAGTCTAAGATTTCTCTCAGTATCTGGAAATCTGCATCATTAATCTTTCCTTCCTCTCCCACATTCTGTTTTCTGAGTTGCTATTTATAAAATAAGGTTAAAAAATCCAAACAATAAGACTATTTCCAAAAAGTACAGTACTTCACAGGAGCAGTAAACTGCTCTGGATGGTCAGTAACTGTTAGTGGTTTCCAGCAAACCATGATTATGAACAACAATTTGGGGTTTTTGGCCCAGTTTGGTACTTAATGCTTTTTCTTGGTAGTGAGCAGCATCTTACTAGAGCTGTACTGACATTTGCTACTGGGAGTAAGAAATTATCCATGAAGCTTCCATCACTTTCAAAAGCAGAAACATCTGCGGGAGACCCAAGAGTCCACTGGCAGAGTTCAGCTGCATAAATGCCTGCAGTTCATCAGCTTTGCTCACATTAAAGATATGATGTGAGCTATTATAAAGAGGGTGATCGCAGGACACAAACACCTTTCGACTAGTTTAAAGAAATGCAAAATCCATTACTGTTATAAAGATTTTTCAGGTAGAAAATTGTTAAAAGGGGCTTAGAGGTATCACTAGACAGCAAGTAATTGATCCACTTGCCTCTGTTGTGATGAGAAACAGGTCCACCTAATAGTATAAACCAGGAGACACTGCTTTGACAGAGGATATCTAAGACTCAAGAATCTCATGTCCCCATACAAGTCATTTCACCCTTCTAAACTCAGAAACACCATTTGGGAAAAGAGGATCAGGAAACACCCTCATTTTGGAGGTTTAATGTGTGGAAAGCACATGCCAGGAGGATTCATTTTTCATGGGATGGTGGGCTGAGCATCACACACCAGCCCCGAAACCAGGCCCAAGGAGGGTGTAGGCAGCTCCACGCAGTGAGTCAGAAGGCCTGGGATAACCAAGTGGTAGGTCAAGCCGTACATGTGGGCAAACAAGGGGAGCGATGCAGGCAGTTACACTTAGGCATCTAGTGACATTTGAGTTGCCCTAGGTGACCTGTAGTTGTTTTTGGAGCAAGTCTTGTCTAATTAGCATCTAGTATCACTAGCCCCAGCGTTCAGAAGCATCCTCCATCAGGGAACTGGAAACACGAAAGATATGCTATGTGAAGCAAGAGGGATGAAGCAGTAGAATAAGAATCTAGGACCCCCTTGCAGCCAGCAAAGCACTGTTGTAGGTACCGCCCAGCTAAGGGCATATTTCATTTGCTCCAGCAAATGGTTTTCTACCTTCCACAATACAGAAAACCTAAAAAAAAAAAATCCCGTTTTTCAGGTTTTTCTGTTGCACTATAGATCATTCAGATAATGTTCATATCTGTCATTGTTCCCTTTTCTAATGCAGGGCAAGAAGCTTAATTTGCTTCTTTTTTTTTTTTTTAAAGGGGACAGAAGTTGTTACTATCTTTTATAAATGGGTCGAAGGCATGCAGATAAATAGCATTGTGCGTCCTTAAGTGCTGAATGTTGTTATTGTCCCTGCTCTTAACTCACTTAAATTCACCTCACTGAGCATTCTGCTTCTCTTGCTAGCCAGAACTCTGTGAGACAGCAATCTACCTCTCCAGTGGTAGTACAGGTTGGGTATTTCCCAAGATTTTCCTCATAATGCCAAAAAAGAAAATATACAAAATATTGAAACTTGATTTAAAATATTGAGAATGTTTGAAGGATTAAAGAAAATACACCCCACCATCTGTTTTCCCCTTACTCTGTTCACCTCTCAAACAAACCTTAAAATAAAAGTACTACTTCCTTTTATTTTTTGCTGTTACTTGCAAAACTCAGTGGGTCCTTCTGTCTGAGCTAGACATAAATATCAATGAAGAATGCACAGCAGTGACTGCAAATTCAGATACGTTTCCTTCTGAGCAATGCGAAGGAGTGATTTTTTTTTTCTCCAATACACATAAAGCATCTCTCGACTTACTGTGATTGTTGAGAAAAATCAGTAGGTTTTGAAGTGAGTAAAAATTATTTTTGTTGTTGGCATTTTAAAATGCCTGGAGAGAGCTGTATGGGCAACTGGACACCCTCAGTTGTCTACCCTATTCATGTGGTTATTTTGTAAGGCGAATATTTGCACTATTTGTCTTTCGATCCTAACTTGGCCAACTAACTAGAACAGCTTCATCCCTCGTTGATGGAGAATGATACCCTCTCCAGAGGGAAATTCTCAGTGCCCAGGTCAGGGCTCCTTCTATGAATCAAAGTCTAAAGGAATCTTTCTCCTCTATTGACTGTAAAGGGATTGAATTTACCATACCTTTGCAGGAGGAGTCCAGAGCAGTGATGGTGGAATCAGTAGTTACAAATGAGAAGGTGCTGTTACACTAAATTGGATTAGGACTAAGATAATACTGTGAACATAACACAGTTACTATTGTTCAAGTGGCTGAATATGGTCGCCTTCCCTTTATCACCATTAGAAGGCTATGAAGGAAACTTAGCAATGCACACATTAGGCTTATGATATCCAAAGAGAAAATAAATAACTAAAATAGATCGGTGATTTTGACCCATGCCTCTTTGCAGTACCTCATTGTGAAGGTTTACAATGCAATATATTCACTTCAGTATTCCAGGCATTGCTCTAGCATCAGAACCACTTTTCAGATCAGCAAAACTGTGTTTTACAAGAAGACCTTTCAGTGTAAAACCTTTCTTTTCGCACTTAGCCCCATTTCATTTAAATTTCTTTTCAATAGAACAGTGAACTAACAGTATTTCTTTACTTTAAGATGCTGCATGCAGGATTGCCTGAGCTAAACAGCATTCAGGATCTGAAATATGTGTATGATAACCTCCGTCCTCAGGACTCAGACCTCCAGGCTACAAGCTACTTTACAAGGTAAAAAAAAAAAAAAAAAGAAAAAAAAAAAAGGCAGTCTTTCTGTTATGTGAAGAGGTTGTAATCAGTGAAATTACACAAAAGGATAATTGGGCTTCATGTGCATACTTTAAAAAAGTCCATTCCTTATGCATGTTATAACCAATCTCCTCAAATTCCTGGAAGAAACAGTTGTGCATTTGTGGTACACTTGTAACCAGTCACCTGTTCGGTGCCTAGAGATTTCTTCGGCTTTCATGGTGAAACCATCCTGGTTTGTCTCTAGTCAGCTTTCCTCTCTACTTTTAAATGTAGCAGCTGCGTGCAACAGGATTTGGACTGCATAAAAAGGTTCAACTTGTTAATGGACTGAGTGAGGATCTGGAATTCCTGCATTTTATGTCCTTTTCTGTTCTTCTTTTGACCTTCAGTGTGGCTTCAGGCAAGTTACTTTCCCTTTGTTAGTCATAATATCTCCATCTGCAAATTGGTACTGATTTTTTTCCTTTTAAGCACTTAACAGATCTATCACAGAAAAGCATTGTGTGTGCATATAGGTATGTTTAAAGCTCGATTTGTGTTAGGATAATGAAACTTTTCACTTGTTTGTGATAATAACTGGGGATTATTGATGAGGAACTGCAGCTGACAAGTTTGAAGCCCTCAGTCCTGATTTTTCAGGTCAGGCCTCTGCATTACATATAGTTCCCACTGTTGATGTGATGGAGGCAGTGGAGACTGTCTGGATTTGCAAACTCACTTTCCCATTCTAGGCATAGTATGTGAAAAAAATCTCCCTGTCAGGGCCTGTCCTGTGCAGCACCATCATTTCCCAAGGACAGTCTATGAATTCACACACCCCGGACACCACGTACTCTGACTCTTCTGACAGAGCAAGCCAGACTCTTCCGACCTCCTCCTCTGGTGCAAGTGCAGGGCGCGTATCCAGGTCACAGCTCTGGACTCTGCGTGAAGGGCTTCTTTCAAATTCACATCCCTAAGGGATGCTCCCATAAGGCAGCACAGTTCTCTGTGGGTGCAATCTGCCTGCAGGCAAGAGCAATCCCCCTACTCTTCAGTACAGCCAGAGGGCACGCTGCCACAAATGAATGAGATGAAAGCTTGAGCCAGAGCAGCTGAGCCACTCTCATTACTGTTACGGAGGCCCATATGAAGATTTTGGGCAATTTGAATTGTGTTGTTTATATGTCTCCTTTTCAAGTATTAGAATCAGAAACTAAGGCCGCACGTTTTGAGAAGGCTGGAACAGAGACCTAGAGAGTTTAAGGAAGACTCTTCTTTAAATAGAAAGAGAGGAACTTCTCAAACAAAACTATTGTTTTATTATGTGTGTTATTACTTAACACACAGTAGAGCACTGAGTTCCTTCTCGTTTAATACTTGTTTTTTTCATATGCTTTCACTCTTGCCCCTTAGCAAGATTGTTTTATTTTAAAATTTAATTACAACTTCACATTTACTGTCAACTCCTACCTTATCCTTTCCTTTAAAATTTCACATATTCCCAAATTAAGACTTGTATTTCCACTTCAAATGGGAAACATGCAGTTTCTAATTAAATTGTAGAAGTCTTGAATCTGTCAAATAGTTTGGGTGTTTGTGTCCATCTGTCATGGGTAAAAAAACGATATTCATTTGATTAGTGAAAAAAGGCTAGGATATACATAACAAGTAGGGAAACATGAGTCTTCAGAGTGAAAATTGCATTAGTGTCATGCAAAGCTCAGAGCTAGTGCCCAGTGCTCGTCTAGAGGTGGAAAGGATCAATATGTTTTTCAGTTGGGTAGGACTAAGGTTATGGTTAGGGTTAATATCACTGCAGTCTTCCTTACCTGGCAGACAAAGTATGAAGGCTGGGTTCAGGACAGAGTTGTAGCTCTGTCTTGGAGTTGGGCAAGGTGGTTGTGGTGTTTTGAGGGTTAGGGTGAAGGAAGTGAGGGACTTCAGAGAGGGAATTCACCTGCAGTCTTTCTCAGACAAAGCACGTGGAGTAACAGCTGGCCTTAGGAAGGAGACGTGGCTCAACACTGTTTTGGAAGTAGGAAGAGTTGGTGTGCTTTTTTGCCTGGTAGAGTTTCTTATTAGGGTTAGCAAATCCGGTTCAGTGCAGAGACTCTATAGGCAGGTCTCAGAGGCCAGCATGTCTTTCTTCCCATTAGATTTCTTGTTAGGGTTGGTGTTAAGGAAATTAAGGCCTTCAGAGTGGAAATGCCACTTGAGTCCTGCTTATCAACATCATGGTGCAGATCTGTACAGCTCTGTGGGCTCTGTTCTTATCTGAAACTGTATTTTCTGCTAAAACTTTTTTAGTGAAGTCCAGAGCTATTGTTACACTTCCCTTCGAAATGCTGCAGTGCAGATTTGTTATTGTCCATAGAGGTCATTACATCACGTACAAAAGTCTGATATTGCTAGGGTGTATATTTTGTTCTTTAATACTCTTAGGTATGTTCGTGTTATATATGCTCATTTGCAAGAAGAAAGTCTTTTGTCATTAGCTCATTAATTTCCATGAATCTCATTTCTCTTGGAGCTCTTCTTTTTTTGCTCTGTTCTAATTTCTATTCATGTTTGAACATAATTTGTGTTAATTCAATACATATATTAACTAACATTTCTACATGTTTAAACATGGGTAGAACATTAGGCTTCATGTCTAGTAGTATTTTAACCTCTGAAAAGTGTATCCAGGCACTTATCAAAAGACTTTTGGATAGCCTGATACCCAGATCCATGCAGAACTTACGCCTCTGTATAAGTGTTTTCTGACCTGCCCCCTGAAAAGTTAATAAATTGACATTTTTGTGAGCTTTGCATTACCTATGTCATCTTTATTCCTGTCCTTCAGAAAAATCCTTCCCCACCTCCTTGTTATACAAAATGTCTGGGTGAGAAAAAAAATTCCAGTTGCAAGCTACTTATAGTCACTCTGTAGCTTATTCCTGTATCTATTTTTCAAGCTGTCCTTAGAAAGCCAAGGAAATTGAAATTTCTGATTATTAGCATAACTTCCAGTAACTCTCAAATCCTTCACAATTCATAGCTCCTTTTTCTCTGTAATTACTTCCAAAAACACTTTATTGTATTTTAAAAGTTCTTTTCTAGACAAGGAGTGTGGTCACTGGAATGTTAAACACTGCCAACAGAAAGTTATTTCTTGTGCTAAGTACAAGGTAGTTATTGTAATCTTTCAGATTCGATCATATAACGTATCTGCTGAAAACCCCAATCTTCTGCTAGTGGAAATAGGAGAACAGTATTTCTCTGTATTTCTGTAGAAATAGGTTGCTTTTAGCAATTGTCTGAGTTTGGTTTGAGTAATAATACTGACATTGCCTCTACTGTTGTTTAAAAACAACATGAAATGATGAACGATGTCACAAATATTCCTGGCAAAACAATGTTAATTTGTGCATTGCCATCACCTTTTTAGCCAACAGAATAATGCTACCGGAGTTTAGACTGTAACGCACTGACCTCTTTCAGGATCATAAAGCGTTCTGTGTTTTACCAAATTCCTTTGCTCTCATTCTTGATTTAAGACATGTTCAACAATCTGTGGTCTCATTTGTGTACTGTATTCTTCTCACATCGGGTCAGTTCGCTGTTATGAGCTGATGAGCGGCAGTGTTAAGCCTCATGGCTTACAGCCTTCTGGAAGGTCGCACCCCCAGATCGTGGATAAACAATGCACCAATTGAGAGTTAAACAAGAGTTTCTGTGTTTGCTTGTCAGTTCCGTACACCTAGTGCCAAATGAAACATTGTTGTCTCTCCAGCATCTGCCCTGAACTCAGTTTGATCCTTGAAACTCAATTTGATCCTTTCCCCTCCCTCCTTTCCTCTTCCCTTGACAACACAGTTTTACCAGAAAGCGGAAACCCATCTTAACTCTGGATATAAATTTCCTCTTTGGTTTTCTGCAGATATCTTCAAATGTCAGCATGCTGTGGCATGCTGCTGGACGTTTTTAATGTGCCTGTAAAGGGATGTATATTGAAAATTATTTTTGAGGGATTTAAGTTAGCCTAATGCAATGAATGGAGGG
This sequence comes from Balearica regulorum gibbericeps, assembly GCF_011004875.1. NCBI lineage: Eukaryota > Metazoa > Chordata > Aves > Gruiformes > Gruidae > Balearica > Balearica regulorum. The sequence goes on from NC_046184.1 coordinate 71,701,414, forward strand.
GATTTCAACTGATTGCAGCATGCAATCTAACCCCTTCATGGAAGCCCATAAATAAGAGATGCATCATGGATCTGACAATTACCAGCGAAGCGCCACTGCATATCTTCAGCAGCCTGATTGAGGGGCTTGCCTGTTGGGTCAGCTGCCATCTTTACATATTTATTAACAGAATCATTTGCTAGGTACCTGCCATTGCCCAGGTCAAGCATATGCACTCCAAACCACAAATGCCAGCAGTTGCAAAACTGGACCGTTCAAGGTAACTCCTTTCAAAACATGACACTAATCTCAAACTGATCAGCCGATCCCTGTTTCTCGGGTGGCTGCAGATATTCCAGCAAGAAATCTCCCAAACAGCTGAAACACCAGTGAAATGGCATAAACAAACCTACAGTATTAAGCTTTCAGGGGCATTCAAGCAATTTGTAAAGATAGTGGTATATGTGCCTCAAAGGAACAGAAGCAGACTTCCTCCTCGGATTTGTATGGTTTGAGGCATTCATACTGTTGTACAAACCCCACATGCCACCGGCTCAGGGGAGAGGAATGTCCTCTGTCCTGGGAGAGGCACGTAGGAGGACTAGTAGGGAAACTAGACTGGAAGATTCACTTCAGGAGAGTATGTGATATGCTCAGCGCAGCGGATCAGAATTAGTCTGAAAGTAAACCTGGATTTTAAAGCCTAGTGAAATAAGGGGTAAAAAGAGCATGGTTATTGTCCATATACCATCACAGTGGGAAATAAGGTTTTAAACTGAAGGATTATTACTGCTGTACACAAAAAGAATATCAACTGAATATTAGAAATATCTGTCCCTGAAAGCAGTAATATTCTGGAAAAGTCTGTTAAGAGCTGTTGGGGGCCTTATACCCAATTTGTTTTAAAGTGGAGCCTGGTAAATTCATGGATGGAAAAGTTGGATATAAATGAAACACCATGTTCATTAACATCTGAGAATACCATGAAAATAAATTTTGCTTATATATTCTCAATTATTTTCAGGCCTAGATGGAAATGAGAAGCAGGATGCTAAATTGATTATTACATATACCAAAACTAAGATTTGGATAACTAGTCAGTCATAATGAGTATATGTGCTTTTAAAAGGCTGTGGAGAAGGGCTGGTGTGTCCAAAAAGATCTAAGCACCAGCCCTCAGAATACCTGTCCCATGAAGAAACATCTACTTCCTAAAAATCAAGGCATCAACTATCACCAGACACTCTTGAAAACATTAGCCAATCTTTTCATCCAGCTCAGTTTACAGAAGCAGCCAACCAGTCTGTGCATGTTTTACCTGATGCTGTAATTTGACAGTTCTGTACAAAGACTGTGAGCCAAATCTGAAATTCAAAGTCAGTTCAGCAGGTGGAAAGCAGAAAGTCATTACTTTTCAATAATCCTGGATATTTCACTCAGTTTTCCAAAAAGTAGGTCAGACACCAATCTACATGGTAAACGGGTATTGTCATGTGGAAAAAAAAAAAATATTCTGCTTGAAAACTATGTGTTAGCAATATTGTGATTCAAAATTAATGTTACTCTAGTTGATGACAGTTTCCTGTTTTCTTCTGATTAATCTATGCTTTTGATGCCCTTCGTATAGGTCACTTTAATTTTCCCATCTATAGACCATTAGGCACTAATTCTCTAAGCTTCTTGGACTACCGGAGCTCTGACATAACTAAGAAATTTTTTGTCAGCTTTGTGAAGGCAGAGGCAGCTTTAGGCACAAAGATGGTAACATCTTAGGGAGCAAGAGAATCTAACCAGGACAGCAACGAATACCCATGACCTTACCAACTTCTTCGCCTATGGCTAAACGTAATGTGGCTGTAGAGAAAAGAAGGTCTATGGGGATCTCAGAGAGTTCGAGGAGAGGGTTCCACCACTGATCGTTAGAATGAATTTTAAAAATGCTAGCAGAAAGGGGAATCAGATTATCACAATTTGGTAAACTGGGTCAGTGAACTAATCCACACCAAAAATAAACTGCAAAATTAAAAAAGGTAAGACACATGGGTTTGATGTACCCCATTGCTCCATACATATTTAGGAACCAGCTTTTGGGAAGCTGTGTGAAGGAGGGTTTCCTTAAGCCAGTTTGCCCTTGAAAGAAAATGCAGAGAACCATAAGCAGAGTTGTTCTGCCTTGCTGCAAAGACATGTTCTGAGATGCCATCAGAATAGTAGAGGCCTTTTCAATTCTTTGTTGATAATGGGATGTAAGGATTGCTTAATGTTTTGTATTCTAACAGAGAGGACTGTATACAGAAAAAACAGGGTATTGAGAGGGGGAGAAAACAACATATACTTCTGGTTTTATTTTATTTTGAATGTAATCATTTAAAATAACTCACAGGAAAAATCTGCAACAATGATAACAAAAGCCTCTGTTTAGGTTTAAAGTATGTGCTTAGCAATCTAGGTGTTAAAGGCATTTTAGAAGCTTAATGGACCCATGGAAAGAACAACAGGCCATTAAAATACTGAATCGTTTAAATAATGGTATTCTGGTATCAGCTGTTCTTTGTAGTGATGATGTCTGAATTAATACTAGTTTATAAGCAGAGGCCTGCTTTATGTGAATTAAAATGCACTGTATTTAGCTGCAAAGGTAATATGCCTCATAGTTATGTTGCGAATTCCCTAACTATAATATAGCCCAGTTACAGATTCTATAACCTAAATCATGTCTCAGTGATTTAGGAAGTGTTTAAACTAAATATTAAATACATAGGAGTTAAAAAAGGAAAAGTTCACCACAGATGCAACCTAATTAATCAACACTGAATTGATTTTGTACTAATATTTAGAAATGAGATTTGTTTTCTTGTTTTCCATTTCAATGTTAATTTGTGTCATTTATTAAATAATCTGTATGTATCTGTTTCTGGAGAAAGTAATTAATAATTAAGATAATTGACTGAATCAATTCAGAGATACCTTTCCTTGTATTACATTAAGAAAAAACTATATATCTTCTTTCCTCAGTTTAGTATGCCTAATTGGTGTATGATAAATTCACATAGTATTTTGAATGAAATCTTAGTTTTTTGGGGGGGCAAGCCAGGGAACTATCTGTAGGTAGAATGTTCTTTTTGGTATGGTTGCATCTGTGAAGGTACAGACTTTAGCCAGAATGTCTGAGATCATGACAATTAGGCTAATGCAATGAATGGAGTTGATTTCAATTGATTGCAGTATGCAATCCAACCCACTCACAGAGACCCATGAATAAGAATTTAATTTAAAATGACAGGTGAAGCATTTGCTCAGCTTTGAACAGGGGATGATGAAGATGGTTATGGGTATTGTCAGCCCTTGTAAACTAGTTATAGTCCAAAACTGGAAGAAAAAAAAAAAAAAAGAAAAAAAAGCACTTGACAATTTGGTAGAGATTTGCTGCCATGTGGCCTGAAATTAATGGGTCGTTGTTCTATAACATCAGAACCTGTTCAGAATATCTTCAGAGAGCTGTAGAAGTAAGCAGGGAAATAGAAAAAAAAAAAATAAATTACAAGTTAAGTAGATCTTAACCAGCTATTGAATTCAAGAGGGCAAGTGTTTTCAAATGAGTACTGCATCTTACTCTTCAAAGACCAGTGATTATCTTGCAGTGTTATTTCTCAAGTTGTTCACTTTGACGTTAAAACACATTTGCAGTACATATCTACATGCATATCTAGGGTTTTTTTTTAATCTATTGTGTCTTTTCTGATGAAGGATCTTAAAACTCTAGGAAATTAGAAGTGTGTTCTGGCTCCCGTTGCACAGGGATGAGATGGGGGAGATAGGGTGAGAAAATCCTCTTTCATTTTTTTTCTTAAAGCATTTTCTTAAGCAGCTCCACATGGATAGAGCTTTTAAGAATTGGGTAGAGGATTTTTGCAACACATCAGATACAGCTAAATCACAAATTGGATGCAAGAGCCTTGCACAAACACGTGTAAGTCCCTGTGAGGTTGGTGTAACCAAAAAGAAAGTGTTAGGGCACGCTCCCCTACCTGTTGCAGTGAACACATGCTGTTCTGTCCTGCAATTCCTCAAAACACACATGGGAACATTCTGTCCATCTCTATTATCTGAAAAAAGGCTGATGGTATCCAGATCATGAAGAATAACTGCCCCAAGGTAAGCCATGAGACGGGCTATGGCAAGAGCACTCCGTTAAGCAGCGGAGCTCAGGGGCTGGCTATGCTGTATTTGCTGCTATTGGTTGTGACTGGTGTGTGTGTGAGGTGGGTTATAGGATTTGGAGATTTTTGGTTCTTGCATCCATGAAACCAAGGGTCAAGAAATGGAAACAAAACATGCATAAATCATGCCCCTTCTGTTTGTTTGTTCTTCAGGAAAATAAAGGAAAGCTTGGAGTGCTTTCCTGTTAAACTCAATAACTTGATCCACACACTTGTACAGATGTCAGTGACAGGCTCAGCAAAGCCTCCAGCTCCAGAGACTGTCCCCCAAGAATGGACGATGCTGAACGCAGAGAAGTCAATTGCAAGAGCCACCATTTTGGGGTTCAGCAAAAAGTCTGACTCCGTATGTATTATGTTCTTTGCTTGCCTTCATTTGCCTTGATCTTTAACGACTCCTCTGTGAGCTTATGTACTCTCCCTCCTCCTTTATAGAAGATGTGCTTGTGCCACATTAAAAGGATCACAGGATGAACAGCAGTGCCATAAGCAATGAGCTACCAGAGAGAGAGAACACCAGGCAGACAGCTATTAGCAGGGAGCCATTAAGGAGAGCAGTTCATGCCCTATAGTGAAAAATAAATCAAGAGCTAATTAAAGCATCCAGAAGGAAAGCATGGCACAAAATTAGGAAGTCTAATAGAAATCGGAGGCTGTTATATGATGCTTTAATGGTGCATTATTAGTTTTCACACACTGCAGCGATCTTTCAGTGTTTCTGTTGTATGCTACCCAGGCAAGTTTCTCTTTCTGTGCAGCAAAGACTATAAATTACAAACTGAATGGCAGTTTGCACTACATTAAAGAAAGGTTTTTCTTTGTTAAAATCACCCTATATTTTCTCTTGTACATTTCTTTAATGTGCCCCTCTGATCATTTCTCTTTTCTGCCTCTCCCTTTTCCCCAATACAGCTGTATCTAGTCCAGGTGGTGCAAACCTGCAATGTGGTCACTTTTGTGGAAAAATCGTTTGACCAGTTCTCAAAACTTCACAGCCATCTCCAGAAGCAATTTCCATCACATGCCCTCCCAGAGTAAGGCAGCATATTAGCAAATGTTATTCTGCTGTTAAATGGTTCTCTCTGTGCACAGATAAAAATGTGAGAAAATGTACGGCAGACATATTTTTAGAAACACAAAGGCAACGCGACATATTCTATCAAGCCTTCTATTCAGCCCCAGAAGGAACTGAATCATAGACCATTGTAACAGTCTAAATTTTAAATATTTTATTGTTCCTTTTTTAATGGGAGGAGAAGGGGGGAGCAGCTTGGTCCTGACACGGCTATTCCTGAAATCAAAGGGTAAGTGGTACTAACTTCATTAAAGTCACGATAGGGCCTTTAATAGTTTTCATTTTCTGCATGATGCTGATCAAAACTCACAGCAAAATCCATATATTAAAGCAATACAGGAGTGTTCACACTGGGTCAAAAAAGAAACAAGCCAATCTCTGACACTGATAGGCGTGATCAACCTTTCTACAAAAGAGCGCATACTGCCCAGCTGAGAAATATGCAATAATCTTATGTACTATCCTGGCCCCAAAACACGATACTTTGTGCCTCACATCATTCAGTTTAATATCCCTTGAAAAATACGCTATCATTAGTTGCAATAATTCTGAATATTACTTTTTATCCATGTGCATGTCTATTCCTGCATTTCATATTCTGAATCTTATTTCTTCACTGTTTCCCGGGACAGTGAGTCCTGTGGTTTATTTCCATCTTATGTGAAACAGCTTTGTCTTATGTAGTTATTGTCCATGGCTTTGGTAATACAAGTGGAGTTATGTATTCTACAAGTATCATATACATTATAATGCATACACCATTGAGAACAAAGTAGTCCTCTCTTAAACAGTCATGCTGACTGACCTGATACAAGCCCCTCTTCAAGCTCAATCTACAATAGAACATAAAGCTGGCCAAAAAGACAAGCAGTTTCCTTGAACGAAGCTGAGATTCCAGTGCTATGCTTGAAAAATAGAAAGGTCTTGAGGTTTGATATGAAGTAAATAGCTACAAACAACATGGTTTTGACTTAAAAAATAAAGTCCCTGAATTTCAGGTCCAAGTTGGATATTCCCCCAAGCTTATGAAATGCATTCAGTCAAATGGCTTTAGGTTAGTTAATTCTAGAGAATCTTTCTCCTACCTGAGGGTATTTTAATTGATTCCAGTTTGACGCATTATGATTGGCTCACATGAACTGGCTTGCAGCAGTTGGTGAGAATCAGAATTTCACTAAACACTGAATGTGCTTGAATCATGGTTTTGATTTGAAGATATTTGCTCGCTAACTATTAGATTGTAAAATAAAATATTTAACAAGTACCTATTTATGATTTTTTTCCTGTGGTGACCACAGCCCTTGAAGGAAAATATATTTCTCTTTAGAAACACATAGACCTCAGAACCCCTGCAGTGAATTTCAAAAATAGTACTAGCCATTTTTCAGATAACTCTACCTTTAATAAAATCCCTCACAACATTTTCACTGCAAAAGAGTCCCAGAACTCACAGAGGGTTAATCTGCGTATACTCAGGCTGTGTCTAAGAGCTCCAGAGCTTTATTGTTATAATTCAGTCCCAGCAGTAACCTGTTACTGTATGATCTTTCCCCAATACTGTGTTAAAGTAATTCATTTTATGATGTTTCTTTATATGTGTGTTCTTTAAAGTTAAAGTTTTGGTTTGTTTTCCAACAGAACTTTGCCAGTTTGAGGCTTTTCATGTATTCCAGATTTTATTCTAATAATAAAAACCTAATTATTTCTTTATAGGAAGTTATCACTGAAACTGCCATACCTTATCAGACCATTAGTCTGTCTGTGTGTTACAAAGCTCCAGCTCTGGCGGATGCCAGACATTTCAAAGGAAGCAAAAAAGCCTTGTTCCATTATGTAACCACAAAATCAGTTTGAAAATCTATGATTTAAAAGTAAAATGTCTAACATCACTAGGATAATTGGAACCGCTAACAGAAAGGACTTGGTTACTGCTTTGCATTGATTCATGAAATTGTATATATTCATGTCTCATTAGAGGGAAATAATGCAATATGAGTCTGCTTCATACAAGTGCTAAATACTGGCTATATCGCAAGAAACTAATGGCAAAAGCTCAGAGTTCTCAGAGTCTGAAATTTTGCTATTGATATGTAAACATTCAGCCCGTATTTATAAACCAAAGCACAGCTGCCCCAAGCAAGGCCTTGCAGTCTAGCACCTTCCCTTTTATTTGGTTTCAGACAGAGTATTAATTGTGTTTAGTTATTGTTTTTTAAAAGGCCAAAAACCTTTTCACCCAACAAAGCATTTAAGTGATGTAGTGTGTACAGAGAATGTTCTAATAAGCTAATAAGTAGGAAATGGAATCTGCTATGCAGGAGGTTTGCACATGGCACGAGTTTGTATTTTTCTGACCTACTTAAGGTAGGTGCAAAGCTCAAACCAGCTTGGGAAGTTAACTTTTTCTAACACAAGTGTGTTCACAAGTGCAAAGTCAGCTTCAGCCACAGGCGCGATTCAGCAAAAGCGTGAAGGCCTTTGAAAGAAGCGTTCAGCAGTGCCACAAGGTTCGTGTTGTCCTTCAGCGCAGCAGGGTTATTGGTGCTATCAATCAGCAGTTTCTCTGTCCTCTCTTTGGCCACTGTGTGGAGGAGCATGCATCTTCTGAGGGCCTACATTTTACAGCCAGAGTCCCCTCTTTATGTTATACAGTCTAATTAATTTTAAGCTGCTTCCAAACAGATCCTCCCTACCATCTCTTGAAAGAAGTCCTTTCTGTGCCCCAGAGGAACGCAGAATATTCACAGGCTATCTCTGTGTGCCAAATGACCTGGGCTCTATTTTTATCTATACAGCTCATATGTGTCGTGATCCTGGGTCACTTTCCCCCCGTCTCATTATGAGTCCTGCCACCGTAATTTCGTGAGTCAAGAATTGCCTCTTACTGTTCATTTTGAGCCCTGATCTTTCAGTGCTATAGGCAAAAATAATCAAAAGGTCATACATACATTCAATATGCTGCTATCATCCGGGCCCCTTGCTGGTTTCATTGCAGACTAAGTTTTACCAGTGCTGAGTTCTTCCTCAGAAGTATTACACCAGATGGGTAAAGATCTGTCCGCTCCTAAAAAGAATTACAATATCTTGTTAATCAGTATTCTCTTCATAAAAGAACTTCTGTTACAAAACAAGCTTAAAAAAGCCCAACCCAACAGGTCTAATTACAGTTCATAAAATCTAATTACATTGAATCTCTTGGTAACAAAAACCGTGGGTTAATCATCTTCGGTCTTTTTATTTTCACTAGGTGAGGCTGCTATTTGCCATTTTTACAGCTGGGTGGTTTGCAAAGCTGGCCAATGTTCCTCTCTAGGGATGGCAGTCCAGTGCTCCATGTGTTGCTATTTGGCTGGCCTTTGAAAAGCTGATGACATCTTATCACTGAGCTGTGGAATTGGGTAAAACCTGTTCAAAGTAGGATCTGACCAGCTGCCTTTCAAAAGGCCGGCCAAATGTCTCTTTTCAGTGTATTGCACTGCTAGATGGCTCTTTAGTCATTTGTCTGGAGCCTCCAGGTATCTCTTGAGATCTAGTGGATAAACAAGGTTGTACCAGAAATAAGAGGCTTGTAAATAAGACACGGTTAACTATTTACAGTGGTGGTGTAACAAGAAACGCAAACAGATCAAAACTTCTACCTTTCTATATCACATAGATTACAGGACATAAAGCATAATGTTCGTTATGAATCCAAACATTAGCAATCCATATCACAACACCCATTACATGCAGCATAGCACAGATAGCTTTTCTAATGCTCCTTCAACCTGAGAGAGAAATAGTCCTTGTCAGGGCAAGGTTAATATAAATCGATTATGTGTATTGCTAAAAATCTAATCTTTTGACTGATCTAATGTGCATTGTCTCTAAAACGCAAAGATGATTCAAGTAAAAAAAAATGTGGGGTTTTGACATTTTCAATCAACAAAGCATTTGAAAATTGACATAAGGCCATTCTATGCATATGTGGTTTATTTGCTAAACTGAAATGAAATTCATCTTAATAAAAATTCAGCCAGAACATTATTATTATTATTGTTACTGCTTTTGTTGGGATTGATTTTGTTATTGTGACGATCATTTGTTTTCATATATTACTTTTATTATACTAGTGCCTGAAATTACATATGGGATCAGGGACCTTCTCTGAAAAACTTATCCACACTCTAAATAGCAGAGGTAAAAAAGCAAGCAATGATATATTCATAAAATGTCGCATTGCTGCTGTAAGCCTTGGGTATTCAATATTCTATAGGAAGGGTTTGTGTAGCCTGAGCCCTGGGCTGAGATCAGAGATCTGTTTTGCTATGTGCAGTGCAAAAAAAAATGGGAAGGGTAGTGTTTTCCTGGCATCACAAAGGGGCAATTTTTTAGAGGTATTTAGATATCATAAAATGTAAATAAGCACCTTTTAGGTTTTTATTTGGTTGGTTGGGTTTTTTTAAATTCATGATTTAGACAGAAAAAGTGGTACAGTATGAAACAGGTTATCAGAATTATTAGAAGAACCAGAGTCAGAGGGTAAACGGTCCTCTGGAAACTGTACCCATCCCTTCCTCTCCCTGCAAAGCCTCTTAGAAAGTGTTAACTTTCTTCTGGAAGCGTTCAATTTCTTCTGGAAATATTTTCAGCAAATACAGTGCAAGAGTTATACTTACAAATATTCTTCTTTTGCAGGTTTCCCCCCTCATGGCATTTACCTTTTACAGATCTTGAACATAAAAGAGTGAAGGATTTGAATCTCTATCTGAAGCAGCTATTGAGTGGATCCAGGAAACTGGCTAATGTGAGCACTTCCACTATTTATTTTATTTGCATATGACTTTTAGTAGCATTGTACCAAAAGATTCAGGAAGCTTTCCACAGCCTTACTTGGGGAAAAAAAAAAAAAAAAAAAAAAAAAGACATAAATGACACATCTTCTAATGCAGCCATTTTGTGGTGGAGCCACTGTAGCATTCATCAGAACTTAAGACAAAGACAAGAATGACTGAAAAATATATTAGACCTAGCAGGGCATTTTTCAAAAAACTTCTCTTCCTTTGCTGCCATCCAAAAGTAGTAATTCACTGAATTTTTGACAGTAAGAAGTAGGTTCTTAGGAATGTACTGTCTAAAAAAGGAGTAATTTTTGAAACATTGAAGTCTGATTTTGACAGTTTTTAAATGAAAAGTTCCATTCTTTCAGCCCAGAAATACTCTTCATTTCAAAATTTAGTCAATGTGTAGAAGAAATTGTTTTGCAAACATAAGACAAAACCCAGAATGTTTCGATATTATCAGAGTGATACATTGTGTCCATTAATATTGGCATTTTCACATTTTTTTATCCATTATTGTTTTCTGAGATTTGATGTTCTCCTCCTATCTCAAAATGGAAAGTTGAAACGATAACAAACTCTGACTCCTCACTGCCTGGTCCAGCATCGTAAAAGCCAGGGCCAAGAGCAACTAACGGGCCACATGGACCCGGGGAGGAGGATGTTAAGTCATTATGCTGCGTCACTTCGGAGGCTGAATGGTCATTTTGGAAGTTGAATGGTCAGTTACGGATCATGACACCAGGGTCTGAGAGAAAGGACCATCTTCCAGCCACCGGCCATTGTCAGGAAAGCTGTCAGGCAGGAAAAACAGTGTTTTACATTAGATCCAAGGCTTATGTAGAGGCAAGTAAACTCAAGGGAGCCAAGGCATGAGCTCGTGCGTTGACGCTGCTGTTTCACTGTTGGCACATTCTCTAGCAGAACTTGGGCCTCTGTCAGGTGAGCCATCTCATGTCCCGCGGCCTCAGGGCCATAGCACAAACTGGGGCTGGGCTGGTTTAATAGCATAGGTAATCTAGGATGCTGAAAGAGGGTATGATGAGATGTTTTTTCTCCAAAATTTCAAACATCAAACATCTTGCAGGAGGAGAAAAATGTTCACTGCCTAACTATATAACTTTCCCAGCTGTGACTGTGTAATGGAGATTAAAGAGGAAATTGTCCATATGTAAAACAAACAGGAGTTTCCTTATTAATAGGAATATAAATTCTGTGCCCTGAGTTGAAATTGAGAAGATTTCCAAAGAGGATAGATAATATCTGTCTCACATAGTTACACTCAATTTGGTATGGACAGCTGACTTGGTTGCTTGGTGCCCTTGACTGACCTTGCCAAATAAACTGCACAAGTTGGGGTTAATTGTCGTGCAATTTCTGTCGCTCACATTAGGTCGTGGGATTATTTTACATTAGCGCCTTTTGGTCACAGCTGAGGAAAAACTGATATAAGCCAGTGACCTAGAAATGAAGAGCTCTGTATCTTCTGCTGTGCTCTGGGCTGCTGTAAGGTACATGGATTTTCAATCTGGGACAAGCACTGCTGTTTAGAAGCCTAATCTATGGTTGAAAAATTAGACTGCTTAAAGCCCTGGGATAGCAATAAAGACATTTCCTGGTCACGTGCAGAAGCTCTCCTCTCTCTCCTGCTCCGTGGTCTGTGAATGGACCAGTAATCAGCCAGAGCATGCTGCCTTGCAATGGGCTTCCTAATGCCTTTCCTCCTCCCTTTATGGTCCTGCAGCACGCACCTGTGGAGCTGGGTAGGTTCTCCCAGCACACAGATAGGGTATTCAGAGGGAACTGTGGGCAGATCTGCTTGGGGACATGCGCTGGTGTGGCTCTCAACCAGCCCGGTGGGACCATTCAGACGTGCTGGACTATGCAGTTGCTGAAAACCGTTCCAGTCTGGTACAGCTTGTAGTGCTGAACCATGAGGAGAAGAAAACCATTTTGTGTCTCAAGAGGGCTGTACAGCTACTGGTGTGCTGGACTTGGAGGGCATGATAATAAACTAAGTAATGAGCAGATTGTTACCAGCTGTAAAGCGCTATTGCATGCGGGAAATCGTCTTGTTTACCACCATGCAGCTAACCTGCAATTCTAGATGATAACCTTTAAAGTTATTGATACTCTATAAACATTGAATCATTATTTTTACTTCAATATGCTTCTCCTGCTGGGAGATGTGAGAAATTTATAAAATACTGATGTGTTCTGACCCATTTAGAACAAGGAGACCAGTCAGCGGGTAATTTCCTTTGTATTCCCAGCTGAAGGCTTTTTTTTTTTACTTTTCCCTTTGGTATGACTCTTTTAAAAGTGTCATGGTGTCGTCTTGGTTTTACTCTGAGCAGAAAGCCATGCTAGAAGGCTTTCTTGATAAAAATAAATACAATTATTTTGTCTCTTTTCATGCCTTGGACAACTTTGCAGTCAAATGTGTCCTTTTTTCTCAAATTGCTGGGGAGCCTGACCGAAACCATTAAGTGAGTTATCTGTTCTCAAGCATTACCAAACTGTCATTCCTATGAAATAGTAAAACTATGTAGGAATAAATAAATAATTCAGAAATTTGCAAAGAGATCTTGTAAGATCAGATGCCTGTAGAAGAGGGTTCCTTTTACTTTCTTGACACAGTCATTTCTTTCTTCTGAATTGTACCTGTATGGTATCGTAGGTGTGTGGTAACCATACGGTGTACTGGAGTATTGTCTGAGAGGGAAAGAAGAGCTTTTATTTCATTATAAAATACCCTTGCTAAAACTGTAAACACATTACCCTGATTGACTAGACACTGTCTTCAGCTCTGAAAAGTTTAGTCCAGTCCACACATGACTGACTACACGCTTAAGTTACCAATTAAGTAATTAAAAATCCTAGGAATAAAGAAAGAATTGGATTATATCCAAATTCTTTCTTCAGTCATGCCTTAAGTGCATGCTTTTTAGTCCAGACTAAGTTCTGATTATGAAAATTGTGTTATAATTAAGAGTAGGTCAGAATGTCACTGACCTTTTCTGCTAAATGGTTTGAACGAAGGAGGAGAGGTGGAAAATGGCTGCCTTCTCATTTGCACTGTAGTTCAAATGGAATTAAGTATTTCTTTAAACCCTTCTTTTAAGAATAGAAACTTCAAGCCACCTTTCTCTGTCTCTGAATATTAGTATCAGATCCAAAAAATGCAGATACATCAGCTGATGGAGATATTTGCTGTTGGGCCAGTTTAAATGCTTAAATGCACTCATGCTCTTCCCTATTCAAAGAAGTTTTTTAAGTCTGTGATTTACTTTGAGTGCCAGCCTCACTCATTGACTTGCTCTTAGACATTTGTTGAAGAGTTGCCTTGAATAGGAGTGCTTTTCCTAAGTTCAGGTTAACACTCGGTTATAAATAACTACACCACCAGACTATATACATGAAGAACAAGGTATATTCATTACATACTAAAATGCAAAAGTTGATGCACCTCCAACGTCATATTGAGTCATTTAGGACAGGATCAAAAACAGGTTTCAGGATCTTTTTTAGTTTCATTCTACTCCCCTCAAACCAGTGGCAATATATGTGATCACACCGGAAGAATATGTAGTTTTGTGCCAGTTGCACCAGTGCTGACTGGGTGATCAGCTGCATGCGTTGAAATGCTTGGGTCTTCTAGATCAGCAAGGCAACGTACTCAACAATGTTTAGATTCCTGGAGTTTTGCTTTATTAAATAGCAAAACAACCAGGTAGTGCCACCAATAAGAGCTGAAGCATCAAGAAACAATAAATTCAAGGTTGGTAACATGGAGTGGGACAAAAATATACATTATCAAAGTATAAGTCAAATCTGTGACAAAAGGCAGCTTCTACTGACGACTTTTACATTTTTCTCTATTTCACTCAACTCCAACTGAGTGACAGGCTGAATGGAGATTGCAGCCCAAATCTCATAACATATCATATAAATTAAGGCTGCCGTAGTGGCTTGTCATCTTAATGCTGTATTGTAGAAGGGTTGTACACTCCCTGGGGACACAAAAGCAAGGTAAGGCTCCATTAATTTAGGCTGCTCCTGGCCCTGGTGTCAAACAGCAGCATTCACAAAGCTGAGTGTCTACATGCTTATCTTGAAAAGACAACTTGCGGCTGGCTTGGGCATTATGAATGAAAAAGTATAAGACTGAATCTAAATCTAATGTTTTATATAGCAATCATGCGCGTTTGGTACCATCAGGCAGCTAGTAACTTTCTATGGATAATCTTCCCATCTCACACCATTTTAAAGAAGTGGCATTTAATTTGTGGATATCGTTATTGATAACACAGCTCAGACACTAGATGTACCTACTGATCTTGCAGAACTACATAGCCTTCAATAAACACACGTAATTTGTCCTACATCTTTCACATAGATTGGTTTTGTGTGCAGGTTTGGTGGGCTTGGATGTTTGAGGGGGTTTGTTTATTATGGTGGGGGGTTAAGCAAACATAATAGTAAGTGCAGGCGCACAGTAGGCTAATCAGTAAAAAGTAAATGAGGTGTATTAGGGTTTGACTCTATACAAATTTTCTAAGTATCCAAATTATCTAAAGACTTTGGGGCCAAATATAAATGCTAGTGCAAGCAGGTAAGCAAACAGTAACAGTGTGACAGCTATGGATAGGTTTTATAAACAGCTTTACGGTGACTTTTAGACTGTGTAAAAGGGCTTTGAACAGGATGTAAATGGAAATGATTGTAAATTATGTTCACTCATTTTCAAACTTACAGTGAAAACCAGGACCACAGCATTGTTCTAGAGTGACTAATGTTTTACACTATAAAAGTAATCAAGTTTGATAAGAGTTTCCCATATTTCATTTGTGTTTTATTCACTGGCACTACTTGGGCTTTACAGAGATGAAAAAATAGCTCCTGCAGTGGAGGTACATAATGCGGTGGTACAAAGTGCACCCAAGGAATGTGGGTCCCTTAAACTCCCACCACTCCTGTACTCTTGCAGCAAGGAATCCAGCAGAGCCAAAATGGGGAGGGTTCAAAGTCCTCTCTTTTCCGCTGTCCTTTCCTGAAGTTATAATAGCTGCAGCAAGGTCAGCTTTTTCTGGTTTCTTTCTTTCCTGCTGATTCTCCATCCTGTTAAAGTATAAGAGGTGCATGGGTGTTCTTTGACCCCAAATCTACTCTAATGCAGCTGAAAAGAAAGCTGAAAGCAGAGGAGAGGCTGCTTTTCTTTCTAACAAAATTAAATCTGGCTTGAAATCTGGCTATGTTTCACTAACAGCAGAGTGCTTTTCTAGTTGGGCTCTGATGGAGAGCAGTAGACAAATTCTACTGTGCTACAGTGGCGCAGGGATGTGCCACCTCCCCTGATGCCACTGAAGTTGCTTATTTCGGTTTTATCCTAGTGTAAGTGAAGGTGGAACTTGTCCTTTTTGAGTTTAGTGTCCTAATAAAGGTCATGCGTGAGTTCTAGCCAGGCCAGCGCTGGTGCACCCATACCTACCTGGCTTTTCCCCAATAGACTAGTGTTGTTGAGTGACCTGAAAACATTACCTACTAAAGATTTTTGTCTTACTAGGTAAGAATGATATCAGACAAATGATAGGAGACTTTCATAAAAACCCCCAAATGGGCAGTATTTTAGGGAATTTCCATTTACTGATTTAAAGGTAATAATTCCAGGGGGAAAAGGGTAGGTGAGTGCTGGTGGTCATCCTCAGTGCCTACCTGTCTGCCACGGCTGTCACAGGGTCTCTGAAATTCTCACCTATGTTCACGTCTTTGTAACGACAGTTGCTTCTTTAGAAGCAGACTCTATCCACCTAAATATGGTGTGCTTTTGATCATACATACATTCGAGGCTCTGCTGTGCCTGTTTCTATTAAGCTGTGTAATAGATGCACACTTGACTCTAAGCATGTACTTCAGTACTGTTGACTGAAATCCAATTGCTTGAATTCTCATTGATTTAGGAATCACCTGAAAGTTCAGAATGCTTTGGTGATCTGCAGGCAAAGGGTAAACTTAAGAAGGTGCTTTCACACTTTGCCTGTGGCAATCTGACTGGTGGAGTCCTGCAGCAGGCAGATTAACAGAGTGCGGGGAGAAATTGGTGTCTTGTGAATAACAGCATGCAAAATGCCTTTTTCCGCAAACATGTCGGAGATCACCTCCATTGCTTTCCAAGCACTTTGCCCTGGATAGACTGCTACATCTGCCCTTGCAACCTGGCCTGTTATGCTTTTGCTTTCCATTTGCCAACATTAGCCATGCTGCTTCCCCACACGCTTCGATATCTGTTGCATACAATGGACGCACAGACAGGGAAAGCTTTCGAATCAGTGCTGCGGCACCAGCAGCGTACATGCCTGTCGTGCTCACACCTGATGTAAGATCAGCACAAATTCCACTTCTGTTCTTAAACCAAATATCTTTTTTTTTTTTTTTCCGAATGTTTTCTCCTTTAGAAATGAGAATTTGGAATTATTACCTGAAACAATCTTTGTACCTCCTGTTTACAAACCTCTCTCTTCATATATTTCCATTTACTTCTGAAAGAGTAAGCGGAGAGGAAGCAGAACACCAGGCTGCTCAGTGTGGAATTTTTTATTTCTCTTTCAAGTCAGTTAGTGTACCCTTCCTTCCACCTCCTGCCCACTTCTCTCAAGATCTTTGAACTCGAAGGGCTACTTAAGTTTCTCTGCTTATTTTCATGCTGTCAAATAAAGACTGAGCTGCCAAAAATATACTCTTTCAACCCTTGAGATTTCCTACACTTGGGACTTGTGCTGAAAGAGCAAATGGAGGTCCCACAGGGAATAACTCGGATGTTTCAAGCTACTGGAAGCTGAAGCAGGTGTACGGGCTTTCCCCTGTAAGCTCTCCTCACAAGATGTGAGAGAATAATTACTCGTGCTCAGAACAGACAGGTATATTGGCAGTCCACTGCTAATAGCTTAAGGATTTGTCATTCAGTTCAAGGAAAATAATTCTGTTGGGTTATCTTTCTTTCCTCTGATTTTTCTTTTAAAGAAAATACCAGTGTGTGAAAAAAATTCCAAACAGTAGAATGAAAAATAAAGGCAACTGCTAAAATAAATCCAGATTGCTAAGTCTTATCTCTGTGCTGAACATAGACATCTTGTTTCTCTGTGCTGAACATAGACATCTTGTTTCTCTGTCTGCTGTAACCACTGTTAACTCCTTGCTAGCTGCATTTGTCACTAAACGCTTCCTTTTTTTCTCCCCCTGCACAAATCATGCCACATCTTGTCAAACTGAAACAAGACAAATGCTACATGAAGTACGTCTTGCCGATAAGAGACACGTTATTTTCCATGGCCTGGAAAAAAGCAACGGTGACATTTTAATGCTAGACTCTAAAAAGTTTCTTGTTCTACCCATTCATTACAGTGTCAGTCCAAGTAACATCGGTATGAATGTAGCAATTCTAACCATCCTAAAGAATGGCCATTCTGAAATACGGCTTTATGAAAAAGCTAATAAAATGCAATTACTGTCCACCTTTGATTCAGAATCATAAGAGTCCATTTCAGAATTCACATTTTTATTGCCTTGGACAATACTCAAATCTGGAGATTTGGTTTATTGTTTTAATTCTCTGCAGCTGATGTAACTACCTGTTATATATGTTCACTAGAGCAGCACAGGTCAGTACATAAAAATGAAAGTTATAGTGCAGTACATAAGGTGGATTACTGTTTTAAACAGGACGGGGAAATATGATCATCCCTTTCACTCCCCATGTGTTTCTGGTAGGAGTTAACTCTGTATGGAGCTTTTCAGCGTGAGTGTCCATTAAGCTGCCATGTGAGGGAGGTATGCACAGTATCTAAGCCTCAGGGAGGCACACATTAGGTCAGGTGCTTGGGGTCAGTCCTGTGCCAAGGGCGAATTTCACGCTGACTACACAATACGTAGCAAAGATGTTCTCCTGCCTTTGTTTCGCAGATGGGCTGCTCCGTAAAAGCAGTTGCAGCTGCTAGTACGTATCTCGAGACGCTGGAGATCGAGTGAGAACGCAAATCTATGGCCCACGTGGCACGCTGCTGCTTGGAAGCGTGTCGACAGAAAGGGGCCGGGTAGGCAGCAGTGCAGCACCCCTGCGCCGGTGGTAAGGGGCACCGTTGTCTTCCCAGTGCCTGTGTAGAAATCATTCCCTGGGATCCTTGCCCCTGATCAGAGGGGAAAGGCTCCCCTTTATTGGTAACTCCAGTGTACACATTAGAAGCCTACCACCAGTCTGCTCGGAGGGGAAGAATTTAAGAAACAGAGCAAAACATACGATATTCCCTAAAATATTGTTATTTTCTTTCAGAATGAGCTTGTACTCAGCTTCTTCCTGAATTGCTGCAAAAATACCTTAGCAGAAGATTCATCATCTGTGACCTTAGGTATGTATGTGAATTACCAATGCTACTTGTTTTCTAAGAAGGACTTTTAAAATAAATATTAAATATAATAATGCAAAGGTGAGTCTAAAGTGTTTAGGTGGCGCTTTTTTTTTTTAAGATATAAAGATACCAACAATAATTTCTGATTTCTCAAGGTCTCTGAAAATGTGTTAGTAATGTGACCTGTAGCTCTCTTTCACTTTGACGTATTTTCCTCAGCCTTGCTTCATTTCTTTTTGAATAAACTTACCTATATGCAAAGTAAAAGTTTACACAAACTGTGGCAGGTTTCTTGTTTTACAAAACAAAATCTTTAGAGAAGAATCTGGAGGAAAGGATCTGAGTCATGACAAAGCACAATATGTGCTTGGACGAGCGAAGAAAATTAGGGATGGCTTCTAAAGTCATTTTCACAATGAGTGGAGCAGGTAAATAACAGAACATTATGTTAATGCCTAGGCATACATTATTAATGATAGTGGTAATTCACTTCTTACTAAATGAGATTCTGCATTGCTCCCTTAGCCTATCTAAATACTTAACCCATTTCCCTCTTCTGTCCAGCACTTTATTTAATCTAATCTCTGGCATTACAGCATTAAAAGCCAAAGCACAAACCATAAAATGTAAACTGTGAATGTTTATTGTCTTCCACTGCGCTAGTTCTGCACTGAAAATAATCTTCCATAGTCAGTTTTTAGGCAAAATAAAATCTCATAAAGAGGCCTGCAGCTGCACTCTGCACCACAACAATTCAATGTGCTCCAAGTGACAGGATAGTTTTCAAGATCACCAGTTATCCACATTTCAGAAAGGAGTGCAAGTACCTCAGCATATTTAGTTTACATGGCCATTAAGTTAATTTAATCTCTCTGCAGACAGGGCCTTCATTATCTCTTTTGCTGGGACCATTTTTTTTTAATCCATCAGCACAAAATAAATCCTATTCTGGCTTCTCAGCCTTTGGAAGATTCCTCCTGCATAGAGTTTATTTGATTAGGACATGCCATTATCATATTAAATCCATTATGACTATTGAAAATTACTAATGATTTCTCTAACTTTTACAAAGGAATGAAGAGATAATGCAAAGATGTCCTAGGTGTTAGGAATATGCAAGGCTAAATCTTGTCACAGAAAATCCCAACCCGAGTTCAGATGTAACATGTAATCTGGGTTCGTGGGCTGCCTCTCCTGTAGACTAACACAGATACATACATGTGAAAGTTAGCTGAGGCATAAAGGAGTTAATGTCCCAGGTCTTTAGAAGGATTTTGATATTTCAGTAATATTTAGGTGCCTAATTATTCAAGAGAATCTGAGTGTAAAAGTCTTATGCAAAAGCATGAACTGAGTCTGTAATAAAATTAAAAAATAAATTACAGTCCATAATTCCTACAGTGGTCTCCTGCGCCAATATAGTCTGAAGGGTAAACCCTTTATCTTTGTTGTCAATGACATCAAAATCAGAGAAGAGAATAAAGAAACAGAGGTAAGAATGTGTTTAGTGGGTGTTTGATGAAAGCTATGTGACAGGTAACCCAATCTGCTGGTTCACTGTACAGTTAGTGGAGGTGAAGGTCACAACCTGGTCAAGGGAGATAGTTACAGAGGGATTATTTTTCTCCTGCTCAGTAACTCTGCCTTTTAAAGTTTGGACACTTCAGTTCTAAACTCAGGGCAAAGCCTTTATTTAACACAGGAGAAAAAAAAAAAAAATCACCTAAAAACCTACCTCCCTTTGGCCTAGAAAATTCATCGCTATCATTTATTGATAGAATACCAGTAGCACACAAGGTCCGTATCAGGACCCAATGAGTTTAGACTCTGTAAAAACAGAGAACAAGAATAATGGGCTAAGTTGCTCTGGGTATGGCACCACTTCTGGTCAGCGAGGAAGGGAATGCACCTGGTCAGCAGTCAATTGCAGCAGACTGTGGAAGTAGGTGAGCTCAGCTGTAAATGAGCTAGCTCAGCTGTCAGAGGAAGACCAGCCATGCACGTGCTAATTACCCACCTGAAAAAATTATTTTCACATATGTTAGTCTATGCCTCGCCCCTTGCTGTTGGAGTTAGACTGCTGCCGTACCCCAGCTAGCTCACTTCGATCTGTGCTGCACGGCACTCTGTACCCCGTTATCATCCGTCCTGTGAGGAGGAGGAGACACGAGTCCAGCTAAGGCAGGAGGTGGCTGACCATGCCAAGCTGACAGGTAGCAAACACGGAGTTGCTGGGAAGAGCACGGTGGTCCTGGAGGCTCTTAGCATGCCCTGAAACACTCTTAATTTGAGAGTAAGTCCTGTAGTAATGCCATAGTCAGTCTGGGCCAGGAATTAAGTTCACTGAGCCTTGCAGGAGAGAGGCAATTTCCATGAAAAGAATGCATCCTTCCCCCACAGCTTTTTTGCTTTATGAGCTTATAGGGGCCTTAATTTTTGCCTGTTTTGAAGAATAATTCAGGTTTAATATGGGCTGTAGCTTTCCATGAATCTGGTGATTTCTCTGTCAGCCTTTACGCAAGGTAATAATCTGTCTCTTAGTTAGGATCAATGTAAAATGAAATGAATGCCCAATAGAAGCCGGTTATGAATTTTGATCAAGATAGCATCTTTCTCTTACATTGCTTTAATTTACAAATGTTGTAGGTAATTACACTTACTAAAGTAAAATAAAAATTAAAATTTATGAATTTGTACTGTGCTTCTAGCAATGAAGAGATTAAAAATCAGTGCTAAATTTACTTTGACATGAATACTGATTCAGTATTCCCAGTGGGGTGAATTCTGAATTATACTGAATATTGTCAGCATTTCATTATACCAAGCTCACTACAAGGGAGTGAGAGCAGATATCAGGAATGATTTCACAGACAGCCTTTTATAAAGCCCTTTTAAAAAAAGGAAGAAAGAAAATCTATCAAAATAATTTTTATATCAATCTTGTTTATTTTTCTTCTCTTGAGTTTATATGTCCTGAAAATATTAGTAATTCAGACTGTTTTGCCAAAGTTCTGAAATCACGAAGTCTTTGCTAGTGGTTATAACAGTGTACAACCCAGGTCCCAGTCTGGCGTGTTTGATTAGTGCTCCACTCATGTCAAGGGCTGCTCTCCATTTAGTGCAGTAGAGAAACTGGCTCTATGTTCTTCTAAAGGAAGATCCAAGTTTTCCAAAAAGAGTATCAAGTGGTACGCCTCTCCACGCAGAATCACAGTCCTCCTGAGGACTCACGAGTCCCTCAGGAACGTCGACTATTTTGCTCATCTTATGTAGTGTTTCGACCTGCTGCAGTTGCTCATTCTTGATGTAAAGCTTTTGCCCCTAAAGTTGCATTCCTACTTTAGTTGCATTTTGGCTGTTTTGTTGGCCGTAATCACCTCTTGTTGGCTTGCAGAGTGAAAAGAGTGAGATAGTTAAGGTATTTACAGCTGAGTATCTGAAGCTGGGTACATTGGAGGCTCATAAACCCAAGCTGTAGCTAGAGCAGGCAGCTGGTTGGCTTGGGGTGTTCAACCCTGGCCCTGGAAAACCAAACAGGTTCCAGTACCCTTTGGTGCCAGGTGTTAATACAGGCCGTCACCAAGAAGAAGGATCTAAGACAAATCCGAGGGTCCAGAATACAGAATAAAACTTAACTCCCTAACAGTAGTGCTGGGACACTTAGTAAATTAGTGCTTTCACTTTGCTTTGTGGTCCATGTGTGAAAGGCAGTGTGTTATTAAATTATAGTTTCTCTATTGATTTTGTCAGTCTTCTGTGTAGCACCTTCCTCGCTGTTTATATTTCTCATGCATTGTGCAAAGCATAATGCGGAGCTTGTTTTAAAATGCTGCTAGCGAAAACATCGCACAAATTACAGTATATAGAGCTGGTAGTTCTCCAACATGCTAGGAAAGACCGTCTTGATAAAGAAAAGAACGGCATACTTGACTACACTGAAGATCATTCCACCTTTGGTAGAAATTTGAACACTAATTGCATTAATTTTCTCATTCAAAAAGAAGAAAGGAGCCACAGTTTTCTAGCGTTTATGTTCCTTGATAAAAGAGAATATAAACTGGCACAGTGTTTTTCTGCAGTAGGGGTTGGTGGCTGACTTCCACCGCAGAGTGCTGGGACACGCAGGCACAAGTCATACCGAAAAACGCTATGAGCGCTCCAGGGTCCTCATTTGGCATTTGACAGCTTTTGCATTGACACCAGTGAGCGAAGAATCAGTCTCTGGGCGGGGGGAAATCTTGCCTCAGCTGAAGTCAGCGGAGCTTTGTCCTGTATCTACAGCAGACCAGCATTTGGTCTTTGCCTCTAATGGAGTGCAAGTGGAGCGTGACAGTTCTTAAAAAAGCAGGGCCTGAGCTCAAGTCCATCTGCCCAAGCTGGATAGACTGGAAGTGATGGTTGTATGTGTATTTTATTATAATTTGAAGCTAAAATCACCTAGACTCCAAAGGGACTATGATTTAGCACTGAATGTAGAAAAACCTAAAATGTAACGGCAGAGTGTAGCTAACAGTAACTTTCGTTATAAAATATAAGCGAAAGAAGGTTCTTCTGTGTTTATCAGATTCCCTGCATTCTGTTATTTTTTTCTTTTCCTTCCTTTCAGAGTTTTTATTTTTTTTCCATTAATGCTCAATTTATTACATAGCAAGAGCAAATATTTTAGTAATAGCCATGCCCATAGTGTCTGTTTCAAACTTCATTTTACATACTCAATTAGAAATGCATTTTCCCCTCCCATATTTTTCATTAGTTTCAACTTGGTTAGAAACTTATTTACATTTGGTGTTTTCTAAATGAAAATGCCAACTCCCACAGAGAAATTCCTTGACTGGATATAAGCACTCACACTGTAGAACTTAAGTAATGCATAAAAAGGCACTGGTATTACTGGTAGGAGAGGAAAGGCCTGGTGTTCAGCTGAATTCTAATGATGTAATTTAGCCTTTGAAATCTGCTGCTCTTGTTGAACCGCTCAGGATGACCCACTGCAATTCACAAAATTAGCAGAGCCCTGCAAGTGGATTGTGCCCTTACCTTAAAACAGAACTCCCCTGGTGTAACACTATTTAGTGCTCTAGGATTCTACCTTCCATGCTGCAACTTAAAGGCAAAAGGCCCAAAAACTTAAAAAAAAAAAAAAAAAAGTACAATGGCTTTGCATGGTGGGGGGAAGAACTGATTTTTGTGGGCTTTTTGTTACCCTGAAAAAAACTCAGCATTAACTGGTCCATGGAGTTTTCACCCCCGATCCCTCCCTGTCCTTATTTGCATACAACAAGAAATTAAATAAGGTACAATCTGGCTAAGTGATTTGTCAAAGTTCATAAAGGAGAATAACAAATGAAGAACTGCGCCTTGGTCTTCTAAGTCCCAGCTTAGTGATTTCTTCATAAGATTTCAGTTCTTCAAGAGTCTCTTTCTGGCCCTTCTCTAATTAGGATGTGATTAAAAATGTGTCTTTGTAGTCTCTAAAGGGAAGAAATTGGAGATGGATTCATATTCTAAAATTCCAGTCCAAACATCAGAAACTCAGAAGTGTTGATTTCCAGGCTGCCTGGAAAAATTATATTATGGCAGTTGTATGTACATATTGTGTTCTTTTTAATTCATTTGAATTCCTATTCTTAGGATAAATGGCAATTGCACTAGCTCTCTGGCTGTCAGTAGTACATGACACCTCTGTAATTCTATCTGCTTAGCGGTTATTTTAGCCTCTGTTTACTCCAGAGGTTACACATTTGGTTTCTCCAGAAAAATACAGCCAACGTGGCTTATCCATTACAACTTCCACTCTGCTGCCTCTTCTGCTGAGCAGCAGAGTAAAAGCTGAGGAGAGGGAGTTTGGTTTCTTGCTCTTACAACCCTGGCTGTAAGAGCTCTGGTGCACACGTGGAAAAGAGAGAGGAGGAACGCGACAGAGAACGCGCAGGTGTCTGCGGAGGCTGGCAGGGAGACGTGGGAATCCTGCTGCTACTGAGCGTGAACAGTCCCTGTACTCTCTAAAAAGCCGCCCCTTGCTAGTGCATAACCCTCACGTGTGGTGGTGGTTCCTTCGTTCTCATCATCCTTTCTCATTCCTTTCGCTTCTTAAAAGACATGTTTCTATTTAAAGAATTAATTATGACTATATATATTTTTTTGTCTGGTGTCATTATCTCCCCCTGCGGTGGGCTTCAGGCTGGTGTGTCAGACCGTGAGGCACGAGAAGGGGACCGGGACTTTTCTGTCTGAGGTCTCAAAGTCAGCTACTTCTTTAGCGGGGAGGCGGGCAGAACAGAGCGCAGCTCATGAGAGATCACCATGTTGGCCTAAGGTTAGCAGCACTGAGTTCTTATTTTTCCAAGTACAATAAATATATAATGCTGAGTGTAATACAGCTTTGGTCTAATTAAATGAAGCCCTGCTTGCATAAGTAAAACCAGGCTAGTTCACACAGGCAGTGTCTCGACTGTCGTTGATGATGATCACGTGGGGAGAAGCCCGGGTCTCAGACCAAGTGGTACAAAATGGCTCATGTCCACCCTGCTCAGGCTTAACACTGCAAAATAAGAAGGTCAGGTAGATGGAGAGGTTGCTGTGTTCACCATTACCTGGTATACTGTGGTAAAAGCCATCTGTATTTTCTCCTCTGTCTCTGTGGTGCAGGTAAGCCGCATTACTCACCCAATGTTGAGGAGACACCTTTTTGGCAGTGAAGGCAGCTGGCTCAGTCCCTCCTGCAGAAAGAAGGAACGGGATATGCTTAGTCATTTCTTCCACATTATGAGACTGGTCCATCTTGCTTGGAAACTGAAGATGGGGTTTTTTTCAGTGGGAACAGAATCAAACTCTGTAAA
Source organism: Balearica regulorum gibbericeps (assembly GCF_011004875.1). Lineage (NCBI taxonomy): Eukaryota > Metazoa > Chordata > Aves > Gruiformes > Gruidae > Balearica > Balearica regulorum. The sequence goes on from NC_046184.1 coordinate 71,726,749, forward strand.
TGCATCTTAGTAGAAAAATCTATGAAAGCAATGGGTTGCATGAAAACCAGCCTGGAATGGGAAAAATACAGAATGAGGAAGGGAGAAATTTATGTATGATAGATATAGATGTTATTTCTGTAACAGTTGTTTTGGAACTGGTCTGGAAACTTGCTTTTTTTCTCTCTTTTTTTTTTTTTCTACTGGGACCAGGGGAAAAAAATTCCAGTGTTTTTAACCAGACAGAAAAATTGCAATAATACTGACTAGTATCATCAATGATTGCCAGAAAAAAAAAAAAAAAAAAAATTGTTACTCAAGCATAAGTTTCCCACTGAAAAAGTTTCACTGTTGATGTATAAACAGGAAAGAAAATGAGCACTGCATGTCAGACCACTTTCTTCTGTCACACTCCTTATCCATGTTTTCTAATTTCATCCCCGATTTAAACACTCAGTAGGTTCTTTTTCTATATTAGTTCATGTGTACTGCAATTTTTTACAGATTTACTTCTGCTGAGCTATTAACTAAAAAATCAAACTATCTGGCCTTTTTTTAGGTCCTCAGTCAACTGATCATAAGCCTGGAGTACAATTGGTCATATCCTATGAGAGCACCCGTCTGACAGTAATGTTGAAACACATGAGGAGCATTGTAAGTATTTTTATCATAATCTAGAACTCATAAGTCCTTGCATTTGCAGAGTACTGTGAAAACATTAATCCTCAAACACCCTTTCTGGGATAACTAATTTTAACTCAAAACAATGATGGTGCTGTTCTGTCATCATTTAACAGTTGCTTTCTCCCTCTGATCTCACTCAATACGGTTGCAGGTATGGGACAGATACAGAAACTAGGTTTCCTTAATGGCTGGTAATGGCCTTTTCCATAAAAACCAGTTTTGATGACTGTTTTGGCCCTTTGAGACGAGGCATTTTGATACCAGTCAGACATAAGGCATCATGCAGCGGCATGACTTTTTTGTAGGGTGTCAGCCTGGCGTTATTGACTGCTTATCCATACATTTCTTTCAAGCCCAGCGTGGCTGGTCCATGAACGGGGAAGAGCTGGGCAGAGGGAGCAGTGCTGTATTTTAAGAAGCAATGTCATTTGGTGGGGTGATGCTCAGCTTTGTCATGCGCTCTGCGTCACGAGGCTGAGCGGTAAGCGCTGTGCGTTCCTGGAGCCAGGCTGCGAGAGGGGGAAGCTGGCAGCGCTCCCGCAGCACGGGACAGGTGAAATTGAATATCTCGAGAGATCTAGCTGGTGCCGTGTGCGATCTCTCGGCTGAAGCAGCGTGTCTGCTGTTTCATAATGAGCTCGGCCGCCTAGATGTGCTCTTGAATTCCCAATTGCTCAAGACTCAAGTAATGGCTGTGGCAAAGAGATCCTTTGCTGTCTTTGTTTAGCTAGGAGATTAAAGCATTTATTAACATTGCAGGTTCTCGTAGCATACACTGATGCCACTTCCATCTCAGAGTGGATTGCAATCACTTCCCCTAAATGGGGCCAAACTGAGGAACCTATGTGAGCACCAGCCAGTAATAAAATGAGGGTGAATGTTTAATTAGTTGTATGAGACACATGAGGCTTACAAGCTCCAACTGTTCTCTGTTGGCCACTCTGGCTTCTGGTTTGCAATTCAAGCATGTTCATTTTGGTTTATAATTTCCAATAAGTCTCTGTCCCGAGAGACTTGTCTTTTGTTTCCTATGCACCACCTTGACAGGTGAGATCAGCCTCTGCTGACAGGTCCAATTTAGATGAACTTTACCTTCAGGATTTAGTACAAGACCCTTTTTATTTTTTCTATTGTGCTTTTTAAAGCTAAGTGACTTTGATAAACCTCTGGTAAAGTTCTAGTTGGTGGGAGGGGTGTAGTTAAGTGATTGCCATGCTGATGTTGTTACTGTGAGTTCAGACAGGTGATGTGGAGATGCACACAAACAGAGCTACAGCTGTCAGAAACTTTCTCCTTCTTTCCATCATATTAAGTGTATAGGCTCCTAACAGTGTTCTTTAACTTAAAAAGTTCCAACTATTTAATTAAATGAAAGTAAATTGCAGCATAGATAGCTGTGTATAGCAACTGTAAAATCAAGGGTTCAGTTCACTTCATTATGGAAAGAGACAATACAACTTTAAGTTATTGTCTAGCTTTTGAAAGTAGGTAACTTAAATCAAATCTGTTTTAGTGAGTTTGCAGAGAAGTGGCAGGAGTCCAATTCAGTAAGACTAGCAATGATTCATGACTTCAAAGTAAGGTCATTGTTTTAGCAGCCTAATTTAGGCAATCATGCTTTTAAATCCTGGCCTTCCGATTCCTTCCTTCCATCCGGCCATCCATCCATTGTCATCTGATCTGAAATATGAAATAGTAGTGCTTTGGGTACTGTGATGCTGGACTGCCTTCAGACTAGTAACCTATAGCAGAAAGGTTCTTTACCCCATTAGTAATCTTCTCAGCTTTCCAGTCATATAGATCAATCTCTCTGACGTGCTCTCTTTTCTTTTTACTTTCCTTTCCTTTTTTTTTTTTTTTTTTTTTTTTTGGTGTAGCTGAACAGGGATTTTAAAAGTATGCCAAGATCATATCTTATTCAAGACATGTTAAAGCTATTTCAGGTATATTCAGTCTTTTGCAGAGTCTCACTAATTATATTTTAGTGGTTCATCTGTGCAGAGATTACTTTTGCTATCTTGTTTTATTTCATAATTTATAGTAAATAATTTTTGTGCTGCTTTTCCCCATTTAATTTATCTCTTTATAGAGATTTTATGATGTGTTCAGATGTGAAAATAATTGTCGTGGTCCAAATTAATCCCAAATGTAGCTTCACAGAACTGACAAGAATTGTGATAGAGACTTTTGATCCATGTAAATAAATTTTATTTACTATTTGTGTGGGTTTACTTCTAGGGGTTTTAATAGCAGATCTAGATCCTGCTGTGCAAATCCTATATTAATATACAACGCACAAGATAATCCCTAAAGAGCTAGTGTTGTTTATAGCCATTGTCAAATGCCACATAGGGTCTTTAACAGAGAAAGTCAGAAGAGTGCAATGCTATAGATTCGCGGGCCTGTTTCATGAAGCTAACCCCATTCACACAAGATGTCACAGGCGAAAAACGCGATAGCACTTGAGAGAGCATTGGTCTGGTGCAGACCTGCCAGTGGACTGTCTAATGTGGGTGCACGCATGGACTCCACAGTGCAGGCACTTTTGATCTGATGCATCCACATGTGCCAGATTTGCTGCAGATGTACAAGTCAGTCATCCCTAGATCTGCTTCAGAATGTCCTCTCCCTTATCACTGCAACATTTCAGTCATGTGTTACAAAAACCAGTCCTGCTTGAAGAAAACTATCAAAACCGCAACAATTGAGAACAACAGCCTTGTAGATTTTGTGACTGGAAAGAACCATTAATCTAATCTAACCTCCTGTAAAGCACAAGCTGTATTGGTTTTTTCACCGAGAAAATACTTGCATCTAGACCAGGAATGTAGATGGAGAAACTGAACAGAGAGATCTAAGACTGGTTGCAAATGTTTGTCTACATTTTAAGACTGTGGGTGCACAAAGAAGACAAGTTCTGTTAAGTAGATATTTATAAGATACTAAGAGTGTTTCAGTCTCAAGATTTCCCTCAGCAATTCATATTTTTGAGTCCTGAGATTCTGTAAGTCAGGTGAGTCACATTAGACTCTCTGCTTCTACTTATGATTTGAATGGCATCACTATGATTGGTGAGGAAAACAACTTTAAATCCAATTTTCAAAAACATAAAAGCCATGATGCTAATAAAATGCAATTTTCCAAATATACGGAATACATAATTTTAAGTCAACCTCTTGAGGCATTACTTGCTCCACTCAAATGCAGACAGTGCAACACTGGGCACTTTGTGCATAGGCAGTACAGGCAATATTGCCTTAATAAAGTGAAGCTGGGCTAGAAGGAAACCTTTGTGGAGGGATGAAAACTGGAGAGGTTATATGGAGAGACCTCTGAGTCATGGAGGATGTGGCAGCAGGAGGGGATGAGACAGGGCAGGCTTCTTCTACAAACACAATAGTGCAGTACATGGCAAAGTGCACTAAGTGGTCTTCAACGGAAGATACAGGAACTGGGGGGGAAGTTTGTTTTGGCATGTGAAAGGAGTTGTAGCTAAGAGCAAAACTAGTCTGGCTGTGGCAGCACAAGACCCAGAAAAACGGCAGCAAACAGGAATAGGTGCACGGGGGCGTGCTGGGAAGAAAGCCTGAGAGACTACCTTAAAAACGTAGGCTCCTAAATCTGTGTAGAAGCTGTAGAGATGGATTTATGAAATTTGAGAGGCTTGTAGGTTTTGAACTTGAAATGGTCAAGTCCAGTTCCATTCATCTGTATTAACCAACACAGAGAATTGGGGATATAAAGAGAATGGGGGATACCTTACAGGATCTTACAGAGAGCAGACTATGGGCCAGCTTTGTACTGCACAGCCAGAAACAGCCAGGCTACCTACTGCTGCTCTGCTAGGCTCACCTATTCAAAAAGACACCAGAGGCAAAAAGAATTAGCCATTTCTGAAGTTCAGAAAATGTTGGCTAATATATTTCTTTTCCTGCTTCATAGAGATCCAGAAGGGAACAGTGGTTCAGCGTTGGCTCAGAAGGAAGTCTGCTTTGTCTGCTGATTTCATTGACATGACTTCAGGCATGCCCTGTGTTTCTAGATAAGCAGCTAAACTTTCAATCCTCACTGCTAGATATTTTTGCCCATTACTTCTTGTGGACAGAATAACTCCTCAAGGGTAGTGGGGAGGAGAAACAAAGCCAACTTATCCTAAACCTCAAGCCAATAAATGTAAAATGTTACTAGAATTCAGGAAAGCATGTGTGGGTGATGAATTCAGAACTGATTTTACAGGGGGAAAATTTGCTGGAAGAAAAATAAACTCCTACAGTACTTTCCAAAACTACTTCCAGCTTTCCTTTTATAAAACCTCTGAAGCTGTCATGTACCACTCTTGGTGATTAATGATTCTGGGATAGCTGATATGTGGGTGACGAATTAGTAATCAGCTTTAGGCTTACACAGACATCCAGCCTCTTTCCATTTCATGTACTACACCATCCGAGTACAAATTGCTTCCAAAAATGTTTGTGAGATGTGATGGCTTAAATGCTTTGGGAAAAGAGGTGAGAGGCAAGCTTTCCCTAAAGCACAGGGATGAAATCTATGTCAAAGCCTGCAGGTGCAGGGCTGCGGGGACGTCCCCACGTACAGTATGGGTAGATGCTCCACTGCCTTTGCTGGGCTTTGTCCTCGCTTGATGTGGGTAAGGGGTGGGGATTTTTGGTCAATCTCAGTTGGTTGCCATCGTTCCTCTCATGGGCCCACTAACTTTTACACTTTATGAATATCATTTTATAGATTTAAGTGGAAAATTTATTACCTGCCAGCCACACAATGCCTGCCAATTAAATAAAATCCTGTCAGAATATTTTGAAGGTATCCCGCTTTCTTGCCTGCGGCCCATGGATCAGACAACAGGGATTGGGAAGAAGTTGCATAGGTAGGCCAAGCCTGGCCAGTCATCCAGGGATGGAAAACAAGTGGAAAAAAATCTCTTTGAGCCAAACAAAAGTTATTCAGAAAGTATCGGTGACAGAATAAAATCAGCAGTTTGGCTGATGGAGGGAGGTAACACATTCAGATGGAGTTCTCCCTAGACTGGCACAGAAAAACAAAATAAAAAGCCATGAAAAGAAAGCTCTTGTACTAACTCTACCTTATAAAGAATTTGGATTTGATTTAATTTTATATTCATAGAAAATGCTTCTGCTTTAAAAATGAATGCAAATTAGCTTAGATAGCCTATGTTCTATTTCAAACTAAAAATTAGCTGAACACCTATAAACCAAGGGTGCTACTACTCAGCAATAGTTTAAATCAGGAAGAGATGAGGTCTGTTCTTGTGGCACAGGGATTACTGTTGGATTCCAACATATTTGTTATGAAAGGTGTTTGACAAATATGTTGTACAGAAAGTTGTGTTATTATTTCTTGTTAAACCCTTTAATCTGTCACAGTCGCATTACTGCCTCACTTCTAAATTCTAACTGCTAATTCTTAAATAAGTAATTCCCTACATAGCTGGTATGTGTTGAATAAGAAAAAAAACAACTCAACAACAAACAGTGAGCTCTGTTTAATAATATGAGTGATCCGGGAGATGAAGGTGAACATAAATTAAATTTGCCAGTGGTTGCAAATGAAGAAAACATTAAAAATAATAGTCGAGACAGAGCAGGATCAAGAGAATAAAAGTAATTTCCAGAACCCTACAGCCAGCTTGGACAAATGAAAAGTATTTCCTCAGGGAGATGCAGATCTATATCCCACAGTAATGTGAAGATAAAACAAGCAAATGGTGAGACATGAGGTTGCTATGAGAGATGCCAATGAGAAAGGCCAGATCCTGGTGTCATGGTGGAGAAAGAAAGTAGTTCATCTTTATAAGGCTTTGATAGTAGAATACGTCTCTCAGGAAATTTCTTAAAAACTAGAATATAAGTTCAAAGCACAGTTCTCAGGTGGGTTACTTGGGAGTGATTGATTCTTCAGGAGTGATTTATTGTTACTGAAACTTAACTTAGTTAAGAACAGACTAACAAGGACACAAGTCAATTGTGCAGATATTTAAGGGAGAAGACAGCAAGGTTCAAGAGGAATTATTTAGGGCATTGAGCAAGAGCGTAAGCAGAAGTAATGAGAGATAATTAAGGAACAGAAATTGCATGCATCATATAATGAAATGGTTTCTTAAAAAGGGAGGTGGCAAGCTGTAGAATAATCTAAAGAAAAGTGGAGGGAGCTCTGTACAGTCTGAAAAATTAAAAATAGTCTAGATCAGGCATATACAGACATTTTTAATTAAGAAATTGAGAAGAAAAAATAGTGCACGGTGAAGACACAGATAACAGTGTCACTATTTATACGTTTTTACATTCACTTACTATCTGTGCCTAGGCAAAGAGAGAAAAGAATATGTATGTGACAAAAAGATAGAAAGAGAACAACAGCATTTGCTTGCGTTTCTTTTCTCAAAGGCTAATTTTCTTTCATGCCCTCTAACAGGCAGCAATGGGGTTAATCCTGAGTAATTTCTAAAGAAAAGCAAAATGGCGATGTTGCCTTAAGTATTTGTTCTCCCCCCGTGCTTTATTCAAGAGAGAAGAAATTCTGGGATCTATGTTTCTAAGGGTCCAAACTACATCGGTCTTATCTCAGCCAGTGTCATAGACTCTGCAACTAAATCTTCATCTGAAAATTAAATGTTCCAAGCACAACAATAATACAGGGTTGAAAGCAATGGAATTTAACTTTACAGGCTTGCTGGTAATTCTGCAGTAAGAGCTTGAGAGATCTGTTCATGAAATCTGCTCTCTGCATTTTATGCCCGGCACCAACTTTGCTTATCCATAGAATAATATAATTTTAAAGCATGACCAAACCTTGATTTCTTTCATCTGTTTAGTTTAGCAGAGTTTAAACGACTTAAAGATAGCAATAGATACAGCATGTGGTTTGGGAATCAAGAACATATCTTGTCACCTCCTTTTCTTTTGGAAAAAAAAAAAACAACTTCTAGGTAAGTCTTGCTCAAATCTTTTACTGGGAGTTTTACATTTTATACATTCCCACTTCTGGTTATAGAGTTGCCTTCTTTTATATAATTTTTGCAGCCTTGGTAACTTTTTTATACCCAGATGGTGCTATGTGGAGCACCCAGTAATCTAGTCCTAAGCACTGGTGAAGTGTTGGAGGGGTGTCAGAGCTCAGGATTTAGACTGAGGGGACACAAGCCATTCTAAGACATCTTTTCCTTTATTGTTAACTCAGAAACAGTAAATGCACACAAACCTGTATCATTGCTTGCTGGAGCTAAATTCTAGCCCTCCTTGTCTGCTACTGCTGATGGTCAGTAAAAGATATGAGCCTGCTTTACCTGACAGTTACAGTCACGTAGTTGTACAGACTTTTCCCCTTTTCGTTTGGGATGGTGTCTATCCTAATACACAATGCTTTCTGGGTTATCAAGACAATAAATTACTCTTCTTCAACAGGGTGTCAGAGCTAGCTATGTCTCAGTTCCTTCATCTTTCTGAAAGTGATTCTGGATTCAGGGGTCTAGAGAAATAAAGGCTAGGAAGGGGAACCCCTATGACCACCTAGGTATCACAGGCCAGGTTTTCTTTTATTTACTTTATTCTAAGCAGAGTTAGATGGGCTTTTCTCTCAAATGATTGAAGCAGAGCAGAAGCTTTTTATATTGTTCTTAGGAAGCCCTGAATCTTTCGGGATCCACAACTGTTTCCCAGAACTATCTTTGTCCTTATAAGAAAAAAAAAAAAACAAAACCCACACCAAAAAAACCACACTAGTTTTGTTAAATATTTAACAAATAATAGTTGTTCATTTTAAAAAATCGCATTGTCTGTGTGCCTTGGTCTAATTGGAGTGGGATTCAGTTTGAAACTAAGATGCATACATATGTGATTTCATGGAATTCAGTTGCCTGATCATGGCTGTTTTGAATACCATGAAGTATCTTGCTTGACCTCCAATGATCAGTCCAGAATGGTGCCAGTTTCCCATAAAGCCTATGTCATATTTCCAACTCTATACACACCTTTTGTCATCTGAGGTGACATGAGGCAGTAGTATTTTAGAAACGGGATGCTAGTCTGGATGGCTAAGTTCCCATTTTGATAAGTCCCAATTCATTTTTGTAAACATCTAGGAGATGACCTAACATGTCCCATCTGGCCTCCAGCTGCCATTGCAGAAGAGGAGGCCCTCAGGTAAGGCTTGTGTCTTGTCTGAGAGTTTATGCAGATATCTTATCATCATATGTGTCTCAAATGATGCCAGATACCAATGTGTAGGCAATTTAACCAAGCCAAGCCAGGAGATGTCCACAATATGATGAGTTGAATCTCTTTCTGACCTCCCTCCTTGACAGCGTTTCAGAGATAGGGGTAGGTCAACACCTCGACATTTTTGCCCAGAACTGGTGTGTTCGTTGCAAGGCGTTAGCTGTGAAGCCTCCCTTCAGTCTCAGTTACTGAGGGTTAGTTTTTCCCATTTGACAGCCAGGAGACCTTGGAGAGTGTTGGCTGGTTCACTCTTCAGAGATTTTGTGACTCAGGACAGCTCTAGACCCCATGTTTGCTAGCATTGCTCTCCCTGTTAGGAACGCAGCATACCATCCTTTATTAGCCGCCAGACTGCACAAGTCCTTGCTACTCGACTACAAACAAAGCCGAACCAGTGAACCTGCACTTTTTTTTTGCCCAAAAGCCTTATTTCACTTGGGAGAGAGAGGGCTGGAATAAACTACGGTGACAAAGGCACTGTTTGTTCATGAATTAACAGCACCCACAGTTCTCCCATTTGGTGCACCGACAAGCTACATGCAGAACGCGCAGGTTAATGAGGATGTTGAAGGTGTTGGACTGCACAAAGTGCATAAGCTATATTTGGAGATTAAAATCAATAACACAGATAGAGCACCTCTGCATTTGTATCAAAGCACATGACAAAGCCATCTGGAGGCTTGCTCCACTGACACCACTGACACTACCAGATTTCTGAAAGGTAGAAAATGCCTGCTTAAAAAATGCTTTCCAGAACTTCCCTGAAACAAAATACCTGTTGTTCTGAAACAACATATAATTTTATTTCCTCCATTAAATTGAGATAAACTTCATTTCTTTTTTTGTTGCTTTGCCATTGGCCTCCATGCCCGTGTTCGTGTACATACCCGGATGCATCCATGAGATAGGAAAGAACTTAGCAATGGGAATGAAGTTGCTCACAGAGAAGAGGGGAAAAAAAACAGGATCAGAAAATATAATAAAGTAAAACTTATCTTGCAGAGAAGCAGTTAAATGTTTTCAATTTTTAGGTGAAAAAAGCAACTGTTTGGGAAAAAATTCCTTATCTGTGCAATCACTTTTGGCCGGGTGCTTTTCTGTTTTGTCTTGCCAGTAGCAGACAGTGCAGGGTGCACCACAGCGATATAGTGGATTATCTTCTTTTTGTAATTATTATTTAATTACTGCAAATGTGATTTTGGTTGAATTTTCTTTGAAGTAATTCGAAAATATTTTGTGGCAGGAAACCTAAAAGCTTAGTAGCAGAGCAGAAAAGAGGTGTTCAGTGCTCTGAGATATGCAGAGTTCAAAGGAAAAACAAGGAAGGGTCTTCAGTCCCACGTTAGGATTTAAGAAGTAACAACACAACCGCCCATTCACACAGCAATCCCCTTTGTCTTGAAGTTTATATATCTTATTAATCTGTTTTTGAAGGAACCTCTTGCTTTGTAATATCATTATTTTAGTGCTGATTATTTTCTCAGCTCTTTAAATTTAGAATTAGCTCAGAGGATGTTATCTTTTTCTAAGGCAGAGGCTGTATTTGTTAATCAAGCTGGAGCTTACAAAAACAGGGTTGAGCCTTTCTCTGCTAAGTTACACAGGGACTCAGAGAAAGTCAAAGACAGTGTAGCAGCAGTGATGGCTTTTCCACATTTCTTGCTAGTTTTAATTTTGTCAAGAGGCAGCTAGTAATTTATACAGGTTAGAGGGGTGCAAGGCTGATTTCTTCTGTGGATTTTTTTCTAATCCTCCTTTATTGGATAATAATCAAATCTGCTTCATATCCACTTTTAATATATAAACATTTTGCTTCGTAGCTGTGAAGGGTTTTTTCTAACCATTTGGTATAGTCATATGATTTTTAGAGATGTGAGGATGTCTCAATGTTAAACATTAAGGAATATCTTGTAGTCCTTTCTTCACTATGTAGAAGATAAATTCTCATGGCAGTGCATGGCAAGGAAAAACACAAGATGAAGGTAAAGGATAGGAAAACTGAGTTAGAGCTACCGGACAAAGTGAAATTTTTTTTTTTTTTTTTTTTTTTTTACTTTGGGGGGAGTAGCTGAAATGGGAGCCTTTCTAAAGCCTGGATTTCTTTTTTTTTTTTTCACTGAAGAAGGGGAAGAAAGCAACTGAGATTTGAAGATGTCCAGGAAATTAATTTTGGTGGAAGAAAGGAAGTTATTTATAGAGGAGGAAAGATGGCATTAGTTAATACAAGTTACCTTTGATCTTTTTTTTGGTCAAGATGGTTGAAAATGAAAAATGGGAAAAAGAGAACAGCAGCTGGAACTATCAAATGTTCAGGAGCCATCAATCTGTCTCACTCTAAGAGAAAAGGTGGAAAAATATCTGCATGTCTACCACTAAGACAAACTGATGACATGATTTAAATTTGAGGCAGTAGTCTCCTAAAAAGAAAATTAGATGTTACTTAGGAAGAGGTGAGTTTTTAAAAGCTTTACAATAAATTATCCCTAAAGTGCATTTTTTAAAAATCATAAAACTTTCCTTAAAATTCATATTGGCTGCTAAATTGCGTAGTTTAATATATGGCAAATTTTGAAGTAGTTAGACCTTTCGTAATGCTAACAAAGAATCCGTCCTTAAGGAGACTTGTAGATGATTAGTAATGATCAAGGGAGAAAAGTCATTAGGATAATGTAATTCTTATGTAAAAATTAATTGAATTTCATCCATTATTTCCCAGCTACAGCTAGTGTATTTAAAATTAAATTACACAGGACATAACCTATCTGCGTGGGGTTTTGTTCGTAAATATCAATACTTCTTAGGTCTTGGAAAATAAAATTGGAGTGAAAAATGGAACACAGCTATAACAGATACATGTCTGTATTAGTTTTACAGTATTGAATTACAGATGTGGAAAGAAGTAAATCCAGAGTATTATTTCTGCTCCCTCACTCCCTGTCATTCTTAAATATTTTCATCACCTTCTGCCTGACTTTAGAAGAAAATAACATTTCAAAAATAAACTGCTTTTTTAAACATATATACAGGCAGTTGTAAGTGAGTTCCTTACAAACATCAGTCATTATCAGGGTCAAGAAGGCAGGTCAGTCTCTGAGAAAATTGTTTGGTAGTGGCTTGTTTGTATTTGAAGAAAGTACAGGGAGTCGGCTTCTAAATTCAACTCAAATTTTTTTATTGGCAGATCAAAATGACCAGGGGATTTTTTGTCCATAGGCATAGCAAGGAGACAGCTATTGCATTTCTGTTGGGAACTTGGTTTTATACCTTTCCAGCCTTACGGGTTTTGATAGCTTGAATTTATTTACAAGTATACACAATCAAAGATTTAAGACAGTAGTTTAAATGGGGAGTAACTTCTTTTAAAGGAAGTAAGCTTCCTTTATTTTGGGGTTAATGAAATTACTACAGAATTAAACATAAATAGAATTCAATCTAAAACTTTGAGGTTTTCTGTTTGCTTGATCACACATACATTCAAGCTATAAAGGTTTTGGAGAGTAGTTAAAGTGCAAAATGGCATTTCCAAGGTACCCTTTGATTTTCCTTCTGGCCTGGACTATGGACAGAAGTCAATGATTTTTGATCCATTAATAATAACAAAAGGGGTTTTTTGCTGGATTTTAGAATTACTTGCAAGTCTGCTAGACATCTTACTCTGTGTTTATAATGGACCCACCAGAACAGATATTCTTTGGTGCAAATGAGACTGGCATTTAGGTCAGATATCCTAAGTTTATAAAAGTACCAATGCAGTCTGAGTTAGAAGTGGAAGGATAATGCAGGGGTTTTGCACACTAAATGTGACACTGTAATATGACAGAAGACATCTTTTTTAAAAAGAAAAAAAAAAAACAACCTGTTGTTTTCTCCATTCTCCTTTATTCAAACAAATACTCAACTCGCAGGTAAAAGACTGAGAAAGGACTAGTTTGCCCGAAAGCCTGGGATTTTTGCCTGCTATGTCAGTTGTCTTAATAAAACAGTTTACCTCAAATGTCACCTATGTTAGACCTAAAAAGATATTTCTGCTATGTTAATCCCTCTCTTGTTTTTGCTCTGTGGTTCTCAAACTGTTGAGGTCCTTCTTTGTCCCTGATAGGGGAGGGTCTAGCAAAGTACAGCTCCTTCCATGGCCATTGCGAGTCTTGTCTCAAGAAGCCCTTCGGTGAAGCAGGCTTTTCACAAGAAAAGATGGAGCCATTGTGCCAATCAAAAGAGAAGCCAGCACAAACTCATCGTACGAGCTACCCAAACTCTGCTCCTGTAAAGCCATGGCTGATTAATGCCTGCTCTTCCTCAGGAGTTTTGAATGATGAGTGTGTAGTGAGTCAGAGACTTTTTAATGCTTAGAGACCCTCGTTAGATGTTTAGTGTCACATCAGGAGGCCGTGGAGGGCAGCTGAGAAGTGGAAGATGTGATCTGTCTTGAAGAGTGCTCAGCTGAAGCTTTTTGATCGCTTGATGGCATAACAGTGCCACTGCAGATGGAAAATGGGGACGATTGTGGAATTTGGAGTGGCCTGCTTGCCTTTCCTCTGCAAGGGAAGATGAAGTTGGGAAATGTTATCTGTAAAGCAGGAAAAAGAAAAAAAACCCACCAACCAGAACTAAGATATCTAGTTGGAATTCAGGTGGCTGCAGTTTAAAATACCTCTAACAGTCTGGCTGCTGATTGCTACTATTCATGAAAAGTGGCTTTGTTTTAGTTCTGAAAGATCCCAGAGCAACTGCTCTGCCCTAAGTTTTCTTCTCTGAATCACTGAAATATTCTCTTTTTTTAATTTTCTCTCTTGATCTCTCCTCCCCCTCACCTTTTTCACCATATATTAAGCTACATTCAAAGGGATAGCGAGGAAGTTGTTTTCTGTCCATGTTTCATCTGGCCACAGGAGTATTGCAAAGTGCCTCCTTTAGAATTTGGGAGGAGTCGACTGATGGAGGAAGGTGTGTTGGATGAAGGCTACATAATGTGCCAGCACTGCTAGCAGGGTACAGGGAGCAACTCAAAGTCATAGTGACAATTTTATCTGCGACTTTTTTGTGATTTACCACATGCGCTTCTGGATACCCCGGTCCTGTTAAAAAATCACAGGGCAATCAGCTTGGATTCTTTCCCTGGCAGGTGAATGTCAGACTGAGCCTGTTTCAATTGCAAAGTACAATGCCGTGATCTGTGCCTTTGTTGTCCTGAGGTGTGCAGTGAGGCACGGCACAAGTGACTACACCCTGTCCTATCTGGGCATCTCAAAGGCAAGCAGAACTGGATGAATGCAGCTGTCCTCTCTCTTACCTTTGTAGCCCATTACCTACCATCTGGGCTCCTCTGCAGCTGCTGCTGACCTCAGCTTTCAAAATTAGCTCCAACATTGTCCCTGGTTAGGCAATACACTGCTGGGATGATTTATGAAGCCAGACATTTTACAGGACTCTCCCTGTCCTGTATTTCCATCCTTGAGATAGCGAAGATCGTTGTGCTGAGCCTCAGCAGTTGAGCTGATAAGGTCTTCTTCAAGAATGACACCATCCCCCCCCTTTTTTTTTAAACCATATTCCCTTTTTTGTCTGAAACAACTAAAATCTGCTGACCTTCAAGTTACAGTGATGCTTATCTATTCATTGAGAAGGGAAGAGTTTGATTACAGCTAGGATCCTGGTTGCTTGGACTGGTATTTAAGGCTACATTTCTTTTTTCTTCCTGATTTTTAGGAGACTGTTCAATTTACTGTTACTTGTAATCCTTGATTGCAGTTTTAGTATAGTCCTAGATCAATAGAGATGGGCTTTCAAACGGACAGTCTAAATTATAAATCTTGTGTTAACAATATAGTACTTTGTCCTAGGAAAATACCTGTTAGTTTCACTGCCATTTAATGGCATTCTTATTTTGGCTGTTGAATCCCATCTATCTAAATCCCATGTATATTTTAAATCAGACGTACTCTGGGGAGCTTAGCAATAGTAACATTAATAGTTCACATAGTGCTGACAATATGTAATGATTTGAGTAGTGCATCCTTTGATGCTGTATAGTGTTAATGATAGCAGTAATAAGCTTTGTGGTTGACCACGTCATTTGCCTTGAAGGATCATTTCAGATAACAAAAAACAGAGATTTGTTGTGCAAGAACTGGTTGCTCACACACACAAGCTCTGTTTTTCTTCCCAATAGAGAAGTTATTTATTGTTAGGACACCAGCAGTTTCTCCTATCACAAGGATATGTTGTTGATAATGTCAGTAGAAAGCCCCATATTTCTAGACACATACTGTGAATAATCAACATCTGAGTAACGACTTTATTCTGAGCCAGGTAAAATTACAATGGGAAATATAAATGCAACTGCCTGTGTAATGCTCTGGGTTCATGTGTTCCAGACATTTTAAAATCTGTTCTTTTTGCCTGCATTTTAATTTGCATCCTGTCGCTGGATTGCCTATGCGCTGTCAGGTAAACTTGCTGCCTAAAATGATTATAATATGATTAAAATTACTGATATTTTGATAAACACCCATACTTTTATGCCCCATTTTGTCCTTTCTGATTGCATACCATGTTAGCAACACAAAGGTTTCTGATTAATTATAAGCTAAGCACTAAGTGACATATGCTGGCAAGATACCTGTTCCACAGTTTTTCATGATTATGTTTCTTGTGTGTTCTTTTAAAACCTCTCATACAACAAATGTGTTTTCTGAGTAACTGTGATGTTGCTTTAGGAATAACCTTATATCTGTTCACAAACCCTCCACCCAGCAGCATCAGCTTATGACTGAGCCTGGCTAATTGGCTCTGATCTCGAGTAGCTACCCTAAGATGGAATATCTGGAATATCATTCAGTAGTCTGAACTGGAAAATTAAAGAGAGTTTGCAGCTGTGTGATGGGAGAGATCGGAAAGACTGTTGTTATCAGAATCCTGTTCTGCCCATATTGCTGCAGGAAATGGTCCTGGCTCTTCTATAGTAATGTGCTTTATGAAACACCCTTAGAAACAATCAGTTTTCCCCAGCATCAGCACTGCTACTTAGGGGTTAAAATCAATAGGAGCTTACTGGCTAGAATCCAGTTTCTATGCATTGCTCTGGAAAATGGAAGGGCTAGACTTTGTATCAGAATAAGCTGAGTAAAGTAGATTGAGGCTTAAGGGTTTTTCTATGGGAACGTAAAATATTAAAGATAGGCAATTTTACCTTGTTCTTGTACTATTTCATTTCTATTTTCCTGATTCAATATTAAGCTGAATTCTAAGAATTCCTGTTGATTACTACACTAGCACTCCAATTTAGCCAAGACAATATTGAGAATGTAACACGTTTCTGTGTCTCCTTAAAGTTCAGATTTCATTTGGTACTTTTTATTTGTTTTCATTGCTAGAACATGGGCATTCATATTTATGACCGTTTTGTTTTTCAGCGCCTCCCAGATGGCTCTGCCCCAAGTGCACACGCTGAATTTTATCTTCTGCCAGATCCTTATGAGGTCAGTCGAAGGAAAACAAGAACAGCTCCAAAAAGCTCTGACCCTACTTACAATGAAATTGTGAGTACCATTCACTTTCTTCCACCATTTCTCACTTGCTTGATAGTCTTTGCCCACTCTTGAAATAAAATAACAACACAGCATTTAGAGGTGTTGCAATGAGTACAATCAAAAAGAAGGAACATATCATAAACTGAACCACAAATGGGGACAATCTTCTGCTTTACATCTTTCTCAGAAGCGAAACAGTCTTTTTATGTCTCTTTCTTCAGGAAAGCAGTTGGATTATTCACACTACTCTGTCTTACACCAGAACCACAGTTACATGTTAGCCAAATGAGACCAAGCTTCGTTGCAGCAAAACCTAGGCTGGTTTGAATGCAGATTTGTACGGTAACATAACAATTACTAATTGAATGGATTCCATTATTCAAATTCACATTTGAAAATAGACAAGCAAATTGACAACACAGTAATAGATAGCCCGGTTCTTTTTTACATCAAAATGCTAGCAGTTCACAGCCATATATAATTATTTCACACAGCACTGAAGTGCTCGTGCCTCTGGGGTGAAAAGAAACATTTGTACGGAGAAACATTTACGACAGAATGGGAAGCAGCATAAACTATATTCTTTTGTAAGGGCAGATGAGATCCAAACAGTAGGTAGAATTGAAGATTATAATTATTACATATAACAGATCTCCTAACGATCTCAAAGCAATTTACAAATGCACTTTTGAGCAGGCTTTAAAGTAGAAGGCATGGAAAATATTACCACTCCACCCTGTTTCATAGATAAGGTATGATGAAGCTTAAGTTAGTCAGCTGAGACTAAGAGTCCTCATCTCCTAGTTTCCCAGTCCTGGAGTTTTAATATTTTTCTTTTCCCACATCTATTTGATGACAAAAGTTACCCACTTACACTGATGACTTGCAGCGCTTCTGTCAGTAAGGTCCTCGAGTAGTAGTGCTGCTAACAGCTGAGGCAGATTTCCCTCCCTATTCCCCTGCAGTGGAATAGCAGGGAACTAGGTGCCTTTTTTTTTTTTTTATGTTCTTTCCTTGTTTTGCAAACAAAGAGACACTGGAATGAGCCTAACTGACCTGTCTACAGAAATTCCTTTACATCTGAAGGGTATTTAAAGCAAAGAAGTATAATATGATTATCTAATAACATTCATTGTAAAATATCCAAAATGGGCTACAGACGAGAACCAGCCAGCATCGCTGGAAGACAACTATTTTACTAATCGTTATTAGATGAAGTTGATTGCAAGAAAATCCAAAATCCTCTCTGCAGTCAGACAGTAGTCACTGGGAGATTTAATTGTGGTTAAGGAGCATTCCACTGCTGTTAAGAGAAATTCCATGAAAACTTTAAGATCCTTTACTCAAAACTTACAACCTTTTTCACCGATGCTCAATCTTTTTCACCAGGAACTGCTGGACTGTCGCACTGGGGACATACGGTTCCATTGAACCTGGACATTTCAAACCCAATGCTTGTGCTCTTAGCAGCTCTGTTCTTCCATATGTGATATCACTCTGTATGCATTTTCTGTCCAAGGCTGGTAGACTGAGGCAGAAGCCGCCCCAGGGAAGAAAAACTACTAAAAATATGTCAGCTGTCTTTCAAGTTAGTTACTGTCCGAAACACTCTGTACAGAAATGTACTAGCCTTTTTTATGAGTTCATAAGTTTTTATTAAAGCCAAATGGCTGGAAGGAAACTGTATATTAATTTCTCTCTGTGTTCGAGACTGAGAAAATTCTGAAATGTGCTTCTCTTGGGTATTTTTGGTTTTAGTTTTGTACTTTTATTGCTTATGACTGCCTACAGCAAATCATCAACCTTGCAAAAGTGCATTTTATTTTTGATTTTTACTCATGTGTGTGAGAGTAAAGATATGAAAGTCCAGGAGGGATGACAATAGAGTGAACTATGCCAAATGTTCTGGAGTTGCTTTTAACAAGGATTCCTTTTTTCTTTTGTTCCTTTATTTGGATTTTGGAGTTTGTTGCATTCACACTGGTATAACATTGCATTAAAAAGTGATGGTTGAGAAGAGGAAAAAGAAGATAGAAAAATGGAATGGAATGGAATGGAAAATTCTCTTTTTGTAAAGAGAAAAAGAATAGCATACCTGCTTATAGACCACTGTTGGGAATAAATAAGACTTACCTGGGAGGTTCCAGAGTAGTTTAGTGAAAACTAAGAAAGTAAAAAACCTGAAAATAAATCTGAACGATTTAAGTTTAAACTCTTGCCAAGAAAAGTCGCAATGACCAGAACCAACTGCAGTGGGGTCTTGCTCATGTGTGTAGCATTTGCCCTGAGACGTGCTTCAAGGTCTCAGTTGTCCTCAGTTTGCCTCTTGAGTGCCTGCATGTTTGCGCACCCACGAAATGAGCAAACCTCCAAGGCAAAGCAGAGTGTGCACTGCCATAATGAAGCCAGAACGAGAGGGAACTCTCTCCATCCTGCCCTTGGGGTGCGGCCAAACGTGAGCAAATACACCTGGGCCACGTCAGTCTGTTAGTGCTGCTGCAGTTGCCCTCGGAGCAGAAGGGACGCCGGCCTGCAACAGCCAGAACAGCACAGGCAAGCCTGATGGAGGGGGAGGAGGGGACCTGCACCAGGAGCCACAGCCGCTCCCTCCAGCACCCTGCATCAAAGCTAATTTGGACAATTCGGAGCAAATCTAGGAACTGTGCCATGGCTACCTAAGGGGAAGCAACTGTCCCGCATTTGCGATTAAAACGTCATTAGACTCTTGTAGGTCAACAGTGCTTCTCTTTTTGGAGCCAGGAATACTTGAATTCCAGCCCTAACTGTCCCACTCTTTTGCTGCACGGCCATGTATAACTCACATTTGATCTAGCAGTATAAATGGGAGGCAAATATTCTTACTACACAATCATTTTGGGATTTAACTGTTCTGATTATGAAATTCTGGCAGGTGGCATTTGTTTTATCCACATACTAATTCAGCTATCTCCAGACCTTTCTTCTGTCCCTACATTCTGATGATCTATACCTTGCTCCAGCTGAATTTGCAATACCATTTTAGAAACAGTTTATTGGGATCATTTGAAAACCACCCACCCTGCATGTTAAGGTCTGTCATTGCTGAAAGCTGAAAGCCTCTTTTTGTCCTAAGATTGAAAGTTGTTCACTACCCCAGTTCATGCCTGTTGTGATCCACCGTACTGAAGATTTCTTAGCTTTTACAGCTTACATGTACACTTTTTGGTGATTTAAAGCAACAGCTGAAGATGGTATCTTCAATATATTGGCAAAGAAACAAGGCACCTTTCTATGGTAACATTAGTATCACTTCAGTAATCAAATCATAGATTTATTCTAAATTATATTATCAGTGACTGTACCTATCCTTGCTTTTCGAATTTTCTTCATCATTTCACTTTAGTTTTGGTGGGGAGATGCCACTGGGGGACAGAGAAGCTGGCATTTTTAATTCACATACAACTTGGTGAAATAGACACGGTAAACATCAAAACCAAAAAGTACCAGGTGCAACTTCCCTGGCAGCTGTTCCAAACTATGATTTCTGAAGGTTTCTAAATGGAAATGTTGCTCCCTGGTAAGTCACTAAAAGTCAGTTAAAACAAGTGAGGGGAACAGTTTTTCTTTCCCCCGCAATCTGTGGCAGTGGCCGTTCATCCCCACAACACCAATTATCCCCCTACACCAGAGAGGTTGGTGTCCTGTCTGTTGGTGCTTGCTGCCAGAGTAGCCTGATGTCCTGTCTGTTCAGCACTCACTGCGACACCCCTGAGCCTTGTAGTGCAGACAAAATCATGCAGTGGTCCCACGGGGCAGCTGCCACCAGATAGGGTTGTCTGGGAGAACCAACAATTTTATGCCTCCTGGGTCCACCCATGAAGTTCAGAACCACCCTTCTGTTGCCACTCCGCGTGAGGAACGTTGCTGGGGCTGAGCCTTTACAAACTCTATCCCTATCTGAAGGATGTCTCCCATGGCCGTTTCTGCTTCTTTATAATCAGAGGTACAGAGAGGACTCAGCAGTCCAGCCCGCAGAGATCCAAGCTAGAGGGGGCTCGGTCTGATTTTGCTTTTCCTCAGCAGTGCCACACATACAGACTGCATTCAGATTGCACAGCAAATGCAAGCAGGTTGCATGGCAAACTCCTTTTAGGCAGTTTCACTTTCCCGTTCTCCTGAAGTGACAGCGTGTCACCGAGTTTGCTTTTTAAGCTGCACAGAGATATTAAAATTTATAGGTTTTTCCATTGCAACTAAAATGGCAAAAACATTTCCAGCCATACAAATTTTAGATTAAAGGTACTTCTCTCAACAAATCTTACCTTTCAGGCCTGAAACTAGCTGAGAGCATTCTTTCACATTTTATCAACTGACATTTTATCAACCAAACACTCAGCAGTTTTTGATTAATGCAGGGACTGAAACATAGGAATCTGTTCTGAATGCAGCTCATTCTTGTTAGCCCATCACTCCAGATGATTGTTTTTTAAAATTCAGAAAATACACTATTAACATTTCATAATTAACACCAGTGTGTTCTCATAGTATTAAGGTAATTTCAAGGATATTTTAAGAACTACAGGCCTTAGTAATTTTCTAAAGAGATGCTAAGCAAGCTGTCTCATTTAATTTGAGAAGTATTAACACCGCTTCTTGAGTAACAGAAACATCCAAATTTAGTAAGTTCCACTTGCTAAATTGGGTCCAATCTCAGAGATGTTCCACATCTACAACTTCTACTGAGTGGGCTGAGCTTTCTGTCATGTTTAATATTTGATGATTTCATTAAAAATGCAAGTATGTTTATAATGGGCACATTTGGATACAGTTAGCATCCAGAATCACGCATAAAGTTATTGTATTGAAATAGTAAAATTTATACAGAGAATTTTCAAAGGAAAATTATTATCTATTTTATGATGTTTGTTGGATCTAGAACAGTTATGAAATTTTATGGAAGTCTTGGTTAGAATAAAATTTGGTTTTGCTTTGGCTTGATCTTTTTTAATTCTGTTATGTAGCACAAGATTTAATCACAAGTACAGTAGAAGTTCTGAGGTACTGTGCATTGATGTGATACAGCTTTATGTGACATATCAATGCAACCTAAAGTTGCTTTAAGGCACTACTAAGCAACATGTAACAAATACAATATACATAGGTTAAAAAAAAATAGTTCAAAACTGTTTTCCTATTGTTTTCTAATTTTTGCAGAAGAGCAATACCATTTATCAAAGCATCTGCTATGGAAACATATTAAAAATATATAATAATCTACACTTTTACAGAATTACCTATCTTATGTTTTCATGCTTCTGTCCTTGATGAGTACCCTCCACCCGAATCTCTCCTCCAGAAAATCAACCGTATTGTCATTCCCTGGTGAACTTCATGGAGGATCTGATATTTCTTCACATTTGAGTTCAAAACCCTGCTTAAGTTAGAGTTTCAATTTTCACGGGGAAAATTATGCATACCTATTTTTTTTTTCTCAAGGATTGTGCAACACAGGTTTCAAATTTACTTACAAATGTGTGGTAATCAGATTTCACAAGCCTAAGCTGGCAGAATCTCTTTTATATAAACTACATAAGGTCAAATATTTTTCTGAGACAAATTCAATAATTTCAGTGAATTTGGTTCATGGTTAGTAGTTTATAATTCTGGAGGGCAGTTTAAAGCAATTATTACAAATTTTGTAATCATCCTGAATGCTCTATTGAAGTAAATGTTTTGCCTGTCAAATAGATTCACAAATTCATATTTTTTTCTGTTTCATTATATATTATTTCAGGTTGTGTACGACAAAGTCACAGAGCTCAAAGGCCATATACTGAAGCTTGTTGTGAAAAGCAAAGGAACATTTGTGGGAGCTGTTAACATTCCACTGAGCAGTGTCCACTTAAATGAAGAAAAATGGTATCCACTGGGAAACAGTGTGATTTAAATGTTGTCTAAGATAATTCAATTATTTATCCACTGATGTTTCTTTATCCCATTTCCCACGGTACCTTTTGTCTTGGTTGCCCTTGAGAATACGCAGTCATCTGCTGATCACATACCTTAACATTTCTAATCATAAGGCTATTGTCTTAAAATTGCTACCATCTTCCTGCGACTGATTCCTGTCAGTGTGAGTTTAAGAAATCGCATGCTAAGAACTTGTAGCAGCATGCAGAAAATTATATGAGAGCAATAAAGATTTTTATTTTGTTCGTTAAATAGTACTGTAAAAATACTAAATTCTGTACAGGTCGAAGTGTGGGGCCTAATTCTTTGCCCATTAATTCCACTGACTGTTGAAACAATGCTGATAATGGTGTAATTTATCAGCATCTGCTATGACCTCGCGGCGTATGATGATTTCACCAGAGAACCATGGAACAGTTCTCTAGGTGCCAATATATTTCAGATGTCTAGCAAATTTCGTGTTATATCTTATACAATCAATACATTTAAAAAAAAAAATTAAGAGCTTAGCACTTTACCTGTTTTGTGTAGTATATGTTGGTGTGCTTTTAACTTTTGATATAATCTAACATTCAATCCAGGATATTAATTTGTCGATAAGATATGTCGTCGTTTCTTTTATTTTGACATCCAAGAAGCAGATGTAACTGGTCATTTGTGAGAAGAAAGGAGGAGGGAGAAGCTAATATTCACAAATAAATAAAACATATTGAATGTGAGCTTTCAGTGTGGTATTTATTTAAGATCATGCTACAAGGAATCTTTGTTCACTCGTCTTACCGCATTACATTCTTAGGCTGCGTAAGGGAATCAAGTCAATACCTGCATTGACCTCAGGGCTATAAAATGTATAAATACATATTAAACAATGAACATAAGTGGTTCCTTTGAGTTCACTGAGACTAATTAGGGGCTCTGTTCTTCAAAGCATTTTTACCTAAATTGAGGAAGCACTTAAGCACATCTTTAAGCATTTAACGTGAGCATCCATAATGAACTGTCCATTATTGCCAGCCTCTTACACACACATAGTTGGCCATGTATATATACCTTTCTAGGACCAAGGGCACATTTTTAAGGCACAGGAGACATGTTGATTTCTGATCTGATGTGCTGGAAAATTTTAAGTTACGATATGCTGAGTAGGTCCGACATTTGTCCTACCAGGTGGAAAAGTGGTCAACAGAGGGATAATAATGCCGAAGCTGAAGATAATTGCCGCCTTCCCCCAAAGGACACTCACAAGTCAGACTTCAGGAGGCAATGTTGTATAAAGCTCCTGAAGTGGGACTAGGAGTGTTATTTAGGAAACTAAACAACCTGGAGTTTTTCTCAGCATCAAACCAATTGACTATGTCACTTGGTCAGTTTTTATTTGAGAATAGATAGACGAGATTGCCTGGGGAAATTAAACTGCTCCTCAGTAAGGGGAGGTAAGGGGAACTCTGCTTGAATATTATTAGTAGTATTCTTCAGAGATGAAAAAAAGCTATAAAATATTTACCACATGAAAAGGATATTGGCTAGCATACAGATATGATCACTACAACAATCAGTAAGTCTAACATTTTAGATTATAGGCTCTCCTGGGTAAAGAATCAAGTGACTTGTCACTCAAGCACAGAAAACACATTGTGGCCAGCTTACAATGTTATCAAATTACCTGACCTTACAGTTCAGTATTGATTTTAGATTCTTCTTAGTCTACTGTCTTGGTTTCCTTATTATAACTATAATGCAATTTTCTACTAGTGCTATTTCCTGTGACATTTTCTAATCATTGTTTACCACATGCCCTGATTTTCCATCTTAGAGCAGCATTAAATAAAATAGCATTAAAATGGCATTAAATAAAAAGAGCATTAAAATACATTATCAGAACTGTCTGTGAACATAAGGAATACTGTTTAGTATTAAAGAAATAAACCTATCAATAAAACATCCTTTTTTTTTTAATAAAAAGCCATGTTTGAGTAACAAATCTACAATTAACAGGTAGATACAGTCCTGTGGAAGCTCAACAATACTTCAGGTTTTTAAGGAAGATGGGGAAATTGTGTCTTACGGGCAAGAGCTACACTGACAGCTATGTCAGGCATGCTAAGAGATCTTAAATCACACAATCAATCCTTGCCTTTTCTAAAATTCTTCTAGTCCATCTCAAAGCATTGTGCTTCCTCTTTTCTGAGTTCACAGTAAGACGTATCCTGAGCTCCCTGCTGCTATGAGGAACATAACCCTTTACAAATCAGTCCGTGAATTATTTGTCTGTCTTTAGCAGCAGGAGGTTGAAGATTAAGCTAAGAAAAAGTACCAATATTAGCATCTGAGTTTTTATCATTTTAAGAGCCAGGGTTTTTCTCCAAACTATTTTTCCAGGTAGCAAAATTACAGTGGACATTGAAGACGTATACCCCAATCAGAAGCTACTGTTATTAGAAATTTAAAGGGTACATTGTATGTGTAATTTTTCCTGTTCCCATGGAAAGATACAATGGTAAGAAATTTTGTTCAATACAAATAAAAATATCAGTGCAGCACACTCATAATTTTGCAGTCTCAGATCATAAATATTAGACTATTATTCTCACTCATAATTTTGAATTTAGCTGCAAATGAAATTATTAATTAACTGAATTTTAAAAATGTCCAAAAAAGTTCAGTCTGTATTAATTAATTCTAAATAATGATAGGGCCAACATCAGTAACCATTACTTATTCAGGATACCATTTACTCACACAAGAAATCCCATTAGCTTAATAAAATCATTGAGAAGGTGCCACTCTGAAAATCAGACCACTGGGTTGTTGCAAGCCTAGTGATGATGCTTTATTGAGAAGGGTGTGATCCTCCAGAACAGCTGCTACAGCAGAGCATCATTAATAGTACCAGACATGAACAAACAGCGAGGCAGCATCGAGATTGTCACCATCTTTGGACAAGAGGGGAACGTTACGGTAACCTGTAAATATAATGACACTTGATTAGTGTATTAACTGCAAATGCAAAGATGCATTAGCTGCAAATGCAACTCCATCATAATGGAGTGGTTTTATGATCTACTATGCAACAAGGCATAATTTATGATTCTCTAAATAACTTTTTAAAATAAACTGAAATTAAACAGAGGCCAAGTCCCATTTCTACTGGTTTTCTCCTCTACATATACAGTATTTCAATTCTGGCATTTTTGGACACAGAAAAACTCCAGAGTCTTTCAGAATGTGGTGTGTTTTCAAACTGAAGACTTTTAGCCCAGTGATATTTAAACATGGGGAAAGCATACATTTTAACATCCAAAGATGTTACATGCTGCACACATTGTTCTTCTAGCAAATCAAATAACTTGTGAATCAACAGGTAGAGCCTTAGAGAAAAATGGTGTTGCAGCAGCAATGTACTGTCCAGCTGAGGCAGAAAAAAATGTATAGTGTAAGATCTTCTACCATCTTCTACTTAAGCCTGTTAAGGATCTCCTTTTACATATGAGAGTGATTCCCAGTATCAGAGATAAGACATGCCTCAAAGAACTACACGTTCATCTGGTGAGCGGAAACATTTGGAGAAACTGTAGTTTTCAACTTCAAACTTTACTTACCCGCTCGGAAAACAAAATAATTCCCTCTCCAAAACCCCATATCTGTATTGCTTTATATGACTGCAAATTATTATTTCATAATAATAAACAATGTCACTTTCAATTAAAAAAATATTCTGTGTTTTATCTATGTATATATAACTGCAGTTATTCAAGTAAGTATTTATTATGAATAAGTATCTACATTCAGAACTGCAGTTTTCAAAATCCTTCTTTAGTTGTGTCTGGATGTGTGTGTAGTCTTGGTACCCTCATTTATTTGGGTTTGGATTTTCTTGAATCTTTTATATGACATGAAAGTTCACCTGGCATCTAAGGTTCAGCTTCTGGGCAGCAGATATTAAAACTGAGTCCAAGCACTGAGCATTTGAGATCAACTTTTAGAGCATGCACAGAGTATGCAGAAGACACTGTTTATTTCCCATCCAAAAACACACTTCAAGGACTACGACTCCTGTTTAAAGTCTGTCTTCTAGCCCTAGAGAATATTCTATAAAGTGTCCTGAGAGAAGTAAAACTTTTTTTTCATTAAAGTTGTTCCAGCTTGTATGAAATAATTAATTAATCGTTGATCCAGTGATAATGGCAGTAACAACTGAATTCCTGTCCTTCCTGTATTAGTATTCTACATGGCAGGCTCATTGGGACAGAGACTGCAGCCCAGGACTCCACTCCTCTCACCTTTAACCACTCAGCTAAAGGATTATCCTCACCTTCAGCCCCTCTGAGTATACCTATTTAATCACTGCATGAAAAATCAAATACTGCTACAGGTGAGCGGCAAGCATTCTTCCCCAGTGCAATCTACAGCTGAGTTGGTAGGCTGCTGCTGGGGAAAGGAAGGAAGCGATGATATACATTTGAATCTTTTCAAGAGAAAATGCAGAGGAGGGTGGCAGTGGCACAACTTTGTCCCACTCTCTATCAAAGACAAAAAAAAAAAAAAAAAAAAAAAAAAAGATGTAAGCACTGCTCAGCTTTTGGAAGCAACATGCCCTCAGTTGACACCTCAGGGATATGAATCCTAGGGAAGGAGGGACAGTCCTGTAGTGCAGATTAAAGCAATCGGGGCTGCAAAGAGTAAGATTTAAACCCTAATTTGCTCTTTAGCATGGTTTAGACAGTTCTTTCCTAAGAATTCTAGACTGCTATGACTCCCGCTGTAAGACACATTCCCCTTTCACTATTTAGGGAGCTTAGGGACCTAAAGCAAAACTATGGTTCCAGATCTGGAATTCAGACGTCTCAATGTTAAGCATTGCAATAAAGTTTGAAATGATCTGTCAGTTCATCTCTTAGAAGAATTTTATTTATGCCTTTGGGTATATTGATGGCATCTTATATTTTTTTTTTACATTGTCTTAAGTGGAGATTGGGGCGATTTGTTTGGCACTGTTTATAGTTTTTGTACCTACACTTATTAGCTAGTATTTTTAATTACTCCACTCAACTTCCCTGTAGAATCTGCATGCTCTTTTCAAAAATATGAATCCCTATTTGTGACCAAAATTAATCATACAGCCACATTAGAGACACATTTATATATGAATTTATAAATGAAAATTTATAAAATTAAAAAAAGCCCAAACTGACATTTTTTGCAAGCATATGCAAGCTTCAGTGTCTGCTATTTAAATTTGTCTCAGACATCATGAGTTGGTGGGTGTTTTTTTCATTATCCTGAAATATACAAAGAAAAGGAAAGTAAAAGGTGATCAGTGTAAAAATTTATGTTGGAGAAAAGTAAGTGTGCTTTAAGAGTAATGTCTTTCTTTGTTCTTGTGTTACTCCTCAACCTCAGCTAGGAATCACAAACACCTTTATGACTTCAGAACCTGGAAAAAAAAAGCCATTCAAAATCCTGTTAAGCTTAATAAAAAAAGCACAGTGCCCATTACCAGCTCCAGTGTTTTGCCTTCACATCTTCATTCACTAATAAAAAAGTTGGTTGTTTGTTTTGTCAGAAATAGCTTTGGAAATTCAATATAGTAAACAGTCATTTTACATAAGCTTTTCTCCTTGGCCTACTAACTTCTGTGTCTGTTCTTTATGTGCAAGCTATTAATCACGTAAGATTCCATAAGCTATACTGGTACAATAAAAGAAACACTACCAAGAAAAATAACATAAATATTTTGCTTAGTTTATATTCTGTGTTCTCCACTCTGAAAAGTTGCAGATAGATTATGTGAGGGGTTTGTTTGTTTTGTTTCAATTTGGCTTGTATTATGTTTCGAGCTTGTATTATGTTTCAATTTAGCTTGTATTACGCACTAAGGAGAAAGTGCACAAAACTTGTCTTTATAGTAGTTCTGACTAATCTCTCTCCTCTTCTTGATAAAAGCCTGGAAAGTTGTAGATTTTTTTGAGCTGTTATAGGTGGGTCACTTAAAAATATTACCTTTACTCAGGCTCAGCAGTGGTAAAGTGTATTGACCAAGGAATTCATTTGCAACCAGAGATATCTCATCCTTCACACAGAAGCGTATCAATGCCAGTTCTGGAACTTGGATGGTAAATGAGAATGTTTCATTCCATCTAGGGCTCAAAGCTAATGAAAAGAGAAAATCCACAGTATCAAAATACCATTTCATTTATTCTGCTTAATATCTGAATTATTGTATCTGCTATTACTACTCTGAACTTGTAGAGATTCCTACTTTTTCCCTAGATTTCTGTCCCCATTTAAATAAATGATGAGACTCCCACTGACTGCAGTGATATATATGTAACATCTTTTGTGTAGATTATGGAGTTAAAACTGTCAGAGGGAAGTTCTCAGAATGAAGCAAACATAGAGAGCTTGGGACTTGCCTACAGTATCCTTCTAAGGATTTGTCATGTATTTGCTACATAATACTGTAAATCAAAAGCCTCTCTTCTAGAGAGTGAAATGGGACAGCAATGCCAGATTAAGAACTTCTGCTCAACTTAAAATTTCCTATAGCCATACAAGTTTCATATTTTTGCCAGTGTTTCTCCTTTCATAGTGTTGGAAATGAGGCAGAAGCTAAATAAATTAAGGTAGTAAAGCGATCACTTGACTAAAAATCTAAAAAGAGGATATGGAAGAGGAGGGGGGGTGCTTTGTCTTGAGCAATATTCATACAGAGAGAAAAGGCATTCAGGGGCCGATTTAAAACAGTCATCTACAAAAAGGAAAAATGAAATATAGAAGACAGAGGCACAGAAGAAGGGAGATCATAGGGAACCTTTAGTCTGAGACATCAAGAACATCTATGTGATAAAGGTGAGAAAGTGCTTGAAGATAACTACAAAGAGTGCACACTTCACCTGTCAAGCAATTAAGGCACTAGTCCTACTAGAAACTTCGTATGAGCTAAGTGATGAAGTCACAGAAATTTCTTCAGAAAAAATGCCTTTAAATTTACAATTACTGTACTGGTTTGGACTGGGACAGGGTTAATTTTCTTCATATCAGCTGGTATGGTGCTATGTTTCAGATTGGAAATGGCTAAACGTCTGCCTGCCGATGGGAATTGGTGAATGAATTCTTTATTTTGCTTTGCTTGCACATGCAGCTTTTGCATTATCTATTAAACTGTCTTGATCTCAACCCAAGAGTTTTCTCAGCCATCCCACTGGGGGAGACTGAGCAAGCGGCTGTGTGGGGCTGAGCCGCTGTCCAGGATGAGCCCACAATAGCGAGTAAAGACAATGCGCTCCATTTTCCTTCAGGTGAATGCTACTAACTAAGAGAGTTTGTGCTTCCTTAACCTACTAGTCTATAAAAGTGGCCCATAGCATGAATTTCTGCTACAGATTTTGTGCCAGAAGATCCTAGTCTAGAGAGAAATAATTGCAGTCTTTGTAAGTACACAACAGCTTCTTGGCATGGAAAAATAGTAATTCCTTACAAAATATTATTGTGCTTTGTTCACAGAGAATAAGACTGATACTCACCATTGCTTTTTATAACACTAGATTTTTTTTTTGTTTGATCTTCTGGCACACCATAAATTTCTATCTGCACTAAAGGGTCAGCTTTGTTAGTCTTCGACAGGTTACTGGGTGGTAACTGATGACCACTGATGAGCTGCAAAATTAAAGTTGTAATATAATGTATTGAAATGACTGTAAGAATGAACGTTATATAGTAGCCATATAGTAGACATCATAGTAGCAAAAACTGTTCCCTAAGAAACTACTATAAGAAGCATTTACCAGCCATAAACTGTTAGAAAAATACATATTAAATGTAATGAAATTAAGAATATGGTACTTCCCATTTAATTTAATTCTTGGCTAATTTCATAGAACCATAGAATCATAGAGTAGTTTGGGTTGGAAGGGACCTTCAAAGGTCAGCTAGTCCAACCACCCCCTGCAATGAGCAGGAACATCTTCAACTAGATCAGGTTGCTCAGAGCCCCGTCCAACCTGACTTTGAATGTTTCCAGGGATGGGGCAGCTACCACCTCTCAGGGCAAACTGTTCCAGTGTCTCACCACCCTCATTGTAAAAAAGAAAAAAAAAAAAAAAATCTGATATCATGCTTTAAACAATAATTTTCAGATTTAAGCTTTTTTATTGAATACCCATAAAAATATATATTTGGTTACCATGCAAAATAGTAATGTTGAAGGAATCAGTCACATGATTTTTGCATTTTCTGAGATCAAGCTCCTAAATTCCTATTAAAGCTGTGTCTAGTGAACCAGCACGAACATCCACAGTGACATCAGCTTTGCGTTACAGGGTATGTAGCAGAGTGTCTCACTTGCTTTCTTTGTCTTTCATAGTAACAAAACAATGAGTTGTTTTCTGCACATTATGACCCAAAGCCATAAATCCAATCAATTTTTGAGACCCAAGATGAAGCAGACATACAGACAGACTAGTAAATAACATGGTAGGGTCAGAAGTTTCCAGATGAAATATCTTGAATATTTGTAGTTCTGCTTCAAAGGCTATATGCTTCTTGTTGAGAAAGGTAACCATCAGGTTAAGAAGAGTATTGAATTCAGTAAAATTGGGCCCTGTGTGATTTTTGTGTTCCCTTGTGTTCTTCTCTTCATTCATTCATTCATTCATTCAGAGTCAGTCAGAGAGATTTGACCTCTACATACTTTGTACCTTTGCCCTCTGTTAAGTAATTTCTCCATTCATTAAGTTACTAACTCTTCTTTAGCAGAAACTGCTTTTCCTTTGACTCCTGCCCCTGACTCTTTTTGTCTTCAACCACCATCCCCTGACTCTATGAAAGGGGCTGTCTGCACCTTGCAGTCCCGCAGCTGGTGGGACTTTGTAGCTTTGTATCCTGCACTACCCAGCCTGTTGTCTCAGTCTAGAAAGCTGCCTTTCTCTTTTCCAACTTCTGCTATATCAGACATTTCCTTCCCCTTTGATGGTTTTGTCTGTATCCTGCATTACAGTTGGGGATTTTTCCTCATCTTAATTAACTCCAGCTTTATACAAATAAGGGCTAAAATAACTGATGTATATGCATGGGTGCTTGAAACCATCCAGTAAAGCCTATTCATAATTGGTATGCTCACTGTTAGGACACTAAAATGTTCTTGATTAGGTGCATGCATTATGTGAGTATTTTATAATTGTTATTAGCTAATGTTTTATCTCCACTATTTCTCTGAAAGAAACAAAATAGCAATTATACAATAATTTTATGCTAATCAAATAGCGTTTATGCAAGTAGTGTACTGTGTAATCAGAAATAGAACTTTTTCATCGGAGAAGGTAGTTTTCTAACTACTGAACAATTACAAAACATCTACTTGACCTCAAAAGAAGGGTTTTTCTAACCCATTAGTTTTAAATGACATGTATTTCTAATATTTTTAAGAATAAAATCAGATATTTGAATTTGGGAGAAGTAGAAATAATTCAAAAGCTTATTGATTCATTCCCCTTTTTACACTTATTTATATCATTTTAGGATGATAAATAGTCTTTCATGTATGCATAGGAAGATAATGAAACATAAAAGAAGCATAAAGCCTCCTATCATATGTTTAAACATTTCCATTTGTCACTTAGCATTATAACAGCACATGTGGTATTACTAATACTTAAAGAAAATAACACCAAAAGTGCGCATTCTATTTCTGAGTTTTCAAAGTCCCTTTGTCAGCTACACTTGTGACACAATGCAAGGTATATTTCTGTTTCTGTACACAACATTGTGAAAAATCATGTATTTTT
The DNA here is from genome assembly GCF_011004875.1 of Balearica regulorum gibbericeps. NCBI lineage: Eukaryota > Metazoa > Chordata > Aves > Gruiformes > Gruidae > Balearica > Balearica regulorum. The sequence continues at coordinate 71,758,924 of NC_046184.1, forward strand.
ACAAACTCTTATAACTTCTGAACTCTACATATTTTTAGCACACTTAAGTGAACTACAGATGGAAAACCATCCAAGCAGCAGTAGATATTATATGAGAGTTTTAACATGTTATTAATAAACAATATTAAACTTCCCAACAACCAGGAATGGGGATAAAATGAGAAACCAATAATAGATAGCCAATAGTTCTGAACTACACAATATTTGTTTTCACATTTTATGGGGGGAAAAAAAAACCCAAAACCAAAACATACCAAAAATTAACTAAGCTTACCCTTATTGACAGAGATATTGGTTTACTGTATCTCCCCACATTGTGTGGGGTAAATGTTGAATTGCGATTTCTCAAGAATTCTGGTTTCAGAATATAGCCACAACGACCATTGTCTAGGAATTTTCCATTTTGCAATTCCATTGGTACTCCCGGTGTCTGGAAGTTTAAGGCCACTATAAAAATAAATAAATATTGATTTTAGTGAATTAAAGTTGATATTTTATAAAACAACTCTCTCACAATAGTAGTAAAAACAAAAGCAAAAGAGACTAAAATATGTGTATCTTTCAACTCATATGTAAGATCCTGTTATTTCTCTTAAATTTAGCAGTATTCAATAATGAATGATTCACATGCAAAAGTGCACTATTTAGAACTGTACCATGTTTTAAGCATTGCCCTATAGATCTTTTTTACACTGCAGCATGTTGTGCATTTTCCCTTTTCTTTCTAAATTAGACCTTGGAGAATATGAAATGAGATCTCTTTTTTCTCCATAAGGACTGAATTCACATACTAGTTTCTCTACAGCGGCAAGACTCTGCGCCCTGAACCTGCTTACAAAGTTCTGGTGCAGAAGGCAAAAAAATAGGATTGTAACTAACCTTAGTTATGGTGTAGAATTCATCACAAAAGCATGTCACCCAGAAGATCAAGAAGCTTTAGTTTAGAGTTAGAATGTTCAGTGTGAATACATATAAGTTTATAGAAGCAGCAGCAATTTTAAAAGTGTTCTTAAATTTATGTGAGCAAACTCTCTTCATGCTTAATCCTCCAATACTGGTGGTTATTGTCAGTATACACCTGACAGATTTTCCTTTCCCTGGCAGCTCAAAACACTTTTGGTTTGCTGCAGCAGCAATAATAAAATAACACACTTCTCATCAACAGGATATTGTAATTCATGAGATAAAGTCAACATTGAAATAGACCTGTTTAATGAAATTTTCCCCTATTCCGCTACATTGGAGCTTCCTGTCACATTCAAAATAGAAAATGCACAAGTCAAATCAGTGAAATGATAACATGACATGTCTTAAATAGAAAATGATAAAAAGTCATTTACTTGATGGCTTGGCAGGGAAAAAAAATGAAGATGTTAAGCAGTACAAGTGACTCATAATAATTCAGGAAGAGGACCTTATTACATGTTCCTATGAGATGATACAAATGTATTGAATGAGCATTTGGCAGAATTCAGAAATCCTTATCTTATGTGGAAAATGCAAGCAATTTGGATCTGTTTCATTGCAAAAATTATTTGTTTCTTCACTACTTTCATGGCCCTTTCAAAAAAATTCTGTAGTAAATGACACAAATAGGAACAGATCTGCAGAGTGAAGCAGGTACTATAGACCTAATGTTTACACTATGCATGTTTTCGGTGGTGTTACTTCCGAAGAGCTCTAGCCTGGTCCCATGACCTCAATATCAATTAATGGCTCTAATACATCAAGTGCTCCCAGAGTGCATCCTCTATTTCATCTGAAAGGAATCCCATCTGTGCTAGGTAAGATTGCTCTACAAGATGAACCAACACGCAATAAGTACGAACATTTGGGAACCTTGCCTAAAAAAAGCCCCAGACAAACAAAAACCCAAAACCACCACCAACAAAATACAACATGCACTCCTGCTTTAAACTAAATGCTAATGTAGACGCAGGCATAGATTCTGTGGCAATATGCAAAGGAGCTTTAAGCTTATTTTACCTTTGACAACAGAAATTAAACTTCAAAATGTTCATATTGCCCATTGCATATCATTGCCTGGTTTTGAGAGGGTAAGTATTCTTTTGGCATAGTTTTGGAAGTGGTTCACAACTTGTTTTTTATGACTCAACACATCATCCAGAAACAGACCCAAAAGTGGTGCTCTGTCACCCTTGATGTATCTTAATGCGTTGTTTCAAACCTGCAATGAATGCTACAGAGCTGCAACCCTGAGTCCCTTTGAAGCCGAGGCCCTGGCAGGATCTACAGATAACCCAAGATCCCTCAGCACATAGGTGATTCCTAGGCTGTAGCTTCAGAATAAGTGGTTTAAAAAGTGTAACTGAAATTAGGCAAATTGAACAGCCATAGCTTCAAATAGCATCTTCCACATGATGAAACAAATTACATGATTGCACATAATGAGAATGTTGCTAAATTTGCCAGGCTTCATAGGCTACTAAGCAGGAAAATCTGATTTAACAACAGAAACAAGCAAAGGAGAATACTTTACATTTTATCATATTAGGAAAATTACTTTTGCAACACAAGTGAAGGGCAACGTTATTATGGGTTGATATCTTCAAACATCAACACTATATTTTTACTTAATTTAATTTTATCTTAGAATAAGTTAAAAACACACTGAACAGTAGTTTTAATTTACCTACTGATTTCCCGGTGTTGCAAGTTGTAACTCGATTAAGGTAAGTGAATGTGAAATTTTGTATTATATTCTCTGAGATGCATACCTCTACTACAACTGTTTGCAAGGTTCATAGCTGTTTGGAGCATCCTGGGACAATGCTTTATGGTGTACTGTTCATGCACAATTTTTCTTTTTAATCAGATGCAGTTATAACCTTTACACTTCTTGAGAAATGGCAAAGTTCATAAATTAAAACCTGTTTTCCATTGCCTACCAGTGTGGTCTTAGCAACATCTTTCTCCAAGGAAGACTGAATTTCTACCCAATATTTCATCTTAATTTTGCTGAATTCAAGAACAGAACTGTCAATAACATGCTTTGTACTGCCGTTTTATGAAACAGTAGAAATTTAATGCATGTATGAACAGAGCTTTAAAGTGCTGGTTTCTTTTGGAAAGAAGCCCAAATATGCTTACTATGAAACCATCTGAACAGCACATAATTTTAATGTATGTTTTTCATGGGAAAGTACAGGCACTTGAAGTTTAGCACTGTGTAAGTTAAACTTTGTCCACAATCTTTCCATTAAGCCCCAAAACCCCTTTAATATTAGCATCAAAATCAAAACAGCAGAGCAAAACATGGGCTTGGATGACAACCTGAGCAAAGGAATTCCTCAGTATTATTCACGCATCTGAAACAGAATCAAGTCTTCCCAGAACCATGAGGCTGAATCTTCTTCAGATCAAAGGATTTAATATTCATCTTCTTGCAAAGGACCAAAGCTGCCATGGCTGTCCCTGTTGGCCCCATGTGTAAAGAACTTCATATAGCAAATGCAAGTTAGGAAATAGCCTGCCTCCAAAAACGATGAAACAATCCATAATGCACAGAGGAATACAAAGAGTATATTTCATCCTAAACTTCTGTATCACAAGCAGTTAACTGAAGTCAGTCCCACAGCTAATTGCAGAACTAACCACAATCTAAGAATTCAAATACAACACCTTCCATAAGCACTACCATTCAAGACATAATTGGTTTTTAGACAGAAAGTAAAAGCTTTTGAAAACGAAGGTGAGCATCGGGGTTCTTAGATTTCTAAGTGACTATGATTTGAAGGCAGTTGCGGAAAACTGCATATCTTTCATCTGTGATGCTGCCTCCCAATTAATGTTTCTATTGGGACTTTTTAAATTGTCATTTTTACATTTTATTCTTTGCTTCCTGGTTCTGTTAGCTATATTATGATCCGAAGGTTTAATATATTTTCTACATTTAAAAGGGACGATTTTAAAAGGGATAAGCACACATTTGTCACTGATTTTTCTTAAAATGAGTTACTTAATTGCATTTTATACCATTTAAAATCCATCTCAAAATGTCTAAATTTTATGCAACCTCCAAATATCATACATAAAAAGCACTCAGTGCCAATATTCCCATCTCCATGATTTATTTCACTCTTTTGCATCTAAAGGGATATAGTAGATCACACTTCCAATCCTTTGATCAGTCTCATTGCTATCCTCTCAGCTCTTTCCAATTGTCTATGCCCTTAAAATGGGCCACTCACAATGATTGCAAAGCATCTTCTGTGCCTTAGATATCCACCATTGGAACTGAATTCCACATAGACTGGGAAACGCTATGAAAACTGGACCATATCCTAATGATCTGACATATTTTGTCATTGGCTATGAAATGATCTATGTGATTGGATTTGAAGACACTGCATTCATTCCACGTTAGCACTCCCAGCTAGGCATTGACTGTCTATCCTTTCTTCTCCCATGCAGGTCACAGCTGTACACAATCCACCACTGCCCGAAGTTACAGAAATAATTTCAGAAGTCCTTATGTGACTGGGTAGTCCACATTACTTTTTTCAAGGTGATGTAGGTGGCTTTTAAAAAATTTCCTCCACAGCCTGAATAAAGGGCATGCTGAGTATGAGTTGACTCAAAATGTGGTTGCAAAGGGAGGATATTCAGTCATGAGATTACATTGAAACCAAGTGAAGACATCTGAAGGAACGATAAACTGTAACCATGTGACATACAAGGAAGCAAGCATTCATTTAAACAGGAGCAGCATACCCAGCAGTAGGGTCTCTTATCAGTAGTAAACAAATTCTATCAAACTGGAATACGATAATACCTTTATCACCTGAATGATAAATATAACACTAATTTCTAACCCCTATGCAAACATTTACTATCACAATATCATCAAGTACAAATAGTATTTCCCTTTTAATATATTGAAAATATTGTTCAATCTAATAAGCAGTCTGATGGAGTCTGCATTAGAGAAATGTAGTGCATACTATAGTACCCTGTAGACCCTTCTCACTAACAGCAGATCTAAGGAAGACAGCATGCTCTATCACCAAGTGGTCAGAACATCTGGAAAAATGGTGGCACACAGTGGGTTTGAAACATCTTTTTCATCTGGGTCTATCAGAGAAATTAGAAAGAATTCCAGCATAATTAAGACACCGCCAAATTACAGCAGGCTCCTCAGGCTGCTCTGAGTCTGAGCATTACTCGCTATTCTGGTCCTGTCTTGACATGTCACTCTGATCCCCACTGCCATATCTGGGTACTTATAAATTCAGGCTTGTGGACATACTGTCCAAAGTCTTTTCAGTGTCCTCAGCATCCCCTTTGCCTTGGACTTTATGAGTTTTTTTAAATCTTTATGCAGTTTTAGCCCTCTTGCCAAGCCAGCGAATAGGTGAGGTCCCACCCAAACTTTATGAACAAGGAGTTACGCCTACCAGAAAAAACCAAACCAAACCAAACCAAAACAAACATATAGAATGGTTGGTTTCCTGACAACACACAGCAGACTTCACTGGTTAGTATAAATTTTGGCATACAAACCATCTCTCATCTCTTTTTTCTGACAAAAAAATTTGGTCAAATTGTATGTATTTTTTTCCTCTCCTTACAGAATAAAATGGCGCTTTAGCTATTCAGACTCCAAATTTTATTAAGCTTAATTATAATTTCTGGCTTTGCTTATCACTGACACATTTTTAAATGGATGTTATTATTCTACAGAAACTTAATTTATGAATGACTTACAGCATAAGGTATTCTGCTCTAGTAAGAACGACTACTCTTCAGACAACTGAGTAACATGCATAACTGTCTGACACATCATGCCAGCATATGCAGTCAGCCTGTCCTTATTGTCTTGGGGCCAATTCAATACTGTTGCTCTAAAGACACTGTCATTATGTTCATAATTGCTGACATTGTTCCTATGTAATTACAAGTAGCTCTACTCGAAAAAATATGTCAGGTGATTAAAAATCATCCATTGTCCAAGTATATCTGCAACGGGTTTCAATTAGGGATCCTCTCTTGTGAGGTTCTCATGGGAAAAGTACCTAAAGCATTTGTGATAAACTATCAAATCCAAAATCTAAATTGATTTTTGCTATTTAATCACTGTGTCAGTCTGAAAGTTACACTGCAGTGTAAGTCTGAGAATCTTTTGGTTGTCATTTCACTTATTTCACATCTGAAAGAGATACTTTTCCAAAGTAATGTTCAAAATTTGTTTGCCTTGTGCTTCTTGGCAGAACAGTATGTATTATCAGCTCTCCTTTCCTGTTTTAGTCTGGGTCTCTAACGCAGGGTTTAAGAACAAGGTCAGCAATGAGTTCAGAGACAATTGTGTCCCTGCAATTTTTTCTGTCATTCTTTTAAATTAACTAGATTTCAGATAAATTATTTAATATTCTATTAGTTGCCTGCAATTGTGGATTTAGTGAAGATAGCTGGGAAAAGTTCCAGTATCTATTATGCACACCAAAAAAGCCCAAAACCTGCCTAAAAAAGAAGCAGGCTACAGAGTAACCCAAGAGCTTTTTCATAAACCCAGCATTTAGAGACCTTCCTGCAAGAGAAACATGAAACCTTTATTCAAAACACCTCCTGGCCCTTGAAGCTGTTCCAAATGAAAGGTGAGTGTATCTAGGTAGCTTCATATATCAGGGTGATACTGTCCTACCTAACTTGTAGATGTCTGCACATGAGTTAGCTGCCCCACTACAGCTAGAGAGCATCTAGTCAATGAAATTTAAGGGACAATCTAACAAAAAATTGATCCATAGCATGAGATGAATCATACCCCTGGAGTCTGCAATTCTAATGTTTTTTCCTATGGAGCTGGGGACTTCTGGGAGCAAACAGTAATAGGTGGAGTAACATTTTTCTGGGGTTCCATAAATCATGATGGTCATGTGGCCTATCATCTCAGCTGTGGATTGGATTTTTTTCCAACTACATGACTTCGTTAATAATAAACACGCTTCTTTGCTTGGCATCTTAGTGTTATCTTTCTACCACACACTATTCAAGAATATTTAGTAAGATTTATGCCAGTTGTGCAAGATGATGTTCACTTCCTAAACATGAATTTTTGGACTGTTAAAACCATACTAGGAAGAAAGTAATAATATAGGTATTGACACACAACACCCCCTGCCCCTTTCTGCAAGCCAGCCGCTGATCTATGATGACTAGTCCTGTTCTTGAAATCTCAATTGAGGTGGAGGAGGCAACTAAGTGATGCTTTTCTATGCCTTCTCATTTCATTCTTCCAAGGCATTTCTTGGCTTGAGAGCTAGCAGGAAATCTTTCCTGCCTTTCTTACAGCGCATTCTCCATGAGTCAGTTGTGGGATAAAACCCCAGCAAGCCCAAACAAAGAATGAGCTTCCAGACTGGAAGAATACCTGTACAGAACAGCCTGGGTGTGTTTTTGCCATGAGGTGTATGATGTGTCAGATTCATCCCCTGCCTTAGAGCAGAAGTGTTTTAGTTTGGGACAAAATCTGGAGCCCATTTTGGAAAGATAGTGAAGCACTGTTTAATGGCTGGAGACTATTAGGCTTTTAGATGCAGAATGAACATAGATGAAATGCTGTGATGTATCAGTCTTTTCCATGTCACAGGCCATGTTAAGAGTTAAGTCATCTGTAAGGTTTTAAGGATCACAATGCTAACTGCATTATCATATCTAACTCCAATAATATACACTGAAAAGAGCTTAGATGTATTCTAATAACCTAACCAGACATAAAAATAAAAACACTAAAGCATGTCACTTCACAAATTTCACTAGAAATCCAAGCAACAATGAATCAAAGCTACAATGTAATGAATTCTGTGATTCTGTGAATATTCTCAGTTTGTTTAAGATGTTGCATTAGCTGTTGAGAAAAGCCATGTCATAGAAAATGCTTGCTTTATGCTGTTGCTGTGTTGTAAAAAAATGTCCAGTAAAAATAATATCCCAGAGTATAAAACTAATTAAATCTAAAAAAAAGTGGTATTCCACTATCTTTTAATAGAAAAGCCTGTGTTTTTCCTTAAATTCAATTTCCTTATTTCACAAATTCCTTTACTAAATTTCACACTCCATCACATATTCTAAAATGTATATTGTTCAGTAAGATTGCAAGAATATCTAAACTTCCCATGATGAAACATAATCTGTTTATTTAGGAAAAAAAAAATCAGTCCCTGTTGTCTCTAGTTTTGCTATTTGTCCAGTGAAAAAGAAAAATACAGTTTCACAGAAAAGATACAACATCTGAAAATACCAAAGTAAATCACTGATCCTGTGCTCTCTGTTTGCTTTATAAGGCTTTCCAAAGTCTGCCTCTTTAACTTTTCACTCACTCAGAACCCAAGTAAGGTCAGATTGACAGTCACTTTAAGTTGCACAGGTGAGGCATACTAAGATCTAAATAAGTGTGCTGCTTTTCCACAGGTAGCTTCAGAGCTTAAAATCAGAACTAGTTAGATAACTCTTTATCATTCATCTGTTTATGCATTATTTTTTGTCATATTATTGCACACAAGATTTTGCCACAAAACAGATGGGACAAAATTGCCAAACTGCATTTTGATCTCATGGGCCAAAACAAAACCTACAATAAGGAAAAATCCATCATACAAGTAGTGGAACCTTCACAATAGCATATAAATTTTTATGAGTGCTCCAGAAAACATGTGCTCTAAATAGCCTCTTCTAAAACAAAATCCTGTATCTAGTTTCTCATATAACTTACGACATGTTTTGGTCATTCCTGTAGATTGTTTTGATACATGGCCAATGTTTTCTATTGCATGCAAATGACATGTTCAAAAGGATATTTAAGTCTTTCTATTTTTATTTTCACTGAGGTTTTCTTTTGGTTTGTTTTTTTGCCGTTTTTCTCAGCCAATATAATACAATTGATATCTGTTGATTTAAATAACTGTCCTGAATTTTCTTTCTCTGCATAAATCTTTACTTTCCATTTTATTTACTAAATAAAAAGGAAATATGTATACGCCAAACCAGTTCTTTCCAGTGCTACACTGCAGTTGTATGCAGGAGGCATACTAATTTTCCCAGACTATAAAAAGTTATTGTAGGTATTTTTCTCCATAAGACCTCTTTGTTCACAAAACCTATCCTGTTCTTATGAGCCTCAATTTTCAGAGAATGGACACTGAGTACACAGTGATATCCAAAAGCAATTTTGTGGAAACTCTGTACTTTTTACTGTCATTTTTAACTTGCCTTCCTCTGGAAATTTGGTTTACACAATTACATATTTCTTGTCCTCAGCCCCAACAAATCTTCAGCCTGTTGGACTATTTCATCCTGCTTTAGCCAAGTGCCAAGCTGCTCTGAGCTAATATGTTCCAACCAATTTAGAGAAAAATGCTGGCAAGGTACAGAAGAGAGCACTGGTTTGGGCCTGTCACTCAGGCAAGTGAAGGAATAACTTAAATCTCACTATTTACATGATGCGGCGGCCTGCAGACAGTATTATATGTAGGTTTGAACAAAATCTACTTTCTTTGCCCAGTCAGAAAAATTATGGATGTTAGAGGAACTTAAAGGTAAGTGAGAAGGGTAAGCTAGTAGGTGTGGGGAGGGTTGGAGGAGCTGAGGAAAGGGAATAGGTGACATAGCAGAAATCTGAGAGTCCCGTGAATAGTTTTAGAAAAACAGTAGAAGCGATCTGGAGGGATTTCTTCTGTGCATGGGATGCAGAGTGCAATGGTAGGGAGAGAGGGAAGGTATGTGGCTATACGGACACAGGATAGACACAAAAATTAAAAAATCTGTGTTAAATCAGTGGAAGGACATCAGCAGAAGATTCACTGAGTGGAGCTGTGGGAGTCATATTTCTGCCAAACAGTTATCTAAAACAGATTAGGGAATCAAGAATAGATCTGACATGGCTGGGAAATAATATATGTGGAGAATTGCTTATAATCAGCCTATTCCCACGAGAAAAATGTTTCTTTAAATGAAGATGCAAATAATGTGACCAAGAGAGCTGATCTAACCATTTCCTGCATATTTTTAATTCTTCCAGGAAGGGGCCCAAAGCCCCTATACAGCAAAAATCATATGTTTTGTATACTAATGTTTAGAATGACCTTTCATTAAAGTACACTCTGAGTGAACAGTTAGTGTAGTCATTTTGAAAGACTTCAGTCATGTTTGAGATCTAACAAATGGATGTTCTTTGCAGAGATCAGTGTGGAGATTTACAGGCTAGAAAGAAAACTAGTACACTGCAGTATGATAAGCCTGAGAGATTCAATTTTAAACTAAGGACCACTGGCTAGCGCTTCTTCTAAGCATTAAACAAACTTACTAGTTTTTAATAGCAACGTAGATAGTATACAGAGAGTGCACCATCCCAGATAAATAATCCAGCAATAGCAAGACATCAGGCTAATTGAGGATCAACCACAAGGACAGAATATAATCAAACCAATTTCAAATGGTATGGTAACAGTGAGATACTTCCAGCAACAGCCTAGCCCAAGTCCATATCAGCACTATAAATAAACATTGTGACACAGACACAAATAAGATTTATACTAACTACTAATTTTTTACTCCTATTGTAGCTGCAAAACTATACCTCAATACAACAGTCAGGATGAGAAGCAGAATTTGTAATAATGAGAGAATTATGGGGCATCTGAGTACATTTCAGTTCTTCCACTGAATGGCCAAATTCACACAGTCTCCCTAGTCATTGTTTCCCACATGACCTCAATGGTGTGGCACTGACTGCAAGGCGTAGCTTGGGCCGGGGACAGCAAATGGTCAGAAATTTAGGTTTGGGGCTGTCCTCCACTGCTTGCAGTCAGGGCCACAGATGTGGGAACAGCAATCTCTCAATGAAAGCTGAAACATGAGACAGTTCTGTAACTATAGGAGAGTAGCTGAGGATACATTAGGGGCTTAAACAATAAATAATACTTAAGAACATGATTGATTGGAAAGAGCACACTGTTAAAAACTTTTCTGAGAAGGTAACTTGAAACAGAAGATATTCTGGGAGCTGAGAAAGGAAACAAGTGAAAAAGGATGCCTGGAGCGAGGGTGCACATAAACTCCAGGGCCCTAGAGGCGAAGTGAAATCTGTGCCCGTCTCTGTATGAGTGTGTATTGGAATATAACAAGGTGAGACTATACCTTTCACCTCTCAAAACTGGGAGCCTACGGCAAACTGCCCTGCTCACCCCACGGTCTCCCTCAGGTGGCCTTGGTATAGAATCAGAATAAAAGACAGAATATATATGTGGATGCAAAAAATATTGTTCTCCACTTTACCTAAGGCTGAAGAAGGTATAGCAGACTGACGTAGAAAAATATTCTGTAACTGAGAATCTTTTAAACTGAAGAACAAAAAAGATGAAGGCAAGATTGCCTCTAAAGCCATTAAAAAAGGGAAAGTGCTTACAGGCGAGACATTTTTCAAAGCCTGCTGAGTAGAAAAGTCATGCTTATTTTTAACAATTTCAAATTAAAAACTAACTTGAAGAGAAATAGGGAACTAATATGCTTTGTACTGGAAATTTAAATGCGAAACTCACTTTGCATCTGTACAGTCACTGAAGGCTGACCAGGAGCATATGAGTGCTTCTTTGCAGTAGCATATCATAGTCTGGGAATTCTTGGCACCAATATTAATAGTTGTGCCCACATCTCCTGCTTCTGTGCCACTCCAGTCAGTTGCACAAAAACACTGAAAAGCCCCAGATCCTCCAGATGGGGCTTCCATTGCTGTGTAAAATTCCTAAATCACACATATTTATCTTTCCATCACCACTTCTAATTCAATGCTATAGGGCAACCTTTGGAAAAAGCAAGTGCAATTGCATTCCAACAGTTCCCACCTTTAGCTAAACAGGCAGCTACTTCTATTCCCTTGCCAACTACAAAGTAGCTATAAAAAGTGCTAGCCCTCAGCTGAAAAAGGTGGGGTTTTTTTTCCAGAACAAAAAGAGAGAAAAATAATAAAAGAGAGAAAAGAGGAAAAAAGGAAAAAATAAAAGAAGAAGCTACCATTCCCATTTTCTCTTATAAATGTGCTCTATTTATACCTTAGCCACAGATGACAAATAAGCATGAAGGTCATGGAATTTGATTAATATAGCATGCAAAATAATTTAATCTATTCTCATTTTCTTGAAAGTTATATTGCAATCTCTTTTTTTTTCGGCAGTACAATGCTTAATGCATAGCACACTCACTTTTACCTCAAAACCTAAGGTAACATAGTTAACATAATAATCTCAGCCCAAAGAGACAGGCAGTAAAATATAAATTATCATTTAGACTCTCCTTGCAAACACCCACAGATAAATATCATAGAATTATTAATAAAAAAGGAGATAATATATGAAGAAAAAAAAAAATTCTGTTCTAGCAGTTGAAAGTTGTTTATATATGTGCTTTTGCTACATTATTTCATAAGATAAAATCATGCTTTGTTTAGTCTTAGGGCTCAACAGGAGTAATACAAAATGAGGTTCAAAACTTTAAAATGTTTTATTGTTCTTACTAGTGTTTTTCTTATTGTCCAATAAAAAAAAAAAAAAGGGTAGTTTAAAGGGATTAATGAATTATAATAAATTGGAATATTTGAGATAAGATATAGCTATTTATCAGAACCTGATATTTATAATTACTCAGAAGTAAATAGATGAAAATAATATTCCCCTTAGTTATTCTGTAGCAGAATTCCTGATTTCCAGGATGTAAAATTACTAGGATATGTAGACTGATGAAGATGGTTAGATAACACAAAATTAAAGGGATGCCACTGAGAGAAAATATGTAACTTACATAACAGAAAAAGTGCTCTAGGAAGGAAAACCTCTCGTATCTCTATAGTCTCTGCAAAGCCTGGAATGCAACAGTCTCTGCAAACGTACATACCCATTTGACACCCCACATTCCAGAACTCTTGAGGATTATAATTTGAAGAGTTCGTTCTTGTTCCTTTGGGGTAGATTCTGGTAATGAATCTTGAAGTATGTGAAACAAACTGTTTAGCTGAAAAACAGAATGACAAAACCTTGGTAAGTAAAACTTTATTAATAAAGAGATCCTATTTGAATAAATAAGAATAAAAATATAATAATCTGATCCAGCAATTTTCTTTTTTTACACAATCTGTATATCATATCAGTGTATTTATATTTTAGGACATTTCTATGCATGTTAAAATTAGTATATGGGCCACTGAGATATAGGTGAAATCCTATTTTAAAACCTTAAAATGTGATAGTATTTTGTGTATATTTGAATGTGATAGTATTTCTGTCTATAGTGCAGACTTTTGTTAAAGGTTCAATAATCAAGAATCATTCCTTCACAGAAATATTCTGTTTCTTCACCTCTTTGTTAGGTAAAAATACGATTTTTGTACTAAAGCCCACTGTGTTGTCATGGAAAATTGGAAAGACACAAAACAGGAAATTGATCAAAAAGCCCACTCATTCTTTTATAGTTCAATAGGAGAAAAATCATCCCAAGATGATCTTGGCTTGATTGCTGTTTTGAGGTTTAAATAAATGACTGAATAATCTCAAGTGAGAACAACGCATTTCTAAAAAACACTTAATTGGTTCCTTTATAATCTTCAGAAGATGTTAACTATTCAAGTGAGTTGATTTTCTTACTCCTAGCAGTGTTCCCTCCCACAAAGGCATAAAATAAACAGATGTGGAAAACTTCAAATCACTTCTACCTACACTATTCCTGTTTGGTAATTACACAGAAAGCTTTACATTCCCAGGATCATCACTCTGATCCTTTCCATCCTTCCCCTGACACCCCACCCCCTTTTTTTTAAATAGAACTAGATTACTAGAGGGACCAGAGAGGACTCTGTCTATGGACAGCTGGCAAAAGCCTACTTGTTTTGATGCCATTCGGCACCATTCACCTAACCAACCATTGAATCATCTCCACAACGTGGTGGATGGCAGCTGGGCTGGCCCTGAATGAATGGGCCTGTGGCAGACTTCATTCTCATGGTCAGTTATCTCTGTTCTTAATGCTCCCTTAAGGCTGTTGGCAGGCAGCTGGTTAAAACAGCAGGGGCTGCACTGTATCAGCTGCCCCAAATGGAGATGCTCCAACACAGAATGAGTTTTGAATAAACTCAGCTTTGCTGGTATGAAAGGTCTGGTCCAATGGAGCAAGCTGCCTGCTATGGAATTTATTTATTCTGCTAATGCAGATTCTCTTATCTGCAGTTATCAGCAAAGCCAGAGTACTGCAGGACCAACTCGAGTGAGTACTACAAACTGTACATGGGTGTGTGTGTGAAATCTATTCTACACATTTTCAAGTATTGACTGTAACTTCTAAATTATTTGATGCAGAAAACAATGACTAAAAACATATTCATACATTTTGTATACTATGTTAATATTTGTTCTTATAAAACTACATGAAATTAAAACAAAGCTGAGTTTCAATTTTCCTCACAAAAACAACTGAAATATAAAAATGCAGTACAAATGACATTTCTAGAACAATGTTATAAAACAACCAAATTAAACTGGACAGCATGTGTTTCATAAAATTTTAACCCTTCCAATGCATAAGCAGTGAACCATAGCAGCACTGTAATTTTTATCTGATTAAATCAAAAGAAATTACCTGAATGTTTTACAAGTTTTTGTGCTCGAACCTCTCCAATTGAATTATTTTCATAGCACTTCTGATTAGCTAGGGAATGCGCAAAGCTCACAAATTTCTCAGATTTGGTATAAATCACAAGGTCTGACAATGCAATGGCAATTTTTATCTTCTTCATCTAATAACAAAATATAAAATAATGGAAAAATAAAAAATCACAATAACACATATTTCATTATTATTATTAACAATTCAGAAGAAACTATCATTTCAGATGCATCAAGCATGGGAAAATGTCTCACAATTAATGAATATTTGAGCTTAAGATATGACTTTTGATAGCGAGAGGTCTTCCAGTTAGAGACAATTAAGGTTATTGTCTCTATGTTCATTACAGTAATTGTAGGGTGAATGGAGAGAAGTTTCCAACACTTCCTAGCACAGTGTTCTCTTGGACAGCTTCATCATTTCCCTGCATCTGAGTCTGGTATGCAAAATAACATAATTTCTCATGACTCTTAACATTACTCATTTAAAATACATGTCCAACTTTATATTCCTAAAGTACTAGAAAAGGTATACTGGTAGGAGTACTTGGAGGGAAGGGAAAAAAAAAAAAAAAAGCAGAAGAGCAGCAGAATCTATACATCAATAGCACAAACTTAACCACAAAATGTATAATAAATAACAGGAGAATATTTTACCATGCCAAGCAAATCAATCAAGCAAATCCTGCAAGCGTTGCTCTGAAGTTAGAAAAACTCTGTTCTTCTTAATTAAGATGGAAAGTTCTTTGAACAAGGTCTTTGTTTAGTCTTGTTCCATTACCAAAGCAAGCAAAAGCAAAGGTTGCTGTACATTGAAGCAACTGAAATTTTACCAGGGTCTTATCTTTTATACTGAGGTACTATGTGATCTCTGCATTTTACTTAGCATGAACTTGTGAGCTAATCAGTGGTAGTAGCCAGCAAAGAGCTGATGGTACTAATAATGTTTACATTCCATTAAAGCTTCTGCATGCAAATTCTCTTCTGACAAAATAATAGGGATTGCCTGCTCATGGCTCTTAAACTACTCAAAGTTCAAGTGCATTAATTATTCTGGGGCTATGTCACATGAGGAGCCATAGGAGTGTAACTGGCACAGAATTCCTGAATAATACAGCTCTCCGGATGTGGAAGGCAGTGAGGCAGCCAAAGCCAACAGCATCACTAGGGTATCTTGGGTGCGGATTTCAATGCTCTCCCACCCTACCATAGAGCAATAGAGTGGGACCTCAGAATAAATACTCTCACTCCAATAGAGTGGGAGCCCAGAAACCATTTTCTCTTGTGCCTGTGAAACATGATCAGACATCTGTTGATTAAGATGTGGTATATTTTCTGGTCTGTAATATGATGTCACTAACATATGTGACCCTATTATCTGGAAATTTGGCCTTCCCTGTTCAAAGAGAACTCCATCCTTCCTCAGAATTTTTCCTTAATATCTCTCTATATTAGATGGAAAAAAAAAGAAGCAAAGATCTTGACCTTCAAATCACTTAGAGAAAAGAAACACAGAGAAAGAGACACTGCCTTTCAGCAAAAGCACTGAGCCCTGAGGAGCATTGCCAGTCTATCCGCATTCAGATAATCAGAGCATGATGTGCAAAGTGACTGGATACTGGGTGCTTCCTGCCGGCCGAAAAAACTTGAACAAAGCAGTTTTAACCCTGATGGAGCAACAGATTTCCATGACAGAGAATTACTGTTTGGTTAAAAAAATGAGTAAGTTCAATTCAACTATTAAAAAGAAGATTACATCCAATTTTTACACTCTCTTTCAGAAATAATATTTAATGTTAAGTCTCTACATGATAAATGTAAAAATACCTTTTCTATTATAAGTGCTTAGAAATGTTTTAGTGCAACCAGAACTCTACACCTAATGTCATGCATAAATCCAGAATGGAAGAAAATAAGGGAATGGGAACTCTTCAAAATTTCCTTCATAGACTGGTAGGCTGAGGGAAGAAATAGTTAACTCTGTCCTTCATCATCAGGAACTGCTATGAGTGTTTTCTACGCATAGCTCCAGGAGGGTCTTGAGACCAACAAAGCAGTTGGGCAACTTTATCTTAGATCTATTGTAGACCTGGGACAAGCACAAGACCTGGAAGTGAAAAATGCAGGGGGAGTTTAGGATGGGAGCACAGGGAAGTTTGCTTTTCAGTTGGATACTAAAATATGCTCCAGTTTGGAGTGTCTTGTAAGAATCAGGAAAACTCTGAAACCTTGAGTTAAAAAGTATTATTTCAAAATATATTACCTCTAAGTAACTTTAAAGCCTATCTTTTAAGTTTAGTCCCTATCTTAAGCTAATATATTACTTCTTTAAAAAAAAAAAAAAAAAAAAAAAAAAAAAAAGTTGGCATACATCTATGTGTTTTCTAAATTGAATTGAGACAAAAGTTACCTTTGCCTTTTTTCGAGGTGGAGATGAAGGTTTCTGGTCACTTTTTCTCTTTGAGGAATCACTCTTTGGGTACAGAGGGGCTTTTGCATCAGTCTCATCTTCATCAGACATATTTTCGAAGTCAGAAATTTCCTCTGTCTCACCATGCCTGTCAAGATGTCTCCTGAGCATACCTTCCTCAATTGTTCCAACTTTTTTATTTTTTATCAGAATTTTGAATTTTAATGCCTGTAAAAAAGAGAATAAACAGTAGTGACTAGAATTATGTAAGGACTAATTGTAGGTTTTCGTATCTACGTATTGTTTAACCCATGTTCAAAGCTGTTTGTTAGGTATAATGAAGGTAACACAATGAAGTGAAGATAGATGTTGGTGAGGCAGAAGTCAAAAGCAACTAAAACAAACAGAATCTGGGGATCAAAGTACACATCAGAATGTGAATATCTAACCCCATGACAGGAATAAAGGCTCTCCACCATACAGATCCACAGATGTTGAAAGTGTGAGCAAGACTAAGGTAGGAAGTTAAGTAAGTGTCAGAGGTTATGGCCAGGTAAGACAGAGGAGGTATATTTTTTTACTATGTATGAATCCATTTTTATATATGGACTTGTAGACATGTATCTGATATTAATTTGATTTTTTTTTAATCATTGCAGCTGCTGGAAATTTGTTACCCCATTTGATTAGTCCATTTGTACACATCTGTCTAGCATATCACATGAAAACTTTTGTCATTATATCATTAGATAGTGGATCCTTATGCTGATCTTACTTGGCCAGGGAAATTATCAGTTTGGTAATTGGTTGCTTGAGCAATTTCTTTCTTTTTAAGTGAGCATGTTTACAATTCCATAATAAAGAATGTAGGAAAAAAAATTGCACTAGTGAAAAGAAAGGTTATACTGCTGGGAAGGTTACAGAAAGAAGGAACAAATACTTACATATTAAATAAAAGATAACTAAAACATTGTGGTTTAAGATATCCATTAAGTAAATATGAAAAGCATGGATGATAGAAACATATATAAAAACCCAAAGCTTTATAATAGAAACTAAAGCCATAGACAAAGAAATAGACATTCCATTTATTTACATTGCAATCTCTGTTGCTGGTAATCCCCTTATTGCTTCAGATCTTGTATAAGTAGTTTGTAAGTGTGCCAGTGGAATGAGATATCCCATGCTTAATATCTGTCAATGCCATGCTAGTGTAAGATTTGATTAGTGTCTCTGCACTGGTGAATCAGAATAAGGATGCACTTTAACATTTCCTTCATTTCTTATTGATGCACTCATTTTTTCTCTGTGATAATTTTAGAAGAGCTTTAATATGAGTAATGCTACTCATATTTTAAAGAGTTCTGAATTTTCCTTTGCATATTCATATTTCCCAATATTTAAAAGCAATTCTATCCACTTTTGGTCTTGTATTTTTTTATTCATAGGTAAGATTTAATTTTACAAATTAAAAAAAAAAAACCCAAACAACAAACTGTTATACAAGGGAAGGAAAAATTTTTTATGGATGTATTACTGTCTCATATATGTAAACTTGCTTTAAGTAAAAAAAGACCATAGTCTCTGACATGATCTAAAAATGGGCCATGATGTTTTGAGTCAGATATAGTTTCTAAAATTCTGTTTATGAACTGTTAGCAAAGATATAAATATACTGAGGTAGAACAGCTACGTTTCTTTTTCTTTTCTTTTTTTTCTTTCTTATAAAGATAACATTTTAAAATCACAGCTCTCTTTTCAAAAACAGTTACAGAAAATACTCTAGCAAGAAGAAATTTTGCTATTTTTTGGCCAGAAGAAGAATCCAATAATAGTTAACCTAAATCACTGAAAGTGAACCATGAACTGAAAAAGACATACGATGGATTTTAAGGCTAGGCTTGAAACAGATCTTCAAAAAAACTTATGACAAATGTATGGTTAAAAAATCAGTGACTATGTGAAATTTGAGTTCTTTAACTGGTAATCAGCAGCGCTAAACATGCAGCATCTTTTTTTACAAATGTCTAAATCCTTTAGGCAGATAATGAGCTGAAAGTCTGAATGTTCACTATAACCTCTCTTTTCTATTTTAAATATAAAATACAAAATATTTTTAAAAATACGTGTACTTATATATAAGCTTTAACCATATTAAAAATTTAAATATGTAAAATAGAATAGATCTTCCATAGAGCATAATGGGACTTCAAGGCTGGCATAAGCAAAAGTCTCCAAGTACAATCAATTGGAACAAATATTTAAATAATTAAACGAACAAAACTTAGTTATTGTACTAAATAGGCATTCTGGTTAATGTGATGTACACTACAAATCGGAACAGCTGAAGTAATACAAGACTCTAAGACAAAATCACAAGTACTTTGGAATGGATCAGGCAAACCCATCTACTGACCACTGCAATTAATGTAAAAATCAAGGGACAAAAGTCAGTCTTCAGAAATGTAGAGAACAAACCCTGGATTTGGGTCATGAGTATTAAAAAGAGAAGAATAGTTTCCCCTACTTAAATTGAGCATGTTCTTCTCTCTTCTCTCCTGACTAGATGTAGGTGCTTAGAATATCAAATCCTGAAAATCTTGCTAAGTATCAAGGTTAAAATGAGTTTAAATTTTTACATAATTTTCTATTTCAAGAATTATATTACTGTCTTAAATACTGATATAAAGATGCAACACCTTCCGTGAAGTCTAATATGGGGGAAACTTTTGAGGCATAGACAAACTTTATCTTGAATGAAAATAAAGGACACTATTAAGCACAACTGTTAAAAAACCTCTAACACCAGCATTCTTCTATGATTCAAGAAGAGAATCACACTTAGTGAAAGTGTGAATAGATTTCTTTGTGGCAGCCTTATAAATCACAGTTATTGAGATATTTCAAATCAATACTACCAGTAATGTCTGAGCTCTAGTTAAATGGATATTAATTGTATCATCAGGAGCACCTTTTTAGCTCATAACAAGGTTTCATATGATACAGTTATCTAGTGAGAAGTTCCCCACGTTGAAAACTCCAGTTCCATGTTGTGCTCGTAGTAAACACAAAATACATGAGACAATCTTTCTAATTGTCCTCTTATTAAAAATACAAAAAAGCAAAAAATGCCTAAAGAAGGAAATTGGGAGGGGTGACATAGGCAGACTAATCTTCTGGATGAAGTGAAAACCTGACACAAACTTGGGTAAAAATGTATGTGTTCTAAGAACCACTCTGTCCTTAAAAACAATTTTACAAGGTATTATTTCTAATTCATCTACCAGAAAGAGTCCCACTCAGGAACCAAACTTCAAAGATAGAGAGAAGATCAATTTGCTAATGGCTCAGAGGCTTGACCTATTATAACTGTTGGCAGTAAGGTTAGATCCCATTGACAAACAGGACCTTTATCTGGCACTGTCTTGTCCAGTTTTACCTGAGGACTCCATCAGATGTAAGAGAAATATGAAAACACACATAAACTTTCCCAATCATGCAATCAAAAAGACATCAGACAGTGGTCTTGGAGAAAGTTCTAGTGCAGATGATTTTGCATTATTTGAAAGGCAAAACAGTGAACTGAAAATGTTTTTGACTTGCTAAGAAGCAAAGATATTTCTGATGCAAAGACTTGGTCAAGACATTTGCATATGTGACTTGTAGGTCAAAAAAAAAAAAGAATGAATCTCATCGCTGAAGCACCAGAATTAGATGTGCTAAAGTAGTCTTGATCTTGAATTTCTGAGTGAAAACCTTCATGTTCTACTTTTTCACTAACAAGAAAATAAGACTATAAAACCCTAAAAAGATATGGAGAGGAAAGTTTGGGGATGGTTATACTGAAAATTGAATCATATAGCCACAGGTTAATCAGACTGTTACCCTTTTGTCAGACGTTACAAACAGTCAGTAAGAACCTATTTGTCAGAGATCATAGTCAGCCAGGTACAACCAAGTTTTGAAAGTTTATCAGTGAGACAGGTTTTTACAGAGAAAGGCAAAAAAGTGCAGTAGCAATATGAGACTCTTAGACATACACTCAAATGTTATATCTAGACTTCAAAGACATACTTGGTTGACCCAGACTGGTACATTCTGGGAAAACAGTGAATATTCTTGGAAAAAAGTGAATGCATATGGAAAGCTCCTTTGTATGTTGAGTAGATACAGGTGAAGAAAAAGGTAAAGGAGCAGTCCTGGCTATAGGGTCTGTTTTTTTTCTCCCCTAAGATTAGGATTTAAATGCCCAGAGACTATAAAGTTGTACTGGAGACTTTCTATGAATCTTTCTCAAGGTTCTTTTATTTAGATCGCATGGCTTTAATAACTGTGGGGAAACCTTGGAGATCATGGCCAGAAATGCTTCTGAACCACCACAACATTGTAATTGATCTTGCAGCTGTGTGGTAAACATTAAAGATGACTTGTAAAATAACAATAGTTGCCATTTCACTTTCAGTTAACAATGCATCAATCACTTTCCAATTTTGTGATAGGAAACTTGCAAGTAATAAAAAATTCCCAAGTAGTTCATGTATATATCATGACAGCAGTGTAAGGCAGTTTGATGTACTACAATGCAAAATAATTGAGGAACAAACCTTCATCAAAAGCCTCAATGCATTTACATTCATTTTTCTGTGTTACATTTGAGGCTTACTTGTTTCTTTCAGTAGCTGTCAAACTCATTAGAGAGGAAGGATTCAGCAGGGTAAGAAAAAAATTATCTTCTAGGATTCTAATATTTTCTAAGTTCATCTACAAATTGCTGCACAAAACACCACATTCTGTCATTTTATATCAGCATAATCCAGGAGTGCTGGTGCAATCACCAGAGGTCTCTGGTCCCAGTCAGTGATGCCAAATATAATTTAATGTGGGAAATTACTCAAAGGACCTAATATTATAGTGAATATTAAAGTTAATGAAATCTCTTTAGAAGCATTGTAGTGGCCAAGACTGCAAGGAGAGGATTGTAGTGGGTCTGCTGCTTTGGGTGACAAAATATCTACATGGGAAAGCAGTAAGAGGATAGATATGGCAGATGAGATCAGTCAAGCTCAAGGGTGGCCTCAGTTTATCTCAGTGGGTAAGGGGTGTGTGAAAGAATGAAACAGTGCAAAAGCCTTCTCTTTCCTCTACTCCACACTGTAGAGGAAGAATTGTCTGTTGAGACGCTATAGAATATAGTAATATTCCAGGGAATTAGCAGTACTAGTATAATCAGCTGCAGGGTGTACATATGACTGAGGCCAAAGAATTAAAAAACCTCTTTTCCTGAAATTTTCTGGGTTTTGTGTTTCAGGGCAAGCAGGTGTTGAGAAAAGGCAGACAACAATAGCTTTCAGTGACCATCCAATTTTCTTTTCTGGACCTCCTTGTGATTTTCACTTAGATTTACAATGGTAGGAGACATCATGCATGAGCTGTGGTCCAAGGAAGCACCTAAGACTGAGTTTGCTCTGCATTTTAATCCTTCTTCCAGACACACACAATCATTTCTGCCGACAAAGATGTAGCTCAAAACCTTCTTAGAAGAGGAAGTAGGAGAGATTAGACAACAGAGGAGAAAAAAATTTCCATGGAGATCTCCAGACCTCCAAGATCTAAATATGACCCTGTAATTGGCAAATGTTTCTATGAAGTGTTTGGAGAAATTATGTGGTAATCCACTTCATGTACAGACGAGGGCACCATTTTATTTGGATCTTGAAGGATATTGAGAAATGGGTATTAAAAGAAGTCCTTGCATGAGCTGCACATACCCCTTCATTGGAGGATCAAAACTAGGAACAACAGTAGCTGTCAGATGAGGAAGATTTCCCACCTAAGAAACATAATGTTTGAGTCTCATGTGACAGGAAGAAGCTGCATGTTGAAGGTCCTTGCCAAAGAAATCTGAGAGAAAAGGGAAGGAGGGTTAAACTGGTTAGTCCAAAGCCAAATCTTTGATGGATCCTACAAGCAAGTTGTTAAAAAAGCCTAGCAAAGGCCGCAACAGCAACAGGTCGTGAACACAAGAGGCGACAACTTGTTGTGACACAGACAATCAAAGGACTTGAGGGACAGAAGTACGCCCATTGCATTTATAGGCATGTGAGGCGCATGTGGAAGTAAAGAGGTTTGTGCTGTGTACCTAGGAATATTATTAGATTGGAATATTCTCTAACAGAGCATATTATTAAAAAAAGTGTCTGTGGTTATTGTTAATTTCAATGAAGAGTGAAAGACACACTACCTTTTCAATCCCTCCCATCCCTTGCTAAGATCCAACCAGAAGGGAGGAGGGTGAAGCTCAAAGTAGGTGAAGATGACAAAAGAAGGTAAACAAGATTGTAGGGGAAATGGAGGTAAAGTATTGTAACTGTAATCAAAATACCTTAATTTTCAAACTCAGAGTAATTCAATTCATGTGTGTGTATATATATATACACACATACACACACATACTAAAGTGATTTGAAGTATATTCACCTTAATACTGAGCTACTTTAGAGTGACATTCATACTCATTTATAATCAAGTTAAGTAAAAATTTTAGCATATAAGCAATTCACCACCTATTTTTATTTTGCTTTAATATAAAATAGGGTAACAGTCTAAAAAAAGAAGCAAAACTGAAGAAATAATATTAAATTAATATTTAGAGCAGACTTTAAAAGCATATCCTATAAAAAATGCTAAGGAAAAAGCTGATAAATCTAGGTGAAAGGAATGTATGTTGGCCACAGAACATGCTGAACAGAACACTGCAAAGAAAACTTAAGACCTGTTAGCAAGCTAAATTAAAGTGTATAACAATTTCTTTAAAAAAAAATGTTGCTTTTTGCTATATTTTCTATTTCTTCTTATTTTAATATTCAATGAAGGATACAGGTTCACATATAAATACAGATGAGTTACACAGGAAAATTTAAAAAGAGGAAACTGATTTCAAAGCTTTCCATTTTTGTTGCATATGAATATAATATATGCCGTTATCTGATAATTTTGCTAGTAAAATTACTCGTGTAGGCAGGTGCACCAATTCCCCTGAGTGCATTATTCATAGTAATTCTTTTTTGAAGTGAGTTATCAGACTATCAGTTGTATCAGCCTCTAAGCAAGCAAATTTCCTGCTCTTGAGCCATGCCAATCAATGAACACTTACCATTCTGTTGAACCAATCTCATATCTGAGCAATTACAATGAACTTTAATCTTGCTCACACTATATTTTATTAGAGTTATATTAGAAGACTGTCATGTTTAAAGAACAACACCTTTACTCTGTTACTGGTGTTATATAACGCTTCTGATATACAATTTTCTTCCTGGGATGATTTTACCAGTTGAATTCCTATAGAATCATACCAGATGCAATAGTTTCCTCCCTATTCTTGCTAGTGCTCCATCTTGAAAAAAGTGGAACAGTAAATGATATAGGTGACAAATATATATATATTACTTTTTTTACACTAACTGAGAATCCTTCTCACAAACAGCATTTTAAATTCATCATTTATGGTTCTGTAACATCTCTTTTGCACTGTTTAATTAAAGCAGGCTTAAGACTAAGTTCAGCATCTGGCTCACTCAAATGATAATGAATTTATTCAGGACTTGAATACGCACAAGGTTCCAAGCTTTAAGAATGTGATGCCACTAAACACCTTTTGAATATGCACCAAAAGTGATTCTTCAAAAAGATGCTAGCCAAAAGTCAACCTTCCTACTCTATTTGCAAATTCAGTCATAACTACATGTTTCCATTGCAAAATAAAATCCTAATGATTTTTCTTAAGTGCTTGATCAGAGCAGCTAAGAGAAATGGAGATGATTGTAAACTTTGTTCATTCTCAACATAATGATTTATTAAATTCAGACTTTTGTAAATCAGCTGAGGACAGTCGTATTATTTAAGTAACTCTTACATCTTACATAGATGTGGAATGCATCTCACATAACTTTAAAAGAGTAAAAGTTCAATAGAATGAATCTCACCTGAACAGTATACATTTAAGTGAGGAATAAGTATAGAAACCAGCAAAACATTTTCAGGCAAAAATTCTATAGAGCTGACTTATGAAAACACCAAGCCATGGAAATATGAAGTAGGAATTCCCTATATCGCAGTAAATATATGTTAAGGGACATATCTCACAGAAAGTAATATTTTGAAGTATGTGATTCAGTGACTCCAGGATTTAGATGCAGTACACTGATTTTGTGTTTGCTACAGAGGACATATGATCCTTGGACATCTGTTAGACTGAATGCAGCTATGCTCTGAGAAGCTTTAAAACAAACCTTCATGTTTAATACAGCTTATATTTTTTTCTAATTTACAGAACATTTTTTAAGGTTGCAAAGTGATCAGGTTTGTAACTGATAAGGTTACAGTGTGATACAAAAAATATAATGTTATAATCTAAAAAACCATGATGGCTTACTGAAAAATTTATTAAGATATATTAAATGTATTTACGACAACATTGCTATGTAAATGTAACAGTATGCTAATACTTTAGCAAGTCTTTTGGACACACCACTTCAAAAATGTTTTTTTCCATAACAAATCCTTTACAAAAATACATTTCTCTGTGTATTGTCTTCCCTTATGACAGTGTTTCCTCCTCACATTTTCATTTGCATTGTTCCTTTTTCAATTACTGTAAAAAAAAAAGGTATAAAATATATCTGTTCTATCACTGATAACAGTGACAAGCCTAAATAACTATTTTGTATGTATGCATGTATTTGTGTTACAAGAGATTAAAAAAAAATCTTTTGTCCTTGAAAGAAAATTAAGTGCAAAGACTGGAACAATTGGAATTTATTTGTTTTAGTTTGCAATAAAATTTTCAACACCCATCTAATTGCCTTTTCTGACTGCATATCCCAGGGGTCTCAAGCCACCAGCTGAGAAACACTGCCTTAGGGAGAAACACGCTGAGAAAGTGACAATGTTTTTGCAGTAACAGAATTCGATGAAATAGCTCTATCAACGTGGTTATTGACAAAAAAGTAGATTCAGGTTTTCTTTTCAATAGCTTGTTTAAATTTAAGAAAATTCTTTCAATCTAAGGAACAAAAAATAAATAAGCAGAAAACAGATGCACTAACATGTTTAAAGTGAAGATTTTTAAATTTTGGTTCAAAGCATAATGTTGTTTAGAAACTTATTCATTGCCTTGTCTTTTAAAACTAAAACACTGGAAGTCTCATTTCAGAGAAAAGGAAGAGGGAGAGGGAGAGGATAGTTCAGTTTAACCTCAAAATGTTGACTTTACAGGTCAACAGAAACGTCGAAGCTGTTCTTTATAACATAATGTTTCCATAACTTGAAAATTCCAAAATTAAATTAATCAGGTGTTTGCATAGCTCTCAGATTCAGAGTTCAGATCAGTAGTACTTATTTCTACAATCTTTGGCAAGTCATTCCCTGTATATTAATCTGCCCTCTTTAAAGGCAGATGCTCTCTTCTGTGTTTAGATTACCACATCTCCAACATAGGACTACTGTAGATGAATCACTCTATAATAACGTAATTCATATTAAGTAATAGTCTACTTTAAAAAAATCAGAGTAATTTCAGTGTCACTACTCAGTTTTTGATAGGCAGGTTTATTCATTGTTAGTAAGTGTGGTTCAAAATAACAAGACACATTACTATAGCTGCCTTGTTTCCATATAAAATAAACTGCAATACACAAACTTTACCTAACTGTATTTGTAAACAAAACAAAACAAAACAAAATGCTTAATGCATCCAAAGCACCAGAAGTTGGACTGATGTGAACTGCAAGATATAAGGCTTTGAAAAAACATTAGTATATTAGCTTTTAATAAAGACATGCTTCAGCATTGTACTGAGAACAGTTTTCCATTAAAAAAAAACCCCTTCCATATCAATCCATATGATTAAATTTTGCTTTTTCTGTTTTCTTTATCTTTTCATGTGGGTCTTTTGTGTTGTTTAATTATTTTTTTTTACCACCTGAAGTCTATTTCAGACATCAGATGAGCAGTTTCATAAATTCAGTTTCAGAAGATTCAAAAAAAAACCAAAACCAAAACCAGGGCTTTTTCCCTATCTTTTGCAGAGAAAAATGAAATGTTATTACCTCAGGAGAAGGTAGTTGAGTGAACTCTGTATCATCAATTGCTGAAGTAATAAGTTTGTCACCAAGAATACTTTCTAAATAGTCTGCCATTACTTCCTGTTGCTTACAGCTGCAGTGGTTCTCCAAAGACAGTACAATGGGATAGTCAGATGCCTGGAAATATAATTTAAAGGCTTTTATTAATAAATTAATATATTAATATTAATAAATAAATATTTAACAAATAAATATTAATAATAATAGATAAAAATAGGACTACTTGATTTCCCAAAATATCTCGCAAAAATTCCCTTGCTAATTTTCTTTTATTTTCAAAACTTTCAGAGTATAGGTCAGTTGTTTCAGGTTAGTAACACAATAAAAAAGCTCATAATATTTACAGAAAAGAGAAAGTAGAATTGAAAAAGAGAAAAAAAAAATGCATCCTCAGGAAGTTAAGGGGGGTTAAAACAGGGCTAGATATATTCAGAGATGAAAAAAAAACCAAAACAACTAGTGAAATCAAATGAAGATCAGTTAAGGAGGACACAAGACTTCATTAGAGAAACCAGGTAATATCTGTGCTGATCTTTGGAACGCGCATATTGAAATGTATTTGTCCAATAAGCCATAGAAAATAAATTATCAGAGGCATTTAACTTACTAATTAATGTTGGATGTAACGAAAATAGAGAGAAAATAAGTGTTAAATCAGCCAAAAATCAGACTGATTAAATTGCACTGGGCAGAGTACAAACTGGAAGCAAAAAGCAGAATTTCTCAGAGAGTTAATGGCCTGGGTTATACACAGAGCTTCTAAAGAATGATACATTGGCTATCGTGTGTCTGAAACAGCGTTTCTCAACAAATGATCTTACAAAGAAAAAAGAGGAATTATAATGTCATCTGCCAAAAAAGGAGGATGGGGTAAAACCTCCCCGATGTGCTAAAGCATAAAAAATTATTTAGGTTCATTTCAAAGGAGACTTAAAACATTCTGAATTCTAAAAACATCAGTGTTGATCATTTTGTTGTTTTTCAAAATTAAAGAAATGTTCACCTCTTCAGAACTAACATCTGCTTTTTCTTTTGCACCTAAATGTTACATATCACAACTGCTCTGAAATTCTGTTGACTAAGTCATCCCAACAGGGAATTATCACATTGGGTAGATGATGTTTTTAGAAATAATGACTAAGTTTTGCGAAAAATAATTTCAACAAGGGGATATAAGGGAAAAGAAAAACAGAAAACAAAATTATTACAATTTTCATGTACCTATAGGAAGAACTTGGAAGCTTTGACATAATGATGTACATTTAAATTTACATCTGACATATTTTAGTGATGGTTCCTTTAGTAGCTGGCATCTATTTTAAAGGACAATGAAAAAATAACGATAAATAAGGCAAAATTGGCTTTCAGCTAAATATAAATTGTAGCCACCAGCTTACTGTAAGTAACACAGATTTCAAATATTTCTCTGTTTTGTGGGGGAGAGAGTTTCTTCTGTTTTGTTATATTTTGTTGTTGGTTTTTTTTAAATGTAAAATCAGATTCTAAAAGTGTAATTGACACAATAAACCAGGATTAAATGTCTTTTGCTTTAATTTATGACAGATTTTAATTGACTACATTTCAAGTTGACAGTATCCTTACCATTTGCTCAGACATCATTGCCTTCATATGAACAAGCTATGCATATCTTTTTATAACACCACAAACTTTTCTTGGATCTCTATACACGTTACTCATCACAGTACTCAAGTAAGACAGGTGAAACATGTAAATTGAGTAAAAATTAGAGAATAGCTCAAATGAGACATGTCCATTTAGACTGTGTAAATACATCTCAGAAGTTGCCAGTAATACTGGTGGCTACAAAACCCAAATAGTCTGAATAAAATCTTTGCTTGGGCAGAACCTAAACTGTCCATTTCTAAGGGAAGTGTCAGTTTATGTTTGCCCTGTTTTTACACTTTTCCCCTGAACATTTGCCGTTGATCACTAATAGAAGCACACCTTGGCCTGGATAGGCAGCTGGTATGAACCATTACCTATTGTTGTGATTTTATCATCTTGTTGTAACTTGTGCCTGTTAAATGAAGTTTGTATTACAGTTATGTACAATATGCTGTGTTTTAGCAAAAACAGGTGAGTTACATTTAATGAGTGGTAAAGAACAGTGAAATAAAACCCTATTTTTGTTTTCACTGTCTTTTAAAATCAGACTAATTAAATTTTATACAGAAATCACAACATTAAAAAATATAGGTTTGCTTAACTCTGAGAAGGCTATAAATATATATGTATAAAAATCCATATAAAAGTATGATCATAGGTGTATATATTCACACACGTAAAGCTGGCCTGAATACAAGAGTTAGCTTAATAGTTGTTCAGGACTTCATTTGAGCAGGAGTTTTGCCAAAAACCTATATAAAAGACTGAGACGGTGCCAAAAGCTCTCCAGCTTTAGCTGTTTTGCCAGAGATAGGCAGAAGGGATGTCGCCCTAATGAGTCATCTCACAAAAAGACAGCAGTAGATGGTAACCTTTATCAGGCCTTGAATTCAAAATAAAAAGAGAGGAAATGGAAAACAGAGTAAGCTACAAACTCAGCTATAATCCAGCTTTTTTTCTCTATTTTGTAAATTTAAGCATAGGATGTGACAGACAGATAGCAACAGAGGAACAAGTGAAATAAAAAAATGAAAAATATAAAGAAAGAGTAAAACATCAGACTGATTCTGAAGTAGTTTTTTACTTTATATTCAGTCCTTGCTTAAAGGGTGTCAGGTGAGAATTCCACCTAACAAGCTGAGTAGGATCGTCTGAATTCCTTGCACCAACTTTGATTTATCATCATTATCAGCAAAATACGTTTACCGTTCCTTAAATAAAATAAAAAATTATATTAAGAACAAATAGCACAATTTTCCCTTAATTTATTTCAGCAATGCCCACTGCCACGACCACTGTCTTTGTTTCATATTTTTTTAACCTGGAGAATCTCTGACAACAACCATGTCCCTGGGCTTTGTTAAAGTCACCATCACATTTTAACCAACACAAATACATATATATATATAAATAAATGTATATACATACCACAAATGCATACTTGTCTATCACTTCAATTACAGACTGAAATGGAATTTTGCTTGTTAAAGTGTGACCATGATACACAACAGGTTCATTGTTTGAGCCATCCCAGCAGTCAATTTCCAGGCAACGACATCCTTTTAAGAGAGCACTTCAAAAGAACAAGAGAAATAATTTTACAGTCAAAAGAAAGATACCACACTTTCTTATACAAGTCATTGTATTTCTGATTACAAGCACATTGAATAATTGCAAAAACCTCTACTTTTTCATCACAAAACAAAAGGAATCCTATAGAACTATACAGATATGAGACAGCTATATTTTCTGTTGTTTATCTTAGGCATGTTGGGTAATAAAATTTATTAGAGCATTAAGGAGTAAGATGGATTATCTGAATAACATTCATTTAGAGACTAAAAATGAGGTTGAAAGATTTAAATAAAAGAATTTTGTAATTATAGCAAATCGCTGCTTAAAATAGAAGAAGAAATGTTTGAAAAGGCCTTTTTTATTACTATTCCAGGGTTTGCCTGCAAGTTTGAGAATCATTATACTTAAAAACAACAGCATCACCCTTACAGAATCAGGTTGTGCTTGGTCTGTACATAATTCAGTTGTTCTCCCTCCTTGTTATTCCTAAGAGGGAGTGCTAAAGTTTCTCAGATGTCTTAAATTTACTCTGTTTTAATTTTTAATAAGTTAATGGTACCCCTTAAAGGTCTTCAGTTTCTAATATTTGGCTTGTTACTAATTTAAACGTTTCTTGTAGATTAATTTGCCTAATTACCAATCTCTCTTTTAAATGCTGCCCTTTACATGCTAATAATATCTCAGAGATGCTTCTAGCTTATTTTAGTATTTCAGATTTTCCTTACACAAACAGTAGATAAACTGGAAGAGAGGGGGGGTTCATGCCCTCTTTGTACTTACTTTAAGCAAGGCAGTATTTACCTCATATAATCTTAAATACTGTTAGAAATAGATTCACTAGTGTTTCTGATGGTTGCAAGCCATTATAGAATATCCAGAGAACCACCAAAACAGAAAAGTTCAGATAGATGAAGGTTCCAACTGCTTTCACCTCACTAAAGTAGTACAGAGTAATAGGAATGCTGGACACCTGTCTTCCCAATTTTTCATGCTTTCTGTCCCCCTCTGTATTGCCTTTCTAACATAACCCATTTTCTCCTTGCCTGATCATTTCTTCTAAATGTGTCTTGGCAATAAAGCATCCTGGTTTTCTTCTCCTCTTGGAGCCATATGCTGCACATTCAAAGTTTCTTCTCTCCCCGGCTACTCTAGTGCCCACATTTTTTGCTGTTGTTGTTTTTAAACTGACCACATTGCAACACATGCTGATCACAGATATCCTTGACATACCCACCATACTGTGCCTTTATGTCCTGTATATTGATCAGATTAGATTTTGCCAAGGAATTTTACTTTTATTTCAGGGAGTTATTTATTTTTGCATGGCATGTTGAGATTAAAACTGATTTAATCATATACTGTGCGGCATACTATAGATTTCACTTGCTGCGAGGTAGACTTCTTGAGATGTAAGTAAAAAAATAGATTGTTTCCAGACTACGAACAGATGGTTTGGCAAATATATTGAAAAGTGTACACACAAAATAAAATACCACTCTCACATTTTCTACTTGTATCTGTGATGGCTTTGTACATTACTGCCAAGTAGGATTATATGTGACTTAATATTCATTTTAAAAAAAAGCCAAAGAATGTTTAAAATATTAAAAACTGGTATCTAAATACCTGGTATATCCCCATAAATGACTGGGCCCTATTAGCTGGTCAGATATCAAGTAGGTGTTGTGAGAAGATGAAATAAAATAGTCACATAATGGGTGGTTCATATCTTGGTAGACGGTCCTGTGGTTGTTTTTAAATACCGAACAGTCTTCTGAGCTCATATACCTTATAAATCCTTCAAATGACATCTGCCTTCTTTTCCTCACTGAACAAAAAAAGAAAGAAAAATTTCTGGTATGAAGCTAAACTGATGGTTATATCTGTGCACTTTCCATAATTTTTAATAGCCAATTCTGAACATCGCTAAAGGTTATACATCAGGACACTTTCCCACAATTTTAAAATTCATAACAAACAATATAAACACAAACATCAAATGTGTGCAGTTCTGGGGCTGAATTGCTGGTTCAAAATTATGAGAGGAAACAAATGTGTTCTGACATTTTTGTTCTTCTATGGACATGCGTAAGAAGAGTTTGCAGTAGTCCTAATAAAATACAAAGGAAAATATTTGCTGTTTAGTGTTGGAAAGTACCATGCCAGTCAATGCACAAAGAGAATTTCTTTTCTCTGTAGAAAGAAGAAGAATTGTTCTCCAAAATGTCAGTCGGAGACTGTCAAAATAATCTTGCAGAAACTGATTCCTAGCACCAAATATCTTTCTTAGTGGTGGAAAATTCCAAATAAATACTGATGGAACAATGTTTAAATTAGAAGTATTTCAAATAAAAACAGCATCTTAACAAAATAAATGACTGCCCACAAAGACGAATTGCAAATCAAGCTTATTATATTACAGCTTCTATAACAAAATGTGCTAATTGCCTCCATACCAGTGACAGTCATCCCATTTGTTTTGTTTTTAACTGATTTAATGACAAACAGATCCATTATACTGCCAACTGCTGCTCCAATGTCATGCTTCAAATGTAATAATTTTGCAAATGATATAATCTCAGAAGTCAGCTTTGCTTCAAAACAGAACCTAGTTTGAATTAGTCAGTGATTTTGCCCAGCTCTGGCTCTAAAATAACCTTATTATTATCACCATAGTAGGCTAGTGATAATTAAGCAGTAAGTAATCCAAGATTACTTTCTGTTAACGATAACTTAAACCAGTCAATGTATTCAAACTTTTAACAACACACTCCCCCTCCCTCCCCCAAAAAATCCCAAACAAACAAAGAAAACCCACAGCACTTATCTGACCTGTTAATTCTCAATACAGCTATAAGAATCACAATTTACAGGTTAGAATTGCAATTATCAATCATCAGTATGTGTACAGATTGAAAGCTTTCTATCTGAATGAGAATTTATGAATGTCATTCTGATGATGGTAACACAAAGAAAATAATTATTTCTAAATGACATGTTTTTTTGAAATAGAAAACTTTGCAATGTTATAAAATAGAAAACAAGGATGAAGGCCCTCCAGACATCATACATGCATACACTGTTGTCCTTAATCATACAAATGATATGAAGTCTGTTGAAGACTTCCATTGATGACAAATCCACAGACATCCCATTTTAGCACCTAAGTCACCTTGTTGTTAGAAACTTTTCCATAACTTTTACTCTGAAACTTCCTCGCTGACCAAAATATTTGTTCTCTTTTGTCAACTGGTCTTCACTGATCTGATTAAGTCACTTAAGCATGCCCTCCCTATTTTTTTCCATATTTTTGACTGAGATCTTTGACCTCATTATACTTAGGTAGTGCATCAAGAATTTCCTTGGTCTTTCTTTTAACTAACATATTTGCAGAATGACTTGGTGTTGCACTGATGATTCTTGATAGTTGTGTTTTATTATCTTGGCTTTTTTGGTTTATCCCCATGCACGTTATATTGTTTTATACTTGGAGCAATAAGATTAAGTTTCTAGTTTCTGAATCTTTAAAAAAGTTTTGATTTTTTTTGCATGTTGCCCAAAACAGAATACATTCATCCTGTACGCTTTATCTACAATGAATTACATGACTTATAGACTTAATTCCTTCGAAGAGAAGGCTTTTGATTAATAGTATCTAGTTTACATTTCTGATTAATTTATTTTTCATGCTCTATATATTTTTCTGTGTAATTACAAGTTGGGCCAGTAACTTTTTGTATTTTTTTTTATTTACCAACTTTTTGTATTTTTTTATTTACCAACAATTCTTACATGATTTTTTTTCATTTATCTTTTAAATTAGTGAAAAATACTGACTTTCAAAGGTTTTTTTTATTTTCTGAATTATTTTTTATGATTTCCTGGCTGCTCTTGTCATAGATAAAAGATAACTACTGAGTTCTCAAGAACTCAGTATATGTTCAGATAAATATGCTCATGACCATAATGCCCTAAAAGTGAAAACATTATAAAGTAAATTTGTGTTACTTTGGTAACCAACATGTAAGGTCTTTGAAAGATGGAGAGGGACTTTTTACAAGGACATATAATGATAGGACGAGGAGGAATGGTAAACTGAAGGAGGGTAGATTTAGATTAGATAGTAGGGAGAAATTCTTTACTGTGAGGGTGATGAGGCATTGGAACAGCTTGCCCAGAGAAGTTGTGGATGCCCCATCCCTGGAAGTGTTCAAGGCCAGGTTGGATGGGGCTTTGGGCAACCTAGTCTAGTAGATGGTGTCCCTGCCCATGGCAGGGGGCTTGGAACTAGAAGATCTTTAAGGTCCCTTCCAACCCAAACCATTCTGTGATTCTTTGACTTCAGTAAAATATTCAGCTCATGTCTCTAATCAATGGACTAAAAATATTTTGTATTTTTATAGAGTTTATTACAGGCCATTGTATTACATTGGCTTACAATTTTTTTTTTTCCTCAGGGATCTGTAGTTGCTGTCCTTGAACCGCAAACAACTAAAGCCACCATCATGTTTCTGGAGAACTACCAAAACTCCAAGCAAGTTTGTAAAATGATAAGACCTATCTGTAAGCAGGAAGAGAGTGGCTTTGCACTAACAGTTCTGGCAACATATGCAGTTCTGTGAATTGAGATATGCAAAAGAGCATCACGTGAACATAAATGGCATACCATCTGCTAAAATAAGTTTTCTGAGATCTTATGTTTGGTAGAAGATATTAGAATTTAAGATAAAGGTAGGCTTAATATTTTGTTATTGCTACTATTCATTCACGCTTCTCCTACCACTGGAGAAAACTTACCGGCTTTCTTTATAACTCTCTCTGATGAAGATACCAAACCTAGTTAGGAATGGAAGGGGATGCTTTTTATGTTCTGAGGAATAGCACAGTCATACCACTTTCTGACCATTTACAGACATTTTCTGCTTCTACAAAAAAGAAATGGGAATTCATCTCCATAACTGTTCTGCAGTCAAAAGATACTTTCATCAAGCCCTCACATTTCTTCCCAAGAGGAACCTCAGTCTTTTTTTCCATTAGGATCCTTTAGCAGTAGTTAGTGTGCACACATATCCATTTGATGTAGAAAGAAAAAGAAAGCAAGAAAAGATTTCTGTCTTGTAGCTTCTTGTTGTTTACAAAGTTCTATGCTTTATTCCTCCCCCCTCCCCACCCCGCCCCCCGCTTTGGATAGTAAGGAATATAATTTATTAATAAATATTCTTTTTTTCCAAGCATCATTTTGAAAAAAAAGTTTTTCCTCATTCCTCCAGTTAAGGTAAATTCCAGCTCTGCCATATATACAAACACTGCCATATCAGAGGGGAATTATGGATATGACCTGAATATTTTAAAGACTTGGATCACATTATATACCTATGCTTTTTAGAGTTTATTACGTTCTGTTTTCTCACTTATCTTGGAACTTCTTTGAAAGCATTTTTCTTTCTTTATGGAAAGAAAAAAATGAACACTTTCAAAAGATGTATGCTGCCCTGAAGGGACCTGTGGGGAGGATCCACACTGAAGCAGATGAAACAAGTAAGAACGAAGCAGTAGCAAAAAAAAAAAATGTGAGAAAGGTGGAGCAGCAGAAAGAAATCACTATGCATTGACCACAGCCTCCTGCAACACCTGTTTCCTCACTGAAAGGACTGAGTACAACATGCAGCAATGACAAGGTGGGAGGAGAAGTGCCTGGACTGAAGTGGAGACTAGGAATTAGGGAGGAAAGGAGTCTGAACTGAAGTTCAGCCTGGGAAATGAAAAGAAAGCTGTTTTTGCTGTGTTTAGATGTGTATATTCTGTATTTCCTAATAGCCAAATTAGTAATTAAATGTTTATGTTACTTGGCCACCAGAAATAGTGAAATGGGTACAAATATGTCTGCTGGGAATCTTAGGGGTGAACTTTTGAGAAATACTTGCAATCAGCAACAAGGGTGTTGCACTGCTATATTGGAAGAAGGAAGCTTTCAATTATTGTTAGAAGTATCAATAATAGCCTCAAGGCAGAAACATTATCAGATGGAATTTCATACTATGAAATTTGTCTACTTAATGTCAGACTAAAACATTTATACTCTAGGTGAAAAGTAAAGACAAATATTTCCTTGGCTAAAATAAGAGTTCAGTTATTCTTTTTCTACTCTGAGTTTACATTCCAGGGAGTCTATTTTCCACCTGACTCAGACTTGTAACTAATACTGATGCATACTGGAATAAAGTATCTGTCTGAGCTGCAGTTTAGTTTTCTAAGGGCTTGTATCTCATATTCGGTTGTTGTCATCTGGTGAAAGCTTTTCCTAAAATTGAATATTTACATGCTCTTTCATACATCTGAATTCTCATGTTTCATAAATCCAGCTTCAGCCATTGCCTTAGCTGAGAATTTTAAGTCATCTTTCTTATTTCACATGATTTTTTATGAAATCTGTAGGAATTTGACTTAGGTATCTACTCTGTTAAATTTGGTTTACATTGGTCAATGGGATCAAAAGTTCTCTCCCACAAATGCATGCTCTCCCTCTTGCTCTCTCTCTCACACACACATGCACACACAAAAAACAATTTTAAGAGAACGTATATCCTAGTAATAAACTTAAGATGTTGTTTTGATTCACAAATACATTCTGGATTACTCAAATTCTTTACCTGACAGATGCACCAAGCTTATAGTGTTATTTACAAAGTAAGCAAGTTTTTCAAGACACGATTCTAGTTTTGACCTGGTTTTCTACTGCCTAGCAGGAAAACACAGAAACAGGAATAAAGTATTTGAATAGCACTACACTGTAAATAATAGTGGGATGCACCTTCTTATCCTCACAGTGCCTCTAATCCTATTCACGCAAATACTGAATTACGAGCAATTTATTTTTTTTAAAGAGATATATACCAAGCTTGAAAAGTAAAGTGCATTTGCTTGGCATGATATCTTTAATCTCATTTAATGATTCAAGATCTCTATTAAAAATTAATAATAAAATGGACAGATAATTGAATGTTTGTGTAGAACAAAACTGGCATTTGGATGTTAAGACACAACTGTCAGGTGTGAATCATATATTCACCCCCTTTTATGATTAATTCCATAAAATGGTTCCTTCAGTCAAAAATGCAAGTTTTAGCACACACAAAAAAACTCTTAATGCAGCATTTTGCCACTAGAAATTTAAATTGTACAATAAAAATGGGAGAGTGATGTATTCCCTACTGTTCCTAAACTAACTACATTACCCTTAGAGAGTTATTTCAGAGTTATCTGGCTCAATAGCATCGAAAAACCTTCTCTCTGCACCTATACGTTAGGGATGCACTAAATGTCATAGACGGACTTATCAACGTTGTATATAAAATCTAGTCCATTTTTATCTTAATCCTGACATACTAGTGCTATCAAGTTTATCAGATAATGGTTGTCACTATTAGCAAACCAGTCAATCAAGTGTCAGAATCTGCCCTTTTCCCTTTCTGCAATACACAGGACAAGGATGGTAGATGAGTTCAACAGATCATCCTGATGAAGAATATTCTAAACCAAATTCAGAATGACAGTTACACAAAATGGTCTATATCACAACAGCATATGAATCAACTATCATGTCAATCATATCTGGAACTTTCCAATAAATATCTTTGAGTGGGAGTATTAGTTCACTCAAAGGAGCATGAATACAGCTATTATTTCATTCAGTAAGATTATTTCCAATTACAAGACAAACAATTTAATCACAGATAAAGAAACAAACAATTTGACTCAGCAGCTGAAATTTAAACTAGACATTAAATTAAAATTATAGAAACTTTAGTTGATATTTACAAATGTGTTTTCTAACTGACTACCGAGTCTTCATTGTTTATAGCTATTATCTTTCTCATCAAAATTGATAACTCTACACAAAAGAAACATTTTAAATGGGTAACTTATTATATAATTAATTAGTAAACATATTAGTTCTCAGAAAGAGTAGAATCTATTCAATAAATGTGTTTTAATTTGAAAGGCAATCTCAGAAAGTAATGTCATAAGGAATCAAAAGTTTTGCAGCTATTACTGGACAGTGAGTAATTCTTAATGAAACACTAAATATCTTCTTTTTTTTTTTTTTTTTTTTTTTTTTGAGTTGAAAGACTGATCCAGTTTCTTCTTTCTACCACAGTGGGACTGATCAGCATAGATATTCCAGGGTTATTATCCCAAAAGGAAGATTTTCTCCTTCTTGGGTTTATTTTTCTTAACCAGTTATCAGTTTCACCCCTTATCAAAGACAAGCAACCAAGGAAACTAGCAAAGTTAAATATCTGAGATTCACCTTCCACTGAACAAAGTAATAGCTTGCAATAAAACGCAGTTAGTGCCAATTTCCTCTTCTTAGCTTGGCTGCAAATTTTGCCTTAAGTTATATTCAGTGAAACTCAGCAGAAATGTTACACCCCCCCAACTTGAAGCAGCCTTCAATAGCTGAAGAATATGCATACTACAGATTTAACAAACCTCCACTCTTGTCAGTTCTCATGATTCAGGAGTGGTGATCAGGCACCTATAAAGATTTTACATAGTGCTTCTTCTGCAAGTAAGTCAAGGGGACATATAAGTATTCGGGTTTGGGGGGGAGGGGGTGTACATTATCACTAAATGACTCAAGTGAGAGAAGACAGTATAAAGAGCAGACAAGTAAAAGGGAAGATAAGAACCCTAAGAAAAATAAAGTAAAAAATGGTTTGTAATGGCCAAGAATGAGTTGAAAAACAGAATATGTTAAAGGACAAGGGAAAAAGACAAATAAATGACAAAGAAGAGAGCAGAGAAAGAAGAGCACCATGAAAATAAATTAAAACACAGATTCTATCATCTATTCTCTATCATCTTTGAAAGACCATAGAGATCAGGGAAGGCCCCCATGACTGGAAAACAGCAAATGTTGCACTCATTTTCAAAAAGGGCATGGACTTTTTGCACTCACAGCCCAGAAACCCAACCATTTTGTGGGCTGCATCAAAAATTGCATGACCAGCAGGTGATTGTCCCCCTCTACTCTGCTCTGGTGAAGCCCCACCTGGTGTATTGTGTCCAGCTCTGGGGGCCCCAGCACAAGAAATACATGGACCTGTTGGAGCTGGTCCAGAGGAGGGCTATGAAGATCATCAGAGGGATGGAGCACCTCTCTTATGAAGATACGCTGAGAGAGTTGGGGTTGTTTAGCCTAGAGAAGAAAAGGCTCTGGGAAAACCTTATTGCAGCCTTTCAATACTTAAAGGGGGTTTATAAGACAGATGTGGGCAAACATTTTAGTAGGGCCTGCAGTGATAGGACAAGGGGTAATGGTTTTAAACTAAAAGATTCAGACTAGATAGATATAAGAAAGAAATTTTTTATAATGAGGGCAGTGAGACACTGGAACACATTGCCTAGAGAGGTGGTAGATGCCCCATCCCTGGAAACATTCAAGGGTCAGGTTGGATGAAACTCTGAGCAACCTGATCTGTCGAAGATGTCCCTA
Organism: Balearica regulorum gibbericeps; assembly: GCF_011004875.1. NCBI lineage: Eukaryota > Metazoa > Chordata > Aves > Gruiformes > Gruidae > Balearica > Balearica regulorum. Next base: position 71,798,839 of record NC_046184.1, read on the forward strand.
CTCATTGCAGGGGGAGTTGGACTAGATGACCTTTAAAGGTCCCTTCCAACTCAAACTATTCCATGATCCTATGATTGATTCTATGATGCCACAATTCTATGATTCAATTCTGGGAATTACAGATTGGCCAGCCTCAATTTCATCCCTGGGAAAATCATGGTGCAAGAACTCTTGGAAGCCATTTCTGGGCACATGAAGGAGGCTGTGGAGCTCTGTCCTTAAGAGTTTTCAAGTTTTGACTGAAAAAAGCCCTTAGAAACCTATTCTGAATTCAGTGTTAACCTTGCTTTGAGCAGAAAGGTGGGGTAGCTGCCCTCCCAAGGTCCCTTTCCATCTGAACAGTTCCATGAGGCTGTGCTAGTAGAAGTCTGTGTTTAGAGACTTACACTTAGAAGCTGATCAGAGAACAAAATGGAAATGGCATTTCAGCTTGGGAGAGCATAAATAATTAACTACAGCTTTAACCCCATGTCGTGGTTCAGCCCAAGCCAGCAGCTGAGCACCATGCTGCCGCTTGCTCATCCCTCCCCCACCCCCATCCCGGCAGGATGGGGAGGAGAATGGGAAGACAAAGGCCAACCCCATGGCTTGGGTAAGGACAATTTACTGGGAGAGCAAACGGAAAGGGAAATAACAACAGTACTTATAACAGTATATACAAAACAGGTGATAACACAAGGCAATTTACTGACCAGATGCTCAGACCATCCCAGGACCACCCCACCCTTTCCCCAGCTAGCCCCCTTTTATGGTGAGCATGATGTCATATGGTATGGAATACCCCTTTGGCTAGTCTGGGTCATCTGGCTGTGTCCTGTCCCAGCCCAGCTTCTTGTGAAAATTAACTCTGTCCTAACTGAAACCAGAACACCCCAATAACATGGATAATGACATCAGTAGACACATGATGGGACAGATTAATACCCAGACTCCATGCCTGCTGAAGATGCTGAACATCCACCATGTCTGCAAGACTGCTTCAATGCATCCCTGATATCATTACCAATCATATCCAGCTGAGGGCAAACCAGAGTGTAACTGCCTAAGGTTTCAGTCTTTCTCAGTAAAGAAAAAGTGATATAACCTTCTCAGTAGATACATCCTTAGAAGTTGTTTTCCTCTGTGAAATCTCTGTTACTAGATTACTTCTACATTTAAACTTCCTGTCACATGACAAATATAGACATACCAAGTGCAAAAAGTATGATTCATGGAGAGCATTCCATTAAAACAAATTGTAGGTTTAAATAGTACAAAATGGAATTACTATATCAGAATCTAGTAGCATGTATTCTTTCCATTTGTAAGATAAACTTTAAGCATAAAGTTCTACTATATCAACAATTCTGTAAAAATTAACGTGGCCCCCAAGTAGGATTAAAACAATCTTGGTTGTAAACTGTGCTTTGAAATGCAAAAGGTTTAACTAAACTTATTTTCACTTTATTGTGATTATGAATCATAATACTGAGTAGTTAAACCAAACTAAATTACATAACAATAAATTCTGACATCTTCTAGTCTTAAAAAATCCTATCTTCAGTCTTCATATTTTAATACTGAAAATTTAAAAAAAAAAAAATTCATCCATTATTACCGATTTACTAATAGTTGATTTCCTCTAAGACAAATATTCTGTGCTGAACAGACCAGTTGCTAAAAAAAATAATTGCTATTTTTTTTATCTTCGCAATGCAATATTTATATTCCGTTAATTAATTGAGCAAAATTATTTTTGAACACTTAGCTAAACAAAAAAATTCAGTCTGGCTTCCTAATAATGGTCATTCACATGTTTCAGTGGGCATTAAAAAGATTTAGTGCAGTTTGTATTAGTTCATCTACTATATGAAAATTGTATTTTGTTTGAAGCAATCTACATGTAGGTTTTGGACCAGTCTGTTGCAACAAGAAGAAAGAATGACAAATCTGGTAAGTAATGTAATATGCTATTGCTGAGCAATATGCTGTGTAAATTTATTGTGCTTCATTAATGGTTTCTCCTATTACTACATTCACAATGTTTAAAGATCTGAATTTCAAAAAATCAACATTTAGTACAAGTGCTTACAAAATATATTATACAACATACATAAATATAATATAAATGCTTATATTATTTTTTTCTTTCAAATGTTCAATTTGTATAGTTAGATGAGTATTCAAAATATAATCACAGTCACTGACAGAAGCACAATAAATAAGAGCTAGAAATCAAACACTTAAACTATGCATACCTTCTTCAATGGGTTCATACTTCAAAATAATTTCTAAAGCAGTTGTTTCACAAGCTTCAGTTTCATATTGTTCCTTTTTGAGAAATTCAGCGAGCTCAGTGTCAGCTAGAATTTTTCCATTTGGAGAGTAAATATGGAAAAGTTCTTGAAATTCAAGTCGATGTACAATAGTTCGATAAATTGCCCTGAAGTCTTCTATGTTAATCATATGTACCTTCCGTTTGTCAATTGCTTTCTGGGGAAAAAAAAAATTCAAACCAGTCAACGCAAAGATATGCAATGATACAAAGATACACACAAAATACTCTTTTATAACTGATCATAAGAGTGAGAACAATAGAGAAAACTTCAGGCAACAGTGACTGCAATGCATTATCAAATTATATTCTTCTATCTCTATATAGAGATCAACTTTTAGATTTGATTTTGTGTGTTAAAAATATTTTATACAAATTAAAATGTACTTTATGACATAATTATCATCTAAGTAATTACAATAAATTTCTATATAACACATATGTAATACTAAAACACATTATGTAACACCTCTAAAATGCCACACAGTAAAATAAATCTGCAGCATAAAAATTATTGAGTGGAAAATATATCTAATATAATACCTCTCCAACAGCAATTTAAACCATATTGTAAACACTGTCAGCTAAATTTACATACAACATACAGCAAACAATAATCTAAAAAAAAAAAAAAATTATAATGAATCTCATGAATTATCATGAAAGCCAAATCTTTCAATACATCAGATAAGAAACACTATTAAAGTTTGGAGACAAGATACTTTATAATAACCTGTGACATCGTGTTCTATTCTTAACAAGCCAGAATGTTTAACTCAGATTAATTATTCACACTGTCAGAATTCTTAAACTGTAAGCTTGTTTTCATAGAGCTTACAAAATGTTAGCACATTAATTAATTTCATTATTTCAGTATAAAAGCCACAAAAAACAATGAAAAGGGCAAAAGAATTTGAGTAGAATAATACTTTTTAACCATTTCTGCCATTTACATTTTCTCAGGCTTAACAACTAATCCTTTAAAATTTTCCACATGAAATATGTAATTGTGCATATGAATACAGATATTTCTAACAGTTTAGCTTGTATTATTCTTAAAAGTTGCCAAATAAAGTTTTGAAAATTACTGACAAAATTACTCACAAAAATAATAAAGAAATGGGAAACCATTGCCTCATTGATTATCACTGTAAGCTCATCAAAATTCATAATCGTTGGCTTCTTAAACTGAGAGTATCAAAGAGGCTAAATTTCAGCATCTAATAACATGGCATCTACTATGGTTTGTAGAGCTTCCCCAAAAGTGTCCATAAACATAAAATAGCTTACAAGTTCTGGCTGCAATTTGATGAAGAATTTTGATTACTATTAAATTAGATTAGTTTTGAAGAGACACCATAAAAACTAAAAGCCTAATGATACATTACCAGCTTCTTCCCATGCAAGTACAGTTCCTACTAAGAGATGTCTGAATAAGTACAACAATAAAAGAATACATTAGATAACCAAAACAAGTACAAAAGTAAATTTCATGAGTTCTAGCCAAAAAATTTACAAATCAGTTTTTAAGTATTTGCTTTGAATTTGTGAGAGAGATTTGTAATGATAATTTTTAACAAAAATCACCAGTAAGAAAATAATTCAATACAAACGCTAATAATACGCACTTCATTACTGCTTGAGAAATCCCACATATGAGGTTGATATCCACAATCTAATTTCTAACATCTTTAAGAAAACTGCAAATTTACTCATAACTGTTACATAGAAAAAGAAAATACCAGCTTATTTTGGAATGAAACAATCTATCAGGACTCGGGAGATGTTCACTTAGGTATTGGCACAAAGTGAAGCTGGGCAAAAAATTAAATTTTTTATCTCAATTGCCTCTTGACGAAATACAGGCAATAATAGTACACAGGGGAGCTTTTCAAATTAAAGCTACGAAAATCATGTCAATATAAAAAAAAGATTGTTATAAAATTTTTGTTGGTAGATTTTTAGTATTTTTTTTTCTTAACGCACATCAAATCTTTACTATTCAGAAAAAGAAGTGTCTTGACAAAGACTGAGTCTTGAGAGGAATTATATGAAAACGTATTATTCCTTAAAAGTCTTAATGTCCATAATTCTGATATTTCTCAAAGGAGCATTACAATGAAATAAATTCAAAGAGAATATACAAGAAAAAAAGCAGCTTATTCTTTAAAAACTATGTTTCCTAGAAAATTGGTTTTGCCATGTATATCCATTCAATTAACTGTTATGTATAGTTACTGACAATGATGCTGGTAAGCTTTCCTTCCAGATTGCTTTGCATTTTTACATTCTATTATACTGATGAACAATTTGAGCCCCAAAACTATTGAAAAAAACTCAAATGTCTCTCAAATAGCAAAGAATACCTAACAGTACTGCTGCAAATAACTAGATCAGACTGTTGAGTATATTATATTGTTAAATATAACTAGATCAGACTTCTATGCAGGTCACTTCCTCAAATAATTACTGTCTACCCACAATTGATCATCACTCTCAAATTTCTGTCAGAAAGTAAAGTAGGTGGAAAATACAGGAAACAATGAGAAATAGTTTCAAATTCTCATGAGATTCTCAAGGTTGACAATTCTTTCAATGTAGTGCAGGTTCAAAAACCACAGGCAGTCTCTTCAGCAAGGGTTGAGTTCACACTGCTGGTTTTGCCTTGGCTCTACAAGGCAGAGAACAATGAGAGGAACAAGAAAGAGTGAGGAAATCTTAATGCCTTCCCTCTGCCTGCCTGTCAGCATGACGTGACCTAAAAGTTTCTGACTTGCCATAGTTAATTGTCCTCTGTCAAATCTGAACAGAATCAGCCAGCTGGTTAGAAAATTCTCAAAGAAATCATATATATACAGCCATTTGGCATCATTCCCTTAGGAAAACAGCTTTACCAAGCAGCTATTTCTGGTAAAAAAAATGAGCTAAAAAGAAAATGCATACATCTTTTGAGTAATTACTAGAGGACACTTGAAGAACACGAAAACCTAATATGCCCAAAGGCACTCAATTTTGCAGTATTTGCTTATTGGGACCGCATCCACTTGATGGTAGTTTGCTTAACTACATTGAATTAACTCATTAGCAAGTTCAATTTCTAGCTATATCACTGCAACCTTCACAGAAATCTCTCAAGTGTTGCCATATTTCATGGCCACGTCCTTTCCTGCAGGTTAGAGTGCAATTCCCATCCATTTGGGCACACCTCTTAAATACTTCAAAAGAGAGGCACAGTGGAAAATTAAATAAAAAAGTGTGCTGGACCTATGTTGACCTGAAGCCTGAGCAGATCAGACAACTTCATATTGTCCTCCTGGCAAAAGGATTTTTAGGAAGTCACTCTAATGGCTCTGCCCAGCACCAGACAGGCATGTCTGGACTCATTAACTTGAGCACAGAAGCAGCTGGATGGGATGAAACGAGAATATTTTAATTTTTCTCAAGGGAGGCCTTGTTATAAAAAGGTTGGGAATCAAAATCTACATATTTTCCATCACCCTACACTATTGTGGTGTGGTGGAGATGGTGGTAATGCAACCACTCAGTTATCTATTATACACTGAAACAAAAGACCCGGACGAGGCAAATTATTTGCTGATTTTGCACATCCAACTAGCATGAAATTCACTTCTCAAGACAATAATTTTAATAAGTCAGCAAATACAAGGTACTTATGTAACTAGATTTCTAAATGTATTTAATTGCTTTATCGACATATTCCTCACCTTGAAAACATGTTTTACATGTGCGAAATCAAAAGGCATTTGTAGTTTTTCAAGCAGTTTCATTGTGCTATCTAAATCAATCTTCCCAGTCCTGAACTCATTCTGAATGACGGACAAAAACCACGTATGACAGATCACATTAAGGAAAGTTCTGGCCTATGTCATTGCCTTGTAACAGAAGGAGGAGGGGCAGAAGTTTAATTTTTATAAACCTAAAAAGCTTGCACTTTGCTTTTCTCATACTTTGGAACATCCTTCTCTTCTGATCTGATAACGCAGCAGGCACACAGGAAGACATTCTTGCTCTGCGCCCAGAGACTCTGAGGGCAAAAGTGACAAAAAGGGCCAGGGAAAGAGAAGGGGAGGGAGTGAAGGAAAACAAGGGGTGGTCAGGGTGAAGAAAGGGGTGCAGTGAGAGGAGGGAAATGTGGGGAGACCAAGGAGATTCAGCAGCTGTGAGGAATGGAGGGAAGCTGAGTGCCAGCAAGCATCAATAAGGTGAGGGTGCCCAGCATTGCACCCACCCAGCCGGCCTCAACCAGGCCAGATCAAACGGAACTGGCTGCCCCAGACCCTCCCTGCCACCCAGCTGGGGGGTCCCATGGGTGCACAGGCAGGGTCCAGGCTTGAGGGGAAAGATGCAGGTGGGGGAGGTCACACAAGGGTGGTTGTCACAGGGCGGGGAGAGGAGAGGAGGAGGAGGAGGTAGATCAGCAAAAGGAGGAGGTGGTACAGCAGGAGGAGGATATCTGTTCTCCTCCATGGCAGCTCTGCATCGCCTGCTCTGGTCTCTTCACTGTGGTGGCACTGGCAGCGTTTGGCTCAGCTTGCTCCAGTTCCTGGCAGGGCTCTTTCCCTACCCTCACACCACCATGTCCCTTCCGGCATGCCCAGCAGTCTCTCTGCCCAGCCACTCCACGCTCAGACCCCCACCAGCGCTGCTGCTGTGAGGTCATAAACTGCAGGTCCCCAGCGCAGGCCCCTTCCCACCACTGCTCCCCTTACCCCCGCTGCCGTCTTGTGCCTTTTCCCTCCGGCGGCCCCTGTGCCCTCCCCATGTCTGCGGCCTCCCAGCCTTTAGATAGCCCTCACCCCCGGCATGTGTGCGAGGCAGGAGCTGCGTGAGCCGGAGAAGGTGTCTCTCATTTGCAGCCTACTGCGCCAGTCTCCTCCCGGGGAGTTTGGCCAGGTTGTCCAAGATATCTCTGCTCTGGTCCGAGATGACAAGCTGATGAGACAGGAGGCTACCCGCATGGGGGCCTGTCACAACCAGAACAACTTCACCCCCATCCAAATAAATAGACACACTGTTCTACTGACTCACTACAACAACTTAGGGGGAAACCGCTTCTTTGACCCTCAGGACAAATTCTCTTTTGAGTTTGACCACCTACGTGGGGTCACCAGCAAACCCCAGCTGCACGGTGTGATGCTAGATGAAGGGGAGCTGTGGCGAGAGACCCTCCACAAGGGCTTGAAGGCCTACGTGAGCCGCCACTTTCCTGAAGGGAACTGCTGTGTGTTCAGAAGAAGCCTGGGGAAGAGGCATATGTTTGTGGCCTGCATTGAGGCTCATCAGTACCAGCCTTCAAATCACTGGAACAGCCTTTGGAAGTCAGACTGGACTTTCGCCCTCACTCCATTTACCACGCAGGTTACAGGGATCTTTCTCCTCCAGATACACTACTTCAGAGATGCCAACCTCCATGTAACTGTCAGCAAGTCTGTGAGTGAGACTCTAAATGTGATAGACCGAAGTCAGTTTGCCACAGATTTCGTGAGATTTGTCAAAGCTGAGGACACCAAGTTTCATATTGCTATCCTGGAAAACATTCAGGCTTTGTCAGAGGATATATGGGAGAAAAATCTGCGAAGGAAACTCCCTGTTACTCGCACTTTTATGAACTGGAATAAACTACTGAATGATCAGCATCTGAACACCAATGTCTCCAATACAGAAGTGCTTCCATGCTTACTGAAACACACTATTTGATATGATGGCCTAACTAAAAAAAAAAAAAGTAAGACAAAACGAGGGTGTTTAGTTGATTTATTTCTGGATTACTCAGGAGAGTGCAGAAACTGTCATCAATCACCAGTTTGAAAATAATTTGCTGTGGGTTGTTTATTTTCTTCATACACTTTTCAATTGCTTCTAGAGGTACTAGTAATGGTCACTGTCAAAGGCAGTACAGTGGTACAGGTGAGCCAGCAAGCAAACTCTTACTTTCCTTTGTAATTTTACCCACTATTATATTTATTTATGTAACTTCATCCTATATGTAGCATTGGTTATAAGGAAATCAGTAAGGTAGATTGGCAAAGATATTGAGGCATTTTTTTCTAGATTTTTTTCATTGATACTGAACCGCAGGAAATTTAGCCTTCAGGCTTTGCTTGTGCATACCTCTCTCTATGCACAAGAGACATCCCTAACAGAGTCACAAGAACAAAGGGAGATCAGTACACAGGAGGAATAAATATCTTATAGCTAGTACAGAAGCTATTTCAGGACTGACTAGTAGGAGTGTATGCTGGGTGTTGCAGCATTACAGAATAAAGCAATGCTACTTCCCTTCACCCAGTCTTTATTACAAATGCCAAAGGAATGTATGTGATTTCTGTATTACTTTCAAACTATGACAGTGACACTTTTGCTAACATGTTTATTACAATAAATGAAATGCCTACCACACTTGCTGTTTTCTGTAAACATACCTTTTAATTAGAGTTTTATTAGAAACAAAGTTTAATTTTAAGCAATAATGTAAACACTAAACTTTTTAAAAATACTGACATGAACATTTAAACATTCTTACAAATATAAGATGTTTTGATCGTAAGCATAAGATTTCGCTTTTGTTCATCGCTGCTGGTGGCAATTACATTGCCACATGGGTTGAACATGCCCTTTTGGAAATATCAATCAGTGGCTTTATAACTTCAGTACTCAGACTGGCCACGATTGCTTTCATTGTCTCAGTTTTAAAAGGTAGTAGTAGTAAAGAACTATGCATTGTTATGGTTTTGGAGATAACCAACATTGTGTGAAAATGCAATCTTCAGATTACTCTTCTGTAGTCACACCTGACATGGGAGGTTCCTTACTCTATACATCTGGGTGTGATCATTAATCACTCAGAGAAACCAATAACAAAAAGGTGTCTAATATAAAAACCATCATTCTACATCATTCTATATTGTTGATGACAAAGTCATATGCTCAATTTTTATTTAAAAGCATACTAATTTATAAAGCCTTATTGTAGAAGATGAGGTTGTAGTGTTGCCAATATTTGAATGAAACTGAAGTAAATGAAATCGTTCCTTTGACATACACTGAATTTCTTCAGATTTGCATTGACTAGAGCACATTTTTCATCTGGTTGTTCATTTTTATAGTAACTCAGCACAAAGATTCTGGGAGTGTTGTACTAATTTATGTGCAGAAAGGCACTCATCTCGCAGGGTTTCCTTCCCTCAAGCAGCAGGCAGACTGCTGCCCTTGTAACAATGTCCCTTGACAATGCCTTCTACAGATGCCCATTTGTTAGAGAATCTGCACCATGCACTTGAAGAGGGAGAAGGAAGGAGCATGGAGAGCATTTTCTGTGCTCCTTTGGTTCTTCACAGAAAGCTGCATTACCTATGGGTCACTCTCTTTTTCACCCCACAGCTGCTACTGAGATGTGTCCAACATCAATCTAGCCCTTGTAGTGCCTATGCTGCTGCTGGAGACCATTCAAAGAGCAAGCAGCTGTCTTTACATGGTATTTATTTGAATATGTGATTATTTCTTTATTGAAAAGAGTAATTTTATTAAAAATGTTATACAACCCAGGGCTGCTATAATGAAGATGGCCTGTTGTGAGTGTAGTTCATGTCTGCAATAGAGAATTACAGATGAAATTTTGGATATACATTTAAATGCTAACAGAAACAGGGTCATAGCACTAGAAATTCTGGATTGTGAAAAAAGCACTTTATTCAAACACAAATATTGAACATGAGCTAACAATAAGGAACAGTAGGGAACAATGGAAAAGATGAAGCAGTTAGAAGACACTGAGTTTCAACATTTATTCCACCAGATCAGTCCCTTATGAGATGGATATATATGACATTTTCCTATCTTCCCTACCCATCTACCTTTATGAACTTTCCATTTTCCTTTAATTTCCTTTCTCTATAAGAGACAATCTGTGATACCACAATCTGCAACAAAAGCTGCTCAGAGGGATGGAGTTTGGGCAGAGTAAATGTTCTGATTTGACTGAAAACACTAATTTTTTGCAAGACCTATGAAATTAATCTGGAAAAGGTAATTGCAATACAGGCTTTGTCAATTTTCCCTCTACATTCCTCATGATGGGCTTGGAATTATTTTTTTGCCTTTGGAAAGTTGAAACTTGGGGAGGAATAAATATTATGAGAAGAAAGCAAAGGTGTACAACTCCATTGAAAACTTTACTGAACTTTTACATATACACTTTTGTGACTCAGAATATGTTTGAGATTTAGTTGCAACTTATTATTCTTTTGCCCATAACAGATTTTTTTTGTTGTTGTATACGGAATACATTCTAACTCACATTATCCTTATTCCTAAAATTCCCCTCTTTGTCTGTCTACTGCTTTGAAACCCATTCACATTCTTACAGCTGTCTGCGAATCCATCTCTTTTTGTGGCATCAGTACCCTGTATTTTAAGAAAAGAAATGAAGAATAGGCATATATAACTAAAACAAAAATTAAAGTTGTCAAACTATATCTTACAATAGGTTTCTACTGCAGCCAGGAGTATAGCATATCTACAATTGAAGCTATATCTACCTATTTACAATGACAACTATCTACTGTCACAGACTTGCTTTGTGCCTGCAAAAATACATGATCATCAAGCATCTTTCTATAATATGCTTCCAATACTGCTTTCTCCTTCTTCTTATCTCTGGTTGTTACCAAGTGGCCATGGTTATTTATCTGAAGGAGAAGATCACCTACTCTATCAGTTCAGAACATTTACATGATGAGATGTAATTTTCTTTCAAAATAAAACGTGATTTTTTTTTTAAATTCTGCTCCTCCATTTACAGGCTTGCAGACTCATTGGAATCATGAAGTTGGTACAAATGTACCTGAGCCAAATTGGCTCAAATTTTTGATTTCTGAAAATAATTTTGTAGCTATCATTAATTGTTGCTGCAAAGAAAATTATCATTTTTATTACACCAGTAACATTAGAGCTTAGCTTGGACTTCATTGTCAGCTTCCAGCTGCATTAAAATTGGAAGAAAATCAACACTTAATATTAGTATTTGGATTGAATATTTAATGTTCACATTATAAAGTTTGTTTCATGTTTTGCTAGTACTGCAGCAAATGGAAAACCTATCAAAATGAGGACACTTAGCAAAACAAGTTTCAGAATTTCATTTTCAAATATATGTGTTGATTTAAAAGCTACTTTTTTTGTAATTTCAGAATAGATAGACAAATCTTTAACAAGCACTAAACGCTCAAGTTATCTGTTGGCAGAAAGCAAGGTCTATCGATACTCCTTGTCATTGGAAGAAATTCATGTTTCCCCCCTTACATTCTCCAAACCCAGTACTAATTCTTTCTTTGCTTCATTCATGGAATGAAAAAGACAATATTGCAAAAAAAACCCACCCCTACTTGTAAGTTTTCCAGGCTGTAGCCTGTATTAAAATCTCCATTGTATTCTTTACTCCATAATCCTTATCAAGTTGTGGAGAAGAAAGGAAAACATGATTTTGAAACAGAGGAAATAAAAGTGAAGGAAATACAATGCACGTTCTGTCAAGCATATGTCTCTCATTGATTACAAATAGTCAATGCATTAATGCTCCAATTATAGTAAGACCAATTTCAAGGATTATTTTCCCTTCTTCAGTAAGAATGGTTTAATATGTTCAACAAATCTGAAAAAGCGGATTTATTACATTCCAAGTGCAAGATATTTTCCAAGTCCGTATGTCAGTATGCCACTCTTACACAAATAGTGGTTTTTATAATTCTTTTTAATGAAAGCTTTGGAGTTATTAAAAATGTGAAGAGGTTTCAAAAAGTCACTATTTCAATAATTAACTATCATGAACTATTCAAAGCATAGTATCCTGGGATTCTCTAAAGTTACAAGAGGTATTTGTTGTAGTAAGACTTAGGAATTGCCATCATACAAAACTGAGGGAATAAGAGACCTAATGATAATTAAAACAGATAACTCATGTTATATTAAGTCATTTATGTAGCAGATTATCTTTGAATGGAACAGGAACACATCCTTAAATTCATAACCAGAAAATATCCTGAGGTTGTGGGATCCTTATAATGGAGTCTGGTTGGTTTTGGTGTTTTGGGGTTTTTTTGATATTATTGTTCATATAATACATTTGGAAGAAAAGGGAATGCGGGTCTCAGCTTTTTTTTCTAGATTTAGGTGTAGACCTTTCAGTCCTGAATCTTTATACATAATTAAAGGTTTGCATTTCCTATTTGCTTACTAAGGAACATATCAACTCTTATATACACTGCTTCTTAAATAGCATTCATAACTGCTGTGTTGGTAACATGAGCAGCTGAAAGCCTTTCTAAATACTCTTCTCAAACCAGAAGGCTAAAAATTTTAAGTTTGTATGGCAATAATCATAGCCATCTTTTCAAAGTATGCTGACAGTGATAAAACATAAAATACAGTTTGCAGAACTTTATAAGCCCTTTATAAGGGCCCTACCTATGTATCCCACCAGAACTGTGAGACAGTTGTCTCTCCATAGGGTAATGGAAGCACAGTGTCTAGTATGATGTTAGAGGAGAACCAGCAACCTGGAACAGGAGGGATGTATGAGTATGAGGGATGAAAGAGTATGAGTTCCTCAAAGGGTTAAGAAAAATATATTCCCCTTGCAAGCCACTTCTCTTTGAACAGGGAATTGACAGCTAAGCCTCCTAGAGAGTGGTTTCAGTGGAAAAAACGAGGTTTCAATAAATGTCTTTGGTTTCAGATAGATATACTTGCTGTCTGGAATGAGATAATCAAAATGAAGGTGAAGATGAAGTATGAATTATTAGAGTTGGGGGTTTTTTTACCTTGTAGAGTTTTGGGGGTTGGGGTTTTTTGGGTTTGTTTTTTGGGTTTTTTTTACCTTGCACTGAAAATAACCATAAAGGGAATGCCCTCTGAGAAGGTCACCACTCGGAAGTCAGACTCACAGAGTGAGAAATAGAAACTCTTGCATATACCTTTAACAGCTATGTTGTCCTGTATGTGTCATGAAGTAATTAGGATTCCATTGATCTTGAAGCAAGTGCCATAGATAACTTACCTGTAAAACCAGATATATCCCAAGTTGCAAAGTTTCCTTATGCTATATTTCTTGCTTTACAGCATTCAACAGATGAGAAAAAGCAGGTTTTGTTTCTAATGCATATGAGTTCATTAGTAAGTATCTTCTACAAATCCCTGTGATTATTTCTGAGAAAAAAACATTTCTGCCAGTTCACTGAAGATATTATTAATTTTACTTAAGAACTGTATTTCATACAAGACTTCCCATTTGCAACTTACTTTTAATTATATCCTCATTAGAGACAGATATGAGAAGCACAGCTTATTTCAAGTATTTATTATTCATTCTTGTATTGTTAATGAATTAATGCCTGAAGTGCATCTCTACTAAAAAGTCACCTTCTTGTTCATCAGTTTTGCATGTCCATAAAATAAATGTGATTGCTTCAGGTACTGTATTACATAGATTCAGTACCATTACTTTCCATATATAACATCTACATGCAAATTTATTCTGTTGTTCTTTCTTAAATAATTAACATTATCTGCTAATATATTCTTGCTCAGACCAGTTCTTCTAGTAATTATAATCGAGTGTGCAGCATGTATTCACTGAGCATCTATAGTTCCATTCTTTCTCTTCCCATCAAAAGGTCATTTTGAAGACACATCGACAACATGCTTTCTATGATCTGTAAGCCCTGCAAAAACCAAGCTGTTATTTCAGCCTCTGGGCTGTAGTTCCATATGCCTAAATCCATTACAAAACATGGATTTAGCTGAAGCCAATGAAAAGCATAATTAACATTTTTGTATTCTGTGTGCAATAATTTATTTTCCATTATCAAAGTTACATAGGCTGCCAAATGTGTGATACAGATTATGGAAGAAACTGTGCTTAAAATGCAGGTTTTTTCAAAACAACGTGTTATGTCCTGTGAAGTATTCATGGGGAGAAAGAGAACATTAAAATGCATAGGCTCTATTTTGCCTTCAGCTGTTTTCTGCCTCCTCTGTTTAAGTCCCAGTTCAACAAAGTACCTAATTGTTTAATTATAATCATTTGACTATTTCCACTGGGAGAAATACTATGATATAGGTACTATGATGATACAGCTGGTTAAATTGGATCATACCACGCTGAAGGACCTGATATAGAAGGTACGGACAGCAGCAGAAAGATTCCCTTCTTTGGACTGTGAACTTTAGACTGGCCTGGAGAAAGTTCCTACAGAACAATTTCCACCCCTTTGCTCAAATCTACCTTATAAATTAATTTACATTATCCTGCTCCATTTTGTCGTCTGAGTCTATGAAACATGTTAATTATGAAACAATTAATTTTCTTTAAATTAATACCCCTACATCCAGAAATGGACTTAAAAGTCTAGAAGCTTCACTAAATTAAATTATAAGCATTTATTTATTCTCTAGTCAAATACACAACAGTCAAGTGAAGCACTGTTGTGGTTTAGCCCTGGCTGGCAACTAAGCACCACACAGCCGCTTGCTCACACCCCCCACAGCGGGATGAGGGAGAGATCTGGAAGACTGAAAGTGAGATAACTCATGGGTTGAGATAAAAACAGTTTAATAGGACAAACACAAAAAGGATGAGGATGATGATAATAATAATAATAATATAAAAAAACACGTGATGAACAGCACAATTTCTTACCACCTGAAGTCAATGCTACACAAGATGCCCAGCTGCCCAGCCTCCCACCCCACACGCACAAGCAAAACAAGACAAAGAATTCATTCCCCACTTCCCATGGGCAGGCAGGTGTTCAGCCATCTCCAGGAAAGCAGGGCACCATCACGCGTAACGGTTACTTGGGAAGACAAACGCCATCACACCAAAATCAATGCTACACAAGACCTCCAGCTGCTGCGCCAGGCCACCAGCTGCCCAGTTAGAAACAGGACATGACATCATATGGTATGGAATACCCCTTTGGCCAGTTTGGGTCAGCTGTCCTGGCTATGTCCCTTCCCAGCTTCTTCTGCACCCCCCACCTTCTTGTTGGCAGGCCAGTATGAGAAACTGAAAAGTCCTTGACTGTTTGGCAACAACTAAAACATCAGTGTGCTATCAACACTATTCTCATCCTCAATCCAAAACACAGCACTACACCAGCTGCCAGAAAGAAAATTAACTCTATCCCTGCCAAAACCAGGAGAAGCACCTATGCAGCCCATGGGTATTTAGGCTCTGAGCTACAGCAAGCTTACTCCCTGCAAGAGTATTCAATGTCTTCTTAGGGAGGTTCAACTCTGTGTCTCATTCTTCCAGTGGAGTGCCCTTACAGCTATGTTATGGACTGGCACTCAGAGGAAGCACACTACACTACACCTGTACAATATGTGTGAATGTGTACCACCAAATGTGCAATTCGTGGGCATAAAAAGAGCAAGATTAACATAATTGATGACTTAGCTGGAAGGTAGCTGGAGAACTGCATTCTGATCACTTCTTCTGCACTATCAAGGTATAAAACAAATTCTTTAAACTCTCCATACTGCTTTTGTGGATCCAGTAAAGTATAATTCTTTTTAATGATGAGGTAATTGACCATTTTGTATTGGGAAAGTAAATACATGAAAGCATATGAGCTGCTGAGATTCTGCAAGAGTAGGGATTACTTAGGTGTCTTCAGATAACAGGAGGGAGGGAAGAAATTAGGTGTAGAATGAAGGAGAACAAAACCTTGGATTTTTGCCTGCAATTAGGATCTTTATTTTAGACTTTGAGGTTATTTCCAGTACCTTTTTTTAAAAAAAGATCAATTTTAAGAATTTCCAAAAAGCACTTATACTATTAAAAGAATTTCTTTGATTCTGCGAACACATAGAACCATACCAGAAGAGGACAAAGCATTTGCAAGTTTACCCCTGTAACTGAGTAGGTAATTCCAATGTCTGTCTATCTTTTGATAACGGCACAATATTTTTATAAGCAAAAAGTTGGAGTGGAAACAAAAAGAACTCAACATATTTATCATAAAATTCTGTGTTCAAAAATCACTTTGTTGCTTCTGTTCTCGTTTCATTAAATCCCTCCATAGGCAGCATAATCCTGATAATTTTACTCCCTGGAAAAATATCGCCTATTTCATTTTCTTCTAAACCACCAAATTATTAACTATGTCATACTGTAAAAATATCATCTAAAGACACCATGATGTGCTAAGTCGAAAGGAAATTGCCAGAGGCTGTAAGCTTTGGGTCAAAGGACAGCTGTGTGTAGCTCATTAGTATGATGAAGTGAAATCTAAAATTATATTAAATGTTTGTTTAAGATGTAATTAGTGAGGAATTTATGCATTTTCAAGTATTCCATACAGATTTGTAGTCTCATATCAACAGTGGCAGAAATGCTTTCTTGGGTACATTAGTTGCCTCCTCCAGAGGCAGGAAAACAATGCAAAAGCCAAAATCTATTGCTCAGCATTTGTTTGCTTTTATTATGTTTCCCACTTCTCTCTTTTCTCAGCTGTGCAATCCTGACTGCCAAATTATGATTTCACAGGAGAGCTCAACTGCGTCTGTCCTGTTTCCTTTCTGCCTTTAGATATCTGAAGAAAATTCAAATAAAATCTGAATTAGTCTCATGACTTTGGACCACGTAGGCCAAAAGTCAGCTTCCAGGTTGGTGTAACATGAGTACCAAGTACATCAAAAACTGTTTCTCAGGTGCACAAGCTAAATGCTGGACGGTCTGTTTGCTCAGACTGGTCAAAAGGAGAATAAAGACTTCACACATGAGACTTCCACCGGACTCATTGTTTTTGATGTCAAGGAAGCTGCCATGAAAGAGGAGACTCCACTTTTCCCTTGGGAAGTTGGTCTTAACACTTTTGCACTGTGTGACCGGTGCTGCACACTCAATTTAGTGATTCACCCACTATCCAGAGCTCTGGGCAACTACTACTTCCTCTCTCTAAAGCAATCTCTGGACGCAGAGCTTCAGACCAAACAGTAGAAGCTCTCCTTCAGTGTCTTAGGGGGAAAGGATGAAGATCCTGTTTTCCGCTGGTGCATAGGAAGGAAAGAGGCCTTGGCAAGCAGCCCAGTGACTGTGAGCACCCATACAAAAAAATTAAAAGGAAGAAGACAGACAAGAAATCTAAGTATGGGTGGGAAAAAAGAGTACATGTTCTTAGAGTACAGTAGTACCTGACCTGTTTCTGAAAAAAGACAGAGAATACAATAGATGCAGAACCGATATACTTCTATCAGACTGTCAAAATAAGGACTAGTGAATCCTGAAAGAGAAAAACCTTAAAGGACATTTCAGAATGCTCAGAATAAATATGGTGTCCTCTAGATGGTATTGTGCTTAAATAAGAATGATGCATAAAAATGACTCAGTGAAAACTATTACCTGCATGTTTTAAATAAAAAGAAGGAACGATATTTCCCATCCAGCATGTAGACATTATTTAGAGTGAACAACTGAAGATAGTTACAGTATTAAAAAAAACCCTATATGACCAATGACTTCATAATATCAAAAGACATCTTAACTAAATATAGAATCATAGAATCATAGAATGGTTAGGGTTGGAAGGGACCTCAAAGATCATCTAGTTCCAACGCCCCTGCCACAGGCAGGGACACCCTCCACTAGACCACACTGCCCAAAGCCTCATCCAACCTGGTCTTAAGCACTTCCAGGGATGGGGCCTCCACAACCTCTCTGGGCAACCTGTTCCAGTGCCTCACCACCCTCACAGTAAAGAATTTCTTTCTAACATCTAATCTAAATCGACCCTCCTTCAGCTTAAACCCATTACCCCTTGTCCTGTCACTACACTCCCTGATAAACAGTCCCTCCCCATCTTTCCTGTAGGCCCCCTTCAGGTACTGGTAAGCCGCAATTAGATCTCCCCGGAGCCTTCTCTTCTCCAGGCTGAACAATCCCAACTCTCTCTCAGCCTGTCCTCACAGGAGAGGTGCTCCAGCCCTCTGATCAGCTTCGTGGCCCTCCCCTGGATTCGCTCCAACAGCTCCATGTCTCTCCTGTGCTGGGGCCCCCAGAGCTGGACGCAGGACTCCCGGTGGGGTCTCACAAGAGCAGAGTAGAGGGGCAGGATGACCTCCCTCGACCTGCTGGTCACGCCTCTTTTGATGCAGCCCAGGACACAGTTGGCTTTCTGGGCTGCAAGCGCACACTGCCGGCTCGTGTTGAGCTTCTCATCAATCAATACCCCCAAGTCCTTCTCCTCGGGGCTGCTTTCGATCCATTCCTCGCCCAGCCTATAGTCGTGCTTGGGATTGCGCTGACCCACGTGCAGGACCTTGCACTTGGCCTTGTTGAACTTCATGTGGTTCACACGGGCCCACCTCTCCAGCCTGTCAAGGTCCCTCTGGATGGCATCCCTTCCCTCCAGCTTGTCGACCACACCACACAGCTTGGCGTCATCAGCAAACTTGCTGAGGGTGCACTCGATCCCACTGTCCATGTCGCCAACAAAGATGTTGAACAGTGCCGGTCCCAGTACTGACCCCTGGGGAACACCACTCGTCAGCGTTCTCCACTTGGACATTGAGCCATTGACCACAACTCTTTGAGTGAGACCATCCAGCCAATTCCTTATCCACCGAGTGGTCCATCCATCGAACCCATGTCTCTCCAATTTACAGACAAGGATGTCATACAGGACAGTGTCAAATGCCTTGCACAAGTCTGGGTAGATGATGTCACTTGCCTTTCCCTTATCCACCAATGCTGTAACCCCATCATAGAAGGTCACCAAGTTTGTCAGGCACCATTTGCCTCTAGTAAAGCCGTGTTGGCTGTCACCAATCACCTCCTTATTTTCCATGTGCCTGAGCATAGTCTCCAGGAGGGGCTGCTCCATGATCTTGCCAGGCATGGAGGTGAGACTGACGGGTGTGTAGTTCCCTGGGTCTTCCTTTTTACCCTTCTTAAAAATGGGGGTTATGTTTCCTCTTTTCCAGTCAGTGGGAACTTCACCGGCCTGCCAGGACTTCTCAAATATGATGGAGAGTGGCCTGGCCACTTCATCTGCCAGTTCCCTCAAGATCCGTGGATGCAACTCATCAGGTCCCATGGACTTGTGCACCTTTAGGTTCCTTAGATATTCGCAACCCTGATCTTCTCCTGCAGTGAGCGGTTCTGCATTCTCCCAGTCCCTGCCTTCTGCGACCTGGGCAGTGTGGCTCAAGGATTTGCCAGTGAAGACTGAGGCAAAGAAGTCACTGAGTATCTCAGCCTTCTCCATATCCTGGGTAACCAGTTCACCCATTTCATTCTGGAGGGGACCCACGTTTTCCCTCGTCCTCGTCTTGTCACTGACATACCTATAGAAGTTTATCTTGTTGTCCTTGACATCCCTGGCCAGACTAATTTCTATCAGGGCTTTGGCTTTCCTAACCTGATCCCTGGCTGCTCGGACAGTTTCTCTGTATTCTTCCCAGGTTACCTGCCCCTGCTTCCACCCTTTGTAGGCTTCCTTTATAGTGCACTAGAACACAACCATGTTGCATTAGGTATTAGATAAGTATATCCTTTGCTCCATTAAAAATGTCATTGTACACTTCGATAAATTTTGGATATTTTCATCACAGTTTAGCTACTCCATTTTATACCAGGGGAAAAACTGATCTCAGGATTTTACTGCTAGTGTGACAAGTACTGATTGCTGCCTGGATTTTGGATAGAAGCTTTGGCCAAGTAAGAATCTCCCATCCATTTGGTATTAAATCCATCTAAAATCTTTGCACAATAGCTCTTGGTATTGGGATGTGAAAACACCGACCAGCCTAGTTCTTGAAACTGATTCATTACTGCTCTGTCAGAAGAACTAAGACTCAGGCTAATGAGGCTGCATGCAATATGGAGCTACTGCAGCTAGATTGATTTCAGAATTCCTGTTGTATCTCTGATAGAATCCCCAGCTGTGCTGCACAGTATAACTATACTGGCATTGATGTCGCTACCTCAGGGGTCACTGCAAATGCATTGTGGGCATGAAATGCCCTATATAGGACAGGACGGACCTGCCATTAGAAAACATATTTTAGGGGAGGAAAAAAAGGCTATATGTATAAAAAAACATGAAGTGTGTGTGTGTGTGTGTGCACGCGCATATATATGTAAAAACCATATATATATATACACACACACTTTGAGATTAAAGAGAGCCAATAAAATTAGGAGAACTAAAAATCATAAAAGGGCTAAGGTTTAATTCACATACAGGATGCAAGCTGTAGTTACTTATTCAATGTTTAATGTTGTACCATTGAAGATTCATCCTATGCAGATTTCAAATAATCCTCACAAGAAACAAGGTTGCAGTGAAAGGCATATTTGAGGAATTATTGAAAAATAAATGTATCTAAGCAAGAAGAAACTGAGTACGCTGGGTACATCTAGAGCACTCTACACGTTTCAGCATAATCAAACTTTTCCTTTGAAAGAAAATTTAATGATCCGATAATAATTGGTTGACAGCTAAACTTTTTCCCTGGTTGCCAAATAGATTTACAAATATGCAGTTAGAAATACTGATTTAGCTACTGTATCTAATATAATTACAGAAAATTGAAGCTTTTTAAGCAGCATTTGTTAGTGTCTGCATACTTTTTAAAAAACCAGCAAACACTAGGTTTTTCAGAATAACAGCCTTTGAAAATACTGTCTGGTCACTTAAAATATTGGACTTAAAATATTTTTGACCATAGATTACTCTAAGTAACTCTAAAACAAAAGTTACTATATATAAACTTACCATGCCGCATTATACGAATCTATCCCACAGTAAAATACTCCCATATTGAATCTAATTTGTTTATAAAAATACATCACTTATACAAATAAGGATAGCTTTAAAAATAATATTTGATTTAACTTTTAATTTTTATTTATATTAAAAGAATATTTAAATACCTCAATTATGTCAAATCATGTGAAATATTACTAAGAGTCAATATCTGTTCCAAAAAGCTTCCAGACTGAGTAAAGGCTTGTGTATATATGATTTTTGTAGCTATGACAATGCCCGTTTAGAAACCTAGGCAGGAGAAGCAATATAAATATTTATTACAGACATGTTTATCCTGCTTATAATAGTATTGCATATTCCTGTAAATTCCCAAGAAGAAACCGTACTTGTACCAGTACCATACATCTTGTACCATGCATCCATGTTATGGGAAGCCACATCCTAATGAATTAATGGAATGATATAGAAATACTTGCAATTACATACACAGACCTCTCAAAATAAAAATTAATAAGTAAAATACAATTTGGCTTCTTGGGCAAGGACAAACAGCATCAGAAAAATCAGTTTCCACCCGTGAGGGGAATAAAATTGTAACAAGTCATAGTTCATTCTGAAGTGGGAGGAGCAGTAAGCCCCTGGAAGGCAGAATGAAGTCTGCCCAGAGGGACGAGGTGGAGTTAATAGTAGAGCACTGTCATCTAACAGAGAAGAGCTGCAAATTGAGCTACCATCCTCATTCCAAGTGGGATCAGTTTTATCAAATGCACAGTGAGATCAATGGGTATACGGTTCCTGCCCATGCTCACATTGCTCCTGAGAAAGGTTAGGCATAGGTGTGGGGTACTTCTGCACGTACTGGTCAGACAAACCATTGCTGCCTTTCCTCATCCCGGGGCACGTGCTCCTGCGCATCAGGCTGCAGGGGAACGAATGCCTGCGGTTACGGCAGGCTGCTCCCCAAGATAATGCATTTTTCCGTAAGGCACATTCGGCATCATGTGCTGTCACATGACAGAGAAGGAAACATCTGACTCTCAGGAGAGACAGTGGCCAAAAGTAGCCTGCTGTGGCTAGCACAATTTAACTGGCCTCCCTGAGGGGTACTTGTAAAAGAGCGCATGCTGAAAAACACAATAGGATCACAGCTTCTCTGAGCTCCTGGTCTAGTGTTGGACCAACCTCATGATAAAAACATTTTTTCTTATATCGAGTCAGAATTTCTCATGTTCCAGTTTGTGCCCATTTTCTCCTGTCCTTCCACAGTGGTCCTGGTCTTCACTACATCCTCCTATTAGGTAGTGTTAGATGGCAATTATATGTCTCCTTTGCCTTCTCTCTTTAGGGTGGAACAGCTTTTTCAGTCTACCCTCATACATCCTGTCCCTCTTACCAACCTGGTGCCACTTTGCTGGACTTATTTCTGTGTATCAGTGTCTTGTACTGGGGAGCCCTTAACTGGAGACAGCACTAAAGGTACAGTCTCATAAATGCTGAACAGAGGGGAGGTCTTCAGACAGCCCATCATTACTGAGCAGATTGCTTCCAGGTTTATGAAGAATTGCCCTTGAAATTGCATCTACATGCCACTGAAAGCAGACAATCTCTCCTTTGTTTTTGCTAGTCCTATGATAGCAAGCCACACAGCCTAGAGAACCAGGAATTGACTGTATTACAATGCAGAGGGGTAAAAAGCTTGTGGAGGATAAAAGAGGGATGACTAGGGACAAGAAGTTAGAAAAATGGGACTTGGATAAGGACAGGAGGCAAATGGATTCTGTAGCCAACAGACTCGCCTGTAGCTCCTGAATATTCTGGTTTTTGCATGTAGCTGAACCCTGACTCTATTCTACTGTTTGCGTATAGCTCTGAAATTCAATGCCAAACTATAACCTCCTAGTTTATGGATAGCTCTTCGTATGTCAATTTGCGATGACCTTTGCTTTGTTTACTAAAGTGACGGACATTTGCACTGTGTAGTTAAATGATCCACTCTTGTGCATGAAGGAAATACTGATGTTGTTTCACATTTCAGAATTCTTGTTTTGGTCAGTTTACTCTTTGAAAATTATATTTAAATTTTCTCTTTAAAGAACAATATATTGAAAGCAAAGCACTAAGTTGTTTACTTTTAAGTATTCATACTTTCTGATACATTCTTTAACTCCACAATCATACATTAGTTATTTTCAGCTTGGTTGGCTGGTGTATTGGTTAGTTTGTTTTGTGTAAGAGTTCTGTTTCATTCATTACCTTGTTTCATTCCCCTGGATAAACTGGGGATATAATTTAGATTTTCTCCTTTTTCTACAAGAAGCATTTTAAGATAAAAGAAGAAAGAACTTTTATTTTGAGGTGGGCTATTTTTAAAATAGATTAAACAGAGTGCTATTGCTGTATAGAATGCAAAACAGAATGGCACAATTTAGTAGCCCTGATTTCATCAGCAGATTATCAGCCCAAATTCACTGTACATAACTGTTCATCTTATGTCTTTGCAAAAGTACTTGAACAGCCACTGCAAATTCTCATTTCTGTCATCAATTAATTGAAATATTCTGGATGCCAAAGAAAAGCAGTTAAACCATTAGACCTTCAGTGACATACACTCTCAGCTTTTCAGTTACTGGATGCTTGTTCCCAGTCTCAGGAAGATGGACTATGTTTCAGGAAATCCATTCTGTTCTCATTTAAGTTGAAGGACCTTGCTTTTGCTGCATATCCTGCTCTTTCTTCAAAAAGATTTATTACAAAAGATGTAGACATTCTAATGAGGTACCCTGAAAATTTAGATTCCCTGAAGGCAAACGCTGCAGTGTAAAGCTTCACTCTTGCGGTGGTGTCTTATCACACGAACTCCTAAAATTTGCTGCAGATCCCCACCAGGGTCTGTATTAGAGCACACAGGATTGTGGCCTAACCACAACGCTGAATCTTCTGCTGTACTGACTGCCGTTTTGGCTAACCCAGGAAAATCGATATTTCATCTAGAGATTAAAATCAAAAGCATATTAAAACTGAAATATCTAATCTACATGGTGTTAAAAACACACATAGACTTCATAGATTGTTAGGTCATGTACCAGAGCAGAGGAGCAATAACTCATCTCTTCTTCTCTGTTAAGCAGGTGAGCTAAGTAAAAGGAATTATTCACCATGGTGCTCCTTGCTATTACTTCCAAATATATGTGTGTGTAAATATATATATAAAATATATATAATATCCATTTAGGGGTAGGGAGGGAAATAGAGATTAAATTGTACTCTGTACAGCATAGCATTCTCTGGGCAAAAACTATCACAAAGAAAACCAGGGTACAGTCACTGCCCGGGCCTCACTCCTCTGCACTGCTGTGAAAGTCACTCTGAACTATCACTAAGCTAGACATGTCCACCTTGGCATACCTCTCCTGCTTTGCCAGCTCCTAAGAGGTGGAGAAAATGCATGAACTCTAACTTCACCATCTCTTTCTGCTGCTATTTCTCTGCTGAGAAAGCAAGCAGGTAATAGTGAATGCTAACAGAACCTGTCAATGTGATCTGATGCTATATGGGATGTACAGCTGAAAAGCTCCACTTGTGTTTGGGGAAAGGCCAGTAGTAATCAAGGCTCAAAAGTTTTAAGGTAAGAATATATTAAAGGCAATTACTCTAATTGTAGGTTAATTTCACAAATGGAAAAAATGTGACTGTTATTTCATCTGCTCTTTTGTGATTAAGGATATCTTATGCTCGTGTTTTTTGTGCAGCAGAAAGTCACCTTCCCTTAAAATATCAAACAAGTGTTTGTAAGAAGTTGACTTACTGACATAGTTAATTCTTATACTCCCTTGGGGCTAAAATATTGCAATTTTACTTACTTGGGCCTTGTAAGCCAGAAAGTATGGAGGTGGATGGGGAAATCCTTAGAAATCTTCAGAACGTCATCTCAATTTTTTTTGCTTGTAGGTATCTGGGAGACAGGAGTTTTGTTTTCCTCTTTAGGGAGACCTGAATAATTAAATCATGAATTTAAACTACAGGTTGAAAAGTTGATATTTTTTCTCATTTGGGGATCAACATTCAGAAGAAATTTGATCATTCCAGCAGATGATACCCCAGAAGTCAATGCTTTGTTATTGAATTTCAGCTAGTCACCAAACCTTTTGAACTACAGTCATCAAAATGTTGTATGATCACTTATTATGGACAGTCACATATCAAATAATAACAAGAATAATTGATTTCCTGTCCTTAAGGTTACCAAAGGCCATCTAAAATTTACTGTCTTTCATCAATTTTTGAATTTGTCGATTCCCAGGGATTTCTTTCCAGAGTATTTTATCTACCATTGTTCTAAAAGTGGTGAATGAATCTCCACTATTCATAAGGTAGGTGACATTATGTTGTTCTAAACACTGAATAGAAGGTTGAAGCAAAGCCCTAATCCTAGTTGGTTTTGTCTACCCGGCTCCTTTTACAGCATCTCTGTGTTGTGAATCACAGTATAGAATCATAGAATCATAGAATCATAGAATGGGTTGGGTTGGAAGGGACCTTAAAGATCATCTAGTTCCAAGCCCCCTGCCGCCATCAGGGACACCCTCCACTAGACCACGTTGCCCAAAGCCTCGTCCAACCTGGCCTGTTCAATGGGGCCTCCACAACCTCTCCGGGCAACCTGTTCCAGTGCCTCACCACCCTCACAGTAAAGAATTTCTTTCTAACATCTAATCTAAATCGACCCTCCTTCAGCTTAAACCTGTTACCCCTTGTCACTACACTCACTGATAACAGTCCCTCACCATCTTTCCTGTAAGCCCCCTTCAGGTACTGGTAAGCTGCAATTAGATCTCCCTGGAGCCTTCTCTTCTCCAGGCTGAACAACCCCAACTCTCTCTCAGCCTGTCCTCACAGGAGAGATGCTCCATCCCTCCGATCATCTTCATGACCCTCCCCTGGACTCTCTCCAACAGCTCCATGTCTCTCCTGTACTGGGGCCCCCAGAGCTGGATGCAGTACTCCAGGTGGGGTCTCACAAGAGCCGAGTAGAAGGGTTTAGTTTGCAGGATTAGGAGTGGGTTTAGTTTGCAGGATTTGGAGTAGGTTTAGTTTGCAGATCTTTGCTCACAAATAATAGTTCAAAATGCAATTTCACTTTGAGATCTAAATACAGAGGAAATCCAAAATAAAGTTAATTGAAAACCAAAATTAGTTATATGACTTATCCCCAGTTATATGACTTATCCTTTCTGAGTTCAAATTACATTTATGACCCAGCAATTGTTCACTCACATTTGGTTTTCTTGAAAAAATTGCCTTTACTCCAGTCTTTGTTGAGAAATCCCCAGATGTATTGTAGTGGTGTGATATATTTACCTGTTTGAAGTCTTGTTTGTTGTGATTAGTCATCAAGAACTCACTTGTTGAGAAACGTACTCTGTTTCCCTTATGCGCCCACCTAGATGATCATAATTCATATGATCAGAAGGATCGTTTCTGCTTGAAAGACGCTATGTCCATTTTTTTCAGATGTAAATCACATTTATGTCCAACTCAGACATCTTAGAAGTATTCTAGTTTTCTTCCCTGTGTCCTTCTGACTTAATCAGATAGTATCCTAGTAAATTTATTGTCTTCTCTAATTTCTTTATGTAGTCTCATATTTATTTAATATGAGAATCTCTCAGTTTTACAAGGAAATATGGCTGGATGTTTATATGCATTGATTGTCTCATATCATCAACCCTAGTCCCATAATACATTGCAGTGTACTAGATGTAATTGCTGTACTGTATTCTCTCTTATACACCCCTAATTGATGGGACATTATCCTAAAATTTGTGATTAATTATGTCAATCACTCAGTTTTATATCAGGAGTGGTCTGTCTGTTCCCTTGTATCACCAGACAGAAGTGCACAGGACTTCTAAAATAGATAGTAAGGGAATGCACACTGATAGCTGATTTCCCCAAGCAAGAAGATTAACATATCTAACCCAGAATGTCCTCAGGCATCATTTGCATTTGCAAAAAAATTCATCAAAACCCCCCAAATTAAAAGAGTTCAATATCCAATACCTACTTTGCTGTAACTCATAGCCTCCTGCTGGAGTCTCCCAGATCCCAATAGCTCTTCTCCAATTCTACTACCTTCGTGTCTCCAGACAAAGCAACTTACTTTATGGAATTGATTTCTTTGAATAAATTCTGCCATCCTTAATAGGAACTGTGTGTTATGATCTGATTGATCAGAAAACTCCTCCACAGGTTCCAAGCTTCTGTTCTTAAAACCATCTCAAAAATTGGCTGTTGTGAGGCATGTTTTCATCACAAAGTTGAATAGCTGTTTAACAGGGTGTTAATGGTAACACACATTTTAATATTTCCTATTTCAAGCCATTTTTTCATATTTTTGAATCTCTAACATAGATGAAGAAGATATATCTGATTGCTCTCCATAGACAAAATTTAATATAACATTGAGGAATGAAAAGCTATTCTATATTTCCTTGTTACCTCAATGACTTTATACAGAAATTTTTTACTTTTTTAAACAGAGATAGTTTAAGAAGGAATATTTTCCTGGAACTAAATTTACAGGGATAACTCTCTGAGATACAAAGAAAATTAATGTAAGCTGATGGGTAAGATAGGATGTGGAACATTATGTATGTCACCTCATGGCTACTGTCTGTAAAGCTGCTAGTAATACTTCACTGATGAAAATACTATATATATATTGAAAATTGTCTTTGGATAGACAGCTACAAGACAGCACTATATCAGGAACTGTGAAACAAATGTTACGGGGTTTGTAATAGGTATAACTGGGACTGATTTGGGATTGAAGAGTGCTGGCAAGCTAATTTGCAAACACAGATGTGTGGGCAGACATATTATATGTATCCTGAACAGTTCTGCTATGCCATTCGGTACTGAATTATTCTGGGTATAAGTATTTGATAGAGCAGTAAAACGCCAGTGAAATTGATGCCTAAAACTAGGTAATATTATTCTTTTTTGAAGGTGACTGGTAAAAAAAGGTGGTTTGCTGAGTAGTTTGCCTCAAATGTGTTAGAAAGTCCTTGGCAATAGTAACCTGCATAATTAATATGTGTAGTAAAATATGCTATTCCCTTGTCAATATAGTTTAGGATTTTTTAAAAGACAGTATTTTTTGTGTGTTTTTTAAGACTTATTTTAGAATGCTGCATACTCTCACAACCAAAGAAACCACAAATTCTGCCTCCGAAATCATTCTCATTCACCTGGCTTTTCTGCTCAACAGACTTATTTTTTATAATTCATGTAGGCTTGTCTTCGTATATGAGAAATGGTAAGAAATAAGGAAATATGGTTTATATCCGCCACAAGTTTCTAATCAAGTTTTTAGATATCAAACAACAATAGCTGTTGCTGACTTCAGGTTGAGTTGTAAGATTGAAAGGACAGATTATGCATCAGTTTAACGAACAGCTGATCAATTACAATTGCTTCATTGGCGTGAGAGAGATGAAAACTTAGTCTTATGTCTACTATACAAATTTAAATGGGTGACTATAAATCTACTGTATTATATTAGGAAATGGGAGCTTATATACCATCTTATATAGCTCCTCACTTTTCTGTTTTTTAACAAAAAGACAATATTTTCTGTAGCAATTTACCTAGGTATGAATCCACAGTAATTACCAGAATCGGATCATAAAACTGCTAGTAATTGGTATATGTGGTGTTTCACTTTGGTTTGTTCATCAGCTGGTATATCTATGGTCAATTTTAGAGACCTAAAGCTTTTCATAGATGGAAGAAGTTTCAGCCTTATGGCAGCTAATGAAATAAAAAAGAGAATTCCGTAAATCTCAGCTATGACACAAATCATTCTTTTCCAGAATAGCTGACTGTCAAGGTTATGGTAATATCTATCAATTCAATTTCTTCTGAAAGGTACTCATGGAAAATGATTTAAATCTTGATTTTAAATCACATGCTGTCCCATAAATGCTGTATTTGTGCGGGAGGGAACTTACATGTCTACGGGACTTCTCTGTGTAATACCGTATCCTGTCAATCCTTGAATTTGATTGATGAACATAGTCTGGTCTCAAGTACTCATATACAATCCCACTGACTTCCAAATTTGGCACAGAATGTACTGAAACTTTTGAAAAGACATATAAAATTAGTCTCCCATTATTTTTATGTCAGTGACTTAATGTACATTGAGCAGACAAGTTTGTACTTTAAAGTGGGCTCCATGGACAGCACAATAAATGGGAGATCTGGATTTCCAAATATTTCCTAAATTACTTGCTGATTTCTTTTTGTTGTCTTCTGCTCCACAAGTTTGGTGTTTATGTAGCTTGTAAAAAAGTCATGTATTGATATTAGATTAGAAATCAGTACCTTTCTGTAACTCCTAAACATGAGTAGTATTTTAAATATGTTAATATTCAGTTTGTTCCAAGAGATACAAATAAATCCTGCCCCAATAACCAACAGTTTTCCTTTTTTTTCCACATCACACCTCCCATTTAATAGATAATGAGATCAAAAATTTTAGTCCGTGGAATCTCAGGGCAGAGGAGCAGAAGGCAGAGAGGAGCAACCAGCAATTTGTTCGGTACAAAAAAAATCTTTAATTCTTTATATGAAGTTTAAGGTTAGCTAAAACCTATTCATGCAGTATTTAATGCTGCCAAAGCATGATTATGGACATTATGTATGTTTTGAAAAACTGAAAAAAAAAACCCCAACCCTTATTTAATCAACATGATCACAGTGTATAAAACTAATTGACCCAATCATGCTATATAAAACTTGGTGCATGCATACTGGATCTGCAAAGCATCTTACAAATCCTATCATTCTGAGTAGAGAGAGTATAGCAAGTGTAAATATGAGAGTTTTGGTTAAGTTTGATCTCTCTCTTCTCTGGTTTTCCTACGTCGTGGGTTTTTTTTTACATTTTGTCTTTTATTGCTCTGAGCTGTGTTTCTTATGATAGCGTCAAATCTGAGGACTATTTAAGTTGTTTCAGTTTAAATGCATAAAAGTAAATAATTTCCAGTTATGTAATTATTGTCACTCCAAATAGCTGTGTCTTTGTGATTTGCTTTATAACTACTGTCACTTTTCAGTGACTACCAGGCATTCAAATACCGGTAGTCTGGCTGAGAGCCATCATTAGCAAATCAAAGCAGATGTATTTGTATATTTTTTTCTTCTCAGTCCTCAGAGTTCTCTGTACTGCTGCTACCTTAGCCTTTGATGCCTGCCAAACCATTAGACCGCCTAGTAGCAGAAATTATTTTGGCTCAATATTGAGATTCCTTAGCAAGTACTTTCCTCATATTAGGGGCAGGACAATGGTGTCTACAGTGATTGTACATAGCCTCTGAGAAAGCCCAGTGGCAAAGCCCTGATTCAGATGAATTTGAGTCATGTTCCGGGGACGCTGCCCTCATTCCTGTTCCCTGGATTTCTCCCTGTGCCAAGGAGCCTTCCTCTCCCAGGTGCTGTCTCATCCTCAAGTGAGGAACCTTAGCAGATTTCTCTCAGCAAATACTTCTGATTCCCACTAGAATATAGTTGTTGGCAGTTAGATTTCTTACATTATTACACACAATTTTCTTATAAAATTATTTTTCCTTGTTTAGTAGGAATCTTCAACACGGAAATACTATGATTAAGAGTTCCTGAAGTGAGATGTATGAGATGTGATTTAATAACTACTTCACCAGA
This sequence comes from Balearica regulorum gibbericeps, assembly GCF_011004875.1. NCBI lineage: Eukaryota > Metazoa > Chordata > Aves > Gruiformes > Gruidae > Balearica > Balearica regulorum. The sequence goes on from NC_046184.1 coordinate 71,829,673, forward strand.
GATACAAGGAAATCACTCAGATACTTTGGGCCACAGCTCTCTGCCTGTCAAATGAGGATGAAATAGTCTCTCTCTTTTGCCCTTTGTCATCTGTTTAGATTGTAAACCCCTTGGGATGCAGGTGGTGCTTTGCAAAGCATAGGTCCTCATTTCAGTTGGAGAACCTTCAGGACTGAATTCATTACAAGGGTCAGGAAGAATAGGGACAGGTATTAAGCAGATTAAATGTGGCAGAAGCCTCAGTCACTGAAAAGGTGAAAGATTTTTAATAGCCTGTTTTCACTGAAGAAACGAGGTGAAGAAGAGCATGTTTCTGTGCAATCATACCTACTCATTAACTCAGTAATAATCATATCTTTGGCTAGTGAACTCCTTGCATTTGAGACCCAGATTTTATTTAGCTGAGGCTACAGTCATTATCGACTCTTTCCTCTCTCCCCAGCTTAGTTTTTAAGTTCACTGTAGTGATAAGCCTAAAATACGTTAATTTTTGCATCCTTCTATGGCTTCACACACTAAGGTCACCAAATTTGTGCCACTGCTTTAATTCCTACTGTAAATGCTGACATCTAGAGTGTGTAGATCACCAATATATTTATTTTTTAAATTGCCTGGAACATAGAGTTTTGCAATAAAAGACAAAGATGCAAAAAACCCCTCCTCCTGATATTTTGGGAGGACATATAAAAAAACCCAAACCAAATTGAGGGCACGATTTACTTTAATAGAAGATTAAAATGTGCAATAAAACCCTAGATTTGTTTTTGTTTAAATTTTTTTCTGGTTCTGTTGTCCTCATCTGCCCTCAAAACTAGTGTCTAGAAATTAAAGTGTCTTATTCTGGAATATGGAATAAGGTTTTTGTAAAGTGAGACTGAGTGGAAGAATCTGGAGCTTTATTAATGGAGGCGGTACTTATTTTTTTAAAATGCTAAATAAACTAATTTTAGGGAAAAGAAAATGCTAAATAGGTAAAGAAAAAAAATAATCCAGTAGGAAGAAAGGTAATGAAAACAGGAAGGACCAAAAAAGTCAAGATCAGAAAGGCGGTAAAGAAGTGATTCTGCAGAATGACAACTTTTAATCTGATTTATTGTTGTTTTGGCTATGTAAAGTCTCAGTTTTACACAATATCTTGTTCATTGTATCCTGCCTTGTAAATACAAGTAAAACAAGTGGATCTGTTTTATTCGAATTTAAAATGGCTGTGAAGAGTAAAAAAAAAAAAAAAAATCTTAAAAACTAGTTCTTGACCACAAATTTGCTTTAAAAATTTGGTTTAGTAGGGCAGCCAAAAGTTACAAACATAAATATCATTCAATATTTGTTGACTTTTGCCAGCAAGGAACATATTCTTTCAACAATATTTTAGTAGACCATTTATGAAAAGCTAATGCAATATATATTTAGGTCTTTTAGCCATTAAATGTGCCATTTGACAACATAAATGCTTTGCTTCTGAGTCCCACAAAAATGTCTTTTCAAAAGGACTATAAAATTGCAGATGAAATATTTTTATTAGAGATTTGGGTATTGTAAAATTAACTGCTATAACTACATTGGCAACTTAAGGGGTTTGGAAAGCACACTGAAACACTCTTAACCTGCACTAATTGCGGGTCCTGTTTTTTCTACTAGTCTACCCTAACTTATCTTATAAGGATATAAATTCAAACACTTGGCAATTATCTGTAGTCACATAGTACAATATTCTTTTGAGTATAAAAGACAGAAGACTAAAATAATAGTGTATAACACTTGATATCAAAGAAGTGCTGTGTGAATAATAATTCTTGTGAGCAACAGCTTCCTGACACAATATACATAACTTCTTTTCTATATGTATGAGCAGCAGACAAAGCTCAAAGCCAGTCATTTAAAACTTCAGGCTTTGAGGAAGGGCAATGCAATATCTGATGCAAGTGTTCAGTAGACAGAGACGTGTCCCTCTGACTGTATTAGGAGCATCCCTGCCTTGCGGAATACTTGAATTAGTGTTGAGGTATATCTCAGCTATTGTACCACCTGCAACACTTGCTGTTCATGTTTTAGAGGTGGCAAAATTGAAACACTGAAACTGTAATCTTAAACTACCCAGTGTGTCCAGCAGATTAAGCTAAGAACCCAGGAGAGGTCTGTCTTGCAACAAAATCTGGATTTTTTGTTTTTTCCCCAGGAACATGCTATGTCCTTCACTACAACTGCTTTGATCTTAGTAAGTCTTTAAATATCTGTTGTGAGAGGCTAAAGATGATCACTGTTGTTTTGTTAAGGGAAAAAACAATATATGAAACCCAACCAGTCACAGAATATTCATACTGAAATGTTCTTCTTGATATTTGGTGTTTGGTGTTTGGCTTCCTCAGCAAATTCTCCAGAAAATAAATTGTATGGTGCCTTATAATATGTATATACTCTGTATATATAAAGCTATACACAGATCTAGACATCTAGGTATGTAATCAATATTATACAAAACACAGCTTCCTTTCTCTCCAGTGCATGGGAGTCGGTAACCACTTTGCCTGAGGTCAGTTCCAGTGTAGTGCTTAAACACTGAACTCTGAGCGCTCAGGAGTGCTCCTGCAGACGGCATAACACGTCCCTAAGTGGTTTCTTGAAGTTGACATTGAAACCGGACTTTCCTAGCGCTGAATCAGATTTACACAAAACGAGTGCCTTGCTTTAACAGGCATGTGATTACGACAAATGCATATCACACAGCAGAAGTAACTGAGCAACTGTAACTGGTAGGTTGTGAGAATCCCTTTTTCCATTCATGACATTTGTAACTGAATTGAACTATTTTTATGTTTTGATAGATTAATATGATAGAAAGATTAACCATGAAATTCAAAATAAGCAGGCGGAAACATCCAAATATTGTGTTTGTCTATGGTAAGAAATACAAAGTACACAGAACAGATCAGGCTCAGCTGAAAAAGCAAGAACTTAAATGATATGATGTTGGGACTTTATTCTTTCAGCTGCGTAACAGGATACAATGTAGCAGTGATAGGATATCCTCCAGCTGTCCCGGAAAATAGGAATAGAGGAGTTTATTATATGGTGAGTGTATAATAGTGAATGTGTCATTCATACTATGGTTTGTTTCCTCTCTTCATAGAACACTATAACATACTTCTGGATAGACCAACGGTACAAATAACTTGCTCTCTGTTTTCAGCTACTAGGAAAGTAATGGCTGCTGTGTCTTCATACAGATTTTATGCTGTAACAAAGCATGCCTTATCTTTGTTTATAACAAATGAACACTTATAGCCACAATGAACTTAGATGTATATTTTCAGAATAGTACCCAAGAGTGCCCTATTCACTGCCTGATTAGGGAAGCAGGAGGATTCCTAACTCATATCTAGTGTACTGCTTAAAAATTGATGCTTTGTTGTTTCATATGCAGTTCATTTCAAGAAGAAGCAAGAAAAATGCTTACTTGGCAGAGATACAGCACGTCCTAACTCAAGGACCTCCATTATTATTGGCTTTATTAATAAAATGACATTTTTGCAGTTAGCTCAGTATTTGCCAATGAATATCATGCAATTACTACAGTTTGCCACTGTGAACAAACTATATGCTGGTTAAATAATCTCAGGTGGAAGTGTCTGCTAGCAAATGCTGCGGTTTTGCTAGTAATTTCAGAGGTCAGAGTAAAGTAAAAAAAGAAAAATAATCATTACATAGATCAGAAAGGGTAGTAAGTTAAAGACAAAGAGGAAAGAGAGAAACTATAGCAACACTTTTGTTGGAAATTAGTATGGCCGAGTAGAAAACCCATGGGAAATTAATGAAAGTTCCTGAGACAGAAAGTCCCATCTTGCCCCTGGCAAGTCCATTTTGTCTTTATAAATAGCATCCAAAGGATGTGGGTCATACATAGCAGTCTAGTTAAGCAGTCTCTAATTCCAGGCATCTGAAATTTGGTCACATCAGAGTCTGAATTAAGATTCATTGTGAGGATTTCAGTGACTCCACTGGAGCAAGAGTACTGAGGAACAATCAGACAATAGTTCTCCCCTGTCACATTTACTTGGGAGTTAAGAATAGACCTGGGCCTTTCTTGGGTTGCTGGCCATTCATTACTTTAAATATGCCTATTCAATAGAAATTCCAAAATTAAGTCTCCCAACTGGAAATGAGGACTAATGGGGAAGGGAATGGTACGCTCTTATTTACTGTCATAAATCGTGCAGAAGGGAGGCCACAGCCTGGTATTAAAAATGATCTTGAGTCAGAAGAAGAATATAATACCAAATTAATAAAATTTATTTCACTTGTGATGTCTTGTTCTCTGCTGTGTTCTTTCAGAGAGCTCAAAAAATAATTTCAGTACAGTCTTTATGTGAGTAGTGGAACAGTAATCAAAACATAACTTTCTCAGTGGAGTTCAAAGGACCAAATAGGTACAAGTTTTTTCTCCATCAGACTTTGTTTTCTTCCAGAGATTGCTTTTAGAAAGATAAACAAAGATGTCATATTCTAAATCACTGCTGTCAAACTTCCCCCCCCCCCCCCAAATATTTAATTAGATCTTTAGATAACAAAGCTCTGTAAATTCTCTCAGTACTGTCAGCATTCATTTACAGGAATGTTAGCTATGTCACGTCATCTGTGGTCGTTATTTTGGAACAGTACTAATGCTGGAAATCCAGCTGACTAGCAAGCAGTTCAAGAAAACAGCAACTGTCTTTTGGAAGAGACAACAAATGTCGATCTGCTTTCAGATGATTGGTGAGCTCTCCCTAAAGGCAGACCAGCGAGTGAAGCGTTTCCTAGATGGCCACTGCGTAAGCGACGGCAGAAGAAACCAGCCTCTCCAGGATGTCAGACGAATGACCCACAGTTTCCCATTTAAAGAACTGAGCCGTATTAGTGACAGCCAATACAATCCAGAGACAAGGAGATAGGTAAAAAGAGTGTCTGTCAGTATTTTTGGGAGACTATGTGGCTTGAATAATGGAGCACAAATTTTATAGTTCTTACAGTGATAAGAGCACGTTACAACATTTTTTGTAGCAGAGTATCTTTCCATTACTCCACACTCCGGCATGTGGTGTTTTCTGTAGAGTGAGCTGTACTAAAATTGTCGCTGTTAAGTGTAACTTATTCTGTGATTGTTCCTGACATGGGTGTACCAAGCTATTCTCTACTGGTCTAGCACCACAACTTTCAATGGGCTCTCATAATGTTCTCTTACAGCCATCAACAAAAGCCAGTAGAAAAAAAGAAAGGCTAGATAGAAAGCTAGGGAAATATCCGTTAGACTGAGTACGTGCTACATAACTGATGTTACGGTGATTTTGTTAAAGATTTCCAGTAAGATGATAAACAGTATCTCAGATTTCAGCTAACGGAAAAGAGCAGTATTCTGCAAATTTTATGTTGTGCATGATGGTTATATCCAAGCCTTTTTGTTGCTTGTTAATTAATCATGTTTTGCCTGTCCAAAAAAAAAAAAAAAAAAAAAAATAGAGCATTAACTGTAATACTTTGCATATAGGATAATAAACTGCACAGGCAGTCCTGGTCTCTTCAGCTTTCTTTATCTTTTACTGTTTACCTGAAGTGGTGATCAGTATTCCAAGTCAGAACAACCATTAATTTTCTCACAGAAAATATGGATCAGGCCTTTCAACGAACAGATGAAACAAGCTGATTGTTGCCAGCCTTGATAAATTTTGCTTAATTGGACCTGGCAAACGCACAACAAACAACACTGTGATGTGGACTTAATATAGCACCTACTCTTTTAAAACATTGTAGTGCAGTTGGAATAGCATACAAAAAGTTCTGCTGTCTTCATTTAAAGTACTGCAATAATTTATTCTAGAGATTCACAAAGAAAGTAAATGTGGTTTGGTTTGGTTTTGGGTTTTTTTTTTTTTTTCCTGAGGGAAAAAAGAAAAAAACCCCTACAACCAAACCAAAACCCACAACTCAAACTAACATTCTATTTACCCTTTTCAGTCTTAACAAATACAGAGTCTCTGGGAACAATCTGTTCTGGAGAGATGACCCTGCATATAACCTCAATTAACCATTAGAAACCAGAAGAGCCTTTTGGGGCTTACAGTTATTTGACAACGTTAGCACTTAGAGGAAAGATGTAGATGATGTTATTTGTTTCATTACGAAGTTACAATAGTGAGGTCTTAGCTGAGCAAGAGCAAGTTCCTTTTCTACTGATCTGTACCAACCCAACAGGATACAGCCTCTGTCTTATAATTAACCATTTCAAAGACAAAATTATGTGAGTGCTAGATTATGTGAGCCATATAAGCATTTGACCTGATGCCAAATGAGGAATGAATGTCCAAATTTCTTCAGTCCTAGAGCACTGTATTCACCTAAAGACCACCCACTTTTTATAGCATAACAAAGTAGAGACCACTAGCAGCACTGTAGGAAGGGACTGCTGGCAAGGACTATCATGTCAATTCTGTACAGAAATAATTGGGTTTTTTCCTTTTTTCTATTGCTTGGTATTTATAAAGCTGTAATGTCTTTGTTCTTGAGCCTCTTGGAACGCTGCGGTTAAAAGGGGTAAGCATTTCTGAAATGGTTGTTAATATTTCTTGGTATTATGCTTCGTATTTACTTGTTGTAGCATACATTCAAAGATAAATGACATTTCAATATATTAAAACTTATCAATTGTCTGATAGTCAGATTTTGTGATAGTTTAAACTGATGCAGCTCCATTGACTTCTCTGAAATTTAGCTGGTTTACACCCACAGAACATTTGGCGTCACAGTCACTGCACGGCCATTCCACTACAGTGTGAATCCAATGTCTACCAGGTCTTGGTGGTGTCGCATATACCTATAAGTGATTCTGGTACTTCAAGCTTATAACTTTAAAAATATTCTTGTCAGTGACTGACTTTGTCTTGCCCGCTCTCACATCCTTGTACTGCTATGTCCAAGTACTAGATTATTTTCTCGTAATTTTCCCCCGAATCCTTGCTAACATCTGCAGGTAACAACCACTTAACACTAATCTACTTTGACAGGAAGACGGTATCAAGCACACCTATTAAGTAATTTGGTGGAAATGAGAAGAATACATAGCAGCCTAAGGAAGGCAAGTAGCCTCTCCCTGAAAATGCTAGAATCACAGGTGCCCACAATGGTACAAACACTCCCTTCATATAAATTTCAGGATAGCTAAAATGATTACAAGAGGCCAGACCCAGAAAAATTTGATTTAAATATGTATTTTGAAATATTTTTTTTAGTTCTCTTTCAAGAACTTCTGGTTGTAAAGTTGAAGAGAATATGGTCGTCTTCATTAGGTTTGAGACATTCTGGACAACCTGGCTCAATTCTGTGCTTCAGGGTGAAGGAATCATATGAAGCAGGTATTTATAGCTAAAGTTTTAGGTGAAGAATCCTTAGCAAAAGGACTTGTAAAAGTCAATGTGGTTTTTTAGGGGATTTTTAAGGAAGGGCACACAGAATCACTTGGGGTTTTTTGTTGTTTTGTTGGGTGGGTTTTTTCATAGGAGGGAGTCTGTGCCCTGCTCACCCTTTATAAAAGAACTGGGATGCTGCAGGGTGTTGCTGTGATCTGACTAACCAGCTCTGGTCAGAGCTTTGGGTAGAAATAGTCTTCAGAGAGCAGATTAATGGGAATGGCTAATGGCAAACCAGACTCACAAGTAAAAGTGGTAGCAAACAGCACGTCCATCAAGATCAGCAGCCCAGAGCAGCAGGTTCACTGGCACTTCCACTTTCTAGTGAATGCTGACCACTGGGGGTGGGGTGGACAGCAGTATTCCCAAACCTGGATCCCTGCTACCCCTGCCCTTGGGAGAACAGATCCTTTCGCTCATGAGCTGGTTTCATCCACATCTAGACACCAGTGAGCATGTAAGGTATTGCTGAGGATGGCTAATGGCTGGTTACGTTTGCTCTCGCTCGTTGTATTCTGAGGTGTGGTGGTATTGCACATTTTCAGTTGTTTGGTTTTCCGAGTTGTTAGTCTCACTGAGTTTCCCTTTCAGCTCTGCTCCCTAGTAATGTTCTGCTTCTGTAAATCAGTTTAACGCACTGCTTGCAAATGGAGATTCATAAGCACTTCTTAACTAAGAACCCAGATAATATAGTTCCCGTTCATGAAGGGCTGAAATGGGGGTTTATGTTTTGTATCATATTGTTTTCAGTAGTTTTCCAGTGAACTTGGCCATAGTTTTTGCCAGTCAGTGCCTGTCAGAAAGGTTATGGCAGTTTGCAAAAATCTGCCTACCGCTTTACTGGATGTAGCTAGCTGGATTAGTGAATGTGGCATTCGCTGTACAATAAGCACCTTTGTTTAGGGCTTTTGCAAAGTTTGGAAGCGCTGGCACTGTGCCTGGTTCAATGTAGCTATTAGAGTCTTTTCATTGACTTTAATTGGAGCTGGATTAGGGCCTAATCATTAAAAAAATCTTCATCCTGCAGCAAGAAATGGTCACATTTGACCTCAAAATTTCAGTAAGAGGCATTGGTAGGGAAAAACCAGAACATAAAAGATAGAAAAATAATATTTTCCTGTCAAACAATGAATGATAGACAACTATATGTAGTACAGTGACCATATGCCTCAAATTTGTCTTGAACTCCCCAAATTTTTTTTCGATGTGCGATCTGTCCAATTTTGATTTTTGGCAGCTGCCAGAGCACAGTGGAAGAGAAGGCTGTTTGTCTGCCTTTAGCTGGTGTGGGATTTACTGTTGGCAAGCACAGATGACAAACACTTCGGTTCCGTGACCAAATGTCTTTGCCATTGTTTTTATTAGACGTGGGATGTTTTGCCTGATATGAGACAAGATATTTTTGACAACTTATTGCAGTGTAATAAATGAATAAACTATCAGAGAATAACATATTTTGTGAGTAAGTTTATGTAAGCATATTTTTATGTATAAAAGTATGATAAGTTTGCGGTTTTATTTAGAAAAGATTTTACAGCTCACAAAGCCAATGCTGTATCATTGTTATAGATTTGCAGTGACTGTCCATCTGTGTCTCTTGCTCTTTGCCTTCAATTTCTTTATATTATCTATGTACTACAGATGAGACGTCCCATGCTTTGTGCCCTGTCAAAGTCCAAATGGAGCATGTGAAGTGGAATGGAAGCGCAGATGAGCTGAGCCGGAAAGATTAGTAATGCAGGAAACTCTAAATGCAGTAATATTATTAATGTTGTTATTATGACTTTCTGTATCTTAAGTCTATTTTTATTTTTAGGGAAGTAATTTTTTGGCAATACTATTAGGGAGGTGCGTTTTGTTTTGGGTTTTGTAATGTATTATATGAGTTCTTACTTTTTGTTGCATCCGAAACATCTGCTATTTGGGAGGCATGAAAAGAATAATCTCCATTAGTTTTATTATATCTACCGATATGAGATATGAGGTCAATGAGATATGGCAAAAAAAGATCATGTTAATTTATCAATGTCAGTAACCTGTAGTTGTGTGTCTTATGAACTGAGCCTATCTGGTTGCTGTTTTAAAAACCTAAACAGTATTCTGGTAACATTTTCCTTAAAGGAAGAAGTTTCTTTAGCAGCTTTTGATCATGTTTCTTCTCAAGCATTGAAGCTTTTTATTCCTGTCATACAAATGCTAGTTTTGTTCTCTCCTCTTTCCCATCATGAGGGCATTATTATTTGCATGCAGTCAAATGTGGCAGACAATTGGAGAAACTTCAACATGGGAACAATGTGGCTCAGCCTGGCAACTTGTACATAAAACAGTTTATTCAGTGTTCTGATAGCAAGAAATTGAAATTGTGGCAAAGAAAATCTTCCTCTCTTTTCTTGTTTTGTGTTTTCCTTCTCTCCAAGGCAAATAGTTTCAAGCTAATCTCTTTGATTCATGTATTGATGGACAAATGTGTTAGAACTCCTGGAAGCGAATGCTGTAGGGCATGTGTTTTAAGAGGCTCTTGATCCATTTATGTACTTATAAATTTTCTATTTTTATTCATGGAGAGCATACTTCACCACCCCTGTCACACCAACTCAGAGACTGAATTGAACTTTTCCCCTTTAATGGTTTTATCTTCTGAAATATCTGTAAAGCATATTAGTTTGTTCTTTTTTTAAATCCCTACTGGATGCATAACTACACATTCAGTTTAATTCACTATGACTACAGCACATCTTTCCATACTCCAAATTGTCTACTCTTGGTAGGTAAAACTCCTTTGCCATTTGAATAACAGAAACAAAATTTTGATGTCTATGCTCCTCTACCTTCTTGAATTTTGTCATTTTTTTCTTTACTGTTTTATTTTGTAGCAGTTAAACAGATTCAAAACACGCCCTTGCTGCTTTCATGCTCTTGCTTCATGTGTTTTTTACTTTATGTGCAACAAAACTACCTGGCTGATAAATATCTTGCAATTCAGGCCACCCTCTAGGTGTCTAAATAGGAAGATAATGACCAAATTCCTTGTCCTTATTTGAGGAGGTGGGGTAGGTAAGATGACCTAATTATCATATTTCTCTGAAGAATGTACTAGAATATATAGGATTTATATTAAGATTTAACTTATATTTGAGGTGACAAAAATGACTGTTGACTTCAAAGAAAGTTGGTCAAGACACTTGTAATGAATACTAAGCGTCTAAGGCTAGGAAGAAGTGGGGGTGGTGAAGAGTCCTTTTGAGGAAAGAAATTCAAATATACCATTCTGGAAATGGAGGACAAAGATGACTTGAAGGACACTTCAAGCAGTAAATCATAGAAAGGAAGATTGTGGGACAAGAAGAGTCGAGAAAATCATGGCCATTTCTCATCTTAGAGCCTAGCTAACAAAATAGCCTTGGAGAAGGAAAGGATTAAACAGTTGGGCAAATGTTGTACAGTGAAGTCCCACGCCTCTCTCAGAGCTGGGCTTTTTTACAGAGTTCACAAAGCCAAGAGCAGAAAAATTAAGAAAGTGAATGCCAGGAATCATCAAGCTGTGGCAGACAGGGCTGGAAAGCACAGCCCTACAGAAAATGGCTTTTCAGGGAATGCAGAACTTGTGGGCTGCAAAGGGTGGGGAAATAAAGCAGTTCAGGTCCACAAAAAAACATCCAAAAAAAAAGAGGAACAGAAGATCAGTCCCAAGAAGAGCTATGAATGCAAGGAAACTAATTCACAGAAGTAAAAATTAATTATGCCAGAAAAGGACATTGTTTTAATTATTTTGGGCAGAGAAGAAGCAGGGTACCTGCAGGACTGTTCTAGGCCTTGAAGTACTTTGAGATAATTTCCATAAAAAACCCTACAAATTCTGAAGTGATGTTCATTCAAACTATGAGGTGTGTCACACCCTTCTGTTGCTTGCCTCTTGTTTTGGGCATATTTCAATGTTAACAGTTTCTGCTGTTTCTCCATCACCGCATGTCCTGGTAACGCGTTTGCCATGCAGATGCTAAGGACGGCAAACTGCTTCCAGGATTAATGGGACTCGATAGCAATGTAATAAATGCCAGCAGGAAGCATCCCTCCTGTTTGCTGCACAGCTTTGACTTTCAGCTATGTACATGGAAGACCATACATTCTGATATAAGTGCAATTTCTTTATGGATCATTTAGTGTTATGCTCATAAAGTCATTGCTAGACTTTTAACTTTCAAAGTTGGGGAATACAGGGGAATATAAAGTAATAAATCTGCCATATATCAGAATATGTATTACCTTTCCCACAGTTATATAACGTTCCTCCAAACATAAATTTTGGCCACTTGTGCACCCATCAGGACGTGGACTGAATTGGTCTCTCCAAGGCAATATAGTCATATAATCAAGTCCTCTTTCCCATTCACCATTCAAAACAAAATTCAGGTAGAGAACTCTTGTTTTGTTGATGTAATTATTTCATGTGACAGCAGAGGCTTCTTGCTTTGTTTGTTAGCAAAAGTAAAATAAACAGATTAATCAAGTTTACTACAGAACTCTGTAAATACGTCCTTATTTCTTCTCTGAAAATGGCTCAGCCTATCATCTTGCTTCTAGTCCGTATGCAAAAGTCAGACCACCTTCAAAGAATTCGTACCACTGTCTCTTAAAAACTTTAATAGTGGAGAGACATAGTCCAAATATATCCCACTGTATTTTCAAAGAGGTATTTTGAAACCAACCTCTAGTTTTGCATGCCTGGTGAGCTATGTGAATAACCCAAAATCTGTGTGCATAAATAGGACGGGTGTCAGCAAACTGTAGCTCTCTATTACAGCCCTTATGGCCATCCCTGAGCCCTTTGCAACCTTCCCAGAGCTGGCTTCTGGCGTCTTGAATTGTGCTCCGTCACAAGGCCAGGAGCTAGGGCTGGCGTTGCGCTGCTGCCGCAATGGGATGGAAAACAAGTAGAGGGGTAAGTACAAAACTGAGATGAGGAGTACTCTGGGGCATCAGGCGTCCTGCTGCTGCCCACTGGGGCCATCCCCAGCCACCCCAGCAGCAGCGGCAGCAGCGGCAGCAGGAAGCAGGCCGGCGTGTGCTCTGACACAGCATCAACCAGAGAGCGGGGCCATGACCTTCGGCGAGCCCCTCACAGCCGGGTGCGTGAGGTGCTGGCTGCTGCATGCAGAGCCATTGCCACAACCTTCCTCCAGCTAACAAATGGGGACGTGTAATCATTTGCCATCCTCCAATGTCCAGTTGAGCAACAGAATCACTAAGTCATGCTGCTTAATAGGTAGGTTTTGGCAGGTCGTCAGTCCAGATGTCAGTCACAGCAGTGAAGTTTTGCAGTAACTGTATCCAGATGTTAGCTTTTTAAAGCTTTCTTATGCATCCTTTTTAATGTTTCTGTTCGGTTCCACTGTTGGCTCTGCTGACAACTGCAGTGCTGCCGGCAGCCTAGCACAAGGACTGCAGTATTACTGTGGTAGTACTTTGTCTTTCTGAACGTCCTCCTGCTTTCAGTCATATAAGATGAAGAATGTGTACTCAGTCTTGCTGAGGTCAAATCCATAAATTCTTCAGGAGCAGAAGAGTGTAAGACCCTTTCAGGGCTATCAGAGGGCAGTTACTGACACACACCACAGCCCACCCACAACCCCGATGCTTCTCTTATAACTGATGTTTGTCATTACAATAAAAGGTGGAATATATTTCTGTATATATTCTAATTGCAAACCAGTTTAAATATTGAGGAATTGGTGACTACAGCAACAAGCGTGCAATGCAGCAGTTCCCTTCAGACCATTATTTAGCTGTCCAGAAACATGTTATAATGCATCTTTTCTCTCAGCCCACATATTTTACTCTAGTCTGGTCTCTGGTTCTCTGCGAGTTGTCAGTAATAAATAATATCCCCTTTCCTCTGCCCATCGCTGCAGCCACCTTGAATTTTCAGCGGCCGTGATGTTTTAAGTGTAGAGGTGGGAGGTCATGTCAGGGAAGAACAAGAGATGGTTCTCTATACTCTGTGGGAGGGTGAGAGGGACTACATAGAACATACTGATTTTTCCCTTTTCCTTTTCGAAATTCCCAAGTTGTGGGTGTGTAAATGTACGGTGCGGCGCTATTGTGAATCATGTTGGAATAATATGATTCAGCATGTCCTTAAGTACTCAGTTTCTATGGCTAAAACTAAAAGTCTTGTTTCTTTAAATGAGACTGTTCGATATCTGTTACAGAAGTCCTCTAAAGGTGAGGAAGCTAGGAGCCTGATAACTGCACATGCTGTTATCAGATCCCACTGGGAAGTGATCAGCTGTTGCCTCTAAAGAACTAAAAAGAGACATTTCAGGGAAGGATTTTTTTTTCTTTTCAGAAGATTCTGAAACTAGGGAACTAAATGCAAAGAATTTGTTAGAATAGGATAAACTGAGATGAAGGTATTACATAGCTGATTCAAGGACTAGCAGCAGCAAGACAATGAACAAAATTGCTGGTTTGTTTTGCAGCACCTCGTTGGTATTTTTAGCATGTATTTTGAACCCCATTTAAGCTGCTGATCTATTACAATCCTTTGCTGTGTGCAAAGTAAAAAAAAATTGAACTACTACACTCAGTTCTCACATAAGTAATTTATATATGGCAGTGCTATCTCCCTAGCTGTTAGCTACAGGTAAGTATTATCTTTTTGACAGTAAATGTTGTGACAGAATGAGTCCTTGACTGATGTTCTGATTGCAGGCCACATCAGTAATAATAAATACACAGAACTCTCTTGCAGATGTTTTCTCACAAGTGTTCAAATATCTTTAAGTGCTTTGGTTCTTCCCATGTTTGGATTTTGCATAGTTGATTTTTTTGGGGTTCAGAAAAGTAAAAGTCCCATAAAAGATGTGTAATGTACAGTACTGTGACTCCATATTAGTTAGGGAACTTCAAATTCCAGTTAGCAGTTAGCAAATGTGTATGGATGATTTCTCTTAAACAGAGCAGGTTTTTGAGAACCAATGCTAAGTTCTGCTCATCAATTCTGCTGGTTATAATGTTTTGCAAAACACAAAATTATTAACCATGGTTTGGGCAGAGAAAACTCTATCTGAAAATTTTATCTTCTGCATAGGATACATACAAAACTCTGCCTGATTCTAGTCCTTTTTTTCTGCCTAATTGTCCTATAAAAAAAAAAAAATATTTTCCAGTAATTCATGCTTCCATCTTCTAATAACTTTTCCTGAAAATGTAATGGCAGCATCTATGTATTTCTCTTATTTGCTGTGGTATTCTCACATTCTATCACAGGCTAGAAAATGCTTTAAGAAATGAGAGTCTTGATTGATTATACAGTCAAGATTCAATGACAAAGCAATAGCTAGAGGGTAAAGCATCTTACTGGTCAAGCTGATGGAGCTTTAAACTTTTACCTAAATTCACAAAGCCAAGAGCTAATTGGAATGGTACAGTTCACATATAAATCTTTGATACAAATGGTGTATTTTATCACAAACCACAATAGTAATTCAGAATTGTGTCATTCTCTGTAAAATATAGCACCATGGTGATTTCTGATAGAAAAAACTCTACAACACTGCTGGAAAGTGAACAGCCACAGTAGGGGATACCAGATAGGCAGACTGTAATTACTAAAATTTTGCCAACACATCACCTGTACTTTTATTAAAATAGTCTGTTAATCCTTTTGAAGGAACAAACAAACATCTTCCCCTTCATCCTAAAAAACATGACTAGGGATGTGGAGGTGGTAGCATTGGCAAGAAGCGATATTTATTTCTGTTGGAAACTTCCTACATATCCTGGCAAATGGTTGACTAAGGATACTATTTAATGGTTCGATACTAATTCACAGAAAAAAAAAGACTGTGCTGTTGTGGCTTCTGGAAGTGTAGTGGGTTCTGTATGTGGTAATTCCAGTACAGTCCTCAGAAGGGCTGAGTTATGATGAAGAGAGCAGGTTTCAAGTCGGGATTACAACTGGAGACAGAATAATGAGCTACTATAAAGCACACACAATTAACAGAGTTGGGAACAGGAGGAGTCTGGCTCACAGATGCTTCAGAGCAGGATTTGTAAACCTAGTTTCTTTAGCCTGTACCTCATCCTTATCTTTACTCCTAATACCATGTCAGAGAATGTCATGATCCTCTCCTACAGTGAAGTTTAAGGCAATATCTGCCAGCAATGGCTTTCTCCCCAATCTTACTGTTTATCTGATGTTTGACACTAAACATCATTTCTAGATGTTACAGTCCTAACCCCTAACACCAGTTTTTAACCCTTGTCATACTTCATAGCCCATGGATATTTACAGGACCTATAACTAAACACTAAAGGTATTTAGTGCTGTTCTACTTGGCATTCCCTGCTGTACCCTCGCAAAAGCTACTCCTAGAAAACCTAACCCTAGCCACAGCTCCGTACCAGGACGTCCCCAAACACTCCGGGAGCACTCCTTTACGTTGTGACGGTTAGAGTCCTATAGTCATCTGTTCCCCACTACAATTAAGGAAAAGCCACTTGCCGTTACCTGCGCCAGTTCTCATGCTTGCCTTGCCTTCTTCAAACTTTGCACCACTTCAGTAACCCCTTCTCTGTAACCTTGCAGAGCCCTGTTAGTTGTGGAGTGAGAATTATTCACTGTGATATGAATAAAACTGGAATTAGGGGTAGTTTTAGGAGATTGAGAGGCTGAGGACTTGTGATCACTTCTGAATACAACTAAGTCCAGGAGGAAGGAATGTAAGAAAACTGCAATTTCTTGTTGCCAGGAAGTCTTAAAGTTAATTCTGATAGGGTTCCTGTTGGTTTAAGTTGGACTGTTAGCACAAAGCTAAGTCAATCCTGTTAGTCAACTGTATCTGAAATAAAGAGTTTAAGACTGGGTCACTTTTGTGCTTAAGAAAATAGAGTCAGATTTCAATAGATATATCTTTCTGAGAAGTGAAGCTGATGGTTTCTACCTTATGCTCCATCAGTTTAGCTACAGGAGCACATGCTAATCATCACAATACACACTTGCTTCTCTTCCCTCCAATTCCTTTCTCTATAGCAGAGCAATGACAGAGGGAGATATATTTGTAAATGTAAGACATCAAAGCATTTGATATGTGATGAATTATTATTATTATGCTCATGAGACAAAAGGAGATGTTTGTATCAGAAAGTAATTATAGCTCTATCGTAAGCACCTTAACTTCTAATATCTAGCCAGTTGTAGAAGTTTTTGGGTCTGCTGGAGAGGAACCTTGAAGAAGACACGCAACCTCCAGCTGCAACTTCTGTCACTTCTCATGTAATTTCTAGTTCAACACAGAAAGGGAAAAAGGTTGACACAGGCAGCAACTCCTTATGTGAAGGACAGGAAGCTGGTTCCTGAGAGAAAGGGCACTGAACCTACCTGGTTGGAGAAAGTTGTCTTCTCCTGACTAATATCATTTGGGCAATGTGGCCTCATTCTTTGTTTCTGGTGGGGGAAGATGATGGCAGTTTAAATTCTTTGCTTTGCTGTGGCACTCACTGAGCTGGCTGGCAGCAAGCCTGACCTAGCTACATATGGGCATAGGCAAAGGAGATGTCTACCACCTCCTGTCAACAGCCTCCCAAAGCAACTGCCTATGTCTTGTGCCAGTTCTGCTAACAGGTCATTTGCCTGTTTAAAAAAATAAATAATAATAATTACACACACATACACACACACCCACACCCCCAACATTCTTTGAAGGACGTGTTTGCATTTAAGTTATTTCTGTTGTACTCAGAGCGTTTGTTGGCTTGTATGTAGTTAACATGACTCATTTAATCCAAAAATAGGATTTGCACACATGTTTTGCAAATCTGCTAACGGCCCACATTACTTCTGCACTCAGCCGTGTTTGCAGCAGTGCCTTCTGGGTGCGTATCCCTGCTTTCTTGAAATCCATTTTGGTCTCTCCTATTTTCCACTTGTTCATATCTCATCTTTTTCTGTTCAGCTGATTAAAGAGATGTGTTCAGTCATGGACTTCGGTTTTCATATTAAGGTGACATGGAAAGGTCACTGTTTCTAGATTTTCTGATATATACCGATTCTTCTGTGATACCTTTGTATGATAACAGGAAAATTAAATTAAGGAACACCTATGAAACTCTACTCCCATGGAGTACTAGAAAAATAGGATTTAGTAGTCCAAAACTTCTTTGAAAAGCTGCAGGTAAGTGTACCTATGATAAATCAGTTCAGGTACAACAAGTCATGCAAAATATAATTACTTGGAAGACAGGAAACCCAACTGCATATATATATATATATCTATCTTATAATCCTGAGATGGAATACAGGAGCTATCCTAAAATGGTGTATTTTGAACAGAGATGTTTTTGATGCTCTGTATTGTTTTAGTAGATATAATTGATTCAAACACAGTAGTCATGAATTATGGCATATAAAATAGTATATGAATCAAAAATGCTAAACTGCTGATCATTTAAAATGTCATCTGGGTTTTTCTAGACACGGACGTTTTGTTTTCTGATTGATAGAGAAGTTTGGGGCAGTTAGGGGTTTTTGTCATTACTGATTTTTTTTTACCCCCCCCAAAAAAAAAAAAAAAAAAGGCTATTCTTGAAATGTTATATTTGTGGTATTCCTTTGTCACAGCAATTAGAACTGTTCAGTTTCCAAATAAAAGCTGCACACTTGGGATCAGACCTGGCAGATCAAGGAAGTGACAGACTGTGTTTGCTGTGCCACAGGATACGGAGATCCTTTGGCACACGCAGTAGACTTCAGCCCTGATCCATTACTGGAAACCATTAGCATAAATACTCTGCCAGGTCATTGACATCTGCATTATCAAATCCCCCAGTGGGACTAGATATTCAGCACTTGGATTATGCTATTAGTCTATCATATGGTAATGAAATAATCAGCAAAAAGGCATGCCTAGGAATTCCTGAGTTAACACAGAACTGAAATAAAATTAAAACTGCACACAACTCCTTATAGTTGTGTGTACATGGTGTATAGTGGATCACTTTAATGTTCTAAGCACCAAGCTTTGACTCATGTTCAGACTGATTCAAAGACTTAAGTGTGAGTAGAGCAGGTCCCGCTCAGCTCATAATGCTCTTTAAGTAGCTAAATTATGCACAGTAACTGTACAACAACAGTAGTTGCCAGAAACCAGCTTCCCTAATTCCAGGGTCCAACCTTTGTTGCCTGGATTACGTCTCATCTCGGAAAGATTTTTGTACGTTTCTTGATGAGGGCAGTTCAAAGCCATCCATTGGAATTTTCTGGGTTAAATTTACCTTTCCAAAGGGAGACAGAGGTACAGGATGCCAGACGCTCCTTAAGTTATCTTTGATGTCAAAGAACTTGCCTGAAAATTAATTTTAGTAAAAAACTCAGAGACAGAGGTTAATGTCTCTTGGGAAAGAGGAGGACTGCAGGGGCAGTTTAGACATTGTTAATTTTCACCTTATAATTCTCAAATATTTTTGTTTTAATGCATCATCAGAAGACCATTTGTATCATTAGGCCATTGCAGGAATTTTAATTTTTTCAGGTGTAGGGAGTTAATGATGACACTTGCAGGCTGCAAGCGTATATATGCTTTAAATGATACAACTGCAACACCCAGACACTGAGAAGAGGTGTTGGGGACATGAATTTCATGTTCTTCTAGCCTGGTACAAATAAAGCCAGCCATAAACTGAGCAGCACATACATCTTACCTTAAAATCATATTTCGTTACAATTATTTATGGTGTTTAGTCTGATATGTCCTATTGCAGAATGTTTCTGGGAATTAACTGGAGTAGGTGTTTTAGTAGAATTAATCTTTAACCTAAGTGCCCTGATTTGACAACTTAACAACTGTGGAGTAGGAGATAAGCTTTACAACTGTCTTTATCCTAGCAATTCAGTCCAGTGTTATTAATAAGGTGCATGAAATTTACAGTAAGACCTTAGGAGGTAGATTGAAGTTTAACAGCTAGGAAAACTAAATTTTTTTTGTTATAGAAGCAAGGCAGAGAATACTAGATTTTTTTTTTTGTTTACTTTCCAGTAAGCTACTCACAAACAACACCGTAAATTTTACACTACAGCTTCAATTACCGAAGGCTTTAGGCACCTGAATAGAATAAGAAATTTGCATGCAGATAAATACATGCAACATTCCTTTAAAACAAAGAAATAAAATGTCTTACAATAAATAAAAATCCAAGATCCTATACGGGTAAAACGTGTGTCTCATACATATTGCAAGAAATATAAACAATACGAGGAAAAGGAACAAACTCATAATTCTTATCCAGGAATAAGTATGCAACCCTCAATAGCGTCTTACAGTTTTCAGTATTTATGATATTTATATAATACCTTTCTCTCTGCCATTTCAAAGTGTTTTCTTTATATTAAGTTTCACAGAATCCTTGTGCAATAATATTATCCTCATGTAGGCGATGGAAATACAAAAGTAACAGTAACTGACACCTAAAGAGCAAGTAAGTGCCACACTCAGAATACAACTAACTCCCACTTTCTTGCACCAGCCCTTATACACAGGCTCATTTCTGGAAGTGTCTGTTCAAACCTGGGTTTTATTCACTTTATTCTGAATTGTTTTAAATATATTCTCCTTCTGGGAAAAAAAAAAAAAAAGGTCATCAAGTTTTTCATCTGTCAACTCCAGTATGCATCAGTGTGTGTCTTCCACACCTACATTAGCACACACTTAAATTTACAGGAAAATGGCTTTCTATTTGGCAAAGTATGCCAGATACCTGAATATATTTTTCATTTGTTTTGGTTATTATAACACATGGCATGGTTTGTGGTGTAATAATTTGAGGTCTTTGTGATCTCTTTAGAGATGTCACCACAAGCCCAATATGAAAGTCATGGTATGATCATTTGTTCTCTTGGAAAATTCACAGCAAGGTGGAGATACTCAGCATATTGAAAGTATAGTTTTATGCAGTACTCACTGAAGAATAAGCATGCTCCTACAATCCCCTGTGGCATCTAAAATTTCCTTGAAAACCTCTCCTGAAATTACTCTGAAGTATTTGCCTAACATGACCCTGTTCTGTTTGCAAGATCACAGCTCACAAATAAGCAAGCTATAGCAGCTTTAGGCATCGATCCTATTACTCCAGTACTTTATAACGAAGCACTATATAATTACTCTTGAAATGCTGGGCTAAAGTGTTATTACTACAAAGTGTTATATTACTACAAATATAGCCTAGAATGCTGGAAGTAACTATAACAAAAATGCTAAAAAATATTAGAGAGACTACAGGGCACAATTGCACTTACAGATTGTGTTGATGCTTTCTATCACTAGGTCATCTAATTAGCACCTCATGACATCACCAGACTTTAACCATTTTGGCTGACATTTTCTACACTACTTGCCACAACCAGATGTTGCCGTGACTCACTTTCCTTTTGTAAATAGAAGGTCATAAGGCAATTTAGCTCACAAAGTATTAGGAACTGGTTCAACTAATATTGGTTAGGCACTTAGATATTGTAATGTAAATAGAATAGTCCATGTGGAAATGAAAAAATTTTGTTTTCAGAATGTGGTTTGAATCTATGGGAGGCCTGGGGCTGCACACTGAACCAAATGTTGAAAAATCCTTAGGCAGTAAGCACCATCCATTCTGTGCATGACCGAGTCTGGAGTCTAGAGAAAAAATTAATATGTGATCATGTAATTAGACTGTAGAATAATTAATATACACAAGGGAAGGATAACTTCACATACAGGTAATCTTAATTCCCCTTTTTTCCTGTAGTTAATTTTGCAGCCTGTATTTTCTTTCACTGTAGGTTTTCTCTATGTGATATATGGCATAAAGAAAAGCAGAAGTGCCGTACTATTAGCTGATTTTATTCCTCTTTATTAAATGTTAATGTAAAATCTACAGCAAAGAATGCAATTGCCCATTTGCTATTCTACAACAGTTCAGCCATCTTTCAATCAAAAAGAACTTCTCGGTCACTTCACCAAAAATCCAGTCAGAATCTTTCACATTATCTGCCAGGCTTCTAACTCTCTTAAGCATATTCTTGAACTTTGAAAGTCTTAACACTGTGTGCAGAAGTCATGAATTATTTCTAGTTCACCAGGAAGGCCACGTCTCTATTGCAAATACAGCTATGTTAGGTTATTGCCTTACAACGCTGTTACACCTTAACTTGGATTCGACAGAATTAAAATCTGTAGAGTGCTAGGAATTAGTTGTGTCGTGATGTGACTGGAGGATAATCTTTTAGATTTATTATTAGTTATATTGACTTTCCATCTGAAAGTTCCATCCAAGCTCAGAACTTTATCATATGAGAGTACAATTCAGCTTTCAAGTACCATTCATAGTTTACCTTTCCTAGGATATACTGCAACATATAGCTCATCCCACTGAAAAAGTAGAGTCACGAATATGCCTTTGCAGATAAAATAAGCAGGCACACACATACAGGTATATTCATAGGGAAGTCTGTACCTATATTGGTATCAAAAATTAGTACATTTTCCTTATCTTCTAGTAGGCTTTTGTTCAATGAAATTGCATTGTGAAATACCCCAGAGCTATATATTCAGTAAGCAACAAGCACTTGCCGCTTCTCAATCATTAACTCTCATTTTATGCCTAGTTCTCAGGCAGTTTCATGCTTCCCTGTATTTCCTAGAGCTCTGATCCTGCTGTTCATGCCCGTGCACAAGCCTCGTTAACATTTCTCTTCAAAGGCTGCTGGGACAAAGCATCTGTGCTGATACTACATAGTGTAAATTCAACAAACAGGCTCGACAGTAAAAGTAAATGTTCCAAAATACCCAAAGTATTGTCGTAATGTCGACAGAATATGTACAGCTATCCTGGGGGAGTCGGGCGGGGGGATCCAATTTACCTGCTCAGAAGTGAAATGCAGAGCAAGTAAAAAGACATTTGTTCACATGTATCATTATTACAGACAAAGATAACTCATTAATTTTAAAGATTCCTGGGGTTTTTCTGATGGCTTTAAATACAGAGATCGGTGATTACAGCTGCTCTCATTTTCCTGGTCACTTTTTTTCTCTTCTTACAGGACTGGAAATAGGACCCCACTGAAGCTGTAATTTCAGCTTCCAGCCCTGGCTAGCTCAGCTCAGAAAGAGAACAATTTGGGGTTTACTTTTCGTTAAAGACATCAACACATCTCTCGGAACGTCAATGGCAAATATCTCGTTGAATTCAGTTACGCAAGATCAGGTTCTCAACTGGAAAATTCAGCAGATATACACCAGTAATTGAGAGAAGACTCAGACAGCTTAGGCAGGCAACTTTGAGGCTCTTATTTTTGTTCCTCTATAGTCAAAAGTAAGCACTGTGGTAATTCATGTTTCTGGCTGAGAAAGCATTTGTTTAATAGCCTCAAAAATTTTGAAAATATCCTCTTATAAAAGGTGAAATTTAAGACCTAGAATGTACTATTACAAAAAGAGCAAGAAATAGTCTTAACAATTTTGAAGGGATTTGCGTTCTAATGAGTGAAAACTTTGATAAACACGAAGAATACTTTTTAAAATTCCAGTTATTTGTTCAATAAATTCAGACAAATACTTTAACTATGTAGAATCCAAGGCTTATGGCACAACCACAAACTTAAATAAACGTCATACTGTTCTTTTGATATTGCATGACAGAGCTGAGAAAACAAATCAGGTTAACTTTTTTTTTCTAATTCCATGCTTTTCACATTAGAGATTGTATACAGCTGGCTAACTTTTTTCTTGAAAGTCAGTCATTTCACAGCAGTGTTTTCAAATATTTATTCTGGGTAGTTGTTATTAATAGTTGAGCTATTTTGGTTGTTACTGTACACAAAGGTTACCTAGAGTGATTCTCCTTATACTCCTTCTTCTCAATTTTGCATGACCTTCCTGAACTACAAACTAAAGAATTGCTGTAACATGTCAAAAAGTGTAGTCATTCTTTAATGATTAAGGTGAGGAAACTATACATGCATGTGATATAACTGATCATCTTCTTAGTGTCTTTTTGCCTCATGATCCCCATCATTTGCTTCAGCAGATCTTTGTCCTTGCGTTTTGCTGCATACTATAACATCATCTTAAATCAAACATAGGTGTAATCATCAGGAGAATACATCTGATGAAAGATCTCATAAAAAATTAAGGTAAATATCGATGGAAAAAAGTATTGTGGCATCTGCCAAGTTGTGATTGTGCTGTAAAATCAGCATTCTCTAATGCCAACCCAATCAATCAGCCAAATTTTTCTCTAAATGTAATGCAAACTCTATACTTCACCCAAACCTCCTTAAAAATTCCAGCTAAGCTAATGAAAATAAACATGGTTTAAATTTGGGCCTTGTAACAAAATCTGAACCTGAGTAAGATTCATACCATTTAAGAATTTTTAAGAAAAGAGTAGAAGAGAACTGAACAGGATTCAATTTTTATCTAGACTCTAAAAGTAAAAAACTTGGACAATTTCACTTACAGTGAGAGAATCTTTCTTATCAGGGGTTGCTATGGAAGAATACCTGACCCAAAAAGAGACCAAGACTATTCTCAGCCTCATTTAGAATTACAAATGTTTATTGTCCTTATTTATTACCATGGAATTACTGAAAGGAACTTAACATGATATGGCCAGAGTCTGTGTTAGGACCACAGTCTATGTTAGAGCCTAGTACTGTTGTCCTAGATACATAGTAAGCAATGCATCTCGTTGGACACACTCGATTTTTCTAGTGAAGCCTGCAGTTTTAAATGTGACAGCGACTGATCATCAGGCAAGTATTTAGTAGTTAGAAAGAAACACCTAATTCATGCAATAAAATGTCAGATTATTACTACTTCATGTCACCGAGACTTTATTTAACAAAGGTTTATTCCTTCCTGTTCTCAGCCAGATGACTGGATTTGCAATTAAGGTCTTTGTTTAATTTCTTTAAAACATCATTCCTGTTTATACATCTTCTGCAATTCCATTTTTAAATGTAATTACTTCTAAATCTCAGAGGATATTAATAGCTTCCTGAACTGATATGTTTTAATACTAAGAACTGTGATTTAAACTACTAAAGCAAAAACCGAACAAAGCAAACTAGACACACTTCTAATCATGTTCTGGCAGCTGAGTCTTTTTTATTTTCTATCTGTACCACTTATTTTAATGTCTCAGATTCAGCTGTAGGTTTACTGTTCCATAAGGCTACACTGCCTGTCTTTACAGGGATGATTTGAAAAATTAAACAAGCCATTCCTGCATTAGAAACCACCATTCCTTCACTTTTACTTAGGGTGAGGACAATTTCTGTTGACCCATACTATTGGAAATTGGATTGCATATTCCTTCCTGGTCATCTCACAGACTTTTCTGGAGTACACTTCTGACTGGGGAAGCTATCACTGAGCTCATAGCTATATCTGCTGACAGCTCTGTTCAATAGGAATTTAAGCAATATAAAGTCTTCAATGTCTGCTGTTAGAGTAAAGGACACCTCTGTTGTGCAGATACCCTAAAGTGGCAGTGGAAGGCTCTTTCCTCCTTCACTGAGAAGTCCAATTTTCTGTTTTCTTCACAGGTAGATGGTGGAAATGACAGTCTTTAACTTAGAGAATGCCTGTAGTGTGTTTCAGAAACCGATGAGAACAATTTCTTATTACAGAGAAACAGAGAAATTACATCCTCGTCAGATTTTTTTTTTTTTTTCTTTCCATTTTCTTTCTGGCTGAATAAATGTCAGACAGGCAGGAATGAACCGCCTTCACTTAGTGTATGTGCTTATTGTCTCCAGCCACCACATTTCTTAGAGCATAGTTCTGCTCTATTTGAAGACACCCATGACACAATTTGTATGGATGTACTAGTATAATCTTCAGAAAATTAATCTTGATACAGGCAAAGATATATCGTCAATGCTGCTTTAATAGCTGCATGATCTAACCAATCTTTTCCATACTCTAGCTACTGAAACTTCTAGATAATGAGGAGGTTTAGCAGTGCACCTCATTACATCCTCCCCTCAGTGTCTTGCAGTCAGTAAGCACAAAACTCTGGGGTTTTTATGTCTTATAGAGAATCCTGATCTTTCTTGACTGATTTTTTTTTTCCTCCTTTTACTGTTCCATATAAAATACTGTTTGTCATTCTCATATATATGTATGTGTGTGTGTATAACATATGATTGAAATTATTTTAGTAGGTGTGTTCTTCAAAGTTTCCAATGAAGTGTTCTGACACCACTAACATTTTACCATACAGTAAGTAATCTCAAAAAACATTTTGCAAATTGGTTCCACCTGTTCCTCTATGAAGACCTTGCTGGTGTCTGAATGATCTGATGAAAAGGCATTTCTCTGTTTTCTGCCTTAACCAAATTTCCCTAAACATTGGTTTTCTCTTTCAGAGAGCATCTTATGCTCACTGAGGAACATAACTGCGAAACAAGAGCTATATGTAGAGCAACTCAAGAGAAGGTGGAGAGGTAGCAATAAACTGGCTGAACACTTCCTGGTCACAGATTAGAGCAGTGTCAGTTACCCCTAATTATGTGTAGCTGCCTATGGCTTGCATGAGTCATTTCAGCAGCCAGGGATCAGCACTAGAGTACTTCACCTGCTGCCCTTTCCCTCAGACAAATCCTCTTTTTCACATTCCAAAAAAAGCCTGACGTAAAATGGTTTCATCATCTCTCCGGCACCTGTGAGTTTAGGCAAAGAGTTTGTGCAACAGCTGAGTCACAAGTTCTACTCTTAACACCTTTTTTCTGTTTCTTTACCATTCCTTCTCTTTCAGTCTACAGCTACTTTCAGTCTCATATCTGTCCTGTCACTGTCTCTTCACTTGTCATCAAAGTTCTTTTCCATGGTGTTGCATTTTTATGCTTCCTGCTCTTTCACAAACATATTCCATACAGCCCCTGAGAGAGCTGTCTCTTCCAGTTCCATCACGACAGTCTGTTCACTTCCTTTTTCCTTGAGTGATGCTTTTCTTCTGCATGGTCATTTTCTGATCTACTCCGCCTTACTGCATCCTGACTGTGCTCTCAGAATACAAATGCATTTTCCTCATAGTACTCTTTCTTTTCTTGTTATATTTCCAGGTTGTTCATAGTTTTCCACGCTTGGGGACCTGACTCAACAATTTACATCACATACCTATTGTGCAGCAATCCTTCTAATTATGCCACACTGGGAACTCTGTTATGGAGCCTAGACTAATTAGCAAAGCTTTGTAAGATCTGTCTATGTAGGCTAAGTGGAGCTGCTCCAGTGAATTGCACCGGTGAAACCTCCCAGGGCAGAGACACCCTCACCACCGCTGCATAAAGAGCTCAAGCACAAAACTACGTGACGAATGCTGTAATTCTCAGGTCAGTAAGATCCTTCATTAATCACACAGGGATGCATTTAAGACATTCCTGGTTTTCCTTTGATTATGCCTACTCTGGATATTTTGCCCAGGCCAGCTGGAAAGAAGTTAGCTCAAGAACAGAAACAGTCCAGCTGTGGCAGAATGGAGACCAATTTAGACCAATTTTCCCACTTGCTATTCACAGCTACATGGGGTGCTCGCAGCCAATGGTGTAAACACACCATTTTCATTTACAGGACTGATAATAAAGACAGTCATGCAAAAAGAGTTCTAAATCCTGAGCAGGTATAAACGCCCAGGTTATATACCCACCTGCCTTTTACGTAGATCCATCATTTTCTCCACTGAATTCCACCGAGACGTAGCCAGTCTTCCTCAGGTATGATGAGTTAGAAGTGTGATTTAACAACACTTGCACTAGCAGAGGCTTGGGAAAAGGGAAACAACTAAGAGACAAACTAAGTTTTGCAAAACTGGTGAGATATTTCATATAATTAGCATGTAACAGTGACAACAGTTCTGAAAACCTACAGTAGCTTATGAAATAATCTAAATCCGTGCAATTAGTTCACTAGTATTTAGAGAGTTGATTTTGGGATTATGGTTAGAAAAGTCTTATTTCCCAGTATGAATAACATTTGGGGTATAAGAGGAAAATGTCTTTTTCTTTCAAACTCTCTTCCTTTTATAACAGCAGAAAAAATAACGTTTTAGTTTTTCTGTATGATTTAATTGCACAAAAAATTACCTTCAATGAGATCCTCAGCTTTATATTAAATACCCTAAATAGATCTCAGCATGACAACAAATGAAAAAGCAACAAAGTGTGGGTAAAAGGGCAAATTAGTAAGTAGTCCAGTGGTTTTGAACGTCATTCTGAGTAGAAAAAAAAGCCATGAACAACTGACATTCTGTGTTCCTGATGATATTCATCAATATCCCCTGTGGCTCATGAGTTGTTATATCTGGAATAGCCAGTCATCCTTTTGGTTAGCACAAAAATCCTGTGCATTTGCCAGGAAAGCTAAGATGCTCTCAGCAGTTTAGGTGTTTCTTTCTCTGTCATTTCCTTTTTTGCCTTCACTCCCAACTCACTTTTCAGTGTATCTTTGTTCTTACAGACTAGCATAGTATTACTTGGAACTTTTAGAGGAAAAACACTTCTCCAGTTCTCTTCTGAGTAATGTAGTGCTAGGAATGATGGCCAAAGCATCATTTACATATAGGACAGTTGACCAAAGTGTTGCAGGGTGAGGAGAAAAAAAACCTAAATCCAAAGAAACCAAAAATTGGTGACAAAGAAAGAAAAAATTCAGAGAAACAAGAAAATATTATGAGAGCATATAAGTTACTTAAATAGTAAATACATCTTTGATGTATCGCTTCACTTCAAACCGGTTGTATTCGTTCCTTTTCTTAACTGTTTTCTTCTTCTATTTGGAAACTCCTCTTCTGTAAATAGACATTGCTATTTTCTGAGTCCCTTTCAGCCAGAAAACATGTTCAAACCTTCAATCCAGCACACTGCTAATTTATTCTGTGGAATCCATCTTACTTCAAGTGTTCTGATTCAGCAAGTATACTTTCACAGCAAGTGAAAAAAAAAGTTATTTCATTCTCTCCAGCCTCAGCTGGGGTTGTTCACAGATTTAATTTAGCAATAATTTAAGTGCATTTGATGTCTTCAGACAGAATTCACATTTGTTACAATCTCAAGAGCTGGAGACTGTAAAATTCTATTTTTTTCCTATAAGCTCATGACTTCAGTAGCAAATGTTGTTTCTTCCTGCACTATACAAACCTGCCCTGTTTGAGCAAAGCTTAGTCACTCTGTCCCGTATCTACAGCCTCTCCTCAAAGCTATAATGCTGATATTTCTCCTTCCAATGACAGTTTTCCTCCTGAGGCAGTTCCTTCTTCATGAGAGTGGTCAGAGCACTAACATTAGCTTGAAACATTTTGAAAAAAGATGTCATGGTTTCCAGGATAATTACCCCAGACTGTGCTGTACTTCATATGTGACTGAGTGAAACCACTCAGTTCCCCCCCTCTCAGGCTGAGCCATGTGCAATATATCCTGCGTATCAGAGGGATCATTTCTGCAATCTAACTCAGAGCATTTGCTGGCCGTACAAGAAGAGACACCCCCAAGGCTTCTGGAAATAGAAATCAGACAGAATTGGATATTGCCATCAGAAAACTCATTTGGTCCCATCTGTACCTGGCACCTGTCAGGTACCACCTTTCCGGGATCCACTTGTGCATGTGTGGACGCCAGTATCACCATATAGCCTGTCCACTACTTGGGGAAGCACCAGGTCTGCTGCCGACGTACGGCTGGAGTATCCTGTGGCCAGCTGGATCGCACGGGGAGGAAGGAGGAGGGCTGGCACCTACCCCACAGGGCTGGGCATCGCTGATGCAGTGCACGAAACAGTTACTGCACATCAACTATAAATGTGCCACACAGAGGGAACCACTGGCAAATGTTCAACCAGACCGGGGTACAGCTGCCTTTAAAAAAATACATGGCATTTCAGCAGCTGAAGAGCTGGGACATCAGCATCATGAAGGGATAGGACACTTGTTTCCATCCGTACATCAGTTGTCTTGTAGAACTGAATACTTCCAATGTGGCCTCTCTTCTCTCCTCCTTTTCTGACCCGTATATCCTTTAATTGTTTCTTAGGGGATCATCTTTTGGCCACATGGCTTCTTGTTTGTTTTCCTTGCCTGACTTCCAGAGGGATCTGTCAGATAGGGATTCTTACAATCAGCCCATAATCTCTTTAAAATCTTTCCCACCTCATGGCACTCTGGTGTATTCTATTCAAAAGAACCTAAGAGCTGTATTAGGTTAGTTAGCTTTATTATTTTTATATGGTTATTCATTAACACCAGATGAGATTTTAAGAAACGCCGTAGAAAAAAAAGAAAAGGAAAAAAACCCTCACACAAAATTACACACATAATCTGTTTTCTGTGAGTCAAATTCTGCCCTATAGCATATGTCTATAATAATAAGTTTTAAGTACATATCAAAGACAAAGCCATGAATAGCTCTGTATTTCAGAGGTTGATTATAATTTTCTGTTATTGCAAACTGCTCTATCACTTTTATTCTAGATGAGGATCTTCGAAAAGACCTGAATATGTACCTACACCCAGTTTAGACTCAGTTTTATTTGACATCATAAATAATGATGACTTTTAGCTTCATGATGACTTGAAAATCAGGTCAATATTTAAATACTGGCATGGAGGTTGTCCCCTATGAGTGGATTCTGCAATTTTATCCTCTATCTGTGAGATGTGGGTTACACTTCCATTTTGCAAGCCAATGTTCTTTCTCAAAAATATTTATGTCTAAATAAGTTAGGCTAAAGCTATAACGATCTTTGCCAAGTCAGTCCCCTTGCAAAGGGGGAAAAAATCCACTCCCGGAAGGCAATCATTTGAGTGCTTTAGCATGCCTGGACATAACTATACAGAAAAGTGAATAGTTCAACTTTGTTGCTGCATTAGGCTTGCAAGATAAGCCAAGAATAACAATAAAAATTGAATGTAGATGTTATTTGATACTGCTATTGTGATTGTGCAGTTCAGTAAGTCAGAAATATTCCATAGCTTGTAAATAGAATTTCATCCTACTTTCACCACTAATAAATAAATAGCTATTAGTTAGATCAGCAAACCCGATTGTGGGTAAAATACCATAATACAGAGATGCTTGCCAAACGCTATTTGGACACTGACCATAGTTCATGCAATTGTTCTGACATTTTTTGTTCAATGAGAACTGACACATGGTTATTAAAAAACAATCAAATATTTGCCAAGCAACAAACAGAATGCACAACAGCAGCATTCCTTTTTGGCATCGGAGGACAGTCATACGCAGTCCTACAGAACTTTGTGTCTCTCTCAGACTGTACTGAAATATGTGTTTAATTGTCGCATGCCCTTTTTTAGAACATTTTCACAGAGTATGGGCTTGTGTCAATGGATGAGGGGACTAGAGTACGTGTGATTCCTACTGAGCATCTTTTGAAGATGGGTTTCCAGATGAAACTTCCAAGAACTCCAGACAGTCCTGTAGGGAAATAGAGCTAATGGATTAGCTTATTTTTGCATTGTATTAACTATAAATGTGAAAAGATGACAGGAGCAACACACTGCAATGTCATGGTAAAGGTACACATGCACACGGAAAGATACAGTAAGTTCAGCTTTATTGGGTGCATCACCTTTCATTCCTTTAAGAATGGGTGATGAAAATGAGAAAAAAAGGACTGGAGCAGCTTGTTCCAGTAAAGCAATTCTCTACTGCATCAAACCATATTCATGAAAGTTTAAGAACCCTTACAGCTCTTTAATAAATAAGCCAATGAGGTATATAATGGTACAGTAATAAAAATGCTAATTATTTGATATTGGGAAATAATAGATCTGCTTGCAGTAGCCCCATGTTAATTAGTAAGCTACTTTTTTTTTTTTTCCAATGCAGTTTTATTTTCATGAATAATACTATGCTGTTTCAACAGACAACGCTTCCTCTTTTGGATTTCACAACTCTCCAGGGCACACTAGAGAGCGAATCAGTTATGCCCAACATGCAAACATTTAGCAAACAGGAGACTCATTGAAGTTATTTTGGTGCCTTCTCTTTGATTTATGTTGAGTAATTTCAGCAAAATATCATATAGGAAGAGTGCAAAACTTTTCTGCACACTATGTGCTAAATTAGACCTACTTAGGGAAAACATCTATGTCGTGCTCAGTATCACTGTGCAGTATTAATTTGATTTGGGAAACTATGTAAAAGATTTTATGAGTAAAAATGTCTGAAGGAAAGAAAGGAAAATCATTCTAGCATTCGGTATATATTCTCTAAGGTTTTGATTACACAAATATTTTTGCCAACATCTATATATCTTGTAGGTAAAGTGAAGATTAAAAAAATTACCTAAATTATACTACTGATGTTGAAGGTGTCTTTATTTCCCTTCCAGTAATCTAAGCAATGGGGTCCTTCATAGTGTAAACACAACCTCTAAATTCCTGCACACTTCTGGGAAAGTCTCCTAAGTTGTAAGAATTATTGAAAATTATTACCCCTACATTAATAGCCTAGATTGTGCACTAACATTTTTCTGGTCAGTCCCTCAAAAACATAAAACTAAAATGCACCTATATTTAATTTCAGTACTAAATGCAGTATACATTTTTAATTTTACATTCTGTCTTCACTTTTTTTCTCTGAGATGGTGAATAACAGTTGCAAACTGTTTTCCTCTACCAATATCTGTTTGATGTGGAAAGAGGAGGGACAGAGAGAGGAGATGTTGGTTGAAACAGAACATTTAAGAATGAAATGTAGATCTCTAAACAGAGCTATGGCATGCAGCTGTAATAAGTCTTTCAATGTCAGACCAAATTTGCTTGTTTCATTGTAATCCCACTGACCTTGAAAGACAAACTACACGATCTTTTCTACTGTGTAGATTCTGTCCCATTGTGTGATCTGAATAAAAGCAGCCTTTAAAATGTAATGTCACGGTGCTATTCTCAAATGATAAATTGTAGTGTCAATTATAATTTACTCATAGAGAGAAAAGATAATATAATTTCAAAAGAATATTACAGGGAAATCTTCCATAACAATCAAAGAAAAAATGTATATATTAAGAGTGACTGCTGGTGGTATTATTATTGTTAAAGTTATTATGCTTATTATTAAGATTGCCAGACACTATCCATTATAATACAGGGGGGTTTAATCTGGCAAACTTTTACTGAAAGGGCTAAAATTTGCCATACTAGATATCTGCCTCGGTCCAAATGTTAAGTACAGCCTGAGCCACATGATGCAACTGTATCAGTGAATAAGGATAATGAAAAATATTTTTTTCAAGTTATGCTCGTTGGGAAAGTGAAATGTATTCGTGTAACTGTCAATGACCGGTAGTTCTGCCACGAGGAAAGATTCACTCGATGAGGAGACTGAAAAGTGATGCAAGAAAAGGGAGCCGCAGTGATTTATCTCAACCTGATGTAGCACTGGATCCCAGAAGACATTTAACAGGGACAAGAGAAAAGACACAGGGCAGAGGACAAGGAAGGAAACTCTCCAGCAAGCCATAAGAGACAGTCTGCGACTGGGAGCAGCGTGGTGTGGAGAGCATGGGAACCAGGGAGAAACAAGCTGGACAAGAAGCTGGGGGCAATGGACTGGAGGCTGGCCAGGCAAGGAGCCTGGAGGAAGAGCTGGGAAAGAGCTGGACCAAGTTGGGGGTGTTTCTGAGTCTTCGCATTTTTCTGCCATCAGCAGATAAATTCCAAAGACAAAATGACCTGTCCTTCTACAGAGCAGCTCTGTGGAAAGTGCTGGCGTGCATTACTGCTTGTTCACCGTGATGCCAGTGTTCAATTAAGTGGAATTCCCTTTTTTCAATTTATTTAAATAAAAAAGGGGGGAGGCCAAATTTCATAGAGTTTCTTTCCCTTCTGTGGCACTCACTTAGGTAGGGTTTCCTCCATTCACCTATTATGGTCCTTTGTATTCTTGTTCTTCTATTCAGTATTCATGAATGCCATGGCATCTGCAGCTTTAAAACTGTGCTTCTTGTCAGCAAAGCAAACTAACTTCCCCCCTTGCCCCAAAGAAGTCTGATAAGATCCACGCGTGAACAGAAGCAGAAATAAAGGAATTAAAAAATTAAGGTGATGATAGGAAGTAGGTTGCCTAATATGAGAAGCAGAGAGGTTGGAGTCAGTGAGGGTCAGGCGGGGACTCAGAGTGGCTCAGAAGAGCAGAGAAATCATGAAGAAGTTGAAAAGCAAGAGCATCAAAGGAAAAGCAAGGCAAAAGAATGACCACAGTTATGAGTCATCGGAAACGGCATTTGACAGTCCATGCTCAGCATTGCCAGAAGGTGTATTAGTATAAAAATGACATCGTTGTGCTACTTTCTAAATCTGGTTACATGAAAATATAAACACCTCCTCACCTCCCATTAAAATCAAGGGCATTAAAGGAGGATTAATTGCACGAAAGGTAGAGATTTACTAAGATGTCTTGATGCCTAGCTCGAACTAAATAGGTGTTTTACTGTGCTAGACAACTTTGAGTATCTTATCCTACATTCTCTGTTTCCAAAGTGGGGAGAATCGAGGACAATCTGCAGCATTTACAATGGATATTTTAATTGTATTTTCACATTTCCAAGCCCAAACGCCAATCATACAAATATTTGTGGCATTTCAACTGACTAGATATTTTTAAATGAAATTATTTACACAATGGGAATGTAAATGATTTACACAAAAGGCTTTGAGCAGTTCCTTTAGAAGCATCATAGCCTATTGTACAGAACTGTACCTTTTTCAAAGTGAAATTTTAACACAATGGCAGCTGCTCTCAAGCCTCCGTGGTGCATTGTATGAACTCTGCTTGCAGTACTTCATGCCTCATTTCCTCTAACTTGACTTTGTGTATATTTGTTGAATAATCGGTGAAAACATATCATCGTTAAAAATGTTTACCGTTCTGTTCTAATGGGAATAGCAATAAAAGGGTAAGGGCAAAAATATGTCATTTTACACCAAAAGCAGCACAACTGCACCCTTCAGAGAGGCCTTGCAAGGAACTATGAAAACCATGCTGTTGAGAAACTATTTGGTTCTTTCAGATTTTCTTACTGCTTCTTTCTTTTTTTCATGTGGTGGATGTTTGCACGAAAACAAGAGGTCAAGTTCTGTTCTCAAATCAGCATAAATTTGAAATTCAACAGAGTTACCGTAAACAAATAGCAATGTAAGCAAGTGAAATCCCACACTGGCTTTCTGAGTGTGTTTTATGGCCAATGACCTAGATGTTGGAACAAATTTTTACCCAAACTGCATTGCACTCAGACCTCTGGAATTAATCTGCTTCAGCTTGATTTTTAAAGGAAAAACTTTTTTTTTCTTTCTTTTTTTTTTTTTCTTTCTCCCCCCCCCCCCCCCCCCAGGATCTAGAGGATGTTTCATTGCTTAATTGATGAACAGCAAGTCTTGCGCCTGGAACTGCAGAAAATGTGTGCTGGTGCCTCTTTTTGCCCATACATTGTCTGACAGCAGACAAGTCAGCTAATATATTTGTCCTTTAGTTTCCTCACCTCGGTAGGAACGCAGACCAGCTTTAACAAAAGTTTTGAGCACCAGTTAGTGATACGTGAAAAGCGCTTTTGTTGGAAGGGGCTACTGAACTGCAGAGTATCATCATTGGAGCAATAGCAGAATAGGTTCAGTCATTTTTTATCCAAAGCATCAGAGTAAACAATACAAGTTGGAACAATGCGCTGTTTCCAGAATGTGGTTTTAAAGAATGTGTTATGAGATGATGATGTTGTTGCTATGGTTACAGATCCATCTAAAGAAGTGAATGCACTAAATACTGTTATGAAAATTAAGTAAATATTAAGCAACAGTTTAAAAACCAGGTGTGTAGGAGTGAATGTTTTTATTTTTATCGTTTTAATTACTCTTAATACTTATGAAAGTGGCAGGCTGGAAGAGCTATCCGGAAAAGAGTATGATGCCTGGTTAGTGCTTGGAAGGCAGATCTCTAGGGAGCATCTAGATGTTGTAGCCACATTGTGGAGATCCAGTACTTTTCACCGCTTCTCTCCATTTTCTCCTGAACTTACTTAATATGCAATGGAAAATCATGCTGTAGGAAGAAATTTGAATACAATGTCCTTCAATGAGAATCATTGCATTAAACTCAGGCTCTTACACAGCAGGTGACAAAAAGCTTGCTCTTCCCAACTTACAGATGAGGATAAGAAGCTCTGCAAGCTCGTACAGTCATGGATATTGTGGTGTGGGTGGTATTCAATTATCTATTTGACCGTGGTAGCACTTACAGCCCTTAGTCAGTATAATAAAACCACTTGAAATCCTAAGGGGTTTCTGTGCTGTTAAGCAAGCGAGCTTCCCAGCCTTGGTCACCGGTTATCCATACTGCAGGCATGCCAGGACCTTTCCAGGCTCCTTTCCCAATGACTAAACTTGTTTCCTCCGGGAGGAAACCAGGGCACAGTTGGCACAGTAGTTTGCTCCAGGGCTCACCCCAGGCAGAAAACACGAAATAGATGGTGCCAAAATGGGCTCCTTCAGCCTGGGGACGGTCTTCTGACATGATGCCAGCAGGCCCTGTGCCTGCAAAGACAAGCACATACATACCCTCAGGACAAGCTGCCGGGCAAGCAATGCAGGCTTTTGGCACTGTGCTCTGGAGACACTGCTCTGGTAGGCTGCAGTACAGATTTCACATTTTTTTCCGATTATCTCACTTTATTATCACTTCGAAAACACAAAATATTCTAGTTATGTCTCAGGGCTGCAGAGCCAGGAATTGCTTCCTGAGGCAGATGAGTTTAGCAATGTAGATCTAGCCAGACATACTTTGCACTTGTCTTGAACGCCATCACAAATGTATTCCCTTCTGACTGAATACTAAAATTTCAGGAAAAGATGGAGCTGTTGATTATTAACGAACCTTGAATGTTTAGTATGAGTGTTCACTTTCTGTAATCATAAAGGGGACATGCAATTTATAATGCATACATTCAAATACATGGCAGGTGGTTGTCTGTCAGAAACTTACACGTTCTCTAAGAGTTTGTACCTAAAAGAGTTGAGCTTTGGGAGAGACTCGGCATATGGTAGTTAAAGAAAAGCTGTTTTTAAAATTGTACTGCCACTATATCTAAATATAATCCTAAAAAGAGAGAGAAAAAAAATCAAAAACCAGAGCTGTAATTATGCTTACCAACCTACTTCATTTATCAAAGCACATTATAAAATGACTAGAGAATTTAACTCAGGGAACCTGTACCACTTTCTATTATCAGCCCTATAAATTACACAACCAGTGAAATGCAATGAGATCAAAGACTCTGAACCATTTAATTTTCTTACACATGAGTGAGTGGCTGGCTACTGGGCACATTGATTACTCACCAGTGCTGAATAACTAGGACAATATTGAACTCTGTGCATGTGGCACCACTGACAATGGCAGAGAAATGAACCAGGGGATAGTCTGGAGGTCTGTTTAGCAACAGAAGGCGGGTGTACCGACAAGCAAATGTTTTATGAATGTGCTAATGAGTTTACCTTCTAACCCCATCAACTAAAAACACTGGGGCTAATTTATTTTTCTTTGTCTCTTCAGAATATGTATCATCTCTATAAATTGAAACGTAGTCTTTAGAGTGTATTAAAAATTGCAAATTTCTAATCTATTCAAGGCACCCTCCAAAATTTGGATTATACCAGTATCAGGTGTCCTGTATTATTTCAGAATATATTTCTTACAGACTATTCAATTTCATGCTTTCATCATCTATCCAAACAGAGAGGTAGATGATTTGACAATATTTGTTAAACAAATTTCATAGAAGTTTTAGGGGAAAATTATAGAAAATACTGCCTTTAGTTATGAGGCTGATCCAAGCCTACTAGTCTTCCTGCTTTCTTCCCAATAGCTTTTACTCTGGACTTAATTGTACAGCTCTACTTGCTGAAGTTGTTTTTTTCACATACTCTCCTGAAT
This sequence comes from Balearica regulorum gibbericeps, assembly GCF_011004875.1. NCBI lineage: Eukaryota > Metazoa > Chordata > Aves > Gruiformes > Gruidae > Balearica > Balearica regulorum. The sequence continues at coordinate 71,867,083 of NC_046184.1, forward strand.
AACTTCTATATATACAGTGGGAAAAGAGGCAGGGAGAAGGGAAGGAGAAAAAAGGCCATGCAAAGGCCTTTTCTCTCCTGTCCCTCTGAACCGTTTTGACACATAATTCTCGTGAAAAATAATTTTTAAATATTTCCAGCAACGGTGGGTACTTCTTCCTATGCAGGAACGGAGATGGGCACTGTAGGGCGTGCAGGCTCTGCACCAGCCAGCTCTCCTGAGTCAGCTGTCTGGGTCTCGGCTGGTACCGACTCAGCGGACAAATCCTTCTCCTTCTCCCGGTAATAAGGACAGTAATTGAGAAATCACAAGTCCATCCCTAGGCTTGTCACACAACTGTGCATCATCCTTAATTTATGGTGTACTATAAACGGACAATCTAGCCTTGTGTTTTTACCTCAGACTTTAACCTTGTTTCTTTTTATGTATTCGCTTTTGCACACAAAGATGGAGGTTTTGCTAGTCACACAGCCGGTCTGTGTGAAAATCTGTGTATGCCAAACTAAATTTTTTACTAAGGAGAGTTTTAAAGCAAAAAGTAAACAAGAAGAGGAAGTTCAACTTAATTAATGTCAGAGTTTGTACAATCCACTGAATGTGTAAAGCACTATATAATTGGTAGGTATTACTACTAGTCTTGAGTGAGTAATTCATGTTGAATTATCTGTTTGCCAAATGTCATCTCTCTGTTTGTGAACTGTCATTGAAAGAGCATGATTTTTTTTTTCCCAGATTTGTTCAAAACTCCTCTCTGAATAGCTTCTGTCAGTAATTTTTAGCCTGCTGCTTATTCATGAGCAATTCATTGCAAGTGCCTGATAGTTGCAATTTGAGCTGCTTTGACTGCCCAGTTAGGTATTTGATATACTTCCTTTCAGACATTTGATGACTGTAACTTTGAACTGTGTGGTGTAGCTACTCATCCAAGCCAGTATTAAATTTGCTTTCCATGAGTACTAATATCTGCCTTAATATGAAATCTAGCCCTGTTTTAACATTCATATTGTGGGAGCGACTAGAAGTCAATCAATTTGAGAATACATTGTTTTGAGAATGATACAGATATAGAGTAAATGACAGTCCTTGTTCCAAATTATTTACCGTATAGAAGAAAGGACTGGTCTGTCTAATGTTCTTGTCTGTAGGAAAATAAATAAAGTCTCAGTAAGGTGATCTGAAATTGGAAATGAAAATGAAATGTTTTCACAAGAAAGCATCCAGACCTATTTATTAAATAGCTACAGATTGCTAAATTTCAGCAAAATGTCTGTACATATAAAATACACCCTAGCACATTATGCTAACTGGACAAAAACACATGGAAATATATTTAACTTTTTCTGAAGGGAGAGGAAATTAAGATGTAAATCTGGAATGCCAAAGGGATGTGCACTAATTTCTAGAGCATTTGCCTAATCATATCTCAGTGCTGCTCCATGCTGAGAGTGCACAGAAGGTTGTATCAACTACTATTATCTGCAAAGCAAAAGTAGTTGAAAACTCTGACCAAGTCTAATTGTAAAAATTATTTAATCTCTGAAATCCTTAAAAATCCAAAAGTAATATCTCTGTGAAGATCACATCTATTATTAAAGAAAGGGTTTTCTTTAAGAAAATAAAATTGTATAACACTTTGCTACTTGCTGATGCCTAAGCAGCTAACAGAAGTGGACATTATGAAAGATCCAAAAGAACTGGATGCACTAGTTCCCTTTCACTCCACTTAAACTACAGTTGATGTAATTAAAAAAAAAAATAAAATCAGAAATTCTCTGCAGGAGAGAGATTCCTTTTCTAGGAAAGAAACAATGTTAAAGAGAGGGCTAAAATGACTTGTTAATATATTACAGCATGCCTATGGAACAGAGCAGTCCCCTCAGTCTCAGTGTAGTCAGGGTTGTTTCCACCTAACGCTTTTCAAAATAGTGCACATTCTTCATTCTTTTTAATTAATCACTCCCTTTTAAACTGAATAATTTGATTTTTCTGTTTCTTGATTTTGAAGTAACAGAGCATTTTGGAAAATCAGTGTGCTTACCTGATTCAGAAAAGAATACCTGGCATGCAGGTGCCAGGGAAAGTGGAGAGAATAATCCGTTATAATTCATCCCTGGTGTTATCATGCATCATCTCTACTAAGTATACAAATACTCTGTTCACTGCAGTTCTTTTTACAAAAGAGGCACAGAAAGCAGAGAACTTCTTACTGTATATGACCATGAAAAAAAAACAGATGCGAATATCATCAGGAACAAGGAAAAAGCTACTGCTTTAATTTTACTGAGAAAGATTATTTGCAAGAGCAGCCATTTGAATGGAAGAACTAGAAGGACTTTGTGTGATGGTAGAACTTTCAGATAATGGAGGAATTCCACATTTCTGAATACAGTTTACTCACAGGCAATGGAATTTCAAGATTTCCAGAGTATCTGTGCACCTAAAAAGGAGATAGACAGGATTGATACAACTTCTAGCTACTTGGACCTGATCTTGCACTCTTGGAAATGAATGGCAAAACACCTACTGACTTTTAGGCAGAAATAAAACCAGGAGCCATTGAAAACACATATTGATCCATATTCTACCCTGCTGGATGGCTCACTTTATTCCTCTTGAATAAGAATATAAAGAAGGCATTTATAAGTATTATGCCATCTGCTTAGAAGAACGAATAGATTTTTCATTTTAAAAATCCATTACTCAAGTATCTGGAGCTTCAAGAAAGCGAAATAATATAAAATACCGAACTAAAAAAGTTCATGGCCTTATTCTGTCATGATTTATATCCAGTGCATATTACTTGACTTTAGTGGGGTTGCCCAGACATATGTTAGGATAATTACAGGGGAAAGAATCTAATTGTAGTGTACAGTGCTGGTTTAAGCTGACAGATAACAGGTTGTTATGTATAAAACATGTGCGTACATAGAGTAACAACATGTTAAATATCTCATTACATCTTGATAGATAGATAGTGTTTGGAGGATGTAAATTAGAGTACCAATTATTCTGTTGCAGTGGTAATGAAGCATTAGCGTCTTTATTCACATGCATCTATATTTGTGCAGCTAACAATGACTCTCCTTAGGGAAGCAGATTGAATGGCTTGATGTTGACCTCCAAGCTATTGCTCCCACTTTTAAAATGTTGTGTGTTAAAGATGCATATGCATGGGAGGGAGGACACTAGTGATAGTGTAAGAAAACAGAACGGTATAAGCAGCATAGAGTGCTTTATTGTATAAGAAAACTAGGGAAGAAGGGACTTGAGGTAAATGAAAACAAGCTATGGGAAATGACATACAGAACAGTGTTTCAGACGGGAGAAATACCACAGAGAGCCAGGAAATTATCATCATATGTAACATCAGTATCGAACAGTGATTCACTGCTCTCTTTTTAAAAAGGTTTCCTTATGCATCTGCATTCCACAGTTATTTGTCAGTCTAACAAATACAAGAACAGAGATGAAATGTCACCAAATATATCAAGCTCTTGCCTTCTTCTGTACGTTGTGCTTTCACAAACTGCCAATCCAATCTACCAGATTTCCAGCTTGAAAGATGTAGCTTATTTCAGATCTTGTAGGAGCAGATATTGCCAGTAGCAGTGACGGGCTCATATTACGGCAAAAGCATGTTCAGGTTAGATAGAAGGACTAGATTTACTCGTGCTAAAATTTCCTTTGAAAGCTGGATGGCTGTTTTCCACAGATTTTGAAACTTTTTTTTTTTTACCTCTTATCTAAATAACTATTTTATCATGCCAATGAATCCCCTTTCATATTCTAATAAATAACTCAGACAACATTTTGAAACAACAGAAAATACTTTATGCCCTCAGAGAGGTCAGAAGACACAGTCTCATGGGCAACGAAGCCTAGTGAAAGCTGGAAAGTATCTATCTGGAGGACTGCAATGGTCATCTATTGGATTTACGTCATAAATGACAGAGAGAAAAGGACACAAGAAGAAAGATTAGTAGAGGAATCTCAAGGGCAAAAAGGAAGTTTTTACAACAGGATTAACTGAATGAAACACTAGAGGAAGAACATACACTGTACACCTTGGACAGAGACCCAGATAGGTCGGAGGAAGGGAATTATTGACATCGATAAGGAAGCCACCACTTTGAAAGACTCTGTAGGGTATGCTGAGAATTTCAACAAAACTAAGGCAATAACAAGGATTTTGAGGAAAGTAGGGCATTCAAATTCCTACCTTGCTTTTTCATTTCATTTGGAAATCAGACCTAAAGAGTATATCAAACAAGTATTAAAGAGATAAACACTGGGAAAGGATTCATACATCCTGGATGTATCAACCTCTTTTTTAATTTAAATAACATTTTGAAAATAAAAATATTCAATGTTTAAAATATCTGCAGCAATATGCAGAAATTACACCATAAAATTATTATAATAAAATTTGACACCAATTGGTATCTCAGAGTTCCTATATGACATTCAAAGAGGGAGGGTTAAAATAAACAGCAAGGTACAATGGAGTATAATATTAGAGATACATTGCACGTTTGCTCCCTTAAACTTGGTTTTTTAATATTCTTTAGCATCATTTTATCTATAATTATCAAGTGGGAGACTTCAAAGAGATGAGTGTATTACAGTGGATTTGTCTAGTCTTCCTTGGTTATTAAAAGAAATAAAATAAGGGAAATCATAGACAGATCATTAAATGCAATAACAAAGCAAGGGGAAAGATAAAGGAGAAGACGTCTGTTTCATGCAGGATTTATATTTAGTGCTGAGCGGTAGGGGTTTTTCCCCTGTAGTTCTGCAGATCGGGTCACTGGAGGAGGAAAGGATTATAGGAACATTTGCAGTGGGATGCAGTATTATTTAAGTTTGAAACTGGTGAATTGTGAAACATTGATGAAAATGAAGAGTGCTACAAATCACTGCTGTTGAACCCTTTTTGATCATAGTGACAATTGAAAAGAAACTAGCTACTTTCTAGAAATCTATTGCTACAGTTTGGCTTGAAAGCTCTTTTTGTGAGTCACTCCATCTCTTCTGTAAATAGTCATTATTAGAATGGCTTGAACCAACAGTGTTGATTCTGACAATTCTGAACTTTGTGAAAGTCCATATTTGAAATCAAAACTTCTCTGCCGCTTGGGATCATTTCAAATAATAAAAATATAAAGATTTCTTCATGTGTTAATGTTTTGCAAAGTCAGTATTAATGTGTTGGTTTTGCGTGGCAAGGTTTTGGTAGCGGGGGGGCTACAGGGGTGGCTTCTGTGAGAAGCTGCTAGAAGCTTCCCCTGTGTCTGACAGAGCCAATGCCAGCCGGCTCCAAGACGGACCCGCTGCTGGCCAAGGCCAAGCCAATCAGCGCCTCTGTGATAACATATTTAAGAAAGACAAAAACAGTTAGAGAGCGCTTTTGCAGCCAGAGAGAGGAGTGAGAAGATGTAAGAACATCTGCAGACACCGAGGTCAGTGAAGAAGGAGGGGGAGGAGGTGCTCCAGGCGCCAGAGCAGAGATCCCCCTGCAGCCCGTGGTGAAGACCATGGTGAAGCAGGCTGTCCCCCTGCAGCCCATGGAGGGAGGATGAGGGGCTGTAGCGATTCCACCTGCAGCCCGTGGAGGACCCCACGCCGGAGCAGGTGGAGACACCTGAAGGAGGCTGTGACCCCGTGGGAAGCCCGCGCTGGAGCAAGCTCCTGGCAGGACCTGTGGATCCGTGGAGAGAGGAGCTCACGCCAGAGCAGGTTTGCTGACAGGACTTGTGACCCCGTGGGGGACCCACGCTGGAGCAGTTTGCTCCTGAAGGTCTGCACCCCGTGGAGGAGACTTACGTTGGAGAAGGCCGTGAAGGACTGTCTCCCGTGAGAGGGACCCCACGCTGGAGCGGGGGAACAACGAGTCCTCCCCCTGAGGATGAAGAAGCGGCAGAAACACCGCATGATGAACTGACCGTAACCCCCACTCCCCGTCCCCCTGTGCCGCTGGGGGGGGCGGAGGTTGAAGCCGGGAGTGAAGTTGAGCCCGGGAAGATGGGAGGGGTGGGGGGAGGTGTTTTTAAGATTTGGTTTTATTTCTCATTCCTCTACTCTGTTTTGCTTAGTAATAAATAAGATGAATTCCCTCTCTAAGTTCGGTCTGTTTTGCTCGTGATGATAATTAGAGAATGATCTCTCCCTGTCCTTATCTCGACCCGTAAGTTTTTTTTTCATTGTACCTTTTCTCCCCTGTCTAATGAAAGAGGGGAGTGATAGAGCGGCTCTGGTGGGCACCTGGCCCTCAGCCAGGGTCAACCCACCACAGTCTTTTTTTTTTGAAGAGCAACAGGTGCCGATTGCTACTACAACTGTGCACCGGCAGCAATACCGCACCAACAGAGACTCCCTGGTTCCCATCCACAAACTAATTCATCAACTGGAGGGTCAGGGAGTGATCAGCAGAACCCACTCACCCTTTAACAGTCCCATATGGCCAGTGCGGAAGTCCAATGGCGAGTGGAGGCTGACGGTAGACTATCGTGGCCTGAATGAAGTCGCACCGCCCATGAGTGATGCCGTGCCGGATATGCTGGAACTTCAATATGAACTGGTGTCAAAGAAGGCAGCCAAATGGTATGCCACAATTGATATAGCTAATGCATTTTTCTCGATCCCTTTGGCAGCAGAGTGCAGGCCGCAGTTTGCCTTCACTTGGAGGGGCGTCCAGTACACCTGGAATCGACTGCCCCAGGGGTGGAAACACAGCCCCACCATCTGCCATGGACTGATCCAGACTGCACTGGAAAAGGGTGAAGCCCCAGAGCACCTGCAATACATTGATGACATCATTGTATGGGGCAACTCAGCAGAGGAAGTTTCTGAGAAAGGGAAGAAAATAATCCAAATCCTGCTGCAGGCTGGCTTTGCCATAAAACGAAGTAAGGTGAAGGGGCCTGCGCAGGAAATCCAATTTTTAGGCATAAGGTGGCATGATGGGCGGCATCAAATCCCTATGGATATTATCAACAAAATAGCAGCCATGTCCCCACCAACCAACAAAAAGGAGACACAGGCCTTCCTAGGTGTTGTGGGTTTCTGGCGAATGCACATTCCGAATTACAGTTTGATAGTAAGCCCTCTCTACCATGTAACCCGGAAGAAGAATGATTTCAAATGGGGCCCTGAGCAACGACAAGCTTTCGAACAGATTAAACAAGAAATAGTTCATGCTGTAGCTCTTGGGCCAGTCCGGGCAGGACCAGATGTAAAAAATGTGCTGTACACCGCAGCCGGGGAGAATGGCCCTACCTGGAGTCTCTGGCAGAAAGCACCAGGGGAGACTCGAGGTCGACCCCTGGGGTTTTGGAGCCGGGGATATAGAGGATCCGAGGCCCGCTACACTCCAACAGAAAAGGAGATATTGGCAGCCTACGAAGGGGTTCGAGCTGCTTCAGAAGTGATTGGCACTGAAGCACAGCTCCTCTTGGCACCCCGACTGCCAGTGCTGGGTTGGATGTTCAAAGAGAGGGCTCCTTCTACACATCATGCAACCGATGCTACGTGGAGTAAGTGGGTTGCACTGATCACACAACGGGCTAGAATAGGAAGCCCCAATCGTCCAGGGATTCTGGAAGTGATCACAGACTGGCCAGAAGGGAAAGATTTCGGAATGTCGCCAGAGGAGGAGGTGACACGTGCTGAAGAAGCCCCACCGTATAATAAACTAACAGAAGATGAGAAACCATATGCCCTCTTCACTGATGGGTCCTGTCGCATTGTGGGAAAGCATCGAAGGTGGAAGGCTGCTGTATGGAGTCCTACACGGCGAGTTGCGGAAGCTGCTGAAGGAGAAGGTGAATCGAGCCAGTTTGCAGAGGTGAAAGCCATCCAGCTGGCTTTAGATATTGCTGAAAGAGAAAAGTGGCCAACGCTGTACCTCTACACTGACTCATGGATGGTGGCCAATGCCCTGTGGGGGTGGTTACAGCAGTGGAAGCGGAGCAACTGGCAGCGTAGAGGCAAACCCATCTGGGCTGCCCCACTGTGGCAAGATATTGCTGCCCGGCTAGAGAAGCTGGTTGTAAAGGTACGTCATGTAGATGCCCACGTACCCAAGAGTCGGGCCACTGAGGAACATCAGAACAACCAGCAGGTAGATCAGGCTGCCAAGATTGAAGTGGCTCAGGTGGATTTGGACTGGCAGCGTAAGGGTGAATTTCTAGCTCGGTGGGCCCATGACACTTCAGGTCATCAAGGAAGAGATGCGACATATAGATGGGCCCGTGATCGAGGGGTGGACTTGAGCATGGACGCCATCTCACAGGTCATCCATCAATGTGAAACGTGTGCCGCAATCAAGCAAGCCAAGCGGGTAAAGCCTCTGTGGTATGGAGGCCGATGGCTGAAATATAAATATGGGGAAGCATGGCAAATCGACTACATCACGCTCCCACAAACCCGCCAAGGCAAGCGTTATGTCCTCACAATGGTGGAAGCAACCACTGGGTGGCTAGAAACATATCCTGTGCCCCATGCCACTGCCCGGAACACTATTCTGGGTCTTGAAAAGCAAGTCCTGTGGCGACATGGCACCCCAGAGAGAATTGAGTCAGACAACGGGACTCATTTTCGGAACAACCTCATAGACACCTGGGCCAAAGAGCATGGTATTGAGTGGGTGTATCACATCCCCTATCATGCGCCAGCCTCTGGGAAAGCTGAAAGGTGTAATGGGCTGCTAAAAACCACCCTGAGGGCAATGGGTGGTGGGACTCTCAAACACTGGGATACGCATTTAGCAAAGGCCACCTGGTTAGTTAACACTAGGGGATCTGCCAATCGAGCTGGCCCTGCCCAGTCAAAATTCCCACGCCCAGTAGAAGGAGATAAAGTTCCTGTAGTGCACATGAAAAATACGTTGGGTAAAACAGTTTGGGTTATCCCTGCTTCAGGCAAAGGCAAGCCCATCTGCGGGATTGCTTTTGCTCAGGGACCAGGGTGCACTTGGTGGGTGATGAGAAAAGATGGGGAAGTCCGGTGTGTACCCCAAGGGGATTTGATTTTGGGTGAAAATAGCCAATAAATTAAATTGCATGATATTAATAGCGATATACTGTATCAATGGTATGACCATAAGAATCACCCAAAACTAATGAAGGATGAACTTTGAAACTGAACAAAGTGCCACGATGATGGAACTAGAACTGCCTTCAACTGGTGCCCAGAAACTTCATCGAAAAATCACATCTTTGGCATCCAGACTGTGAGCATGGACCATACCAGATACACCGGCTGTGAAGACTCCGGATGCAGCGTGCAACAATCCAGCTGCACGCACCATTGCTCCTGCTCTGAGAGACTGTAATGGCAGATGGAACCCAAAACCCTGGACTAAATGAACTCGACAGACATTTTAGAGCGATAGCCCATAGAGTAAGGCAATGAGTTCTGTAAAATAATCTGGGCATGACGTAGATGGTATGGAATAAGGGGTGGATAATGATCTTATGTAGCATGATCTTACGAAATGCACAGAAAATAATCTACTGTGTGTGGAGTAAAACAAAACACTCAATATTATATGTTTTATTTTAGAGTGGGTTACTCCAAAGTAGTTCCATCTCTGGCTAGGAAAAGAACCTGAAAATAAAAATCCTAAATATTTAGTCCCTAATCAGTCAATCCCAGGAAAAGCCTTTCCACAATCTGCATATTTAGGCATGAGCTACAAATGGAGAATATATTCATTTTAAATAACCCAGTGCCTAGCTTAAGATAAGGTCATGCAAAAAAATTTTGATTTCTGCTCAGAATCCCAACTCCAAAAGAATGTGATCAGAAATAGGTCAGGCAGGAGGGGCAGACAGACTATCCCAAGGATCTGCTTGCTGCTCTCCAGCTCAGGCCACTCCATCTCCCAGAAGCAGTTGCCATCTCTTTCAAGAAAATTAGTGAGGGTTGATTAATGGGTGTCCAGAATATATATAGCACGGGGGCCTGTGTGAGTCTTCCATGTGCCCACAGCAACTCCAAGCTCTCCAGGAGAAACTGGAGACAGTGGTCTTGTTGCAAACATCCTTAAAGCCTCCTTTGCTAGCCTCTGTCTTCTTGGGCAATCTCCAAGAGGGTCCAATTGCTTGTGCACCTCCTCAGGTGTGTCTGTGAAGGAAACACAGCAAAAAAAAGGACTGGCCCTGTATAACATCTGAAGATACACCTGTACACTGAACTGTAGCCGGTTACAGCTCTGTTTGCATGTCGTTGGCAACAATGCTCTTCCTTGCAGACCTTATTGCAGGAAGGCCGCTGCCAGGAGATCTGGGGAGTAGGCCCCCTGTGTGGGCCCACAGGACAAAGGAGGGTGGTGGGTGGTGAGTGCATGTGTAGCCTTGTGTCAGTTGCCAGGGCCAGGATTCTTGAAGGAGGTGTATCCACTGGGGCGTGTGTTTGCCACGAATAGTGTGTACAGTGAGAGGGCAAGTGTCCTCTCTGGGACACTAGCTGGTTCCTCTGCAGATACATTCCCAGTGCTGCTGTTTTCTTGGCTCAAGTCACTATATGGGACTGTCAGCCAAGATAACAGGTCACTCTTCCCCAAGACAGAGAGGTTGGTATGAACACAAACAGTTAGGTAGCATGGTTATCACTGTATGTGGTGAAAATTAGATACTGACCCAACTAGCAGAAGCAAGAAGCAAGCAAGAAATAATGTTTACCGTATGACCAGTACATTGAAGCTAATATATTTTAAAAAGAAGTTTATAAAACACCATCACTCTTCACTCATTATGTACATTAAAAGTTGGCATGTATTTTTAACTTTATTTTGATTTATGACTTAATATGTATTTGATAAAATTGTCTTTCATCTGCTCATTGACTACATAGATTTTACAAGGATCTTCTGGAGCTACTACATCTAGTAACATCTGCTTCAGTAATGCAAACATCCAGCTTTTTGCAGTCATAGTGGTGAATTAAATGCTAATAGGATCGATATTGGCAAAGATATAAAAAAAAAATAAAAATATGTGGAGCTCAGAAGTGATCACACCAGTTTAAAATAACACATCTTTAATGGGATATTTGGACAAATTGGAATCTGTGATTAATCTATTTGCATTTTAAAAGTTTTCTAGTTCACAAGAGCTTTTGAAATGCCCTACATAATTACCCTAATGATTTATTAATGAACAAGAACAAGGCTTAGAAGAGAAGGTGGTACCTTTATACACAGTGATGTGGCTGGATATATCGACCCTGAGAGACCCAAGTTCTCATTGAGAAGCCACTGATCTCGATCTAAGCACAGTTTGAGAACTGTTGCTGTGAGTTAAAATGACTCTGTTAGTCAGACTGGGGCTTGAGTCTAGCTTGACAGAAAAAGGCACTTGGAGTATAAGGAGCAAGAGGAAATGTTAGAAGGGAACGGGTGAGAATGTTGATAACTCCAGTAAAGTCAGAAGGATGGGCAGGTAATGATGAGACACAGAGGATTTAGTAGGAGGTGAGGACCATATGTGCCATCAGACTAATAACACTGCAGAATCCATGATTTTTGGACCAGACACCTCTTCCTTTCTTAGTAAATGAGATTTCCTAATATACTCATTGATAGATAATAATAATGAGCAGCACAAATACTTTATATATGCTAATTTTCTTGCTTTCTTAATATTTTCTATTACCTCATACAGATAGATATTAGAAGTAGAGATGAATAGACAGACACAGATAGACCTATCTAGGTATAGCATATTATCTATAGTAGCTACACTACATTAAAAAAAAAGCTTTGCCAGTGTGACATTTCAAAGGCTTTGATTTTCTTTCTGTAACTAAATTGCCTACGATTTATCTCTATAAGCTTCTGCAGAAAAATACTCAGCTTTCTATCAGACTGAATCTTCACTTGGTCTGAGATGCTGCAGGTTTTCAAACTTTATAAAACAACTGGTAAGCAAAGCATTCTAACCTTCCAATTTTTTACAGTAATTTTCCTTGCAACTTCAAGTTTTTTCATCAAGTAGCGGAGCCAATGTCTAAACTGAGGTACTATAGAGGTGCCTCCTGGACAGAAAACACAACTGCTTATTGTTAGAAATATTGCTAGAGAAAAGGAGAAGGAACCTGTTGTTAGAAGCCAGAAGTCACAAACAATGCATATTGGTCCATAAAAGCAAAGAGAAGAATGACTTTAAGAACGTAGTGACAGAAGGAAAGGTGGCCGTTCACGGGCCAATGGGGTTTGCCTCAGAGCACCGAGAGGTCCACTGCTCACGATTTGAAAGGGGCAATACATTAAGAATGTTTCCAAAAACCGCTGTATGATTCTGCCAACATCCAGACATGAATTTCAATTCCACTTACTTTAGTAAATAAGAAGCTCTTGAGTCACAGTGGTGGATGCTGAGAGAATATTCTGGAGGTATAAACTGTATATTTACCATGTCTTTACATCTTCTCCGGGCATCTGCCAGCAGCTGTGGTCAGAGAGCACAGCCCCTCGCTGAGAGCTGTTGTGGCTCTCCTCACCGTTCTAGGTACTTGTCTGATTGATTTTGCAGGTTGAGTTGATAGAGGAAGCAGATTTAGAGGGTAAGAGGTTAATAGAGGCACATGGGAATGGATTTTTTAACCGAGAAAAGTACAGCGTTGGTTTCCAAATATTGTGACTCTTTGTATAGCCATTATGGAGCCCCCTGATTCATACAAGGTTTCTGACAGATGAAACAGCCACAGCATTGTTAGTTCAGGACTTGCTGTGCTATGTGAACTGCATCATGCAATCACTTGTTAAGGATGTGATGGAGCTGGTGTTATGTTCACCAGTATTATTGAGCAATCTAATACTAATTAAAATTGTTTGTTATTGTTTCACAGTATTAAATTTTAATTAGAGTCCATACATCTCTCTTTTGACTACTGTAAAGTTAAATAATTAAATAATAATGTCTTAATGCCAGCTCACTGTATTTTCAGTAGCTTCAGCAAGATTTGAAACACACTGTTGAATGATACCAAAAAAAACCCTGTAATGAAATATAAAGATAATAGTCTTTATGTCAGAGTGCATTCCTCTTTTATGTTCTTTGCATTTTAAGCTTGCTTTTGTAATCTATCCTGTTCAATTATTTCTGAGTTCCTAATCAGGGTTACCTATCTCTTGTGTTTTATTGAATAACCCACAAAATTGTCCATTGTTTAACAATTAACCAAGCTCATTTCTACTTCTAGCAATAAACATTTAAGACTTCTGAGCTGATATTTGCCTCTGAGCTTTTAGAAACACGAATTTGTATAGCAAGTAAGTTTGCTAGCAGAAAATTCAGATTTCTTGCAGATATCTAGACAGAAGTGAAGAAACCACTTTGTTTCACAGGTGTTTCAAAAAAAGCAAGGTATTGCTTAGCCTTAAAGCCTTGTCACTCTAAATCTATTCTAAAAATGAAATAATGTTCTATTCAAAATGGAGGATTTATCAACAAACACATGGAAATTTACTGAAAGCTTCCAACTGTGGCAACTTGGCAAAGCAACACATTTTGGCATTTTATTCTCTCTGTACATATGTTTCGCTCACTTAAATGTCATTGAGAATTAGGATGCATATTCATCACGAGAGTCTACCACTTTAGGACCAGATTTGTCATCCTTTATCTAACAAGCAGTCCCATTGAAGTTAGTGGGTGTAATCCTGATTCTGAAATAGTTCAGAGGAGTCAGTAAGCACACATTTTCAATGTGGGTTTCTATCACACACTGTTTCCTAAGGAAAGAAAGTGTTTAAGTATAGTAATCTGATGTTGTGGCTCCATCTTGATTTCTTGAGTTTATTTACCTAAATTCCTTTGGAGTTTCACTTGGACAGCACTGTATTTCTCTTTGCTGTTCCCTTAGTCCAAGTAGTTTATACCATCGCCTCTGAGAACCCGCTGATTACTTGGGCTTATTTTCAATTATGAGAGGGGAATAAAAGAGAACCACAGGCTTTTTTTTTTTTTTTCCTTGCAAGTTTATAGCATTTTAATTAACCCTAAACCAGAAATCTTGCAATTTGCAACTGATGCACATGCTTTCTGCTGCTAAAAAGCAAAAATAATTTGTCTTTCGCATGATAATGAAAATACTAAAATAATAAAAATCTCCTTAAAAAGTAATTTTGCCAACTTTTTTCATGAGTAGGGATACTTCAGCTCCCCAAATTTGAATAGGCCAGTTTGTTCAAAGCCAGGCTCTGAACTTAGTGCCTGCTCTGTTAGCACCCGTTACACGGCAGTGTACAGACTGTGAGCAGCTACTATAGACTGATCCACTGCTTAGTTCTGCAGCAGCAGACCGGTCCTTCAAACTATATGGATTACTGATACAGTGTGAGAGGAACTGCTTAAATAAAAATTAGGATGTTTCTGACTTCCATTCAACAGTGGTAAACAAAAATATGTCTGCGTAAGACTCGTATAGATATTGAACTGTATTCTTAGTTGCTGACAATGAATGTGAGTGTAGCATGCTGGTTTAAACTCTCTCAGGAAAACTTAATCATCTGGCAAAAATGCATCAGTTTATATTTGTCAGTCTCCTTCACATCTTTATAGAAGAGTTCTTATAAATCTATGCTAGTACTATTTATTATGGAAGATAACACAACATATAAAAACCTGAGATTACAAGAAATTTTGCAGGCACCCTTTTTAATGAAATACTCCAATTTTTTCAGTCGTCTCATCTATCTGTCTGTTTAAATGCAACAAGTTTAAAAGTGCTTTGTTTTTCCCTCTCAGTTGCAAACAGATAAATGGAAATAAGTCACTATTTGCCATTAGATTATCAAGAAAAAAAAATGAACAGTTACTACAAATGAGGTAATATTCCTTATGCTAGTCAGTGCACTTGTACAGACTATTTCCAATTTTACCTGTAAATATTTTATCCATGGCCCTAGTAAAAACTTTTTCAGTGATACAATGGTGTGATGATCACTGGTGTGGTAATCTTTATTCAATGGAAACAACTCACGTATAAACTACTTAAAGTGAACTGCTATGCAGGTTTGTCGTTATTCCCACAGCGTAAGATTTTCAGGTAAAGAATAAGTTTCATTGCTTCCATATTTTGGATTCTTCTCCTTCCACAATGTAAAGCTGACATAATTGCCAGAAAACACTGAGTGCCTTTCTTTCTTTATGATACTTCAAGGGTAGGTAGACAACAGAAACAAAGATATTAACAACCCAGTGGATTTTGATAATGCAATGTACATGTTATATGAAGGTAGCCTAAATGCCGTAATCTCAGTTCTGTTCATTGGTAACCCCAGAGCGAAGAGCTCCTGTAAGAACTTCACAAAAACACATATAAAAATATTCCCATAGGGTGATAAATTTGTACTTTTTGATTTCTACTGTGATAATTTTAGCGAAACTTTTTCTGAATTGACAGAAGCAACTCTGACTTTAAGCTCCTTCTCCTTCAGATGTTACTGTAAGGCAGTATGTGACCTTTTAGGATATTTATGATGGGAACTGAACTACCTTTAAAATTATAATCCTTCAATAGTCAGCACATCCTTGCAAAGTTCAATATATTCATAAATAATGGAAGTTAATATTCCACTACAATACCTATGTAAATTATAAAGGCAGATATATACAGGCTGGAAATAAAAACACAATACTTTTTTTCCATTAGTATTACTTCAGGTTCAGAAGATAAAAAAATTGCAAGAATCATATTCAGAATAAAATTTGTACTCCTGATGCTAGTAACTTATTTTTTTCTTTTAAGAAAGTTCATTCTTGCATTTTCCAGTGTGATGATTTAGTCCTTTTGGCACTTACCCAAATTCAAAAGTAAAATAAAGCCTTGATGCTGCAGTAACATTTCCAGCCTCCTCTTTATCTCCATTGTATTGCAAATATTTATCCTTTGCTCTCATGCAGCCTCCCACTCAGAACAGTCTGCCAATCTTTTTAAAAGCTTAGGTCAGGAGATTCTTCTCAGCACAGCAAAGCTTTCTTGGAAATGCAGGAAAGGTCATACAACAATAAGAGTAGCATCAACATTTTGGCTACAGGCCTTCATACCTAAATGGTTATGACTGCTACTAGCGTAATCATTGGTTCAGTAATAGATGCTTACGGTGAGGACTGTAATTTAACCTTCTAAAACCAGTGGTGATTTTTCTAGGGAAGCTTTGTCTCGAGTAGGATTCAAAAAGGTATTGTTTGCATATATTAGTGAGCATGTATTAGCATGCTGGTTTTATCCTTTCTTTACAGAGTTGGGAACGGAGGTCCAGTGAGATTAAGGATCCCTATCAAACAAAGGACTTGGTTAACCAGAAGTAAAGGTCTGTAACTTCTAAGCAACTGCCCCTCCCTAAACTGTGTAAGGCATACTAGTTGCCAATATGTTGCATAGAGAACGTGAGGTATTTCATAATAAGATTTAGAACAACTAGTACAAAAAAAAATCAGCAGCATGTCTAAAACCAGCACATTAAAATGCCACAAGCTAGCACCAAGCAGTGAGAAAACAGTAATCAGTCTTGCCCCTTGGAGGAGCTGGGAAATAGATTCTTTCATTCCTTTCAAGACCGACTTTTTGTCTATTTCTTCTGAAACATTGCCCGAAGAGAAGGGGAGTTTTGGTCCACTTTTCAGATCCTACTGTGGATTTTCAGGGGAGGCTTCACCTCACAGCTGCTCGTCTGCAGTCTTCCCATAGTTCATGAAGAAAGAGGGAGGAGAGGCAGTTATTTCTGTCAGCAGATTCATCCTATTGTGTGATAGAAGACTAAGACAGACAGAAAACATTGTCACCAGAGACATCGGTTACATCTGGTGCAGCAGGGAAGATAAACCAAAGCTGAAAGAAGCTGTTTGCTGCACCTGAGAAAAGGTCTTGCCCAGTCAGCAGTAGAAAAGCTGAATTCATCCATACCCAGCCTTGCCCACAACAGTTACTCTTCTGTCACTTTTTTTTCTTTCTTTTTTTTTTTTCTTTTTTTTTCCCACGCAGGAGGGAGCAGTAGCCGGCACTGATCCGCCCCTGACACAGGTACTTGGAAGTCAGCAGAGGTTTGATTAGGAAACACGTATATGTCAAGATGGTTTCAGACTTCACTTGTCACAACACAATCCCCCTGCACTGCCAAAAATTGTAAGCCAGCAAGTCATGCTGGCAACGTGACTTCTCTCTAAACTCTCAAATGCGTTGTGAGAACGGTTCAGCCGTTTACGATTGTCCCGGTATCTTCAATATTAGGCACTCACATTCTCTTCTGTTGTTATTAAAAGAAGTTGGAAACTCAAGCAAAAGAAAGAAAGGTCCGAAGGAAAATAAATGAACATAACTGGATGTAGGTTAGAGCAGGCGGAGGAAAGGCGGAGGAGCTTTCATGGCCTGTTTATCAGAGGGCAACAGTGTCCAGGCTATTTCACCATGGCTTGGGGATGGACTGGTAAGCTTTTGGGGTGTTCAAAATCTTGAGGAATCCTTTTTCAAGGACTAGCTAGACACATGGGGTTTTTAGCTTTTCCTTTTCAAACACTCACCATGGATAGTTTTAACTAAGCGTAGAGCAGTCTGCGCATCACTCAAAAAAGCTTTTAGACAATGACTTCATTGCTCAGTTACGTTCTTGGGCACTGCCTATTTCAGACAAATTACTTTTCTAAAAGCCATTTCCTATGCTAGACTCAACCAAGTGCAATTTTAAAACTTCTTTAGGTTTTAAATATCCAATTTTATACACAGTGAAAATCTCTTCTCCTTTTGACCTTTCACACTATGCAGACAGGGGCAAGATTTCCTGCTTGAAGATTTTCCAGGAACTGCCATACCTTTTTCACCCCTCAAAGTTTAACTAGTGCCTTTTTAATGGATGTTAAAGAAATTTTCTGCTGTCTGAATTTAGGCACCAATCTTGAGCCTGCTCCATAAGGACAACTATTTAAAAACCAAAGTTTTAACATTTGTTTAAAAAAAAAAAAAAAAGCAGAACTGGATACACCTGTGTATTTGCCTTCCAAAGTGAATAATAAATGTGGTTAGCCCTGTAATATTCTACCACACAACACTAAAACTATCAGGTTTGTGCTTTTATGCAGGGGATATCCATCTCAGTCTCATAGCTCTCATTTGAGAAGATTTACTATTCAAAGAGATAGAAAAAAACCCCAAACTGTAAGGTTAATTGTATGTCCATAAGGAACATAAGTAAAAAATGTGAGGAATACATAACATTATGAGCCTTTATTCCAAGTAGAACATAATGCTTTCCTTTCTTTTTATTAAACTTTTCACTTCTTCATTTACATACTAGTCACTGCTCCAAGTTCGCTAAGGGCAGCAAAACAGAAAACCTCTTTGGTGCACCCAAAATTTTAAAAAGCTATTGGATTTCCATTAATGCAGAGTTATTAGCTATATTTCTTATTACTAAATTTTCTAAGAACTGCACCAAAACAGAGCTTTCTATTTTCTATTTTTGATGGCTTCTAGGAGTTTGGACAGGAGCATACATTTTCACTCCAATTTTTTGGGTGTTCCTGACATATTTTGTGCTCAGCCCCTCTGAAAATCTAGCCTTATGAATACATCTGCATGGCTGTGGGTAATGCCCCAGGAATGCTGTCAAAGCCAAAATTGGTTCCCGGCCACAGGAGATGAGATCTGGAGTACTCCCAGGGCCAGCTCTGGAGAGGATTTCCTATAATTATTAGGGAAAACCTTGATATATAGAGCACTCTTCAACAATATCCAAAACATAAAGCAGCTGCATGCAGTATGAAAGGGCTCTGAACCTCGAGCTGTCCCATCTACCCTCTGAACTCTGGTTTTCTTTGTAAAAGAGCCCTAATGGCACCTGCCACAAAGGTAGATAAGATTCCTGAGTCCTGGGAAAGGCAAGATTCAAGGCAAGCCTCTCAGAAGCTCTTTGACGGGACTAGTATGGACATCAGCAGAGTGTCACCAGTTCAAACCATTCCACAATTTAGCCTGTAAGTAAGTGCCACAATTTTTCTATACGCTTGGTATAATGCTGCCTGCCACCATTGAATCTTGTGAGAGTTAATGATTGTAAAGCTCTTTGGAGCTTTAGAAACTTAAAAAGCTTTTAGAAGAGGAGAAAAAAACAAAACAAAACAAAAACCAGACAACTTTCTCTTTGCAGAAGGGAAAACTTAAAATCTTCACTCATTTTTTGAAGGTGTCTGGACGGATGCATCTCTTGAAGCAAATGTACTGGAACTAATACATAATGGCTGACTGACATTCAACCCACGACTCTTCAGTGTTAGTTAGCCTAGATTCCCTAAGCCTTTGATTGCACCTAACTCTGGGCATAATTGCATGAATTCTTTAAGCTTTTGGGTTGTTTTTAACAATTGTTGGTGATTTTTCTATTTGTTCTTTCAAAGTGGCCACAAAGTGTTATATTTGCAAGTTCATCGTACAATAAAAAGATTTGTCAGTCTACCTTGCGCTTTCTTCCATTGGCTTCTGGATGCTTTTTTCTTTCCAGCTTCACTGTTTTATTAGTATCATAAATATTCTTATTTGTTTCACCAAACTCTTCATAGCTAAAGCCTAAACCGAAGCAGAGACATTCTGAAAACATAATTAGTCTGAACAACTTAAAATGTGTGAGCTTCCATGGGTTAAGTCAATATCTTACATGCGTTGTACTCATTTTTCAAATCCAAACAGCATGAGCACTTTGTTAGGATTTTCTTAGGTTTTGGTTAGAGTATCTTCAGGTATACAAGAAAGACAAAGAATAGCCAAGAATACAATTAAAAAAATATATATATATATCATTAAGTGTACATCGAAAGTTTTCTCAATTTCTTGAGCAATTCTTTTCTCCCTTCTTCCTTTGGAGAAGGATCAATCAGGAGCCCATTTTTTGCTGAAAGCTAAAACAAGGCAGAGTGTTCCCTACCACTTGCTGCTATGCTTTAGTACAAGAAGGAGTGCCTATTTCTTTTGTTCTTCATTACATTCATTCTGCATCATTTTCAGATGCAGTTGAACCATCTTAAAACTCCAATTCAAACAGCAGAATCGCTGTCTGGAGGTGGGCGCTGAACATCTTTTACATAGAGCCTGTCCTTCGTGGCCCTAATGACTCCACAATAACTGACTTGTGATTTACATTCTTCTATGAGCTAATATGAGGGGAGAAGCTTAATATGGTCACTGTCCAAAATACTACAGCTCCAGAATATGCATCTGTTCATAGATAGCAATCATAGTGACTTAGAGGCACACCTATTCATCTTTGCTATCAGTAATCCCACATGATATATCAAAACCTCCTGTGCAAAGTGAAATATCAGGTTACAAAGTTGCTCTGATGTGAAGACAAAAGGCCTGATTCTTCTTTTGGACTTGTTTAAAGTAAGTCTGTTGAATACCGCACTTGAATTCCAAAAAATAAGCTCAGTTTTCCTTTCACAACCATTTTCTATCATTTGCTGTTACTTAGTGTCACAATTTAAAATACATTCTCAGGCAAACAGTAGAAACAATCAAAGAAACAACTGCCACAATACTTCCCTCAAGAAATTACTTCTGTCTAGAAACAACTTTATTAGTTTGCATTAATTTGCTACACTTATTCATTCTTAAACCCACATATTTAAATATAATTATCTGCTGAGAACCTCACAGTACAATCAACATTAGTCACCAAGAGTTGCTTTTTTTTGCAATGAATAAGTTAACTTGGTACTTTAAGTGAAGGCAAAGACGACTAAATTCATTTAGATCATTTCACATCAGGGAGAAATTCTTCATACTGCACAAGCTTATATAAAAACAAAACTGTTTAGTTTCTCTGCAAAATTACCAGATCATCTGATAAAATTTAGAGAAACAGAGTTAGAGGCAGGGTCTATTCCTCCTGTGCTACGATCAACACAAGACTAGAGTGCTAAATGGACAAAGTGGTTTCAAACCAGTGCTATGACTTTGACGTGTTTATGACTCCCCATTACTTAGTAACCCCTGGAATGACCAGAGAGGCTGCACTACGGCCACCCAGCCACTGTTTCACAGCCACGGCTCCTTGGTCAGCAGCCTACAATGACTTTGTCCAGCACAAGGGCTGACCTAACACCTTTCCTTTAAAACATAAGACTTTTCTGTGCTCTGTGTGGAACCCTCCACCTTACGCTACCCTTCCACTATGATTTCCCTGCTCAACACAACACTTGCTTTAAAGACCTGACCTCCCAAGTATCTCTCTTATCTAGAAGAAAATATAGTTTTGTAATTAGAAGGAAACAAAATGATAGCAGGGAAAGAAAAGCAGGAAGAAGATCTAAGGAAAGATAATAGAAAAAGTAGAAACTTTCATTAGAGTGCAAGAATCGCATATGCAAAGTAAATTGTTCAGCAAGTGTATCAACAAGCACCATCTGTGGATACTGACTTGCTAATCGTTTGTAAATGAAAAGAGATAATTCTGCAAAAAAAACCCAGGAGAATGGGGGGGGGGGGGGGGGGGGGGGGGGGGGATAGGGATGGGTGTGGAGGGTGTTGTCATTATGTAACCAATTAATTTGGACCTTCCATAACACATTCCGCTCAAAAAGACAGAGACCATTTAGGATAAACTCCTACAGAGTTTACCTGGAAGTACCATAAACCAGAGAACCTGTTCTATAAAATTGGGAGATTTTCCAACTGTGCTTCTCAAAGCAAAACCAAAAGAACAACAAAAATTACTTATTAGAAAAACAAGCTACAAGCATATGCAAAACCAAACAAGCTGTCACAAAGCTTGAACATTGCCTTTCTTCTTTGCTTACCAAGGATCACACACTTTCTGTGAAACACACAGAGATTCTGAATGCCTGAAAACTACAGTCAAAGCAAACCTACCATTACAAAACCAGATGACAGTCCTGTTTGGTGTGGGTTGGGAAATCAAAAGTTTCCTCTCAGGATGCCCGTACATTTAAGTGAACAAAATGTCATTCTTGTCATCTCAAGTTAAAATTTGGGGTCGTTCTTTTTTTTCCTCTCCAAAATGGGATGGAACACTTCTTTGTAAAATCAACAGCAAACGAGGATAGGCCGTGAAAAAAAATCCAGAGAGATTCTCCAGTTTCAGTAACTCAGCATCATCCGGACTATGACATGGAAAGATGTAACTGTTAAAACTGCTGTATAACACATCTTCAAACAAAAGAATGTTTTGAAGTAGTTGAAAATGCTAATTGCTTTTCAGTTTAATCAAAACAAAAAATATGGAAGAATAAGATTTTACCTGAAGTCACAGGCTGTATTTCCCAAGCTGATAAGAAACAAAACCAATCTGAGCATAAAATCAGTTTTCTGTATATCCACACACTATTAAAACCAAAGAAAATACAGTAAATAAAGGGAAAATACCGTGATAGCTACAAGCAGCTTAAATTTAAACCACAGTGTGCCACTGGAAGTGCTTAGATTGTACAATGGACTTACCTTGTTCAGCATTTCTAATTTTGAAATTAGGATCTAGCATTTTAACACCAACTTGTATCAGAATGTTTGAGCCATGTATTTACAAGATATGCTGCAAACAATGTTTAAAAACTGGAAGACAAATCATTAGCAGACCACAGCATAATCTAATGCATTTCCTTTCTCAGTATCATTATCAACGTGATCCTCCAAAATGTCTACACGTAGTAAAAGTTCCTGTGTGACTGCTATTTGGAAAGCAGACAGCGAAATGCAAGTAAACGTTTTTATGAATACCATCAGCCTGAGTGGCTGGTACATGTTAAGCAGCAACCTTAAGGAATAACTGTTATAAAGGATGGCTATGTAATTAAGGCTAAATTGAGATCAGGTGACTGGTACTTTTTTCCTTTTTCTTTTTGCTGAGCTATACAATAGCTTATAAATATTCAATCTTGATAAAATACCTGAATGAAAGAGATAACTAAGAGTGTGCTACCTCTTAGATAACAAAAACAGTCTCGTTATGACATGCCTGAACATTTTGTTTCGCTGACAACCTTAGAGAATCTATTGCAAAATCCAGAAAGGAGTGAATTGTATTAATACTTAAAATGAAATTAAATGAATTTTCTATACGTCTTAGAAAACCAGTTATTGCCACTGTCAAGCTGAGCAGGAGAGTGTATGTATAGCCTGGTTCCAGTGGCTAAGTAGCAAAATGTGTTTTTCTTTCACACAAGAGAAGACTTGATTATTCTAAAGTTCTGTACTTCGCAGAAGATAAGTACCTGAATTACAGTCCAGCGGTGCTCTAGGAGTGTAACACCGTAGTGTTTGACAAACAAGTTTAACCTTCATTGACTAGCAACAGAGTTACATCAATAAGCAGCCGAGGTTGCCAAGACTGGTTAGGCTTGTCACGCTGACACAGACCATCGCTTTCTGCTACCCAAAACTCACTACGGCCAAGGACAGATGAAAAGATGCTTTAGCGTCTAGTGCCATCAGCTTGAAATGGCACTTGTTTTCTAGTCAGAAAAAAATGACTTGAAAGAAAAAAAGAGTTTTGAACTGCTTTGTAGTGTAGGGAGCTTTTACCACATTTGGACAGGTGTTTAAAAAGGTGTAAGAGCCACTGGTAGCTCATGTTGGTACATCAGCTAACGTTATTACCTCCGTCTTACATTTGAGGCTTTGGGGGAAGAGGAAAGACTTGCCTGTGACTCACAAGCAGGAATATTTACTGTGATTAAACATTTTTTGAATAATGAAATTAGAATTCTGCCTACCCCTAACATTAATGCTATATTGGCTGAAGTGTCTTGGTACTCCCATAATTTGACTACTGTATACAACTTGATTAGACAAGGCCTTGCATTGAAAGATCTACAATCTTGTGTTGTATCAAATGACTTGCACCTGCAAAATGAGTAGTTAGATTTCAGTATGACTAGTGAATTGATCAGATGTATCACTTCTGGATGCTAACTAGAGCAGGTGATACTAAAACTTCTAAACTCTACTAAACATGCTCACCAGGCCATCTTTATTTTGCTTTCTCTAATGCCTAGGATATTTGTAATACACTCAGCCCTCAAGTTTGTATCTTCGTAAACAGCAGACACAAAAAAATCACAAGGAACATGATGTGGGCAGCTGGTTGAGTCTAGAAAGAGTGAATGGAAAGAAGAAAAGGAAAACTGTATTTAGATTTAATTAAAAATCATTTACACTTCTAAGTAAAGAATTTGAAAGTTGATTCATCTGTCATTCATCTACAAATCTTGGGGATTTTTTCTTCTGAACTAGGAGATAGCATTTTACTCCCAGAATAGTTTCAGATGAAAAATAGAGACATTTAAGAGTAACCTGACAGAAATGAGTCAGTAGCTACACAATTACATTTGGCCACCGGTGGCAATGTGACAGAAGTAAAAAAAGACTGGAGAAGCAAAACATAATTTTTCAAAACATCTGAAAATGTTAAAGGCTCTATACTATACAGGGCTTTGCATCCCTAAAGCTCATACTAGGCAGTCTGTCACAAGGTTTCTTCATGTAACATATGCAATCTTTGTAAAGAAATTTGCAGCATAGCCGCAGTCTCACCCTTTGCAGTGAGTCTGTGGAACCGGTGCCTGGTCTGCTTACCATGAACGTATCAATAAACCAGATAAAACGCCCTACCCAGGTGGAGACAGGAGGCAGTCATGGGTTCAGCAAGCTAAAACCCAAGGAGCTAAAACTTTTCAGCTTTCACACTCTCGGACTCATCAGTAACAATCTGCACAACCCGTGTCTGCCTAAATGATTACGTCAGAGAGGAAATCACCATTCAGTACCCCAGAGCGTTGGCAAGCCTTCTCCAGAGAGCTGTCAGGAATAGCCACATTTACACTTGAAATTCAAACTCCAGAGATATTCCAGTAGTGCATGAAGAAAGTCTTTCAGATTGCGCAGTCTCTAGGTAGTGTTAGTGATATCCTAAACCTCCAGTTTTAAAGGCTTAGGTACTCTTACCTTAGGTACTCTAGCTAACAGACACTGGGCAATTAGAAAGGTATCCGATTATCAAGTAAACCTAGGACAGCACTTCTGTTTGCTCTGCTTGTTTACTTGCTCTCAGTAGTCTGGATGGCATCCTGGCATCAAATCTTGCTCAATAAACGCCAATGTGTGTGTTTGCGTGACCGTGAGGGGGGAGTTACTCTAGCTACTACCCTCGCCTCGTATTTTGAGTGCAAAGTGCAGTGAGGTGAAATAGGCAAACCCAGGTTACTCCACCTCCATGAAGGCAGCAAATCTAAATAAAGCTGAATATGTGGAGACTTTTGAAGGTTCTGTGTTTGCAGAAATATCACAGACATAAGCTGGTAGTATCTCTGCCAAGATGCTTAGGGCCAATGTGAGGGCTGGCACAAACAAACGTTGGGTGTCAGGGATATTTCCTCTCTGGCAAACATAAGCCGGAGCAACAAGCAGAGGAGTTATTTACTCCTCCTGCTTTGAGCAAGTCCAAACAAAACTCCCGATTTGTTGAATACTGTGCAGAAAGTGAAACCAAAATGTAGTTCCGTGCTTCTGCAGTGAAATACTTACTATTTTCACTGTATTTCCTTACACAAACATCACTCCTAGAAACAGAGCCAACGTAGAACAGAGCAACACTTGTGTCCTGGCCTCCAGTTCTCTGGCCAACATAAAGCAGAAAGTTTTGGTAGTCTTCCAGAATATAAAACACAACGCAGTGCTCAATATTATGTGTGCTAATAGGCAAAAACTGAGTAGAAGCTCACAGAACCGCATGCAGCAATAACAGCTTTCCAGAGCTGTTCACTGAAGGTCGGTGTGCCAGCTGTGAGTATTGAACATGAGCAACTGGGTGAAATGTCTGGTCTTCCCGGAGAGCAGGAGCACACTACATTTGCGCTAACTCTAATTAAAAGACTGGGAGGTGCTACATGCCAGTGACGAAGCTGGTGACAGACACGAGCAGTTTTATATAATCAGACTGCCGCGCTCTATTTCGCGCAAAATAACCCTCTGTACAGTGGGCTATATGGGAAAGGGACATGGGAAGACAAGATGGAAAAAAACAAGGAGGCCCAGTTAAGGGGCACGGTTTTCTTTATTTTGTCACTTAGTGGTATTTTACATTTCAGCATTAGGCACAGGCGGCTGAGTCGCGCAAGGAGCTGTCAGAGCCATGCAGCAAATTGTCAACTCACCTGCAGCAGCAACAGCAATTTTACACTTCTTTGGGGTAAATGTTAGCATCTGGTAGGACCACATTAGCAAACAATGGCCGTAGGTTTTCAATATGCTCATGTGTGTGTAAAAACGGGTGTTATAATACTTTTAAGTGGACAGTTAGGAGCTTGGGGGAAAGGCATAAATCCCCAAATGTGTACACTTGGACTTTCAGTTTCAATGGGAACTTTCTCTGGCGGCAAACTGCAGGAGCAAGAAATTCTTGTGTTATTTATTAGCATGAAGTTTTCCAATTTTTTTTGTGTGTTTGTTTTCTTATTCAGTGTGGAATAAGAGCCTTAAATTATGATATTGAACCTTTGAAATGGCCTTGAAATCACAGGACTTCAACAGTGCACACAGGGCAAAATGCATCTGCCAAACTTTCTATTTTTATCTCTTTAAAGCTATTTTAATACCACTTCACTTGGGAAAGAAAACAGAGTGCCTTTTACTGCTAATAATATATTATTCTGCTCTTTTGATCCTTATGTTTTGCTTTCTAATTACCTAAATGTCATGCAGGCCTAATAAATTGGATAAAGGGTATTGATTACGCCTCTGGTTTTTGTAGTCAAACCATTGAGTCATTTAATCTGCATTGTATACTTAGGAAGATAATCAGTTATTAAAATTGAAAGGAGGCAGACAAAATTAAACTGAAGAGTATTTCAGCAAATGAGTCCATATCTAGTATATAAGATTTTCATTCAGTTGTGTTGCAAAATAGTAAGCATTGGAAATTATTGGAGACCTTGAGGAGATGCTGGTTTCATGCTTTATCTGCCTTGCAAATCAAGTAAATAAATGGTTTCTCAAGCTTCGTAGGGTTTTGCCATTTTTTTAAAACAAAACAAAACAACAACAAAACAAAACAAAACAACAACAAAAAAGCACAAGACTTGGAGTTGTCAATATGAATGGATACATATTTAATTTTCTCAAAATGGAATCTGAGATAGAACAAGGCGAGAGGAAGATAGAGGCAGTCATATATTTTACCACTGCCTTTGCTATGTAAATACCCAGTGGCTGTGCCCATGTGCAAATCGATGGTGTTAGTGGGGCCGAGCCGCCAGCACTGCTGCAGGTACGAGGGGTGCCCGAGCCCTGCAGGGCCAGCGCCCAGCGCCCAAAGCCAGAGTACCATGGCCGGGGTGCCTGCTCCTTCACCGCGGGGGCAAGGTGCTGGTGGTCTGAGGAAAAACGCTTGGGCGCGTGGGGCCACGCAGAGGCTTCCCCTCTGGTAGGTGGGCTGGGAGCTCCCGGCCACCCCCCGCACCCCAAAGGGAAGATGGAGGGAATCCGCCCGCGGCGCTCCTCCGAGGGTGGAGCACCCCAACTGAGCTAAGTATGCGAACGCTGTGTTAAATGAGGCTAATGCTTTCCTATCGCAGGGAGGGAGAGCGAAGATAAACATATTAAAGATGTTCACTTACTGCAGCGCTGGCGGCTATATAAGCCAACAATGGCTGCATAGATTAAATGCCAAAAAGCCCTTCAGCAATGATTAGTCTGTGGCTGCACTGACAGCTGCTTCAGCTGTGATCATAATCACCTCCCTCCGACCGTGTACCACCCCTCCTCTGCTCTTCAGTTGTTTCTCATATTCTGCTTAGCTATTGCTTTAGAAGAGTTTTACAATGAGCTCTTCAATGTGTCTGTACAGCTTGTACACGATAGGGCCCAGTCCCTGACTGAGACCTCTGGGCACTAGGAGAGTACAAATGGCAGTAGTAATTGCGTACTCACTGAGAATTAGTCTCTTGCTGGAGAAAATGTGAGTGATGGCAGGCAAAGAATGCCAAAGAATTGGGCTTGTTTTCCGCCTTTCTTTTAAACTTTTCTTGAATAGTAGCACTTGCTTCTTTTCCAAGGAATAGGACTATTAGTGTATCACGGCATTTTTGTTTTTCTTTTCACTCTCACGTTTTCCGATTCCCTAAAATAATCTGAAGCAACCTGAAAATCTTTAATCTTGAAAAGAAAAATGTTATTATTTCAGGTATAATTTAAAATGTATATTTTCAGAGGCAAACAGCATTCTTAACTTCCAGCCTGAGATGGTAGGACATATAAAAAAATATTTGCATTGTTCTCATCTTTAATATATGCAATGGTTCTGAAGGAAATCTTCTTTCTGGTCTTAAGGATTTCTAAAATAATATGAGGTACTAGAAAAGGAATTTTTCTCCAGACTAGTTTAAAAGCTGTAATATTTTTCTTCAGTTAAAAGACTATGTCTAGAATCCTTTTAAATATTAGCAAATTCTACATGCTGGAAGGATTGCATTTTCTAACAGAAAGCAAATGAAAAACAGTAGTAAAGGGCAATTTTTCTCCAGGTTTTATTTAAGAAATTAGGTAAAAGGGAGAGGTCGTCAGGAAACTGTGAAGTTTTGTTTCAAACTTACTTTTCAGCTTCCTGACTCAAGCATAAACACACAGACAATTGTGCTCCCATTAATACGAAACGCTGCGTAAGGGATTCCACTTCCCTTAGGAGGAACTGAACCCAGATTCGGGGTGCACACGGCAGCACCAGTGCCACAGAGTAAACCCACTGAACAACACATGTTGGAGGAGATCTCTGGACGTCCTCCGCTCCCACCTCCCACCCAAAGCGGGGTCAGCTTCGAAAGTAAGTCAGGTTGCTGGAAGCTTCATGAAGCTGAATTTTTAAGGTCTCCAAGGATGGAGACTCCACAGCCTCCCTCCTGCACCATCCTCCTGGTGCACGCTCCGCACACTAGACAATCTAAACCACTATTTTGTTACGCAGCAAAAATTTCATCAGCCAGCTAGTACATAGCTATGCAAAAGCAGTATAACCAACAATTTAAGCAGATAAAGAAAGGTTTGTAGAAGATATAACTAATCTCTTTTGTCATATCAGTAATGGGGTTTTTTTCTTCTATAAAATTCTCTTTTACATTTGGACTACGTTAAACATTAAGAAAAGAAAGAAAAAAAAAACAAACAAAAAACCCAACAAAAAACCCAACCCAGCCACATTCATGCAATTCATACTCTTTATCATATATTTCTGTGATTAGTCTTTTTCTAACTCACCCAAAATAACTTGGTTTCAATCACTGTTGCAATCACATTTCCATTGTAAATATGAATGGGAGTGCTGAAAGGGTAAGAGTCAGTAAAGCCTGAAGGATAGCGCCTTGGGCTTAGGCATCAGAACAGCTGGATCCTATTCCTGCCTCTCCTGCCTACTCTGTTTGTGAAGTACACCCAAGCTGTTTCATCTCCTTATGCTTTTCACCATTTCTTCTTTTCTAGGCCCTGAGTCTGCAAAAAACATAGAGAAGACTTGCAAGACTGGCGACTTCTTTGAAAACTCTCTTAAGGAGGTATTGCCTCTCCCCATGGTTCTCCACAAAGCCTCTGATGGTACCAAGAATGTCACTGAACTTCTGGAGGCTCTCCCCTAAAACTAATAATTAAAGATAAAATTGAAGGGTTCAAACCTGATACTTCAAAAAATTGGTTTCATTTCATTAATGCGCACTGCACCCCTCCTACCTCAGTTAGGATTTTTGTCACATATGTTAAAGTTCATTAATTATCATACTTTGGGATCTTGGCAGGCAGTTTGAAAATAATCACAGAGCCTTTGGAGCTTTGGTTTCAGAGGATTAGTTCATTATACTCTGAGACTGTTGTATAACTATCACGCTTGTGTTGTTTGACAACAAAAAAATAAAAAAAAAAAAAAAGGGGAAACATTTAAACCAGATTTTTTCCTTCATTTTTCATTGTCACTCTGCTGTGAAGCCAGGTAGTCAACATCAAAACATTGCCGATTGCAAAATCCAGATGGCATGGAAGCTTAACTAGCCATATTAGTTACTTCATGATATATACACATGCAATTAAAATCAAGATTCTGAAAGGTATTAGTCTGTTGCTCACCTAATTGATGTGCTATAGATATTTAGAAAAAGAAAAGAAATCATGTTTCTTACACATAGAGGAATACTGTAAAAAGTTGGAGGAAAAGAAAACATAGCAAATACAACACAAGATGAGTTTTTCTCTTGTGAGAATGAACAATTATAGAAAATTCCAGGCTGCTTCTAAAAAACACAGCTGACACTCTTGAAGTGGCATTATTTAGTGGATTACATCTCCCGCTATCCGTCCAGTTGGATTCTGACATTATTAATTTCTATCTGTAGATTGCAGGTTGTACGTTAGAAAATCTAATGAAGGAGGTCATGATAGCTGGGGCTATGAAGAGAAGGAGGGAAGCATAAGTAAAGCTAGTGGGTGAAAGCAAAACTGAGCCGCAAAACTGTATTTTCTGTTGTTTTTTGTTTGGTTTGGGGGTTTTGGTTTAAAAATGGAATACAGACATTTTGTCCAAGTTCAGTACACAGAGATTCCCCATGAGGACAGTTGTTGTTCTTCTTCCAGAATATCAGATACCTCTGTGCAGCTCTTCTTCCTTCTCCCCATCAGCCCCTGTGATCTATGATTCATCCTCCAGGGGAGAAACAGTGGAAAGGGTATAGCAAGGCTCGGTAACTAGTACGGACTACACCAGAAAAGAGATGCAATATCAGCAATATAGCCAGGAAAAAGACCCTTAGCTAACTCACAAAGCTCTAAAGGAAGTGTATTGCCACAAGGTAGGAAAATGCAGTAGGTGCTCTGCCTTCCAGCGGATCTCCAGGATACCCAGCAGGCAGAGAAGGAGACTATGGCTTTTCAACGCTAGACACACAGCTCTGGCTTTAGCCTCTCTCTGCAAGAATTTAAGGGCATCTCTAAGAATTTTCCTTCCTCCCCCCCCTTCTTTTTTTTTTTTTTTTAATCAAAAAAGCCACAATATGGCCATTAAATCAAAATTTAAATCACACATTTCTTCCCATCAGGACTGTCCTGGCTTCTAAGCTGCCTTTATTCCTTTATACCCAAACAACAGTGAGATGAATGGAGATATTGTGGCATGGGAATAGAGAGAGGTTGGTATCTGTCTGATGTCAGGCAGGTACAAGAATCTAGTGTTCTTTTGGAAGTGCCACCCTTTTTTATCTGCTGGTGTGAACAGAATAATCTGTGGGAGAAAGGGCTGCCCCATTTAGTGGAGTGAGGCTTTGGAATGCAAAACTTCACAAATAAAAAATCCTGTAGACCTGCATGAACTCTAACTATTATAAACTTAAGTCAGTTTTGAAGAGCATGTCATAGAATGCCATAGGAACGTATTTAAAACTCAAATCCTCATCTGGAACAGGTCTCAAGCATGCTGAGTGTCTGGCTCATAATATTACATTATATTACATTTTTCATTCCAAAGAATTACAAATTACTTTACAAATTATATACACAACCTGCCTAACCACTTAAAAGCAATTGCTGATGGGGACAAGCTCAACCAGTGTCAAGAGCTGGCAGAGGAAATGTATCTGGTGGAAAACTGAGGCTATGTCTTGAGTGACCGAGGTTCAGTTTGCTACTCTATGTAACGCTGACAGGTTGCCACCTAAAAAGTGGTTATCACATCATGACGTGACCAGACGAAATGAGGATTGTAATTTTTAAAGTTTCTTTTGTATATAGCAAAAAGGGAGAAATCTTTACCCAAAAATTACCACAAGGTGCATTACTTGCTTTTCAAGATCTCATGTGAAAAGAAAACATAACAAGTAAATTGTATGAAATTCATTATCTCAGAACAGTGAATAGCTCAGTGGATCTTGCAAGACTGAGAGTGTGTGGGTATTTTAAACGTGATGCTTAGACGACTAAACTATCCCCTCTGGGAACTGAGTTAATGTTTCAGTTCCAATTCAGTTAAAAAATGTCTTACTGGCATGACAAGCTAGAGGAGTGTTGCCAGAGTTTAAGGAAGGTATTCCAAGTGTTTGTCAGGGGCGGATAATGCACAACACTGCTGTTATTTCATGTTTCGACATCACAAGGAAGCGCTGTCTGCCAAACCTACTCCTGCAGCCACCGGAGACCACAGAAAGAGTCAGAGGGTTCCTCAGCTCCTGGTGTGTGACCAGGGTGGCCGCTGTGAGGTGACTCTGCAGTGACATACGGGACCCCTGAAGCTGGGAAAACTGGAAGATAAACCAGAGAAGTTCAGCAAACAGGATATAGATTCTAGAGCCGTAAGAGACTGTGAAA
Organism: Balearica regulorum gibbericeps; assembly: GCF_011004875.1. Classification (NCBI taxonomy): domain Eukaryota; kingdom Metazoa; phylum Chordata; class Aves; order Gruiformes; family Gruidae; genus Balearica; species Balearica regulorum. The sequence goes on from NC_046184.1 coordinate 71,899,420, forward strand.
GAGAAACTGCCTCGGATAAAATCAGCTACTAGTTTTTCAAAGAGGAGGAAACAATTGAGGGACTGAAATATTGTTGTAATAGTGGAGACTTCTTTCAAATCCATCTGTTGTCGCTCAGGGGAAAAATCAGAATGCTGCACTCTCCGAGAGAAAATCAAGTTGTTTTCTGAGAGAGAAAGGAAAAGCAGGGTTGTGTTTCCAAGTTTTTTCCTACTGAACAAACCATGCTGTGGTCACTGCGTCTTGCCTGCTCCCACTCGCCAAGGGGGCTGGTTCCTCCGGGTGACCCAGCGCAGAACCGGAACCTGGTTTTTGCTCTGGCAAAGCCTGCAGCGACTACCACATTTTCTGAAAATACTAATTACAACCCCCTAGTTAAAATTAGAGATATGCTAATTCGTCCTTTAAAAATTAGAAGCTTCATGCAAATTAGAAACAGACGTCTGCGTCTTCAGTCAACGCTAGTTAGTTTATGCACTTCACACAGCCTGTTCCACCATCTCCCCACAGCCACAACCTCCTAAAACACAGCTCCACCACTGATCCCAGGGCACGCGGCACAGCTCCCCCATCACTAGTGCCTCATACACACCTCTTCCATGCCAGGGACCTCTGTAGCTCGGCACTGACGGTTTCTGTCCTCTTATTATTGTTTTCTTTAGTGGAGTGCCGACCTCTGACAATTTGAAACTCTGGGCCTGGAGCCAATCCCCTAGGCTTTTTGAAATTTGCTTGTCACCAGTGTAAACCTCTAGCCACTGTTGTGGACAGGTGACAAAGTGCCCCCATTTAAGGCTGTAACCACCTCTCAGTGTACTTGTTGTTGAGTACAGCGCATGCATGTAAATCAAAGTGCTAGCATTGAGGATAAACACTGACACTGCTTGAAAATGTTTGATGATGTGGGGTCAATGATGCGGGCAGAACAAACCTTTTCTGAGTTACTTTATCACTGAAAATCCACAACCCATGCATTTTTGTTTGAATTCTTTTTTAAAGTGCTACACTGGTTTTAGGGAACAAATTTTAAAAGGCTTTACAAAGATTCTTGCTTAACAGTATCTGCAGTGCTGCTTCATTATCGTCCATAATACTCCAGTGAATCACAGTACCTGCGGAAAAATGACAACAATTCTGCCTTTGTAGAATATCTACTGCAGGGGGGAAAATAAGCTTAGTGGAAATATAAATTATAGATTCCAATAGTCATGGCTGTTCATAAATAAGAAGATATATACAGACCAATATGGTCTAGTGAAACAGGGACATTTCTCTCTAAAACTGACTTGCTGGATGATTTTGAAGGAATCACTTTGTCACTTTTTGGCTCAGTTTCTAAATATGAAATATAAACTGATATAATTCTTACCACTCAATGTAAACAAAATTCCCTTGAGAATGTGAATAAAAATCAGTGTAGAAATGCTAATGGATTATTTTCTAGCTACATCCACATTCTGCACACGCAACCAGAGAGTGAAGCTGAGTTTTTGCTTTTTGCACATCTGTGCCACTAGTGGAAGTTTTGCAAGCCAGATTAGGTCCTTGGGGACATAAGTGCATTCCTACCACTCACAGTGTGTTTGTACAGTTGAAAAATGGCTTAAACTACTAAGTAATTCTGCTCATGGGTGTACAAAAAACAACAGCCGTCATCTTACCCTGTTAGCTGCACTGGTTCTTCAGTGCTAAGCAAAGGAAAAATTGGAGCCATAATATGAGAAACTGGAAGATACATGATTCATAAAACACAGAAGGAGTTTACAGCCTTATCAGGATGGGAAGAGACCAGCTCTGCCTGAAGAAGCTATTGGCTTCTACCAGCAGAATATTTCTGCTAATTCTGCTTGTTAAGAAACTGTTCTTGAAATAGCAAGAGGCTTCACTTAATTAAATGTTAGCCGGTTCCTGCATAATTTATATTTCATTTTGGACAAAAGTCATCTGAGAACTCCAAAATACTGTGGCAGAGCTCTGCCTTCATTTACATGGCTGCAGTTCCACTGAGGTCTACAGAACACTGTGTGATGATTAGGTCTTGTTAAATTCATTTTACATAGAAGATGAAATATTGGAAAGCTGAATAACTTGCCCAAGGTCAGTGACACAACGGGGAGCTGAATTACCAGGAAATGACGAGTTCTATTTGCTTGCTGAATTCACTAGACTCATTGAAAATTTAATTTCTACTCTGCTGACTCATATGTAGCCACATAGGTGTGGCTTCAGCATAGGTCATAAACGTCTTTCTAGGGACGCTGCTGAATCACATCTTGTTGTTTGGGCCTATTCTGTGTGTACATTCAAAAAGGATTGCCAGGTCTGGTCGTAGCGATAGCAGCCGTTCAAACTGAAATACGATGCTGTTCCAGCTGCCATCAAGTACTACAATTTTTCTATTAGTTAATAGACAGATATTCTCCTTTAAGGTTAACCACAAAAATGTCTTTAACTTAAGGAACAATACTTTTTAATAAAGATAGAAAAATGCCATTAGAGGTATATATTTACATATATTCTTTTAAAACAAATAATTTGAAGGTTTAAGGCACTCTTTCATTTTGAAGTGCTTTTAAAATATTTTTAGAGTTTATATGAGTCAGGAGAATAGTACAGCGTCTGTATACTTTTTTTTTTTTTTTCTAGTATTCCAGTCCAGCCTGGGGTCACTCTTCTGCCAAGAGTTAGACAGCAAAGGACTTGGCATCAGCTCTCACTAAGACTTTTACACATCCTTATGCCCAATGACTAGTCCTATCAAAGCTAACAGGAATACTCATATTGTAGAAACTGAAGCATATGTTAAAACTCTAACAGATCAGGGACTATATCAGCACTGGTTAGTGCTGACTAAATACAGGGGGGAAAAAGTAAGTATTAGAAATAATCTGACAATGTGAAAATAACTTTGCAAACAAAATCAGACTATTATTTTTGTAGTGTTGCAACCCCTTGTAAATAACTGATCCACATTTATATAAATGAGTGAAATCTGTTATTCACAAACAAATCAGCTATTCACAGCTAATAACAGAAGTGTAGCTAACTACATGGTTTTCTATCCACACATTAACAATTCTCTAGTTTTTTATCATGGCACTGAAATTAAATGTTCAAATTAGGAAGAACAACTTTAAGATCTTACCTTTTTTCATTATATAGAACAAAATTACTTCATCTGTAAAATCAAACTTCCACTTGCAAATCAAATGACAGCTAAATACCCTAAAGGGGATCCTTTTGGTTACTCTGGATGACAGAAATTTTACAATACCTTTCTCTGTTAGGTGCTCTCTGAGCATGGTTGTCATACTGTGCCCCCTTTCCCACATCCATGCTTGGAGAGCAGGTGCTGAGCAGCAGGTTCTTTCCACCCATCGTAATTTTCAGGAAGGGAGCACATTGCAGAGGCTGTGCCACCATGTTAAAAGAAGTGCTGGTGAATGTCTTTGTATATCTCTGAAGAAGCTGTATGTCTATCACGAATGAAAGCCCCACATAGAGAATGTCTTGATGAATAAAAGTAGCTTTTAGTAATCATCCGTATCTGGGAAGGACAAGGCTGTGGCATAGCTCAGGTGAAGACCAAGGGGGAGGACCTGGGCTTAGACGCAACTCCTGCGCAAACAGGGGAATCCCCCAGCCAGGTTTCTCCCAGCTGTTGCTCACCCAGCTCCCTGCCCAGCAGTCTCACCCAAAGTCACCGCTGCACCGTCCCAGCGCTGGCTTTGAATGTGGGCAGCCGAAGCTCTTGGCATGAGGAGAAGAGGTAACTGAGCCTCTGCACCTTACTCAGGGACCTGATGGCCAACAGGTTAGAAAGCTTATGGCAATTTCTTCTTTGAAATTCTTATGTAATCTTATCAGTGTTTCGGATAGAAATTTTCTCCACAAGGTTCAGAATATGGGGTAGACAACGGCTTGATGAGAGTGCAGCCCCTTTTAGTTACATGATGGTTTTATACAAGTTTGGATGAATCTGTGCCCTCTGGGGAACTTCTGTAATTTTTAATTTCGGACTTATACCTTAGAGGGATAGTGCAGATAAATTGATTAAAGTCTATCAGGAGGTTAAGTATAAAATGATGAGGGCAATATTGCAACCTATGTAAGTATGTGAGAGCATTTTGTTTGATACCACTACTCTAGTGTATCATGTGTCTTTGTGAAAAGGACTAGCTGGCGTCCTAACTGTAGTCTTGACTAAGAGTGGGTAGCCACGCTTTCTTCTAGACATGTCTGCAGAAAGCATCTGCTTATCCTGCCTAGGAAGAAAGAAGTGTGCGACTGCTTTCGGGATTGCAGAGCAGCAGTCTTTCCTGCATGAATCTCACCTCACTTGAGAGTAAAATGGCATTTTCTACAAACCTGAAAACAGTGTTGGTAAAGGTCATTCTTTGCAAAAATTGCATTCTTTATAAAGATGACCTATAAATGAAAAAAAACCTCAAAACAGTTAATGAAATGGTGAGCATGACAGCGAAAACAAAATCTGAACATGTACTTAAACACATGGCTGGTAGTTGCTATTTTTTAAATTTCTGTGGTTACTTAGTATTTTGGAGAAAAGGCTGTCATGAGAATAGAACATCCCTTCACAAAGTGTCAGAGTAAACAGTGCTTGTAACTCTCAAAGAAAAATCTTCATATTACTAATATGTTTTCAAAATTCAACACTACCAGAAAAAAAAAATATCTATAAGAACTTTCTATTTTTATATTTCATGAATCGGAAAGGTCACAAGCCCAGTTTAAAAAAAAAAAAACAAACATGCCTTGCAGGCATGAAGGGTAAAATGCTGAACATGAGATGTAGTCTGTTAGAAAATATTGCACATCACTTGTCACAGGGATGTATTCTTAACATAATAAAGCAATCTAGCAGAGATTTGCCACCTGATTTTACCCTCTCTTACTTGACCATTAGATGCTCGTTCTTCCATTTCTTACTGGACAATTTTAAAAGCATCTCCCTGTCACTGCCATGCTATTCTCCTGACCTTCCCTGCTGAGCTGATCCATTTACTGAACTTGAAGAAGCAGAACTGCCTCCTCTCACTTACTGAGTACATGTACCAGTGCCAGCAGGAGACGGGCAGAGAAGAACAGTAGAGTTTTAAAGAGGGTGGGGAGGAGGTTTGAAGGTGGTAAAGGACAGAAAGGAGAATGTTTAACAAGCTTTTGACATCTTAAAAATTTAAGAGAAAGTTAATAAATAGAGAGCAAAAAGGGGGGAAAAAAATTGTGGATAGAGAAGGTCATTGGGTTGACATTAAGATTTGAACATGTTGGGGCCAAGTAGAAAAAGGAATTGAAGACAACAGGCACGAGTGGAGATCTGAGGAGAAGTACAAAGAGTAGAGTTGAAGTATTAACAGCTGTGCATTAAAGGTCAAATCCTACAGAGTGTATTTAGAGTTCAGTTCTTCTTTCATTTATAATTGCCTAACATTGATGTACCTCTACTGACTTAACTATAGCAACCTTCATCATCTGTCCTTGATTTTTTTTTTTTAATAAAGCCAGTGATTCCTATTTCAAACCATCAGATCTACTGATATTCTGAATTGGATTTTAGCCATAAGCAGGAAGTCAGGAAGTGCAAAAGAGGATCTCTTTTAACAAAAAAAAAAAAAAAAAAAAAAAGGTATTTAGGGCAAAAGATATCGGACATCTGTTATTCTTGATTGCTCTGACTAAAGACAGACAGAGGGTAGAATCCCTTCATGTATTCCTATCCTGTTAGTTTCATATCGTTTCTCAACACTAGTGTGACAGGGATAGCTGAGCATAACCATTCTTATTCATATGTGGACAGAGCCTATAAACTCTAATTCACCCTTACAGATAATGACTAAACCTCACTTTCAGTGAAACTGGAGTAAAATTTCAATAGTTCTACTGGATCAAGGAGGTGATCTGATTCCAATTTTTACAAAGGCAGCAGATTGTAGCCTACTGAATATAAAAAAATGTAGAAAATTAGCAGCCTAATAAGTAACCAAGCAACAGAGGCAAGACATGATTGCTATGAAAATCTTAGCTTTAATATGCACTGATTTTTACCCTAAGTTTACAGAGCTAAGATGGCATTATCCCAGGCTTTTGCCAAGAAAGGTCCTGTATCACTATCATCTTTTGTGATTTTTACGCCAGTCAGCAGCTTTCTCACCAGGACTCCACCGGAGCCCCTCAGTCTTTCCTTTCTTAGCTGCCTAACAGAGCTGAGCTCATTTAACATCTGTCACAGATACCATGCTTACACTTCTTAGTGCAGTGTAAAGATACCCAAGTTAGCTTCCTTACAGAGCGCATTATTCTGTGCAGAGCACACCAGCAGATGCTGCTTCCGGCACCCTACCTAATCTGTTAGAAGTATTTTGGGTATCTCAGCTTGGTACTGCACTGTGCGCTGGAGACATATTATTGCTTGCTTAACAACTTGTGTGAATGCCTTGGTTTCTACTTCCAGTATCTTAAAATGGGGATATTCTGCTTCCCTGGAGGAGTGCTATAGGGATAAAGTTATGCATACTACTAAAGTACTCAGACGGCGTGGTGAAAGAAGCCACACAAAACTCCACTGGTGTCCTTCTGTGGGTGGTGCAAGCTGGAACGAGTGCTCTCCTCTGGCTGCCCGATGCCGTGCGTGACTTTCTCCCTTCTGTCCAAGCACAAGTCAAAATGTGGATCAAACATGAAGAAGCAAGAGAAAGAAGGATTTCTCCCTATCCCCAGTCAGATTAGTGGCCACTCAAGCATATAGTGTTAGACGAATATGTAAAGAAAAGAGAGAAATTACTAGGTTGTGAAAGGGCAAGAATGGAGAGTAGCTTAATAAAATTAACTGAGGGAATATTTACACTTCCTATTTCTGAGATTTCAATTTCTGTAGAATAATCTCCCAAAGGAAGTCATGAAAACCTCATCATTGAGCCATTTGAAATGAGTTGGAATAGCTCTACAGTGAGCAACAGTGTGGGGGCTGTGGACTGGCTTATGGTTCCTCTCTCCCTCTCTTTCTAATCAAGCATGCTCCCCTCATATCTCCATGGCATGAAGTGTGGGATAATTCATATAAACACATTAATGTCTTTGACTTTTAAAACCTGTATAGATACTTATCCCAAATATATTAATAAGATTACCAACAGGATTAATGTACTGTTGTTTTTCATTCTTCTGTTTCCTGTGATCATACAATATAAATGTTAATTTAAAACTTCTGCTCACTCTCGAAAGCATTTCATGATGTGGATTCCCCATGCACACACATATCTGTTGAAAGCTTTCCCCATAACTTTGCATAGTACTAAATATTTCTTCTCTTGTCTAATCCTAGGAAACTTTAGGTAAAACAAGACCTTTATGGGTCAAGATCCTTTGTATTCTCTTATTGTGCATCTCAGCATAGACATTTCTAAGTTAAAAGCTGAATATTTCGGAGGATTAGAGTTGGCATTGCACAGCCCTCAGGACATAGCCCATCTTGGGTACAGCCCAAAGGCATCCTCTGCAGAAGAGATGAGAATAGCTGCATTGGAGGTAACAATTTCCAATGCCTCATTTCACATTTCTGTGTCTTTACCAAATGCAGTCTCTTCGATAATTACCTAAATTGCACACTGTTGTTTTGCCTCTAATACCTGGTGCTGCAATTGTGGAGTAGCTTTTTCAAGTGTTTGTTCTCACATCTATGTACCAGCTGAGATAACTAACAAGGTCTAAATATGTAGGCTTTGCATAGTACACAAGATTACTCACCTCAGACTAGCTAATTCTGTTGCTACTCTGCAGAATCAATTCCACTTTAGCTTACTATGACAGTTTGTTTACTTTATTCATAAATATCTTGATTCTTTAGCAGAAAAAAGATTAAAATTGAAATGAGAAAGAAGGCTGTAAATGATATTACTAGCAGGAAGACAGTAGTTACTGGACCCACTGAAGTTTTTCCTACTATTTCAATTAGAGACAAAATTATGCTTCACTTTCTATTGGAAAATTACGTTTCAAGTTTCCACGAAAAACATCTGCTGTATTCCACCCCAGCACTGGCAGTCATTCAGCAATAGATTAAATCACTCATTCCATATATGCTAGTAAATTTAGTCTCCCTTCTGCTAAAGTTGTTATTGACCATGGCTTATTGAAGGACTCATTTTGTAAAAGTCGATTTCTAACTTTTTCCAATCTGACTATTCTTTACAAGTAAATACCTTACTTTTATCTTGCTCTGTCATTTGCACTTTGAATGCAAAGGTTGCTTCCAGACACACAGCGTTTTGGAAAGTCAGGCCATCAGGCTTTCCCAAGCATAACTGAACATTTATTTAAATCTTGCCTTTTGCTGATGATGCAGACGCTATCGTTCAGTATTTTTTGTTTTGTCACAAAGGTCTTATTATAACATGGGCAAAGGTAATCAGGATCCCAGCTGATTACTTTTTACATTTTCTGTCTTGAACTACAAGAAAAGGCTCATTAGAACAGGGTTGCAATACAACAAGCACCAGTCATTGCCTGAGCAATGGGGCTCATTTGTGCAGCTCACACAGCAGTAGCGTTTTACATATTTGAGTATTATGGATAAAAGTGATTTAGCTATCTTAAAATTATATATTAATTTTGCAAGTGGGTTTCACTATTGCCTTTTTGCAATAAGATAAACTGAGTTTTAAAGATCCCTAGCAAAGACAACATAGATAAATACCACCAGAAACAAAACTAAAAAAAAAACCCTGAAATCTGTGGTCTCTATCTTCTAGCCACCAGCAAAGGAATTTCAAGAGGAATTAGAGAAGTACCTAAGTCTTAATGACATTGTCTAGACCATGGGGTAGCTACGCTTCATGGCGTGTTTTACACTCCTGATCTGCCAGTTACCTTGAACTTTTCCAGAGCACCGCAGCTACCTCCTAGCCCAGCCATCCAGGTCTCATAGGTGTACACCCAGGCCTCATCCTAAAGAGGGATTTGGATATGACTGGATATGCACCTGGGGAACGTTCGTGGATCCACAGAACCAACATAGGCTGTTGTAAATGGGAGTTAAAAGAGTGCCTCAAAAGTTGGGGTTCATGGTTTTTGAATTCTCCTTCCATATTCTGTATTCAGAACTATGGCTTAGGCAGAGTCAGAAAGAAGAGTTTCTAAAATATTGACAAAATTTTTGATGTTTTTCTTGTATTCACCTTAGTACTTGTCTTTAAACTTAGTCCAAGTAGAGTCCAATCTTCAAAAACACATTAAGTTCTTAAACCAAAAATTAATTTTTCCTGTTTTGTGTTTGACTAGGTTGGGATCCTGAATTTGCTACAGTGTTGATTTTCATGCCAATGCATTTTGAATTTCCAAGACATACAGAAGTGTCTGAAAATGTCTACATGCATACTTTAGCCTTGTACAATAACTACCATTATTGCACAAAGACCACTCTTCAGCATACAAAGAATCAGTTGCAGAACACTACATGGATTGTAAGTGGTAAATTATTAGTATCTCTAGACAAATTTTTTATCTGCCAATTTTTACACTGCAGAAATTGCGCCTTATATGTAGTTTATATTCCTCCTACTAGCGCTTAAAGATTATTATGTTTGAGAAACTGAAAGATTACTTCTTTCTTATGGCAATTCATGTAGTTTTATAGATTTTTATACAGAATATATATACTAATATATAGGGTTGTAATTCTTCTATTGTATCCAGTGCAAGCAAGATCACTGTGAAACAAAATGTCTATTTACAACCCTTATCTACACTTCAAGAAATAGACTGTCTATACCTATCATGATTAAAAAAACCAGACTGAGTGAGGTCAAACAGTATCCTTCTAAAACTACTAGAAAACTTCCTAAGAGTCATCAGCAAATGTGTCTTAAGAATGATGTCACATATGAAGAGAAAACAACAAGACTTGGATATGCTATGTATGCTAAAGGAACCTGACTGGAAAGTGAAATACTTATGCCTTTCTTTTGCTTCTAATGCAAACAGTAGCTGAGTAAAGTTAAAAAAAAAAAGTCTGATTAGAATGAAACCTCTGCAGCACACAGACTGAGGCTTTCAGTTACCAAAAATGAAAGTAATGAAAATCAGGACGTGAACACTCACTGTGTCAGGCTTTGGGGAAATAATAGCTGCCTTTCAAATCAGAAGGCTTCGCAAAGCCTGTTAGAGAGTGAACAGCAGCAACCCACATAACTCTGCCCTCATGTTAGAGAATCCAAAACATAATTCCGCCAGCAGTGCTGCATACAGGCTTCACAAATATTTGATTATATCTCCTCTAAGAGACTAACAAAATCTAAATGAATATTTGGGAGGATGACTAATGGCTTAGCATGAATATTCCAAACAAGCCTTCCTGGGTATTTGTATAAAGTCACTCAAATTAACCTGCTCTTTTTGTGTGTCTGTACATCTAGATCAGCGCATTTTCATTCCTTTGATTTGTTTCATAACATGCATATAGACTTATGCGCTGGACAAACATGAATTAAACAAAATTACGCACTACATAAGAATAAGCAATTAATTTACAATATATAGCATTAATATCCAGTAAAACATTTTACTTTAAGAGTAATTTATTTGCCTTCAGTTTTTTTTTAATAAGCTGGTCCCTTTATCAAGCTTAATTCATCACCCAGGTTACTCTACCATTTGCTTAACTTTAAGCTCACATTTCTAGTTAGGCATATGGTAGACAGTTTGAGACCTTAGAACATGCCAGTCTTGCATATATCATTCTCTTCACCCCATGAGAGCAGAGACAGCTGAAAGATCACAAAACCAGCTCCAGTGGAAAAAGCTATTAAATTTTATTAACCAGGGCCCTGAACCAGGAATCATTACTATAACAATGCAAAGGGAAGATAAAATACCACCTCATCAGTGTGATAGTATTTTACAACCATTTCATACTTATGCAAATGATTGCATATGTGAAAGGCAATAATGAATTAATGGACCGACCACATACTAGCGTCAAGGGTAAAAATGCAAATTTATTTAGGATTCACTAGAGTGATAGAGCAAAATTTTAAAGTAGAGAGAGATTCTTTTTCCTGGAAAAGTTCCTCCTCACATTCACATCACACTTATGGCTATCATCAAATTCTAATATACCTTCAGCTGGATGTGGGAAGTGTTATAATACACAAAATTTGTAACTGCTACAGGATGTATTAGTTGCTGGTGGAATAGGAAGGTGAGACTCCAGCGAGTTGACAATCTTTCAAATAAATGGTTAAATTTCCGTTCATTAGACCGTAGGAAAGGTAGGGGTTTGATGAGAATCTTTCCTGGATGACTGCTAATCTTTTTGTTCCGCACACAGAGGCACTGTTGCCTATTGTCATGGTAACAGGCAGCTCTGCTCCGCTCGGCTTCTGTCTTTTCTCAGGCGCTGGGCACCCATGCACTTCTCCACAGGTATAAGCCTGTCATTCTTCCAGTCTTACCCCGAAAGTTTTGCATTGGCCCTTACTTTTCACACTTGATAATCCACCCCTTCCCCAGGAAGGGACCTTTCTTTGTTCTCAAGGACAGGACACGGTGATACAAGTTAATTTTTCTTGTCCTGCCATGGCACTGCCTCGTGTTCTACCTCATTGTCTGTACAGGTGCAATGGGACCACACCGTGCAGCTCCCAAAACTCAAGCCGACATTGGACCATGTATAATGTGACAATCGTGTTTAAGCTCATCCAACCTTTCGCTTGCCTGCAGACCGCCTGCCCGGCTCTCCGAGCAAAGCACAGGGCAGGCCCCAAGCACGCATCCCACCGGCAGCCTGCGCACCTCCCCTGCGTTCCTTGCGCTGTTTGCTCTGGCTCTGCGCCTTAGAGACCCGCCTTGTAGTCAGGTAAAAGGACAATTTGCTTCTGCCTAGATGCGTAGTTCTGCTAACCAGACAGACCTCTCAGAGTGAAATATTTATCCTGCTCATAATGCAAACACACGCCGCGTGAGTGACAGCCTTTTCCAAACTATTACAAATCACCCAGGATCACCCCCACGCTTGTCACACGTACCTATTCTCAAAATGGAACCACACATTGGCAGATTTTTCTTCCGTCGGTTCAGCGAAGGGAAAGAGGCCGATAAGAAGACCGAGGGCTCTTCTAACCTACGCCAGCTGGCAAGGCTCCCGGGGGGAACGTACACCAGCTGGGGAGAGGCGTGGGGGCTCCAGGGGCGAGCCTCAGCCCTCCCGCCTTTGGGAGCTAGGAGGGGGGACGCTGCAGGACACGGAGAAGGGAACGCTGTGACTGCTGAAACCAGTTATCTACGAGGAAAACTGCCACCTTGCCAGAGCCAGGCGCTTTTTTAGCTCTTTCGGATAACTTAAACGGCATTAAGTCTGGAATGGACAAGGGTATCTGGCGAAAAAATTTCAATATAATATTAACTGAAAACCTTTACCCTCAGTTCCAGGCCTTTTATTATCATCTTGTCATTTTTTTCACTGGTCTGGCAGTGTAAAAAGAATCTGAATTTCTGATATAAAAAAGCACAGAAGAAAAAGAAACCAAAAAAAAGTTGTTTCAGACCCTCCTTACTTTTCATTAAGGAATAAAACAGGGTGAGGAGGGTGCTATTTATTTTTCTCTTCTGGCCACCTTTGTAATGAACAGGCCAGCACAGCCAAGAAGCATCTCTTGACTCATTCAGCTAGCATTATTAGTAATTTTTGCTTACCTTGTTTTTTACCTAGGGCTAGTCTGAGTAAAACTTAGGTTAAAACCTGGATGGAGACCTCAGGCTTTGGCCCAGTGTGTTTTCTGGGTGCAAATGGAACGAATGAATGAATGTATGAATGCATATTTAATGCTACAGGCAGTATTTGCTGTATTTAATAATAATGTTGTGTCCTTACCTAACACTGTTCATTTGAGGCTCTCAAAGCAGTTAATATTTGCAATAGTCATATAGTATTGTTATTAATTATTATTGTGTTTACAGATACAAGTTGAGATAAAATACAACTAAACACCTTCTCAAAGCCATACAAGATATGGATTCTCGAGAAAAAGATAAGCTTAGCAGTGACCCATTTTTCACCTCTTCATGATCTAGACAGTTGGCCCTTCACTTGTTATGGCCTGTAAAATTTGTCCATAATTATTAACAGTAGTGGGAATTCAAAAAATCTAGGGAGGCTCAAAGGACTTGTTGCTCACGTACAAAACTAAAAACAATAGTGATCACCACTGGTGCAGTGGAATGTCAAAGAGAAACAGTCTTTCTCAACAGTGATAATCTTACAAAGCAATTGTAAGTGACATTGGACTTTAGATGCTGAATAGATAATACAGTACTATAAAAAAAAATACTCATATTTTCTACTATAATCTTTCCTTTCTATTTTTTCTAGCCTGTCTACCCATCTCCCTTATGTGCTTATACACAGAGCCTCTCTCAATACACAAGGAATCTATTAAATCTTCTTTGGAGAAAGTAAACATGCCTGAGAAAAGATGCTGGTATTATTCTGCACTATCTCACCCAGCTCTCGGAATGCAAGTACAAAATGTGAGCAGCAATGAATGACAGCTAGGGGCGGGTTTTCTGTATAAGAGCGAGCCCATATTTACCCCAAAGCACTTGCATCTCCAGCACAGCACAGTTTCTATGTTAGTGCAGCAACTGGCTCATATATGAAAAGCTTGTTAGGCGTTCTGTAGATGCAGTGACAGCTAATGGCATCAGAAGCAGGCAGACAGACAGCACAGCTATAAAATAAATGACTAATAGGAAAATAACTTTGGATGTCAAGAGTGAGCACCCCAGACTGCTGATGGTGCACAGAAGGAAAAAAAGAGGTGTATAGAAACAGAAAAAAAGAAGTATCACTGCACTGACCAAGACAGAGGCAGAGCTTAGTGTGGAAACTGTTCAGCAAGATAAATAGAAAAAGGGGAATTTCCCCCCCTCTTAAATGCAGCTGGAGAGAGCTGTCTGCCATACACCCCCTTTATTTTAACTTGTGCTTCACAGAGCGTCACAAACAGGCTGCCCTGTTATATATGATCTTTAATAATCTCACTCACATAAACATGTGCACTAAAGCAGAGGATTGATTGTAACTTGTTCTCAGATAAAACATGAAGCATTTTGGCCCACAGTCTGCAGTCAATTTCCAGACTCTGCAACAGTGAAGAGAGACCCGAATATTTTTTCTCATTCCTAAATTATTACTGGCTCAAATGTCCTGAATACAGATTAGAAGAATTACCTGATTACATTAACCTAGGGAAAGAATTGTGTAAAAATCCATGATCGTATTTCAGGAAAACAGTCTCCGTTAGGGAGCAAAATCTCTCTCCCTCCCCCTTCTCTCGAGTACTTATATCCAGCATATAGTGCTTTTTATAACCCATTTTTGGGGTACTTGAATCCGATTGAATATTGTCTACTCTATTTGAAAGATTATGAAGTCACCTAGGACTCATCTCCTAGGACAGCAATAACCAACCCTCCTGCCAGTCATAAACACATAACATGCCTGCATTTAATGTTTGCTCTGTTCCCTTTGAAATGTTAATCATCTCTATGTAAATTCTAGCATACTGAAACTCAGTTCATATTAACTTCAAGTTACCTGATTTAGATACAGTAGAGGACAACCATTTATCGGCCTGGTTTTTCAACATCAAAGCAGCTTGTCCCTAAAACACGTCCCATAACATGCAAATTAATCTTAATGTCTCTAATTAGATTATAACTTGAGGGTGCTTTCTGCTGTTGAGATAAAGTGTTACTGTATCATAGGCTTAATACACTCCAAGGATCTGATCTTCTCAGCAAGTCACAACCACACTTCCTAGCCTGGTCTATGACTTGCCTACCCTCATTGGTTTTGTTACAAAAAGAATCAAATCTTTTTTTCCGACACCTCCTCTTCAGCTCTAACACTGGTGACATCGTGGAAACGCTCGGGGAGACAAGACTCCCTCATGATAGGTGTACGAGTTACTGGGGGTCTGTCGTGCAACATGTTCAGCAACTGTATATGACAAGGTCTAGAGGGCTCTACGTACTTGCGGATGAGTAAGAAATTAATTCACACTTCAAACTTATTCTCCATTGCTGTATCTTATACAGGGAGATAGGTATGTCATGGTGGTTATCTTGCTTTAAATCTCAGTGGTGAGAAGCCCTTACACTTCCACTGAGAGGTAGCAAAGTGAGGTCAACACTACATCATACGCCTGTAAGTGACTCCACCTGCTATACTTCACAGTAAAATAAGAATTTGCTGTCTCCACGAAGCTTTAAGGCAGGGAACAAAAATACAGGGTAGTAATCATGTAGGAAAACATTTTGTTTAACTTGGAAAGAAAAGCTTTAGTCACCTGGTGCAAATACATGTATCTAAAAATAAAAAGGTGTGGTTGGCGACTGGACTAGCACTTCCATTTCTACAGGGAATACTGCAAACTCTCAAACAGAAGCTACTTGGTAAGCAGGAGGCGAGAACAGAAAACGTGCAGAGATGGCTGAATGTTTGTTACAAATGCAGTCGTTCTTCATGCTCATGAATCATTTCTTAACTGATCCTGATTTCTTCAAGTACACTTGTTGTTGATATGCTACGGGGTATATCTTTAAAGCAATATTGCTAAGAAGCAAATATCATTATGAGTTATGTGCACAGAAAATGGGAAATCTGACCCATCTCTCTCTGCTGTCTTACTATATCAAAATATTATACTGTAAGGTTGCTGGGGGTTTTGTCTGTTTGTTTCTGTGGTTTTGGTGTTGTTTTTTTTTTAAATTGTGGTCTCAAACTATTCCTCAGTAAGTCCTGCTATTTTTATTTGGGCATCTCTAGGTTAATATTAAAATCAATACAATTGTTTTTCAACTAATTTGTGGGAATTAACTCTAAGCATTTGGATTTTCTGGGAACACTGAAGTCGAATATGCAGAAGGTTTTTTTTTTTTTTGAACAAACACTGGATGGCACAAGAGCAGAGAAAAAATTTATATCTAACAATCAGAAAATAGTGCTAATGAATAAAAATTGGGGGAAAAAAATAAGAATCTTGGGATGTGTGATTATTTTCAAGAATATTCAACTCTTGCTCACAGATATTTGGACAACAAATAGTGGGGCTGCACAAATAGCAAAATAAACTCGTGATTCCTGTTTTTCAGGATGTTTAAAACTCAGTTGTCCGTTAAAATAAAACAAGTGCTAATTCCAGGATCAAGTTTTAAACTCAGATGGGTTGTTTCACTGTATTTTTCCAAGTATGTTAGAATACTTGGTTTGCATGTTCAGCACAGATTTCTAAGAAGAAAAGATGTGCAGAATGGATTTGAGGACTTTCACTGGCAGCCTGCAAGTTTCACACTGAAATCTGTGTTGTGCAAATGCTAACGTTCTTACTTTTGAGTATTCAGATAAACACCAGAGTGTTAGTAAAACACAGACCTGTGGTGTAGGATTTGACCACAGATATTTTTAGCAGTTGGACAAGATGAGAACGGGCATTAGGTGATTAGTCCAAATGTGATAAGCCCGGGTCATGGCGAAGGGTCTTCAGAATGGGCTCAGATGTATCCACCCAGTCCATGGGGACATGGATAAGGACTTGGGCACTGATGCTTTAAGAATGCTGCTTGTGTTCTGAAGAAGCTAATGAAAGAGGGTGGCGGCAAAGTCTCTACACAAAATAAAAAGTTGTGAGTCTAGGAACTAGAGAGAGAAGCAGAAGGCTGTGGCTGAGGCTTCCTAGAGAAACTAGGCTAGTTTCCTTCATGAGAAGGAGTTGGCAGAGAATTAGAGACCTGAAGTCTTTGAGCAAAGGTGTTCTAATATTTAAGCTGGAATGGTCAGGAGAGGCTGGCTCACACAAAACCTAATGAAGTGGAGTTTCCCAAAAGAAAACTTTTTTCCATATGAGTCATGTTTTTGCAAGAGCTGAGAACCTTACAGTGTCACCTGTGTGCAAGGAATGGGAGAGCAGACAGATGAGACAATGCCTGAGCCCTACGTACAGATATGCAAATTTAAAGAGAACCGCCCAAAAAAATCATAAGCTTATGGTAATAAAGAAATAGATTTACATGTAAAAATTCTAGGTCATTCTTAGCAATGGCAAATCTCTCACTGAAGGAACCTTGCATGCTCTTTCACCACTAATTTAAACTGAAAATATAGTCGAGTCATGCCAGATAGAGTCAGTATTACAAGATCTACAGGTCTAATCCCTGTAATATGAGTTGAATAGTATTTAACCTCTATGCTGCAAGTTAGTGTAGGCCCATTTGAGACTGGGCATTTTAACTTTTTGTCTTCCTAAAATCAGTCATATTTGTGTCAGGATGAAAAATCACAGTGGAAGAGGAAAGCTAAGCTTAATACATAACAAAATGGGATATAATGAGAAATTTTTTTGCTCTTCTACCGAAACAGATTTACTATGTTATTTTCTCATGAATGACCTTCCATGACTCTATTTGACTAGCACAGTTAGCTGTAAAATGCTACGTATGTGATTCTAACACAAAAGCAACGTTGCATCAGATGTAGCTGAAAATGACAACAGTAGGTTGTTTTTTTTCTTTTCTAGTATGTCAGAATAAACATAGAACACTAGATTTATTATTCTGAGGCCTTTTAGTAAATAGGTAAATAGTGGTAAATATTACTGAGATTATTTTTATTCTAGTGGCATCTGTAGCCTCTAATGAAACTGGGCCCTCATGGATCTCATTATGGTTACAGTCTGGGTCCGCTTATGCAACTGGTGGTATGTGATGAAGATGAAATATTTGAGTTTTGTTTTCTGGATATTCACTTGGTCATTTCCAACTGCATTTCTTTGAACCAAACTGAAAAACTTCTTTTGCAGCAAACAGGCCTGAATTTATTACTACTTTTTTTCCTCATTTATGTCTTGAAACACAAAATGTTTGTAGACCACAGGAGCCTGAAGCTTTACTTGTGAATAAATTATTTGTAATATCCTAATTTGTTGTGGTGTTTTGAGGCCATTTTCTTCTGTCTGAGTGACACCAATAAGGGTCAAGAGCATCTGCCCAAGGTAGTCTGATTTCACTTCTGGCTACTTGCAGCTATAAGAAGTAACATGGAGCTCTGACAATACCAGACACTTTCTGAAGACAGACTTTTATGCTTGCAGATAATGCATGAATATCAAAACTGTTATGCTGTCTTCCACAGAGAGCTGATTTAAATGAGTTTAAGATCTCTTAAACTATTCTGTGTTAGATATCTGGAGTGATTCAAAATTCATTAAATTATCCGGAGAAGATATTTGGACGTGTAAGTGATCTTTAGAATCCTGCCCTAAAACATCAGGTGAAAACTCTCAGAATTGGTCTCCAGTTTGTCAAATTTGGTCACCAACAGGTGATTCTGGAGTTAGTAGCTTTCTCAGTGAGTCACAGACTGGAGACCTGGAACTGAAAAGCAAAAAAGAATAAAAAATGTTCCAATTGGCACTGAAGGCTTGGTTTCCTCTGTAATTTAGTGGACTGTGGATAGTCTGCTTTAGCTTTGATCTGCTATGTAATTGTTCCTTCTCTATCACATGTGTGCTCCTGGGAGCTTCTGGTTCTTGGCAAGCTTGAAAATCAGGCAATTTATTTTGGTAACTAAGTATGGACATAGGAGCCCAGCTTCAGATATCTATTTTCCTTGCTGATAAATCACTGCTGGGCAGCTTCCTGCCAGCAGCACAAATGCCATAAAGGACTATACTGGAAATTAAGAGCTTTTAGCCAAATCAGGACTTCACGAGTATCATGTATTGCAATACTGATTTCTATTTCTTTATGGATGAGATTCTCTAAGCATTATTGCCTGCTCTGTACATTTAGAGAAGGAAATAACTACAACATTTCCATTCCAGAAAAACAGCTTTGTGGCCTACTCATTGCTGAAATCCATTAAGTGACTCTCCAGGGTGGGAAAAGAGGTGTTTTTTTCTCTTCAGGTTATATATTTTACAGCTGTGTGATAGAGTATGAATCTGTCTGTGTGGTCAAGGCCATCCACCTGACTGTTGTATTTTTGTCCTACATTTGTTTATATCAGCATCCCTTGTGGATATCATAAAGCACTTATTTTCAAAGCACTGAAATTGTAAAAATACGCTATTCTTTCAGAAATACTTTGTGACAGGGAGGTCATTGCCAAGATGAGAGCAAACCTGGCAGAGGCTTGTTCCTTCAGCTCCACCCAGCTTTGCGCAAGTTTCCAGCAGGCTTTTTAACTGTGCGTCTCTAACTGGCTCCAGTCAGCTGGCTGACGCTGAAATTGCTGTTGTTGTAAGGTCAGCAAAGGCCTCAGGTTTTGTTCATTGGTTTGTTGTTTTTTTTTTTCCCCTCGATTCTAAGCTCTTTCCTGTTGTGTCATTGCGTAACTGGAGCTCTTGACAAAACGTGTCCCTAAGACTGCGCTCTCTGGGAAGGGCTCTGTTTGAAAAGAAAGTTGCCAAGTTGCAGCAACAGCATTTGTATTCTGGGCAAAAAATTTGTTTAATGATTTTGGATTCAACTGTGCCACTAAAGGCTTAAAGAGACATTTTTACAACAGAAATAAACCATACCAAATACTCAGTAAGCTGTTCAAATGTCTGTGTCATTACAAAGACTTTCATTTCCACTGGGACATAATGCTGGGTTGGGTTTGTTTGTATGTTTGCGATGCTTGAAATACATGACAGGCTTCTGGTTTTCCTCTTCATTTGTTCCTACTTCTTAAAAACAGTTGTTAAATGTTACAAAGATGCACTGTTTTCCACAGTTGCTGCAGCACACAATGAATGGACCATTTTGGTGACAAAATTAGATTCTGTGCATTACCTTCATTTGAGATTACCTACAGATTTTGGTACATACAGAATCTGTTAAAAATAAATTCTAAAAAATTTAAAAGTAATTCTTATGAACCTATTCAAAAGTTACGTATGTTAAGGCTTGAAATGCTTCTCATTTTCTCTTCAGATTTTCTAGTTTTATGTTTTCTTCTATGCAAGGCAAGGTTGTCTTGTTAGACCTACATGTGGTATACATTTTGTTCAGCTTTGTGTTCTCTGTCAACTTCACCAGTCAGATATTATGCTAGTGATCTGGTCCCCATAAGGCTGATTTGTTCTGAAGACTAACAGAGCACTGAAGAAATGTTTAAAGAGATGTGACTGTAAACACAGGGGCAGTAGTTAGCATTGATTCCTTCGCAGGAAAGCATTTGCCAAAAGCTTCTTGTGTCACTTATTTCTGATAGTATTTTGGCTGTGGATAACCTAACAAATATCTGATGTGCCGAATGAAGCAAGTATCATTCCAAAACCGTACTTGTACTTAGTTCTGTGATGTCTATGGAAGTAATTGGGTTTTTACTTAAAAAGCACTTATCCAATACTTCCTGTCTTAGAAATGACTACAGTGCCTTGATACTGAAAAGCAATAAAGAACTATGACACCAAAGGAAGTGGCAAATTATCTCAATCTTATTTTGTTCCTTTTTTCTAAACCTGTGAAGACCTGTGAAATGCATTTATTTATAGATTCTTCTCTATCAATCACCAGTGTAACCAACCTCTCCTATAGCTAACTCTTTCACTCCTGGCTATCACAGTAAAAGTAGCTGATATTTTCTCCTATTTTTCTTGGAATATTTTCTTTTCTTTCTCTAGTTTCCTTAAGAACTGGCTATAAACACCTTTTATATATATAAGCAGTACAGTAATACTGCACATGTCCAGAATTGAATCAGGCCTTTTCCAGGTCTGCAATTGAACAGGCTTGGCCTTTTTGTTTTGGATTTTTTTTTCCCAGTGACAGCTGCTCCAAAACCAATTTTATCTTTCTTTCGCTCACATTGATTCTTCTGTATTGTGGTTCTAGTAGTTCCCGAGGAACTGTCCATTAACATCTAACACAGCTTTACTGGGTGAGTGTAAAATCTATAGTCTTTCCAGATATATGGCTGAAACACTTGTACTCTTTTGGCACAACTGTCCCTTGCACAACCATTCAAGAATCAATTTGAATTCTCATCCATTCAGATTTATCTTTTGTGTAATATGGTAATATGGGATATGTCTATCCCATTATGTTATCTCCCGTGCGAATGTGGAAGCATCTTCTGACCTCAGTCCTCTTTGGGTGGTTTCCAGTATTTTTCACTATTTGCATGCTGCTGCGATGTGGTTGCATACTGTTGCCTTTCTTCCTTCTTGTGACCTGTGCTGGATGCAGCCTGCAACCATGGACTCTTCTACAGTTTATTGTTATTCTCCTCTTTTATAAAGGTCTTCCGCTGTGAGCATTTCTATGGCGCTAATATTATTGTACTGGAAATCTGGCTTTCTCATTTCTCTTTTATTTCTTTTGTTTGACTTCATAGTGTCACTGGAAATGTTGTATATTCTGCTGGTGGCACAAACAGCACTGCTGGTTTACATAATTTTTTCACTAGTGGTCAACAAAATTTGAGAAATTGTTCCCTGGGATAGATGAACTGGTAAAACTTTTTTTTCATGATCACGTAAACAGCACTGAACAACTCTCTTTAAAAACCCATATTATTTCTCTGCTTGTTTCTTGTTGCAACAGGCAATCTTTCTAAGTGGTGCTAGAAACAAAATCTGTCTGTCATCAAGCAGGAATGAAGCGAAATGAATCTGCAAAACTTTCTCCTTTCCTTTCGACATTAGTAAAGGGACACACAGATGATAACAACTGCATTGTCCCATCTCCTACCACAAATATTAGGACATTTATCTTCTTTGAATGCAGTGTAATACACGCACTGGGGTTTACATAACTTCTCTAGCACGGTGGCCGTGCGGCAGGGAGCTCCGCTGTTGCAGCTTGCTGTGAAACACCAGCAGCCTTCGGGGCCTCTGGCACGCTGCTGCTTACTCCTGTTTTCTATTGAGCAGGGCTGCTTCATTGTTCAGTGCTTTTGCAATCCCCTCTGCAGTTGTCTTTGTTATAGGATCTATTTAAATGCCCTTCCCCCTGCCCTTACTCAGGAATTCTGATTTTCTGTCATTTCCTAAGTTGTGAGATATTACTTAATTTCTTTCAGTTTCCCAAGTGCTCCCTTGTCTTTCTCTCAAGCTTTTCCCAGCAGCCTGATCTCACTGAGATTTTTTTTGTGTTTTCCTAATTTGAGAATAGTATCCATTTTTTTCTCGCAGTGTTTTAGGAATAATAATGCACGGTGGCAAAGCTTTGAGAAGTTCATCTCTTCAATTTGCAAGTCTGCCACATGCCTTCTTACCCTCTCTAAAACCTGAAATGTTAAAAAGTTACAGGGGAGTTTAACATTCTCAGTAGCTTGGTTGATGGAAGGAACAAGAGCACGCTGAAGTGGCATGAGGAAAGCAAAACAGAGTGCTTATCTGGAGGAATAAAGCAGCTGATCTAGACTTACAGAGGAGCACAGATCTCAGTGTAGAAAATGAAATCATCAGCTACAGACAGAGCAAAATGAAAAGCCAGAAGCCAGTGTAATAGAAGGCTCAGTACAGGAGCGAGAGAAGAATGGTGTCACACGGACATTAAACATAGAAAACAAGTGGGCAGGTAGAAAAAAAGAAGTGATAGCCAGAACAGACTGGAGGGAGGGAAGCCTCGTTATTCACAGGACCAATCTGACTCCTCTGGGGACCAGCTGGAGGTGCAGAGTTTTGCAGAAATTATCACAAGTGACTGCAGGTGCACAGCCAGTGTCGGAGAGAAGATGCAGCCTTCAGGGAAAAGGAAAAGCAGAGGAGAGGTCATAGAATCACAGAATCATAGAATGGTTTGGGTTGGAAGGGACTTAAAGATCATCTAGTTCCAACCCCCCTGCCACCGGCAGGGACACCCTCCACTACACCACGTTGCCCAAAGCCTCATCCAACCTGGTCTTAAACACTTCCAGGGATGGGGCCTCCACAACCTCTCTGGGCAACCAGTTCCAGTGCCTCATCACCCTCACAGTAAAGAATTTCTTTCTAACATCTAATCTAAATCGACCCTCCTTCAGCTTAAACCCATTACCCCTTGTCCTGTCACTACACTCCCTGATAAACAGTCCCTCCCCATCTTTCCTGTAGGCCCCCTTCAGGTACTGGTAAGCTGCAATTAGATCTCCCCGGAGCCTTCTCTTCTCCAGGCTGAACAATCCCAACTCTCTCTCAGCCCATCCTCATAGGAGAGGTGCTCCATCCCTCTGATCAGCTTTGTGGCCCTCCTCTGGACTCACTCCAACAGCTCCATGTCTCTCCTGTACCGGGGCCCCCAGAGCTGGACGCAGGACTCCAGGTGGGGTCTCACAAGAGTAGAGTAGAGGGGCAGGATCACCTCCCTCGACCTGCTGGTCACGCCTCTTTTGATGCAGCCCAGGACATGGTTGGCTTTCTGGGCTGCAAGTGCACACTGCCAGCTCGTGTTGAGCTTCTCATCAATCAATACCCTCAAGTCCTTCTCCTCAGGGCTGCTTTCGATCCATTCCTCGCCCAGCCTATAGTCGTGCTTGGGATTGCGCTGAGCCACGTGCAGGACCTTGCACTTGGCCTTGTTGAACTTCATGTGGTTCACACGGGCCCACCTCTCCAGCCTGTCAAGGTCCTTCTGGATGGCATCCCTTCCCTCCAGCTTGTCGACCACACCACACAGCTTGGTGTTGTTGGCAAACTTGCTGAGGGTGCACTCGATCCCACTGTCCATGTCGCCAACAAAGATGTTGAACAGTGCCAGTCTGAGTACTGCCCCCTGAGGAACGCCACTCGTCACTGTTCTCCACTTGGACATTGAGCCGTTGACCACAACTCTTTGAGTGCAACCATCCAGCCAATTCCTTATCCACCGAGTGGTCCATCCATCAAATCCATGTCTCTCCAATTTACAGACAAGGATGTCATGCTGTGTCAAATGCCTTGCACAAGTCCAGGTAGATGACATCAGTTGCCCTTCCCTTATCCACCGACGCTGTAACCCCATCATAGAAGGCCACCAAGTTTGTCAGGCACAATTTGCCTCTAGTAAAGCCGTGTTGGCTGTCACCAATCACCTCCTTATTTATCATGTGCCTGAGCATAGTCTCCAGGAGGTTCTGCTCCATGATCTTGCCAGGCACAGAGGTGAGACTGACCGGTGTGTAGTTCCCTGGGTCTTCCTTTTTACCCTTCTTAAAAATGGGGGTTATGTTCCCCCTCTTCCACTCGGCAGGAACGTCGCCGGCCTGCCAGGACTTCTCAAATATGATGGAGAGTGGCCTGGCCACTTCATCTGCCAGTTCCGTCAAGACCCGCAGATGCAATTCATGAGGTCCCATGGACTTGTGCACCTTAGGTCGTTCCGTCACAGCTTTTACCTGTTTCTGTGCTATGCTGGTCCTCTCTAGAAAAAGCAGAAGTGTAAATGGAGGGAGAGAGAGGTCAAGTTAAAGGGGAATATTGGGAGAGGCAAAGATGATGACGAGGAAGTAGGGTTCAAGGCAGAATGGGTACCAGCCATTTCAGAGGTAGAAAAAGAAAGTTGAGAAAGAGGAACAATGATGGGGGAGGGTAACCTTCAGAGACTGCACGGTGCTAACTCTAAGTGAATAAATACTTCAAGCAAGATATTTTATATATGCAGAAATCTGCAGGGAAAAAAAAAGAGATGGATATTGCTCAATACAGAAAATTTAATTTCAGAAAACTGAAAGTATAAGGATAAAAGGAAACCATTCCAAATCAAGCTGGGTTAACCTTTGCTACAAGCTGGGACAAATGGAAATAACTGGGGAAAAAAGATCTATCAATCAACAGCAATATTTAGCAGAGAACTACAGACTGTGTGTGATCTGTGAACTACTAAGTGTTTAATGAAAGATAATCCTAATTTCAGTGAATACAACCCTGCCACACAGGGCTCCTGCCTCCTCTGGAAGAGAGCTCTACAAATCAAAAGAATATTGAAAACCATTTAAACAACAATAGTATATGACAATATACAGAGTACAACAGAATTATACGAGCATAAAACTTAATCTACAGACTAGCAACTGAGATTATGTAAGAACTAGTGAGACAAAAAACAGTGGGTTTCTGGTTGTAACCGAGTGACCCGTTGCTTTAAGAGGATGGAATGCTCTCCAATACAGCAACTGTTGTCGCTAATACTTGTTGCCAGCAACTGGCTTAGTGGAGCATTTGTAGCTTCTCCTTTAAAATTTCCTTCCTCTCTTGTATCTTTATTACTTTTACATATATGCATTTTATACATATACATATATGCTTTTTTATATTTAAAATTGCTTTTTATCACTAATCTAGCATTTTTTTTAATGCAACTTAAAAGCCTTACATGTGAGCACTAGCAGAGGTAAGAACAAAAGATGGCACAGAGAAATAAAGGACTAGAAGAAGTGGTAAATGGAGAATACTATGGAGCAGACACTAAAAAAAGTTCAAAGCAGATTAAATTCTCCAGAAATGGAGGATATGGTTGGAGGAGATTCAATCAAATAACACAATTTTTCTTTAAAAAGGAGATAGGACTGATGAAAAGGAAGATGAATTAAGGTAACTCTCTGAGTACTACAAGACCAGAAGCACCAGATTGCAAATAAGAAATCCTGTGCTACAGAGATTTCAGAAAATATTGCGCTCTTGGAAAGACACAGCGGTTGTATAACTGAAACCAAAAAGGAAATCTTTCAAGATACTTATAATGTTATAATGTTTGAAAGTACTATCAATTGCATAATTTTCAAAATCAGATCTGAGATCAGAATACTATACGGATCAAGAGACCCAAACCTCAAAAACAGGGCTTCTAGAAGAACATAGTTTTAGCTTAGTAAAGACTGTGAGAATTAACTTGGCTGCAGAACAGAGCTAGATCTGATTACAGGTTTTGAAAGGGAAGCCAGCTGATGCTACAGAACCACGTCACAAAATGAAGAAGCAGAATAGATCTGAAAATTCAGAGGTGAACTCTAAAAACCGCAACAACCTGAGCGAAATTTGAAGAAATAATGGAAGAGACTGATTGGAAGAAAATGCACAGCTATATTGATAAGAAACAAAAATATTTTGCAAAAGCTTCCCTTCAGTGACTACAAGTCTCTTTAAAAGGAATATTCTACATGGGGGGGTTCTTTGTGGGAACTATTCAAATGATAGTTATGTTTCAGATGGCATTTGTCTCCTCTGACTACAGTAGACTATGATATAGGTCTCTACTTCCGCCTGGGGAAGAATCCCATTGTTGTTGATGGAGCGCTAGTCAATGGAAAAACAGTTCAAGGTGTGATTCAACTGAGCAGCTATAGGCACCTATATCAGAATAAGAACAACTGCACCATATTGACTCATACTGACTAGCCCACTGCTCCTGTAAAAGTGGCCTTGGGAGACACCTTCATTTTGTCAGAAAAATCCAATCCCAGTACCTGAAATACAATCAATATGAGTTGGACATAATTTTGCAAGTAAAGTTTCAGTAACTGTGGGGTTTTTTTTCAGTTACATACCTATCCAGCACAAGTAGGTAAAATTCACGTCGTGCAGTGAACAAAATATTCTAACTGTGAGTAAAATGTAAACCAAATGTAAAGGAAGCAAACGTGAAAGAACAAAACTTTGTCGTACCTCCCATTGGGAGAGTTGAAACTATGGAAGAACAGGAGTTCATGAAGATAAAATTAAAAAGATGTGCATAGGAAAGCTGAATTACATGAAAATATAGCAAAATAAGACTAGAATTTCTAATAAATAGTCCAGGCCAGAAAGAAAGTGCTAAGATGATAAAAGGTGAATGCTGTTAACAACATAACAAGTGTCGGGACGGATACTAGCGCATATCTAAATACACTCCAAGAAACTTTAGATCAACAAGTTAAGAGATGGCCTGGGTTTGCCTTTGATGCTGGGAAAATTACAGACTAAAAATAGATTACTTTTCTTGTTATTCTGCTATAAGACTGTTAAAGAATATCATTGCTACACTGGTAGTCTTATGTCTAGTCCATAAAGACTGACATAGGCATTACACCAACTGTGGTAATCACAGGAAATGGATCATGATTTGATTATGATGTTAAATGTCTTGCAAAAATAGTATCACTGGAAGCACTTCAAGGCCAAGGTATCCACAACATAATGGTTTTATGGAAAATGTCATCAAGATTGCCACAAGGCTGTCTACAAAACTCTCAAGAGTGAAACATGCTATTATTTCGCCTTACCCTGAAAACAGACTATCAGTTACTGAAAGTTTAATGGGGATAGCTTAAAATTCATTATATAGTTTGTAGTATGAAATACAAAGACACTGCAAATTCTTTCTAGCCCCATTAGAAAAGAAAGGGGGAAATGCACATGAGAAAAAATCACGTAAGTGAAAGCCCTTGCAGCCACAGGGTTCTGTAGTTCTTATGTGATGTAAACCACAGGGGAAGCCCTTCCAGATATTCCACATGAAGTTTCTCCTTATTTGTTCAAGCAACTACTGAACAAAGGCAATTCTTAGGAGAAAGACTGGTCATCTTCTGCTTCTTCCAGAACAGAGAGAGCTTCTGCACCTCCTAGAATTTGAAACAGAGCAGGGTTTTGAGGAGTTGGACAGCAGCAATGAAGAGAACTGTGTGAAGAAAAGCAGACGCTGAAGCCTACCAGATACTGAAGAGATCTGTGAAACAGAGGAGCCAGCTGAGAGACAAAGAATTTATTTGTGTTGTAATGCATATAATTTTCTTCTGGATGATTCAAATGAGAGGGCTATTTGAAAGATGAAATTTCCTGGTTTCAGCTAGATGTGGCTATCAACTGCTAGTGAGAGGACAATTGGGATATTGAGATCACTGTATTTCCCTCACAAATTCTTTCCTTCCTAATATTATTTTAAACTAATCCTGGTAATACACGTGATTAAAAAATGTCATTTGACTGTTACACAAAAGTCACAGACAACCATTGTTGTAGTAGGCTTGAGGGCTTCCTAACCAAGAAGGCAGTGAAACAGTGTGAAAAGGAAGAAAAGGAAGTTCCAGCAAAGCAGGTCTTGATCTTGAGGCCTCAATCATTTTTGAGATACTGAAGATTATACGATCAGTGAAAGAAACCTGAAGGTCCCAATTATGGTATCCACCATTTCAGGCTGGAACACCGTGCGAGAAGCTCATTGTGGTATACATGACATGGATGGTAAGGTCTTTTCAGAGACTTGTTAAGAAAAGAGTATTCTCTGTTCAAAATTGTGCCAAACGGTCAATATGATGCTGACAAGATGATGCTGGTTTGGAAAGTAATAAGCTCTTTTGCTTTTCTGATATTGCCTGCCAGGGAAAAGCAAAGCTCATGCTCTGGCCTTGGAGTTGGTTTTGTATTAGTCTGATAGGATCTTTAAAAGAAATCGGCCTCATATAAGGATTCACTGTCCCAAAGGTAACAAAATTTTCACACAACATAGCCATACCTGGAAATCATGAATTGCAGCTAAACCCAAAGTTTTGAAATGAGCAAAACTGCTTTTTCTGTCAAGCACAGATTGCAAAACTTATTAAGCTGTAAAATAAACGCTTTGTTTCTACTGCCTGAGTAAGCGCAGGCTTTAGTTCTGTATCTCACAGCCTGTGAAAACAGTCTGCTAGGATATCTCTCTTGTGCTGATGACAGGGAGGCTAATGACCCAATGCTTGTTCAGTCAGCCTGATGCTTTACGCTAACCCAGAAGAGGACTACTGTGCCACTTGTACCGATGACCCCTAGAAAAACCTGCAGCCTTCAGCGCTACTGAGCAGGAGCTCTGAACTGTTACCAGGCTCTTTATTTAGAGCGAAGGAGGGGCTCCGTTCTACCAACAGAGCTGTCTGCAGAGGCTGCATTAGACAGCTTTTTTCCTCTTTCTTATTTCCTCTGACCTAGGCTAATTGTTTCTTTCATCTACACAGAGATACTCTGACTCCAGAGAACGTCAATCAGCGTTTTCGTTGGTTTTTTCCCTCACTCTGTCACTGAGGAAAGCCTAAAAGGAGCGGTTCTTCTCTTCCCACTTGGATCTTGTTATCAAGTGACCTCAGGACAAGTTGGATCAGCTTATTGATCTGATGGGAAATGAATTATTTGAAAGGATTTGTGATTTATTTTCTACCAGATTGGCAAACTGATCTAATTCACCGTGGGCTGCAATATTGGAAGGGGTAAGAAAAACTCATGTTTAGGAATGGGGCAAAAAGGAACCCACCCTTCGGAAGCAGCTCCCTCATGAGAATGTGTAATTTAAAACTGTCACACCAGCAATGGTCTTTTCTTGTGATGTTGTTATATTGTCTTGCTAGTTAAACAGCATAAAAAAATGTAAAGTCACAGACTCCATGAAATAACCTCATCCAGTTTGATTCATATTGACAGAATACACAGAATCGACTCTGACAAACACAGTTCTGTGAAGAGGTTTTAGGTGGAGCGTCGGGACTGCAGTCCACTCCTGGCTTTGTCAGATGACACGCTTAGACGTAATCCTTTTTTCCTTGGCTCATCATATGTTCATTGTCACCTCATACCTGTTGGGAGAGGTGTGGGTGGATTTCTCTGAGTCTTATTCAATGAATGTACTCCCAATGCTGTTTTTTAATTAATCCCATTTAAAGGGATTCATTGTTTTGTGGGCAGGGCTCTTTTGCCTCAGGAATTTTAAATATTTTGATTATGAATACATTATTGAGCCAAAATGATTTTTTTTTTTAAACATCAATAAACTTACTGCTCCCTTAGTATTCCCTGACCCTGAGGGAGTTGCTAGAAAAGCTACCATCATGGGGAGGTGAAAGAGGAAGGAAAAAAGGTGGGGTCAGAATGGCAAACCACAGGAAAAAGCGCAGTGGAGCCAGGTTTTTACTTTACCCCAAGCTCCCAGTGATGGGTGGCCAATATTCTGGTGGGAGGGCTCTGCCTCACGCACAGATCAACAACTTGCTCCACATCCTCTATCCACTTCCCACCAGTGACAGGAGCAGCAGATAGATCAGGCCATAGATGCAGAAAGCAGAGAACAGTTTTATCAGTGGTGGTCACCACTTCAACAGTTTGTCTTCAACTCCTCTGGGAAGAAAAGTATTGGCCAGATGGGAGCATCCTGATGGATTTCTCTGAGTCTCATAAATCAGATCGCCCAATTTCACATTTGGAATCATTAGCTCATTTTTCATAGTAAAAAAATAGTGATGTGAAAGGTACAATATGTAGTATCTTAAATTATGCATGAAGTTGTTACGGTGATATAAACTGCTTTTAAGAGAGATTTTTACTCCTGTTAGTGATGTGGCTTTTTAAAAACGATTATTCCTGAGTCCCTCTTTTAAAAGCATTCAAGCACTTATCCAACTGTAGAAAAGATGTACTTCTAGTGAACTTTGTGAAAACTTGATGTGTAATTTGTTTTTAGCAAACTTTTACACTAAGATTGACGCAAAGGTTTTAACTACGGAACAGCAGCCTTCAGAAAGAAAAACTGCCAGCACCAGCCTGCGCAAATGATGCAGGTGTGGTTTCCCTCATACTCTTTGGAGTTCATAAGCTCCATTCCACAAAATGGTAAAACTCTGCGCTCCCAGAAATTACTGTGAGTTCATCGTGCGTGGCACCTTGCAGGATTAGTTCCTGCAAATGCAGCCATAACGTGCCTTCCATATGTTCCAGAACTAATACCAAATTTTATTTGATGACTGTTTAACATACAATACATGAGTCCCTGAACAATGGAGTAGAACCAAGATCTTCCAGCACTCCCTGGATGAGCTTCCTATTCACGAGACCAGCCAGTCATGTCACCACCCTATAGCCCAATAATTATATTTGCAAAATAATGTGACTTCAAAGGGGAAGGAGGAGCACCTTCAGTATACTCATAGAATAGTCTCAGCTTCAGACTAGCTTATAGCTTGGAGCAAAAGTATTTTCCTGGGAAGAGAGTGACACAGTTTTAAATGCCCTTCATCCTTCAGGCTGAAGAGGTTTTCTGTAGTGTTCGTGGCAGTAACCCTGCCACCAACCTGTCTGCTGTGAGTTATACAGAAACTAATCTTGTAAGTCTTAGGTGTGGCCTGAATGTGGCTAATTTATCAGGTCTCCGCGGCACTTGGAGGAATGTCTTGCCTGAGAATTCAGCCAGGCTCTGACATATTTTAGGTACCGTGCTCTTGGTTTTACCAAGATAGCAGCAATCCTAAACATATGCAAAGCAGAAAGAAGGCTGCAAAATTTAGTTGCCCAAGGAAGGCATTTGGCAAAGTACATGCTAGGATTAGGCAGGATTTATGCACCTAAATCCTACCTAAATACCTAATTTACGGATCTTGGTCAATCTAAGTCTAGCTGTGCTGCGTGTCCTTTGCTGGAGAAGAAATTTGATTCTGCATGGTGGAAGGTATCCCACGTTCTGGAGATCAAGAGCATTTGCTCTTTGCTTTAGTTAGGCTGTGTGAGGAAGTATCAGGATATGACCACTACCACCTCAGGAGTCCAATATGCATGTGATTTCCCCCGGGCTGTTGCCAGATGGCTTTCCACAGCCCTTCAGAGGAAGAGTCATTATTCACTTTTACTTATCATCCAAGGGCTCTTGCTCTTAGGAGAGAAGGGAACTGTTTATACAGTAACTTGTGTTTTCTCCAGTGTCTCTTTTTTCTGGCAGTCTATAAATCTCAGATGCTGTCAGTGTTGAGTGGAAATGAAGGCTGCTGTTGGACAGGGAGGAATTCCTATCTTACATCCAGTTACTTTAAGGTAACTGAAGATCCGCTCACATGCTCGCTGCTCTTCAAGTCTGGACTACCTCGTGTGAGGCAACTGGGTTTTAAGGCTTTGACCACAGGACATGGTGGGGACCAACCCACGCAGCAACTTGTTACATGAAATTTTATTTTTCCCAAGGTGTTCAGAACGGGAGTGAGGACAAAGCTGCTCTGCAGAACACGGTCAGCTGTGCATTTCAAATATAAAGCTGGGAGTTCTGATGGTATTCCTGTGTCCACAAAACCACTTTCTGAATGAGGTGTAAGGCAAGATTCTCTTAGAAATATCATGGCCACAACACAGTTTTAGTAATTTACATTTGTCATTTATAAGTTAAATCAAAGGTGCACATAGCTATGTGTAAATGCACACATAATCAAATTATTCATATGAATAAAAGTATACACGCACACTTTCATTTTCGCAGTTGTGGATTTTGCCTGGATTGCTACCACCTCCCGCAACACTGAAAACACATATGCATGTCACATCCCACATCTCTTTTGGAGGACAGGCACACAGTTCAGACGGGGTTGTTTATGTGAAGAAAAAAATATGGCATCTCTTGCTTCTGAAGACCACACCTTTACATGAGAAATTTTAAAGACAAAAAGCTTAAAGTTGAAGGTATGAGAATAGAGCATACAGCCCTGGAGGAAATTCGACAAAAAGTTTTAATTTCCTGTAGGAATGCGTGTCTTTAAAGCCCCGGTGAGAGATCCCCAGCCGTGGTGCCTCACAGCTGCAGCTGAAGCCGGCGGGCTGCGCGGTAGCACTTCCCGGGGGGGGGCCGGGCCCCCGGCTGGTGCAGAAACCAGCCCCGTGCAAGGAGCGTGGGACTCACCCCCCCGGCGAGATGAAACGCCTCGTACGTGGCTCAGCCCTGCATCTGCGACACGGGGCCGCCTCGGCCCCCGCCACCCTCAGACCGCTACCGGACTGTGCCCCCCCGCGCCGTCCGGGCCAGGCCCCCTGCCCCCCGCACTACCGTCGCCAGCCCGATTCGCACACCCGGGCCCCGGCCCGCCGTTCCCTCCCGCGGGGCAGCCCTCACCGCCGCTCGGGCGCTGCTATCCCCGCCCCCGCCCCGCGGGGCTGCCTCCCGAGCGCCGGCCGGCCCGCCGCGCCCCCGCCCGCCGGAACTCGCCGCCCGCCCCCGCCGCGCCCCGCCCCGCCCCAACGGCCGTGGCGGGGGCAGGCGGCGCGCCCCCGCGGGCAGCCCGCCAGGGCGCCGCGCGCGCCCCCGCGGCGGGAGGGGCGGGCCCGCGCGGGGCGGGGTGGGGCGGGGCGTGCCGCTGCACCCCCTCCCCCTCGCGCTGTGCCCTCCCCCTCCCCAAGGTGTTGGCGGCAGCGGGGACGCGCTCGCTCGTGCCCGCGCAGCTCCCCCCCCCTCCCCCCCCCCCACACCCCGCTCCCCTCGGCTCTCCCCGGCTGCGCTGGTAGCGGCGGCGGCTCGGCCATGGCGGCCCCGGCGGAGCTGAGCGCGGAGCGGCTGCGGGCGCTGCCCGGCAGCTGGAGTTACGGGATCAGCCAGGGCGGCCGCGTCTTCTTCATCAAGTGAGCGGGGGGCCGGCGAGGAGGGGAGCGGGGCTGGGCTGGGCGGGCGAGGGGCCGGGAGGGGCGTCTGGGGGGGAAGGCGGCGGCGGTGGGGCTGCGCCTGCCTGACTCGGTCCGTGTGTCCGTCCCCGCAGCGAGGAGGCGAAGAGCACGACTTGGCTGCACCCGCTCACCGGAGAGGCCGTGATCACCGGGCACCGCCGCAGCGCAGGTAGGAGCACCGTCGGGGGCGGCCGGGGCCCCCGGCTCTTTCCCGGCACGGCCGCCCCCACCCGGCCGCCCGGCGAGCGCCGCCCTCCTCCTCTCCCCGTTCCCCGGGGTCTCGCCGAGCCCGTCGCCCCGCGGTTCTCGCGGCCGCCCCCAGGGCTCCCGCTGTCCGCCTCGGCCCCCCGGTGGGCTCAGCCCGCGGCCCCTTCCCCCTCCGCGGGCACGGGCAGCGCTTCTGGCTTCGCCCCGTTGCCCCCAAGCCACCTCGGTGCGGCCGCATCCACCCGAGACAACTCCTCATCCCGTGCTTTCCGCGCTCCCCTCACTTCTCGCAGTTGCTTGCCCCCAGGTTGAGCAAGAATGACATTACAGTGCAGCCTTGCGTGTCCAGCTTGCCATCGCTGTGCTCCTCATCTTTTGCTTAAAATGCTTTCCTTCGCACCCGTGTTTTCCCTCCGTGTCTGTAATTTCTCTTTCTTTGCTTTTTTTCTGTTGCCTTGTATCACCCGCATAATATTGTATAGTTACCATTAGAGACCGCCTTATTCCACTCATGCTTCTTACAGGCTACCCCGGTTATTCACCTGCAGATAGCATCCTTTCTCAGTTTAGCATTAAACCACTTATGTTATTTCTGTTCCCAGCAGTACCTAGATATAACGACGATAGGTATACTAGAAATGTAGAGGCTGATCCCACTAAACGTAGTCACCTAGAAACCCTTTTCCTCCCTTCACTTCCATCTAGGCTGAGAGTGTGGGTGGTTTCTAAGTGACTGAGAGAGGTGGAATAGATAGGAGGAAAAGGGTCTGAAACATTAGGAATAACTTGGAGGAACGAGGGTGGAATCGGTCGTCTTTGCTACTGCTGTTTGTTCCACTCTGGAGAAGTAGCAGCAGGAGGTGCTGGAGGAGGAGGATTTACAGCAGACACTCTGGAGACCCAGAGCCAAACTCTGACTGCTGGAATTGCACACAGGCTCCGTATGCCGCTGGGAGGTGGTGGAGTGTAGTAATAAGTGCAGTTGTTTTTGTGTATGTAATCACTTGGATAATCGCAGGAAAATCTGCAAGTGGATTGGACTATATCAGATTATTTGCTTTTTATGTTTGGTTAATGCTTAGGCATTAAGAAATCGGAAACAGCCTTTTAGAAAGCTGTGAGCAGCCTGTTGGGGTCTTTTTTCCTGAGTTGGGAATAGTTTAAAAAGCACAGGTTTCTGGCTATTAGAACTCTGCAGTTTGATCTGCAATGAAGGGCTGCTGTTTCTAAGAAGTCATTTAATGCCGGGAAATAGAACTACTGATTGCTATCAGGCTCCTCTTTTCCCTGCTTTCACTACTCAGATTAATTGAGAAACTGGCCTTCATCTACAGCAATGTGCTTGGGGGCAAATGTGTGTGAAGTGCTTTCCTTGTTGGACACTAACATTAGCTGAGTATTAATTCTTTTTTTAAACTATTACCAGTGTCTCTGTTGACTGATGATGATTTCCCAGTAATTTTCCAAGTGTCTCATTTGTTTCTGCCATTAAGTGCCTTCTAAAGAAAACGCAGCTTGCTTTTGAGTATCAGAGTATTGTATGTAACATAGCAGAGTTAGTATCAGGTAAATTAAAATTGTTTCTGAACACAAGAATGAGGCACGACCTTGGATATACTGACCATGATTTATCAATCAGATACTAAAGTGTCTGCAAAACAAACCTGTTTCTATAGTTTTCCTCATTCATATGTATGTTAATGAATCTCTCCATACATAGATACAATCAAACATATTAATTCTGGGGTTTATATATTGGTTTGCCCTGACCATTGTTTTGGAACCTAGTCAAAATATGTTCAAAATATATCTTCTCTTAAGGAACAATTTTTGAGTGAATGACACTTCTTTTGCAAGTGTATATTATTGTACAACTTCTTATTAAATAATACTGTGAGATATTTGCTAGATGATGAGGAAAGCTTTGTCCTCCGTTATGAATTGAAGTGATTTTTATTCCTTGACATATTCAGCACTGGAAAGGTATTTTTTGCAAAGTTCTTATAGCAGCCATAAATGCTTCTGCTAGAGAGACTTCCTGTTTGTTGTACTTTGTCTTGTTCTGTTATTGAAAGACAGTGAAGTCTATAGTGAAGAAAAAACCAGCCAGAGCAAAAACTAGGGGGGAAAAAAAATCAGATGACCCAGACTGAATGTTTTTTCTTTTCATTAGGACATACATTCTTGCTTTTATAATTCAATGAGCAAGTCTTACATATCAATTATTGTTTTTATTAACCAAGGTAAACTTTTAAGGGTAATGATGTATCCAGAGTTGCATAGAGGTGCCATTACATGAGGAAGCTGTTACTTGAAAAAAAATAGACCATTAGTGGTGGTTTGGTTTTTTCATATGTGGGCTCCTGACTCTTAAGAGTGATAATAGAGAAGGAAAAGATGTACCCACTTCCTCTGCTAGATTTGAAAATTATTTTTATGTAAAATTGAAGAGTTGTAAACACTGTAGGAACACTTGTTAGTCACAACACTGGTGGAATTATGCTAATATAATGCTAATGTTCTGTGGTATAGTTGATATCATGCCTGTTAAGATGCTTGTGACTTGCATGTAACGCAAACTCAGTAAATTGATTTTTGTTTAGATCTCTGCCTGTCAGGTAACTTGATGCTACTGAAGTTCAAAGCAGAAAGATCTTCTAGTTAATGGTCAAAGGAAGGAACGTTGTATAATAAGGATGCTCTTAAACCCTTATTGTTATTATTTGAGAATGAGAAATCCAAATCAGATTTTCACGCATGTAGCTTCTCTTGGTTTACAGAATTTCAGCTGAGACAGCATTGTGAGTCAATTCTAAAATATTTATTTATAGGACTAAAGCTTTCAACATGTGGAATCAGACACGCAGTATTTTAACTACCTTAGTTTTAGGGAGTAGACCAGTATGGCCAGCATAATTTCAAAAGTTAATTGCAATGTTTTGCTACTTGTTTTCCAGACTTACCCACAGGTTGGGAGGAAGCTTATACTTTTGAAGGTGCAAGATATTATGTAAAGTAAGTTGAATGTTTATCTGTTACAATACTATAATTTTCCATTAGTTTGTCTAAATGTTGCTGTAATCTTGAATGTATTTCAAACTAAATGTAAATATTATGCTATAAATATAAAAGGAATATTCCAGCTTGTCGTAGTGTATGTAGTCCTTTGTTTACTGAATTCTGCACAACTGAAACAATTTCTTGAGGTTTTTGTGTTAATACTTTTAATTAAAGCTGCTTAAGGATGCAGATTCAAATGAAATTTCTGCTCTGAGTGTGACCATCTAGCAATAAATGACCTTGCAAGTCAAGAATACCTTGAGTTTCTCTGTTTGACACTTGTGTGTATATGCTGTCATGCCATAAATGCTTTCAGAAAGGAAAGATCTTACTTTGTCGCTGAGAGAAGAGTCTTGATTCGGCCCTATTCTTTAGTAATTAAGTTGTTTAAAGCCACTCTGAAGGTTTAATGTGGCTGTTTTCTTTGCAGACCTCCTGTTTCTACTTCTACCATTGATTTTCATTATTTTCTTACTCAAGTTTTAGTATGTTTGAGGAGTGTATCCACTGTGGTAGACTTGCTGTATTGTCTTTTTGAATGAGAGCCACGGAAATTGAGCTCTTATGTACCAGTCCAGAGGTCATGTTGATCAGATCTGTACAAACTTCTTAAAAGCTTTTCCTCTCCAGATAGGCAGACCATCCTTATCTGGAAAATGTTTAAGTGGTGCCTATGTGTATTTGCCTGTTAATATGCTTTTCTGTTATTTAACAATTTGCAGACTTTTCTCAATTCATTCAGGAGTTTTTACTCACTACGCTGTGTGTTTGGTTTGCCATCTTTAAATGAATACTGTCATCAATGAGGTAACTTGTATGAGTGGAGGTTACTAGTAGTCATAGAGGTTATAGGCTGCACTTAGGTTTTTTAGTGTCTCAGAGTTGAGCAAAAGGTAGATTCTTTGTGTAAGTGGCATGGTAGACATTCTGAAATGGGTGTTATGTGTGTGTTGCATGGTTTATTTTATATACCAATAGGAATGTGTTTGATTTGATCCTAAACAACATTTTTAAAAATATACTGAACGATAATGCTCAAAAAATCTGGTCAGAACTGGTGCTGGGCTCTCTGGAAGGGGTTGCCTTCTTAATAGGTGACATGTTTGTTTTACTATTCTATTCAGCCTTCTTGTAATTTACATTACACAGTGGTGTATAGCAACTGACAAGAACCACACCAGACTGAGGACAAGAATGTACTAAGGATTTAACCTCTGGTGTTCTGTTCTTATTATTAAATGAAGATGAGTGAAAATTTAAAAAAGCTGTATTTATTTGTATATAACATTAAAGGAAATTCTTCTATGCTTTCTGATGCAACTTGTTCTCATAGAATAAACCTATGAACAATGTGTTAGCTGTAGAAAGTGGAAAATAGCAACTTGAGTTTTCTTGGAATAAAAAAAAAGTGTGCGGACAGCTATTGTAGAGTGACTGATGCTCTTATGCACAAACTTACCAAGTGGTAGGTTGTTAGCGTACTCTTGTCCATATAAGATCTGGTATTCAAGGTGTTGTCATAACTGTTAGGATGTACATTAAGCTGATTGTTTTGCTGATAGCCAGCACTAAATATCTCTGTTCATATTTAAAAGTTGTGCTGCATCTTTGAAAACATGTTGCACAAACAACACTTCTCCATGATTTGATAGATGTAGGAGGATAGCAGGGACAGTGCTGTCAGCCTGCTGAAAGGTTCACGTGGTACGACCAGTTTGGCATCCTTAGTTAAATAGGTGTTTGTTGTGTAGCCTCTCAGGCTGACTTTAAGCTTCTGCCCGATGATAGCTTCTACTTTTAAAGCTGTCTAGCATTCAGTCCTACCGGTGCTATAGAAAATCTGAGAGCTAACATAGACAGAGTGACAACATTATAATCACTCTTGTAATCCTCGGCAGTGTAACTCCGGGTGATGTGTTGATGATGAGTCTAAATTACTGCAGTGCTCCCGCACGAGTGGGAAACAGTGCAGGTTGTTGGG
Organism: Balearica regulorum gibbericeps; assembly: GCF_011004875.1. Classification (NCBI taxonomy): domain Eukaryota; kingdom Metazoa; phylum Chordata; class Aves; order Gruiformes; family Gruidae; genus Balearica; species Balearica regulorum. The sequence continues at coordinate 71,938,033 of NC_046184.1, forward strand.
ACCACGTGCTATACAAGCACCCTGACATGTGGATTTTTAACTGTAACCGCTCTTCTGAGTGTACTGATTTGCTAAATATTAATATTTATTGTGTTGATTACAGCATAATAAAACTATGTTGAAACTAAAAATGTTGAGAGCTTGTTCATGGTTGGGTCTGAAAGGAAGATGTTGTTTTATGTTCCGGTATGAGTTACAAAGTTACAAGGAAATGAATGTTAATAGCAGGCTATTGATGCATTCAGCCATGTGAAACTTGGCTGTTGGATTTCTGTAATGTGTCCAATAAGAGAGTTAGACAAGAAGGATAGTCAAGTTTCCTGATCACATAAATAATTTCACCTAACTTCTGAGGCACAGCTTCAAATATGTGGGTTGAATAAAAATATTTAACAACCTTGCTCTATGGCAAGATCTTACACTAGACTGTGTTTGAAAATAAAAACCTTTTGAAAATTATTCTTATGGTTCTTTCATAATAGGTCGTCACTGTTCCAAGAGGGTGTGTCGCTGAATCTATTACTGTGTTTTTTCTGGCTTTGATGTAGTAAACACTGTATAATCAAATTGGGATAATGTTGAGGAGATAATCGTCAGCTGAACATTCCTTGGACTGCCATTTCAAACAAATGACTTGGGATACAGACTGCATTGAAATGTGATTATTTTTAAAGGACACTGTATTTTTCTTGGGCTGCGTACATTTGTTTTCAGGATAAGTAAATACCAAATGGTGACTATTTTACACACTTTTTTCATGACATTGAATTTGTTCCAGCTTCAAAAAGGAAAGATATTCTGAATCAGGGATAGATAAGGAGTTGTTTCCATTACATAATGTGGTTTTGTTTTTGTATAGGGTTGTTCATGCTAGCTAGGACTTTGACCTTTTTTGCAGTATTTTTGGATTAGTAGAAGAATTCTAATACTTGGTAATGACAGAGTCCTTCCCCCACACTCTCCCCGTCCCTTGTAAATGGAAATGACAAAAAGTGTTGTTTGTTATTTGGAGTAAAAAAATACTCAGTGCCATAATATATATGTTCTTATGAGATGTGGTTACATTGTTGAAGTGTTTTGTCTCTTCAGAACTGAGAAAGTCTGGTTTTCTTTACTTAATGTTAGAAATGTGCACAAATAGCTCTCCCTCATCACTTGATGGGAACTCTATCAGTAAACTTTTCTGAAATAATGCTTGGTTTGGGTGTAGTCTTTATTTATATAATAACTAAACTTTTACCTGGAATACGGATCTGTATGACTGTAGAATCAACACATTCAAATATAACCTTTAGTAATTAGTTTACTATCAGCTAACTATTGAATCTTCTGTGTTATGAAGTAAAACAAGGTATGGGAAAACTCCTCAGTTTGAAACTGATGACATAGTATGCTGAAAAATTTGAGATTTTCTTTTGTTCTGCTTAGAATACTTTGCTGGCCTAGTTATTTATGCTTAGTGTGTTGAGCACTCATGGAGCTCTGAAAAGTTGTGGCCTTTATCCTCAAAACAGATTTAAGCATGGTAGTAGCATGGGAAGCTTAAGTTACTTATATTATTTATAAGTGCATAAGGATATGGACGCATGTGACAATCCCAGTATGATACTTGTCAATGGAGAAGACATACCTGGTCACAGGCTTCAGACTCCTCACCTATTAACGTCAATGAGAATTTTCAACTTGATGTTTTTAGTACCTTGTGATGATTATGTAGCCATTATGCACCAAGGTACTGGTTTTGAGAGCTATAAAATTACATAAATATGTATTTTTCTCTCGCTCTCTCTATGTATTCATTCACATACATGTTTTTAAGAAACCTTTATTGCTGGTTAAAACCACCTGACTATCTAAACTCAGGCATTTGCTTAGTTTTCTTGCCTTCTTTCCTTTTTCATTTTAGTATTTCTGAACATATGTTAGGATTTTCGTACTGATTTTTTTTAAACCATGTTTATATTATTTAGGTTATTAATTTACCAAGTAAAACTGATTTAAAAATAAATCCAAGGATGATCTTTTAGGAATTTCACATCAGTCTAACTAGTTTGGCTTCTACAGAAGTACTCTTAGATAAGCTGTTTGGGTATTAGAATTTGGTATTTCTTAACTCTGCTGTAGGACCGATACTTTTTAGGCAGCTGACTGAAAAATTACTTCAAAACTTAAAGAATTAAGAAGGTTGAAGTTTCATTTTTAGGGTTTTGTGTTGAAGTTTACCTTTTTCTGTATTTTTTTTTTCTGTGTTTATTAAAAAAAATTTTGCCTGTTGCTTACTGAAGCAAGGCATTGGCAAACCCAGGCCAAAGCCAAGGTGAGTTCACTGTTACATCAAATAGAGGTTTTGTATGCTTTTTTTATAGAAACTTTTATCAATGTAGGTTTGCTTTTTGTAGGCATGTAGTTTGAAAATTGGGAAGGTAAGAAAAATGTATTAAGTGATTAAAAGGGATAAGATCTTTTTCAGCCTTGAGTTTCTGTTTACTAAAATAAACCTGTACTCATTGAGAATTCAGCTTTTGTTTGAACCTTTGTCTTTTATGTGCATTTTAAAGCTCCTCTCCCATTTAGCTGAGACTTCCTCCAGAAAAATCAAAGAATAGCTAGCCATGATTGCATAGAAGCCCCTTCTTGAAAGGAAAAATGGAATTTGATTTAAAAAAAAAAAAAAGAACAGATCAGACCATCTTCCTCCCACAGTAAGAATCACAGTGTTCCTCCCAGAAATTTAGTTCTTTTCTTGTTACCTCTAACCTTCACTTTACTATAATTAAGGAGAGACTAAAATTTATTCGTGGCCTTCATTCTGTTCGTTCTTAGATGGTAAGACCCCTACGTCAAATATTGGAATACGGATAGATGGGTGAACTGGGACTTAACACGACAACAAACTGACCTGTGCCTTTTACCTTTGTAGTGAGCAAAGCTGTTCAGAACAGGAGAACTTTTTAGGAATGCCTACAAATTTTATTATCTGTTTTAACACTTGCCTCTTTGTTCACTGAAATATTTCAAGAACCAAAAATACTGCTGTGTTGAAGCTGGGTGTGGAGGTAGAAGGATTCTAGACATAGGAAGAAATGGGTGTGGGTCAGAGGAGGTGGGATTGCATCCAAAAAGGAGCTTGTGGGGGCTATGTGGTGGGAAGAGCATAGAGATAGTGGTGTACTGAAGGAGAAGGCTGAAAAGGTCGGAGTAGTTGCAGGAGGGGAAAAAGTGGAGTCTAAACCCAGCAGAAAGGAGCGGTAGCAGTGGGAAGTCAGTGAAAGGAGTAGAGGTGGGAGCTGATTTCCTAGGAGAACACTGAATGGAATTTCTCCCAGAGGGAAGGGTGGCAAAAGTTCACCCTATGAAAGCATGTTGTCTGACTCATGTGCAGGTCTGGCAGGGCCTTTTACCCCTGGCTTATGAACCTGTTTCAAAGTTAGTCTGGCAGGTAGAATATCAAATGTGAACATTAGGGATTACTGTGCTTGTAAAGTGTCTTTTTGAATGTGATGTCTGTGGTTGATACTTTGAGCTCTCTTTCCTGAAGTGTGTTTCTAAATTGGGTAATACCTTGAATACTTTAGTTTTACTAAGATAGACTTGAAACCATGAGGCACCTTACTGATTTTTTTTTTTTAACCATTACCAAGTTTTCAAAACACTTGTAAGAATTAATGAATAATTATTTAAAAATACAAAAAACCCTATATGTAAGTTGTTACATGAAATGTTGAAATCTGTGAGAAAGACACTGAAGACAATCAAGCTTTTTGATATCTATTAACAAATTAGTAAGTTAACTTCCCTAGTTTTAGATCCTTGTTTTGGAAGTGGTAATATTTGTTCCCTAACTTGGTCTCAATTGGTAATTGAGCAATAATAGCAGATAAAGCTAATATATACTTTTAAGATGTTATTACAGTGAAGTGAATTCTTCTGCGGTCTTTCATTTTTGGTATCTACAATGTGTGAAGGATGGTAAAAAGCAAAGGAAATGCTGATCAATCATAACTGATGTAGGTGGTTGCTGTGTTATTTTATAAATATAGAGATGCTTTTTTTTTTTTTTTTTGCTAACTCTCCCCACTTTGCAAAAAAAGATAACTGGTATGCCCTCTTAAGAATTATTTTGCGGCCCCATACCAGTATTTTGTCTTCCTGGTGTGTCAGGGTTTTGCACAGGTTCTTTTCCTCATCTCAGTACCAATGTCCTGCAGTGCCTGGAATTGAGAGATGCTTCTAAAAACACCTGAACTGGAAGGCAAGTACCTTGTCAATTTTGCCAACAGAGAAGTCTAACTGCTGTAGCCACTATTTGGTAGAACTTTTACGGGTCCAAATTTTACCTGGTGCACATAATGTTCTGCTTTTACTTTAAAGGAATCACGCCTACTTTTTCTCTGTGGTCTTTGAGTGTTTTGTTGTACTGGATCAAAACTAGTGTCTGTTGTGGTGCTGTGCTGAGCCTGTTTTTCCTGCATATGTTTACGTTACGCTGGCTTGTATTGTAATGAATTACACTTTCATTAAACCTGAAGATACACTTTGGTTGGCAGTTCAGAGCGACCTTCAGTACGCTTCTGTGTGTGTATGAGAGAGGGAGAAAACTCCTGTGAAGCTTGAGGCAAATGCTGGCTGGAAGCAAAGCTCCACAGCCCTGACTGGTGGGATTTCTGCCAACGTGATGCCTATATGTGTGTTTTTCTGTGTTTCAGTAAGTAAATACCTAAATTTAAACACTTTCCCCTTCTCTCTCCTTCCCTTGCCTTCTTTCTTTTGAATGTGGAAGGTAGTCGTTTCTCTCTGTTCAATTCATTTGCTCTTGCGTTTGGTTAAAGGGAAGGTATTCTCTGACAGCGATGCTGGTGGGGAAGAAGTTGCATCAGTAGCCACCTTCAGAAGTAGAAGTTTGGGAATGGGCACTTGATAGCACAGGCACTCCAGTAAAACTTTTTGGGAAAGAGTCCTGCTTACCAGTACTAGGTAGGACAGGGAGGTCTGCTTAAATAGTTGGTTGCGAATTTGCATCTTTCTGCTCCAGACCTATAAAACTCGAGTTGAAGATTGTTTGAAATCTGTGAAGTGGAAAAAAAGGCTTTTAGACAGATTTTGAATGCCTATGTGGCCTGTGATGGTCATAGGGCTTTATACAAACAATTAAAAAACACTTGCATATTCAGGAGGCTTCAGAAACTTAGTTCTTCATGGCTTTCTCCATGGTGACTTAGTAAGAACAATTATTTATAAGGAAAGGTATATTGCCAAGCAATTTACCCTTTAAAATTAGCTTCCTGTTTTTTTCTCTTCCAGAATCTATTACAAATAATGTTTAGTCAAAACAAATACTTAAAGAACTAATTTTGTGCTTTATTAACTGGGAACATTTCAGTGTGTCAGACCAGGTAAGAGGGGTCCTAGTAAACAAAGGTGTTTGAAAGGAGAATACCTGGTGAAAGTTTTGATTTAAAATGCCATCTTTGCCATCTTTCAATGCCAGTGTTTCATGGAAACTTGTGTATTCTTTACTACTCACTGAGTAAGTAGGGCTACTGAAATTGTATAAATCCTGCAAAAAATGCATCTTTTGATGCTTTTCTTAGTTGTACTACTAGCAAAATTCTGTCACTTCATTATTTTTTTTTATTCTTTGATTTGTTTTAAATTCTACAGATTATGCAGCTGCTGACCAATGTCTAACATGCATCATTTTTGAGAATATCTTTTGGGATGTGTAAATACAGGTGACATACCATCTTTCAAGTTTTCCAGTTACCCTGGTCTATAAGAAGGACAGAAAACTCACTTCAAAATAAAATGTTGTAAGCAACTAGAATAAACAAGTGGTGTTCCCACATACCTATGGGGAAGAAACAAAATCTTTTAATCAGAGAGTCGAAAAGGATAATTTGGTTTCTTGATGGAGAGAGTAAAGCTGGGGTTTTTGTTGGTTGGTTGGTTGTACGTGTTGGCCACACTATTTTATAAGGCTACTTTCTTTTGTATTTTTCCACGTACGAAGAAAATTGTCTAGATAAATTTAAAACTTCTTCCTTGAAATCTTTGATAAAGTTTGATACAGAAGATTGAAAAAGAAACAAAATACATGTTTGAGCAATAATGTCATAACATCAGATGTTTATTTTAACAATTTTAATTAGAATAATGATGCAAGTTAAACCTCATTAAAAATTCATATAATCTGTTCTGATCTTAAATCTCTTTTATGGTACAATCTCTATTGTCTATACTTGATGTGGGTACCAGTTGCATACCTGGTCTGAAACACTGAGATGTTTTCAGTAAATAAAGCACACAAATGTTACTAAATATTTTTTTAATTAATAAAATTTTAGCTTTTACTAATTGATCCATCTTCTTTATTTATCTGCAGAGTTAAAAGTATTTGACTTTTGAACCAATACATTTTTAATTGGCTGAATTGAACACGTAAGAAAAATATCTCTAATATACTGAATTTTATGAGTGTAGGTCAATAAAGTTGTCTTTGATCAGGCAGGAGGTAGTTATTAAAATTGTTCTACAATGAGTTTGGGAGCCTAAATACTTACAGTCATCACTGGGAGTCTTGGGCCATCTGTCTGTAGTTGGTGGTCAGTAGAAAATACTGACTTTGAGTTTCTTATCTCTTATACAAGCATACCTAGGGACTACACCATACACCAGGCTGATGAACCTTGAGACGCTGGTATCTTCTGATCTCTGCCATACAGTCTGTCTCCTGCTTCTCTCCCTCCTTTTGCTCAAATTCAGATAAAAACAAATTGACAATCGGCAAGGCCACTTAATAAACCTTGCCTTTAAGTAGTGTAGAGATGACACTAGAAGGAAGCAGAGTGTGAGCTGTGGTAACAATGCTGGAAAAGGTGGTTTGACTTTTATATCATTTTGTACTGAGCCTTGTATTTCTTTTTCTACAGCTCCTGTCTGATAATTCAGTTACTAAATAAAAGGGATTCTTTTCTGGAAATTGAATTAAAAACTTTCCCAAGGTAAAACTTTCCCTGCCAGAAATAGTGTTCAAGAAAAGTTTTGTTCTTAAAAACAGATAATCTGACAACAAAAGCGTTGAATCTGTGTAATTTTCTAGCTGAGAGCAATGCATAGTGCGTAGTAAACAGCATAAAAGGTGAAGTCTTGGAATTATTTAGATGAGTGATACCTAGTATTATGGATAAAGTGACTCGTGTTTAAATATAAATTGAATGAAACAGTATCCTTTTGTCCCTCTCACTGCCAGTAGTGGGTTTTTATTTTTAAATATGTGTGTATAATATATATGACACATTTTTCTCTATGCCTCTTTCAAGGACCACCCCCCCCTCCAAATTTCTTCCATGAAACACTTTCATTTTGCCTCACTTTCAAAATATAAAAAGATTTCTAGACATCAGGAAAAATCTGATTTTTTCCTAAAGTGCTCTTTATTCTTGTATCCTAAGCTAAACACGAAAGAGATTTCACAATGCTCTTCAGAATAGAACTCACTGTGTTGTGGTTTTTTTCAACTTCAGGTGAGAGTGCCAAACCTGTATAACAAGAAATTCAGGATTTCAGTGCCTCTGATTGTTCGCTCTGCGGTTTAAAACAACAAAAAGTGCTATCAAAATCAGCAGTCAATTCAAACGCCAGTGCTTTATCCTCTTCATTATAGTCTTTTGTTTGGGTGCCTGCTGCTTCGAAACATTTTTGAGCTCAGATATGTAAATTATGTGAAAATCTTTCAATATTGTAGATGGAAAAGAACTATGAAGCGAGACATAAGTAGAAAAAAATCTGATAAAAGCAGTGGTGTCCTATTAGGTTGCAAGTGGGGTTCATTGTGTTTCACAACCTTGAATGATTTGAGTTTGGGCTACCTGAGAGACTACAGCAGGCTGAGGAGTTGGAATTATTAGCATTTTGGTTTTAAATAAGAGAAGGAGAGGGTCTTTTGCAGTCTTTGTTCAGTAATTGGGTTGGTTTTTCTCTTCAACTTTTAGTGATGCTGTTTGTAAATTGTTAAAGCAGGCACAAGAGCGCTTTCATCTTCTCAAACCTTTAAGGCGTAAGGATGGAAGGTACTCTAATTGTAGACAGGTATTGCAATCAACATTAACTTGTACAAGAGCTCTTGCATTTCAGTTATTACTTTGTTTAAAAATTGCCTTGTGCAATTAGGAATAGGGATTTCAAAGAAATTAACGTAACTTAAGGTTTTTATTTAATTTTTCAAGGAGGTGAAGAAATTAATGTGGAGTTGGTTCAGAACTTGTCTCTTGTACAGTTTCATCAGGCCTGGTATATAGGAGATCATGTATCTGGCAGAGTGAATCTGTAAAGAACATACATAATTTTTCACTTGTTTAAAGGTGGGGTAAGCCCTTCTAGGAAAAATGGGAGTAGGATTTACTGACTAGCTCTTGTATTCCTATCTAATTTCTTTGCAGCAATAGGGACCTAAGTTGTAATGAATGGAGGTGAATACATTTGGATTTAATTTAACTGCTGGATTCAACAGGTGTCTCTATTACAGCTGTAGTGGGAATGGTCAAAAGCAGAGCTTATGGGGGAGTTTCATGGTTTGGGGGTTTTTCTGTCCAAATTTGACACAGGTATGGCAACCACAACAAGAAATCAAATGCAATGCAGGCAAAGCTGTAGTTGGCACCCGTTAATTTGTTTTGAGCAGAGACAAATATTTCAAGTCTTCTGATTAGTTTATTTTCGCTGAGTTGATGTAATTTTCTTTTTACTAGTTGAAAAGCCTGTCTGCAATACTAGTTAGAAAAAAAATAGGGACTTATATCAGAAAAACAACTCTCTCCAACTCTTGCCTCTTCAGTTCTTCTTTTATTCTGCTATTTGACCTTCTCTTTTTCTTCCTTTTTATTTTATTTCTGTATATGTGCCCTTATTGTTCACCCTACTCTTTTAACTGTTATTCTGCTTGCTTCTAGCACTGGTAGCTCAAGTAGTGTTAGACGTGATCTTCCTCAGTTGGACTGCATGCCAAATTTTTCTAAGGGAAATGTAAATACTGTGAGGTCAGTTCAGTACCAAATGCCTGCAGCCTGAAATGAACCCTGCAGGATCTTTTGCTATTCAGTAAAAATTAGGACCTGCTCAGGATACCATGCTAAATATTGAAAAGTCAAGATTTACATGTTATGCTTTACAGATTTTTTTTCTTTTTTTTTTTTTTTAACTTTCATTAAGCTTACTTTTTTTTCCCTAAACTAAAAGCAAAAGAGTGAACACTAGGGACAATTCACTAGAATTGTGGCGCTTAACAGCTATGTTGAAAAACCTCTCTCTATATAATGATAGATTACTTGATATATTTCTTTAAGGTTGTAAGCTGGAAGAAGTAGTATATGTGTGTGCATGCTCACCTGCAACATATCTAAACCAATGATACTTAAGCATTGAACTAATGTGCTTTTGATGGCAATTAAAACCTTCAGCCCATCTATTCCTCCACGTTTCCTCCCACCTCCTTCCCTCCTCTCTTTGCTCCTGGAAGAGAATGGTGGGAAGAGAGGTCTGTGGTAAACTCACTTAGCAGAGCAAAACCGAATAGCTTTTTATTACTTTCTCCTGTACTTCATGCAAACCTGGTAGTCATTCTTTTGATGGAGAAATGCTCAGTGTGTTTCCTTTAGATCAGTGATGCTCTTTAATTGGCCATGTGGTAGTTTGAATTACTTGCATCTACGTGCTGTAAGGACTTGATGCAGTACTTCTTGTTGTACAAGGAGTGAAAGTATAGATTAACAAATGAACTTGAGTTTTTTTGCTTTGTAGTGCTGTCAGTAGATTGGCCTAGATTTAGGCATATTTGTCTTTTGGACTGTTGTCTGTGAAAGATTGTCTCCTATTAGTTTTGGCAAAGGAATCCATCTATTTGATGAAACTAGAAGAAAATAACCTCCAAATGTTAATGGACAAGTCAGGGGTTGAATTGTTCTTTGGTGTATTCTGTTGGCCACACCATAACAAGACTGATTCATTCTCATTTTATCTCCAGGCCTCTAAGATGTTATGATAATGTCCATGTGAAATGACAACAGAAAAGTACGATCTGTGGTCGGGGAATTTTTGCTTTCTTTTTATCAAAGCTGTTTATTTTTATGAGGAGATATATAGCGTTGCGGTCATTAGATAAGTCTAAATTGCTGTACAGTGTTTTTTGTAATGTTCCTGGTAAAGTTTTACCAACACACCTGTGGTTTTGTATGGGGGACTTTCATGATACTCAGATGAAGAAATATTTGATTATGGAGAGCTACACTTCGATTTTCTTAGTGAATTGAAGTGGATATTGAAATTAACTGGTAGAGGTATTGATGAAAATGGACAGTGCTGAACTGAGAATAAAACAGATTTTAAAATGGAAAGCATTTGTAGCTGTCTTGTAAGTAAAGTAATGTTAAGTTCAAATTAATACATTATGAAATGTACGCTCATTCTGAAGCAAGGATAAATCTGTTACTGAGTGTAAAGCCATCTTTGAAGAATGGTACTGAAATTTATTGAATGGTTTTATTAATACTTTGTTTTGTGTCATTGAACAGCATTTTTTTACTATACTTGAAATTATTTAGTTGGAGATCATCTTTACGTACCATTTCTCTCTAAAAATGAAAACCATAAACACCTGTGTGCAGGTAGGACAATGCTTAGAATATTCAACTAAAATTCAGGTTCATGGCTGTGAAGTAGTAGGAACAGCTAATCTACCAGTTCTTTGCTTTCTTTTAAAATAAAATAAAAATCATAATCGAAAGAATCAAAATTTACCTCAATCAAAAGAATGTGAGGGGTTTTGTTGACGGTTATGAAATGATGTAATAGTGATTTCTAATTTCCATTTGAAAATGATGGGAATTTCATCAGCTGGATTACAAGAAGTCTGGTATGTGACTGGCTGTGTAGGATTTGTGACATTGGTTTCGTTGTTTTGTAACACTTTGCAACAGCGCTGTTGAATTTCTAGAGCCTTAAAGTTAAGGAATAAGGATATTATAAATAGTAATACATGCATAACTTTACCATATGGATCAACTCTGTTCTGGCTTCTGGAGCTGCCAGAGTGAATGACACGATATCCGTTCAACTCATCACTGCATCAGTGCTTTTCTTGGTCTAATTCTGTAACCCCAGGATTTATTTTGGGAAAGGTCCAGTACTGTTGGCTGAGAAGTCTACAAGGGAATGTTGGGGTTGTTTTCTATAAAATAGAACATTGGTCTTTTTTAGAAGCTTCTTTTGAAGTATTTAATGAATCCTCCTCATGAGGTGTGATGATTAAACAGAGTTCCCTGTGCATCATTAAAACTTGAAAAGAAAGTGCTGATATTTATTTTTCATTTCAGTAGCAAATGAAAGGAAGCGAGTCTATTCTCTCAAATTTGGTTGTGTTTGCTTTCTTTTGTACAGCCATATTCCCATTAAAACACTGTTTCTTACCATTGCTGAATGAAAAATAACTGTTGAAGGGCTCTAAGGACAACTGTAGTTTCCTCTGCATCTGAACTGTGTGTCCCTCAAGTGTACTTTGGGACCAACATTAGATGTTGGAGTGTAACCTCTCTGCAAAACCCTGTCAGCTCTTATATCTGTATTTAAGCAATTTGGCTATGCCCCCTTTTATGTAGATGAAATATTACTCTTCCTAGTCAGTGAAGATGGATTCCTGGAGTTCTGACAATAACTTCCATTGCAATACTGAGAAGAGGACGGCTGCAACACCTGTACTCCAGGTGCACTTGCAAGTTGCATTTGTTTGGTTTTGTCAATTTAAATGATTCAAAGCTAGAAGCATTTGTTAACATCCTTAAAAATATGTGGAACTTACTGTCAAATTCTCTTTCTTTGTATACAGGGGTTTTTTTATAACAAATGAGTAAAACATTTTTTTAATGGGGGGGAGGGGATTAAACTGAAAACAGCTAATTGTTTCAAATCCTGATCATACTGTAGACAGTAAAATGTTGTATCTGAGCAACTACTGAAGTATCATCATGTAAAAATTAAAGTTACAGGAAATTATATTGCTGTGGAAAAATTAGTTTGCTTTATTCCCACAAGCACTAACTATCATTGTTCTAAACTGAAATATGTACTTTTCTGCAAAGGATTCTTGTAAGGAAAACATAATCAAGAGCCACTAAACTCTCTGGTCTTATTTTTAGAGATAAATTGTGTTATTTCATTTGTTGCATTCCAAGTTATGTATTGAAATGGTGAAAAGAAAAAAAGTTGCTTGACTTGATTTCATAGAATGATACATGCTTAGCACTCATCACTCAAATAAGAGATGGGAAGAAAGAAGAATATGATTTCATAATGCATTTCCATAACTTAGCAACTTGGGTTTCAACTATGTGTTTAAAAACTTGATTTTTTTTTTTTTTAATTTGCATCCAAAACCACTGTTCTTTTTTTGTCATTTTTCAAAGAAGCTCAGCTTTTCATGCTTTTAGACCATGTTTTGTAGTGCACAAAATATCATGGAAATACTTATTCTGGAGTTCTGGTCATCGTGCTTTGAGCTATTTCTGTATATGTTCGGTTTGTTCTTTGGTTTTCTGATAGTTCTTTGCGCTACCAGAAATTATACAAAACCATTACTAGTCTGTAAGCTATACTTGGATATTTAATAAATTAATATATCTTTATTTGCTCAAGGTGTAATAAAGAAGAGTATATAAATATTGTGTGTGGAACAATCTTTGAAGTTGTGATTTTATTTTCAGTAATTAGCTGTACTCATCTTCCAGTGTTATTACTCTATACTTTTGTGATTCACCTGGTACCATGGTAGTGGCCAGGATAATAACTTGGGAAAAACTGACTCACAGAAAGTTGAGGAGATACGAGTCCCAAGAAAGATAACGGTATCAGTATATTAGTTAATGTGCATCAGTAACTGTAAGCAACCTACTGAGTGGCAGAAATGTTTTGTGAATGACACCAGTAAATAGGCAGGGAGCTGAGTGGGGAAGAGGCAGCACGTTTCTGAATTTTCTGTGCATTTCTTCAGAATAAAAACTTTTCATAGGAAAAAAAAAATCTGCAAGGAGTATTGCTTTGTGCTTCTACAAATATGCGGGAATAGGATTGGTATATGGTCCCAGCAGCTGAGGAGAGGATGATTAATACCCTACATGACGTTAGGACAGGAATTTACATATTATTAGTGTTCTTTTGAGCTTAAAGGAAACAGAGATGTTTTCAAGATATGACCTGTCTGGGCAGTAGATGAACTGAATAGAGTGAATTCGTCAAAAGTTTATGTGTCTTTATAACCTGTTTTGAGGCAACTGAAGTGGTTTGTGTGAAATATTTTACATGGCTCAGCTCTCCCTTTCGAAGAATTATTTTTTTTTATCTAACCAAAGTTAACCATCTGCTTGTAGGACATCTTTTTTTTCTACAAAAACAGATTGAAGATTTTCATTGTGGTACAAGATTAATAGGTGGAACAATATGAAGTTAGAGGCCAATTAAAATATTTTCTTGTTTACCCTGTATAAGTAGTTCAGCATTAAAAAAAAAATATGATGAGGTCTGTAATGACATTCTATGGAGAAATTATTTTAGTGAATGTTTTTTCCTCTTTCTATACTTATTAATTAAGGCTACTTAATTGACTTTCTCTCCTTTTTTTTTTTTTTTTTTTTCTTTTTTGGCTGGGGAGAGGGACTTTCCCCAAAGTAAAATAATAACAACAAAAAAAAAGCAGATCTGTGTAGTGTTAATACTGGCTCAAGAGGGTTTTTAGCTGACTTGTAGTGTTCATTCTTTAGGTAGTGATTTGAAAATTGACATCCCTTTCTTTGAAGATTCTACCACTGGTTTCTTTTTTTTTTAAAAAAAAGAAAAAAGTGTAACAGTCTGCTGCTTATTTAAGGTAACTAGGAAGACAATTGCCCTCTTACTCTAAATGTGCCATGTTGAGTACTGAATTCAGTAGTAACATGCAGTACAGAGGAGACTCTAAGCTCCATGTTCTTTCAGGCTGTCTTTCAAAGATTTCTGTATAAATCCCAATTGTTGTGCATAGTAGTACAGATTTTGTGAAGTGGGCACTAAAGTTAAGCTATGGGTCTTATTGCCCAGCAGAAGTTAAATAATGGCATGTTTTGTTCCCTGATGTGATTTGGACATCTACACAGGCAATCTGCAGATGATAGATGCTATTTTATCACTTCAGTCTGTAGAGCCACCAGGTCCTAAATTTTAGTTATGTCTTTCTGAAGCTGTCTAAGGAGGGGTTTTTTGTGTATGTGGTTTCTTTTCTTCTTATATCTCCTTCTAAGCCAATATCTTAATTGAATCTTTTATTGCCCCTTTGTTAAAATAAATTCAGAGCAAATGTCTGTTCATAGAATGATTATTCTTGCAGTTTTAGCAAGGAAGCTCTACGTACGTTTAAAAAATACTTTGCATGCAACTATTTCAATTTGTTGTCTTACTAGAATTTCCAGACAGTGGTGGGAACTTACCAATAGATGATCAGCATTCCCACTGCAGTGACAGGCGAGTGGAAATAAAACTAGCATTTTGTTGTCATAAGCTGTATGGCCAGTGTTGTCCAGACACACGCAATGATAGCTTGTTTATTGGAGACAAGCAGGGGTTGTTTCTACTTTTTACCACTTGCCGCGATCTCCTGGCAGTGCTGAGAGAATCCTAAACCTTTCAGGAAAGCATTTGTTTAAATCATTTCATTTGGAAAGTAAGAAGGGGATACTTAGGTGTGCTACTTTTGTAATGATGCCACTGCTTTTGCAATAATGCAAGGATTTCTGGCTCTTTTTAACCAGGTTTCCTATTTGAAAGGCAGCACTGCTTTCTAAAATTTAATTTACATCTTCATGATGTTAGGCTTATTAACTGACAGAATTGTGTGCCATCGGGATATAAAAAATATAATCTATTGATATTCAGATTATATTTTATCACTTTCATTTAGGGAAAAAATGGAAGCTGTGGCCTTGATCCAGTGTAGAGAAAACAGACTTCTTAAAATCAAACTCCAGTTGAAAAAGTCACATGACTGTAAAGGTTTGACATCTGAAATAATATTTTTCCAGTGAAGTGTGTCTAGAAATATGAGCATAGTTTTATGCTAAAGTAGTACTGGTTTAACAAGAAAATGATATAATAGAACTAAAGAAGATAAAGAGAAGTTTGACAAGGGTGATCAAAGATGGAAGCTCTTCATTTGAGGAACACCTGTAATAACTTCACTGTGGGCTGACGCGGAGAATATAAGTCTATAAAATTATAAATGGTAGAAAAGAGAGTAGTGAACATGTTTGGTGTATATTCCAATAGAAGAACTAGCAGGAGTTCAAGAAGAGTTGAGCCTTGTGGCGAACTTCAAAAGTTCTGGAAAAAATGCATATATAGTTAAGGAAAGTGACTGAAAACATCTAGAAAGTATAGCTCAGGATGCTGTGGGCTGTAAGTCTGCGTTCATGGAAGAAGAATATGTGGTCGCCTCTTCCATTTAAACTCCCACCTCTGAGGCTTATAGTTGTCAAAGCAAGGTATTCCTCTGTGTGTCTCCTGGTCTGGCGGGCTCCCCAAGACTTTTGCTGCTAATCATGGCTGGGAACAGGGCACTGTGTTATGTGGACTTTCGATCTGACCTAGTTCAGCTGCTCTTAACAACAACACTAGTCATGAAGTCGTAAATATTCGTTTACTAGTAGTAAATGAGAGGAATGTTGTTTTAACTATGGTTATGCAGATTCTTAGGAATGGTGTTGCGGAGTATCTCTGGTATCTTATCACTAAAGCTTTGATGGGTGCTGTGTGTGCACAAAACATTGCTGTATGGGAAGACTTAATACTTTCCCTGTAGTAATGCGTTGGTCTTAACTTGTTTTGAAAATAAACTATGTAAACATGAAAATGCTACTGATCTTCCTACTTAAGCTTTACTAGACACAGATTTAATGAGAGGAATGCAGAACTTATGAAATCATTAGATACTGTCTGCTAGTTGAGTTTGATTTAGACTGGTGTAATTGACTTAACTTTTTGCATGAAGAGGTCTGTGTGAGTGAGATGGTACCTGGCAAAGAGATCTTGAAGCTGAAGTGTTTTTCAGGTTGTAAATGGAATTGAAGTTTTAAACTTTACCTGCTTTCAGAAATCCTATGAGATCATTTTAGAGATAGTTGGAGATAAACTTAGATGATACAAGCTTGGGGAAGGTAGAGGGAGAGATTTTCAACAGTCTAAATGACAGACTGATTACTTGCAAAAAAAAAAAAATGTATTCTCTTTTTTCCCAAAAGACACATCTGTTCTATCTATCTGGGTGTTTGAAGAATGATTTTACTTCAACTCTAAATCAGTACTTGGATTATTAGGAAATAATTATCCTCTCTATGTTACTCTTTCAAGAGATAAAGTCTTTGGAAAATATAGCAAGTGGGATACAAATATAGTAGGGCTTAAATCATAATTTATATAACTTTTTTCTCTATAAATTTGATTTTTTTTTTTTTTTTTTTACTAGTGAAACTGCAAGAATTTATTTGAGCAATGAATCTGGAAGCTTTCTTACATGCAAATCTCAATGTTGGTCAACTATGGAAATTAAATTTTGTTTTCCTGCATGTAGCCCATAATTGATGTCAGAATTTAGAGTTGCAAAGTAACAGGCATATTCACAGAAGACAATAATTTACATTACTACTGCTAATACTAAATCACTGTAGGTTGTGTGCACAAAACTCAAAAAGGCTTTGGAGTACAGGAACTCTCTATTAGAAGATTCTGTGAAAGGTTCAGTTTTTTGGAATCAGTATTATCTTGTGTTACTAAAGAAACGAGAAAGCCTGTATTGTTGTTCCTTTTCAGATATTTTGAAGAGAGGAAATACAGACTTCCTGGCTGACAAAAATGCTGGGTTTTGCTGTTAAACTACATTTGTAGGAACAGACGTGTAAACTGTCTCAATAGATCGGAACTGATTCCTAAATTTGCTGGATATGCCTCTGAAATATCTTTAAAATATAAAGAGAATGCTATAAAGAGAATTTAGCTGGTAAAAGCTGCTTAGTGTAGCACCACCTGGATTCCTAGTCTGGGATTTATTTACATTTAGTTATTTCTCATTTGGGTTGGGAGCAACAAGATTAGGAATAAATGTATAATAATACTAGAAACCTGGCTCCTCATTTTGTCTAGTAAACAAATAAGACAATTGAGTAACAAGAATATTGGAAACTGGTAATTTATAAATCAAATTTGTTGAGTTAAGCTACTCATCACCAGGAGTGAGGTTGTGAAGCGTTCTACGAACACTGCCTAAATTTAATCCTACCAAGAATTCAGCCAAGCTTTTAAAGGCATTTGATCACTTTTTTGCATAGCTTATCCATTTCTGAAGAGAGAATAAGAAAATAACAAACCTAAAGAGTAACTGAGTGAGTTTCCAAATGTTGATAAAGATCTTGTCATGCTTTCCCAATTTTCAGGGTCTTCAATTTGGACTATTTTGTGACTACCACTTTACCCAAAAAGGTGTCAGTTTAAATCCTGAAAAACAATAGAAGAATTGTTTGGCAGAGAAGTCAGCAACTAGTGTCTTGGCACTGTCTTCAGCTTTTTAAGCCAGGTTGCTGACAGCAAAAGCATGAACAGAACTTTGGGGGGAAAAAAGAATCTCCAGTGTTCCAAAAGTAAGTCTAAAAGGAAAATGGACTCCACTTTAGAGAGACTACATCTTTCTGTGCAATTACTTTAAAATTTTTCTGTATGAAATAACAACACTTGAAAAATACTTTTGCCTGAAAATAGTTTCTGTTTTCTTTACTGGTTAATTAGCTCTTGTAATTACTTATGCCTGCATTTTAATCCATGTGATGGCACTTCCACATCAAAAATCATAAATTAATGGGGTGCAGTAACATTTATTTCTAACTTTCATTCCCTACAGAAAACTCTTAAGACCTAATTCTGTAAAACTCTTTGTAGTAGATGAAGGAATCGGAATACAGGAAATAACCTAAGAAATTATATTAGAAGTTATGTCAAAGGCTGTCACAGTTGCATTTGCTCTCTGCCACTGATGTCTACTTTTTGAGTGGGCTTGAAGCAATGATGAATTGAGGCTGCTTTAAGTTCTGACAACATAAAATATGTAAACAAACGAACAAAAAATCCCAGACAAGTGAATTCTGTAACAAAAACCTCTGTGCATGGAATTGTCAGTGGAAGTTGCCATTTGTTAATCAGAACCATTTTAAGGGAATGGTAGTGCTGTGCAAAACAATTATTTCATACTTTGTTCATTCTCTCTGAAGCACCCATAAAATCAGTTACTCTTTCATAGATGTGGTCAAAGAATTATATAGTGTGAACATAGGTTTGCCAAGTCCAAAGTTAATGACTTGCTTAAAGGAGAAAGGATTTTTTTTTTTTTATATATATTTTTTTAGTGTACCTTTGGAACACTTCCCCAGGATAGGTATATCTTAGCTTAAATTGATTTGAAACTATCTAGAAAAAATCAATCCCACAGATTCCTTTCCCTCTAGTCATGTAGTCCTTCCTTTCTCACAATGGCTTTTGCCATCATGCAGTCGTAGGGCAAGTCAAATCAAACTGAAAATTTGTCTGTTGTAGGAATAGTTTTCAGTCAGAACTGTGAGCTGACTTGAACCTGGATCACTTTCAAGAAGTACTTCTGCAAATACCAGTTCATCAGGCAGTATCAGCTATTCGGAGAAAAGACTTTTATGTTGGCATAGCTCCATCTGTCATAAGCGCATTTGTGAATGCTGAAATGTTTCTCACTAAATAACATGCTGCATGGTACTGCTATATGGGGGAAAATTCGCTGTGTAGATTTGCTTATAGCTTTTATGTGATGTTCTTATGTGCATACTTAAGTAATGCCAGCTCAGTATTTCCCTGCGACTCACTCATGTTTCTATTTATACTTACAGTATATTACTTTGATTAGCTAAAACAGTAAGTAGGTACTATTTCTAGCATAGAAGGCAAATTGAAATAGAGATGTAAAAATATTCTTTGAAGTCTGCATTTATGGTGCCTCTAAAACCAGCAGAAGCTTTAGAATCCAGCAAAATTGTTGTCACTATTTATTGAATTGAATAACTTGCCTGTCTGTTCACAGAAGTTTGAAAAAGAATGCTGTAGTATATAGCTGAAGTAGTAGATGAGTCAAGTTAAAGTGTAACTGTACTAACAGGAATTGATTAGAATAGTAGAATTAACTGTTCTGGTTTATCAGTGTGTGTTGAGATCTTTAACAACTATAACTATTTGAGATGAGTTTAAACCTTTGATTATACTTGTAGGTCCAAGTCTTACCTTTTAGGAACTTTTTAAAAGTAACTTGGGATGGGGGAAAGCTACTTCCCCCTCATGTTTTTTCCTGATTATCATGTATGTGTGTGCTTGTGTATGTATACAGATGAAACAAGGCTTGAGATTTGTATAGTTTTCTGCTCGTTTGCATGTTAGAAATTCAAGTCTTCTCTTAGACTTCTGGATGACAGCTAGAGGACTATTGAAATTGACATAAGAAAATGAATGTCAAGCTGACCGAGTAGGTAAAAATTTTTTTTCAATCTCCAGGTTAATAATTTTATTTTAATCACCAATCCCTCATGAATAACTATGAGAAAAGGTAGAGGTGTATTTAGGTAAAATGATTCATGTTTGAGATCTCTCAAATTCCAGCAAAACCAGAAAAGAATTGACTTAAGATTGCTAATGTTTCTGTGGTAAAGCAGGCAATGAAAGTAGAGTAGAGGCAGGGAAGGGAAGCACTAAATATAAAATAATGACATGAGGAGTGTTTACCTTGGCTACAAATTCCTGGAGGAATTTGAATCCTTATGTTGTCTTTGTGCTCATTAATATATTTAAAAAAAAAACAAACCCCAAAACCAAACCACAAAAAACCCCCAAACTACAGTAGTAGTTGACTTCGGAGGTGCAAGTCATTAATCACATTCATAAAAATAAAGGAAAAGACCATTCATTTATATGACTTGTTTGTAAACACTCTTTTCTCCACAGATTATTTAAGGTGTCTGTTGGTTTTAATGGCAGAGAACATATGCCATATTTGCTTCACCTGTTACCACAGCATAGCATTAAAAACAATGAACCTATATACCTGGAAATATAGGAAGTATGTCTGACTGAATACCGGGAGTTTTGTCAGTTTGGGCAAGATGACTTAAAGAAGTGTTTCTGCCTTGAAAAATATTGCGAAAAACAAGTTTTCAGTGCAGAAACTCTGTTATAGGGAATAGGCAGCTGCTGCTGCTGGTAACTTTTTCAGTGTTACTTGATATAGCAGTATCATTTTGTCAGAAATGGTAGGGGCTTTTGCTGGCACTTGATGATAAGAAAATGTAAATATCCTTGAGGAGTGCATAATCTGTGACTGACCTCATCTCAGTTCTTGCCCAGAGAGGCTGTAGGGTCTCTGTCTTTGGAGGTTTCCAAAAATTGCCTGCACAAGGCTCTAATTAACCTGAAATGGGTTTGAAGCTGGCCCGGCTTGGAGCTGGAGGTTGGGCTAAATGAGATCCAGAGGTAGTTTTCAGCCTAAATCATTGAGTGATATTTTTTTTTTTTTTTTTTTAGAATGAAATACAGTGGCTATTCCATAAGAAGATAATACTATAGTAGTTTTCTCTCCATGGGCATCTGCTTTTGGCTGAAATGTGGAAGGAGGAATACTAAGCAAAAATGTAACTATATAATGAAAGATACACAGATTTCTTTTCTGAGAAGTACTTGATATCAGATTGAGTGGAGATATTGGTCTTTTGCTGCTTTTGTGTTTATCAATACAGCTGTGGCTTACAGAGAGTTGTAAATGTCTCTGAAATTGTACAATTTATTCAGTAATGATGCAAACTGGGCACTTTCATGGATGCCAGTGCCAAGGAGAGGTGAATTTTCAGGTTAGTCCTTCTGAGCTAAAAAATCAAGACAGACTTTGAATGTAGAAATTAAGTTTTATCTGGGTCTACCGGGAACAGAACTGAAGCTTAAACTGAGGTGGTTGGCTCAAACTTAGTTCAGAGCAGACTGATGTGATGCAGTCTGGATTAAGGTGAGTGCTGTAAGTAAGCACCATCCCCATGCTTCTAGTAAAAAACTGTAGTTTGAGTTTATTTGCAGTGTTGGATATTTGTATTATGTTAAGAGAGTACTTAAAATCTGTTTTGGGGGAGAAACCCCCTTCATATCTGAGTGGATATGATGAAAGGTCAATGAATAATAGTTGAAATATAGATTAAAAGTTAATGAGATGGGTTAAGGCACCAATTCATCCTGAACATGGTGAGCTGAGGAGGAGAAATTTAGGGCGCTTTTTTTCTTTGTGTAGTATTTTTAGTATTTCTAATATGTTCATAGAATTATGGGTTTTGGGGTGTTTTGGAAGGCAAGGCTTATTTCTACTTCATATTAGTTTGTATAGTTTCTTTGGAAACTTTAATTGCTACAGTAAATATTAATAAAAATCCTCTCCATGCTATATTGAATTTGGAACTTAGAACTTTTAAACTTATAAAAACCTTGTTGAAAAAAGTCTTAATAATCAAGATTGTCTCTTCTTTTAGGATTCAGACCTGTCTAGGACAAGGCATTTTTCCTGGTCTCATGTTTGAACTAACAACTCGGGAGTAAATAGTGTACAGCAGAGGGAGCCTGATAGTGTTAGCATCTTTAAATGCATCATTTAAAATCACCACCAGCCAAACAAAAAAATGCAATGTTTTGCTTACCTTCTTGAGGGTTCCGTGGTGCACTTCAAAATAGAAACAGAAATAGAAAATAGTGAAGCCGCAGAGCCGTATTGACAGTTGCCTCATTTCTGGTTTGGTCCTATAAACTGTTAGTTGGGACAAGAGAGGTGCGTGGGCAGGAAAATCTCTTTTGCTTTTTCAACATTTTCACATTAAACATTTTCAATACCATGGGTGGTGATGATACAGTGTTTCTCGCTTTGGTTCGTATTGGTGTGTTATGTGAATGGATAGCAGAAGAACTCAGACGTTAAAATTTGTGATTTTATGCAAATTTTCTATATTTTTAATCTATTTTCATGCTTTTATATATGCATGTGTGTCCATGAAACATTTGATTCTAAATAATTTAAAATGGAATTGGAGGAGGACTGAGCGTGACAGCTTTTCTAGATGTTACCAGACAACATAAGTTTTGGTTTGTGGTATGTATGGTTTTTATTTGTTTGGGGTTTTTGTCTGTGGGTTTTGTTGGTTGGTTTTTTTTTCCCAACAATAGTTGAATATTTGCTTACAACTATAAGCATAGACATTTCTGGTTTGCTATGTACTATGTATTCTCTAAAATGTTTTTATTCTATTACATAAACACAGAAGGCAGGAATGATAATGCTGTATTTCTTTTTTCAACCTAGGTGGCTAATAATACAGCTGGTTTGAAAGTCTCAATATACATGAAATAAGTTGTATTAAACAATGCTAAATAAGAGTTGTGCTCCAAGTATGTGTTAACAGTGCAGATGTAAGCTACCATTATGTATTTTTTAAGTTGACTATTTGTTGACACAATGCATTCAAACAGACTGTATGTTATGAAGTCTCAGGAGTATGTAGGTTTTTTTAGGTACTAAACATCTCTCTCCAAAACATTATTGTATTATATGTATTTATTGATGTGATGATAAGAGGTACTTCAATGTTTTTTCTTTTTGCTCTTTAGAAACATTTTTTCAAACATTTGTACTGACATGGAAGTAGGCTGGAAACCAGTGCAATCTTATGTATTTCCTTTAGCTTTTATTTATATAGTGTAGCTGTAAATATGGTAAAAAGAGTCAGAACTTAATTAAATTTGGGGATCCAGTTGTTACTACTTGCACTATGTTAATTTTTTTTTGGTGGTTTGTCTGCTGCAATGCTCGTTACAAGTAAACCTAGTTTAAATTATATTTCCAGTATAATTTAAAAATTAAACAGTTCCCTCTGTTGTATTCGAGTATAAAGTTGGAAGAAAGGAACGTGGACTTTGTAGAAAATATGTGTACTCTTATTTATTATTTTGTTTATTGTAGGGGACCTTTAATAGAAGTTTAATATACACACTTATTTTGGGGAGCTTAATTTTTTTCCATTTTGACTTTTTTTCTTATAACTACTGCCTTTTCGTGCCAATAGATTAATTTCCTAATCTTATTTCATAAGTATGTTTTTCTTGAAGAAAAAAATTGGGAGGAGAAGGTCTGGAATTGTAACTGTGGTCGCATTGACGTACACACAGACTTGTAACTCAGTTGAGATTGCTTTTTTGAGTTGACTGGGTTTTATGCTCTCTACAGACTTAGATTAGTGTAACTTTCCTGTGGCAAATGCAGAGTACTTCATAGAAAAATAGCTTTGCCTCTTTCTGTGTGAGAAAGGCAACTAGTATAGGCACAGCTGCCCTCTGACAGCTCTGTTGCTCATTCTTTTCTCTCTCGCAGTCTTCCTTGCATGCATGTCCCCCCTCGCCAGTGTATATATGGCCTTAATTTGTCTTATAGCTATTGCCACCTGGGCAAGGCCATCTGCATCAGCTTGAGTGCACTGTGAGATTGTTACTAAAGGACTTGAAGTAAAGGACTATTGACTCACATGTTGTCGTCTATCTTGATTGTCAACCAAAGGAAAGCCAAGCTAAAAGACTAATAAGGGGCAAATGACCATGGAGACATGAATTGGTATGTGTCTCTAATTCTCATTTAATGACACTTGAGTACAGTAAGTAATTTCAGGTATGCCTGGTGTGGGTTAGAGCTCAAAGATGATAATTTCCCACAAAGTTTTGTGAAAACAGGTAGAAGGATCTATTCTGTATAGGAAAAATTCTATGGAGATCCTCAAAAATTCATTCCTGTGTTAGATGTTAGAGAATTTACAAGTTAATCAAGAAGTCCTTTCTGAGTGAATTTTCTGGAGCCTAAAGAGAACATGTTTGTTTGTTTGGGTTTTATGTTGTTTGTTTTTAATCTCTGGCATACTTCTGTACTAGTTCCAGACCAAAGTTGTATTACTGCCTAGTTCTGTGTTGTGTGCTAGTATTTCCAGTTTGATAGTTGTTAGATTTCCATTTTGCTTTCACATCTTTAACGTGTCCTAAAGTTTTTAACATTCGCTAGTAGAGCAGAGTGCAGGCTGTCTAGTAGACATCTTCCACAGTGTGGTGTTCACCAGCACTCAGAAAATAGAGCAAGCATGAACTTTTGGGCACCAGTCTGTGTTGGTGAGGCCATCACTGCATTTAATTTTAGTTCATGTTTCCGGAAAAAATTTGGAAGCCTAGATGAAGTGGCACAATGAAGAATAGACAGGAGAAAATTCTAAGTAATCTTTAGAGATTCATGGACTAAAGTTTGACATTTTGGTGCAAGCAATCCCAGCTGCCTATACCATGGTAGCAGTAGCTGCTCTGAATAGTGTAAGGGGGAAATAAGTGAATTACCCCTTCCCCGCCCCCAGCCTCCAAGGAAAAAGAAGTTGAAATTAATCACTTTGAATGGGCTAGTTTCATATGAACAAGGCAAGCTATTTGTAAGAACAGCAAAAATAATATAAGCATCTCATTTATGGAATAGTGTATTGAGAACCTTTTACCTGTTGAGTCTGCAACTTTTTCACTTGATCAAACCTGTTTCTTTCAGTAACTGAATGAATGTGAGTCATGACTTCAGTTCTGTCACTTTATATGAAAGTCTGATCCTTTATCTAACTCATGTTAATTTCTTTGATGCTTATTATTGAAGTAAAATCAGTGTACATGTGTTGTGGGGTCTTGGGGTGGTTGTTTTTTGCAGTGGGTTATTTTTGAGTATTCAAATAGTGCTTTCCTATTAGAAATGTTGTTATTTAGGAAAAAAACTGCAGGA
This sequence comes from Balearica regulorum gibbericeps, assembly GCF_011004875.1. Taxonomy (NCBI): domain Eukaryota; kingdom Metazoa; phylum Chordata; class Aves; order Gruiformes; family Gruidae; genus Balearica; species Balearica regulorum. The sequence continues at coordinate 71,962,973 of NC_046184.1, forward strand.
GTTTAGCAGAGGGCAAGGATCCGCAAATCCTGTACTTAAAGGCTGCAAATGATACTTGGCTATTGAGGAGGCTTAATGGGCCCAGAACATTACTTCTAGGCACAAAGCTTGTAAAATGAGATTACGCACACCTGTACCTGGTTGGAGTGCTGTCCCTGTTCTAAAAGAGCATTCCAGTTCTGAATGTATTGTTTGGTGTTTGTTTACCTAGAAATGAATCTTAACTTTGCAGCTTGATTGCTTAAGGAGGTAATAATTGCCAAGATAGTAGTTCAGAAATCGGAGAAAGATTCATTTGAGAATTTGAGACATAGATTGTTTTCTGACTAGTGGAAGCAGAAGAGAAACAGAACTTAAACTTCTGGTTGAAATGACCCAAATATTAAACTGTAGCCCTCACCTTTTCTCTCATAAAGCACAACATAAGTTAGGATGAAGTGGAGTAAACACTTATATTTTAGACTAATAATATCCTTCAAAGCATAAAGACTTGCTCATTTTTATCTGGGGGAAGAGTCCTGTTATTATGCCTGTTGTGGCAATGCATGAAAGTGTCTATTTTATGAGCTTCAGAGAGCTATCTGGTAATATTTTCTTCTCTTTGATTTTAATACTTTTTTTTTTTTTTTGGTATGGCCAGAAAGGTGTCTGGATGTTTAATCTGTTTTCCAAATTAAGAATAATTCCACCCAATGTTTCTCTTAAACACCTACCAAATATTAGCTATCCTGTGTCCAAAACTTGAGTATCTTTCTCATCTGACATCATGAAATTACAAGTGCTTGTGAAACTTCTTCCATAGGTGCTTAGCTTCCCTTTTGATGGGTATTTGATCAAATACAAAAAAACACAGCTTTGGGAGCAAGTCGGTTGCAAGTTTTCTTCTAGTCAGTTGCTTTTGTGTGTGATTCATTTTACCTGAACTCAGTTGGACAATGGAGAGCATTCATCAGCAAAGTAAGATTTATTGCTTTAAGACCAATGATATTATAGCTATTACAAATTGCGCAATGAAGCTGTGATGAATGTAAGGTTTAGTGAGATTTGTTTTAAGATTATTAGTATGTTACACAATGCCATGTACATGTGATTGTAGCTTTCTTGGGCGGTGGTGCGGGTGATGAATTTACAGATTACAGCAGTTTACTAGCAGTTTAGGACCTTGTCTTTCAAGTGTATAGCAATGTGTAGTTAAATAGGTAATAGCAATAAAATGCTAGCTTTGCTGTTTGTGTTGCTTTGATTCAAACACAGTGTCTCAAGCTTTTCACTGGTTTGTTCCACTTCTCACTTGAAACACATGAGTAATGCTGGGGTGGAGGAGTCTTGGCAGTGAATTATCTTACCTCAATCTATAAATGGACAAGGACTAGCACAGAAGGAAAAAGTAAACATCCTTCTTGTATACCACTGCTTAATTGGAGTGTATTCTTCCTTGCTAAACTATGGACTTTATGGTTGGTGTGGTCAATGGGAAAAACTTGTTTTAGGCCTTAGGGCAAGTACCTGATGACTGCTGTGAAGCTCTTGTGGTGTTTTGTCTTTTTTTTGTCTTTTTTTCCTCTCTTAAATGATTTGGGATTATACAAACTTTAATGCTGGTGTTGATTTTTCTGCTTTCTTGAGAAATAATGTGTTACGCCAGTGCGAAAGAAGGAATGAGTAAAAATTGTATGACTTAATAAACACAGCTTTGTATAACTGCAATTTATAACTTTTCAGACCAAAATATTTAAATAAATTTGGTTTAGTGAGATTAAAGTTTAGTCTTTTTGGAAGAAGATACAAGAAAAATCCCTCAAGGCAGGAAGTAGTTTCATGAATGTAAGTGTGTTTGGATTTTTAACATGGAAAATGTTATATCACATTGGTACCTGCAAGAAAAATTAGGAAAAATTGAATGTATAACATGACAACTCATAAATTAAAGTAAATAAAACCAGCAACAACAAAATGTAAAACCAAATAACAAAAAAAAGCAAATGTGGAAGGAATATATGACTCAATATTGTGCTTAGAAAAGTTATGCAGCTTTAAGGATTTTGAGATTTTTGGATTCTTTGTCTGGGTGAAGGGGAAGAGTCAAGCATTTTCAAAGAAGGAGTATGACTCTTGGAAGATGTACGTTTTGCATTGGTTTGCACTTTGTAGCTGGATGTGTATGTTAATAATAATGTTGGTGATGCAGTGCTTTCTCTTCCAGCACTACCCCAAAGGATAGGTTGTATGTATCAGTCTGATTTACATGTTTCAAAGTCTAGATGGGTGCATGTTAATTAAACCATTCCTAAAAGAAACCAAAAACAAAACAAAAAACCCAAACCACCCCCCCAAAAAAACCCCAAACCAAACAACCCCCTGCACCTGCCATCCCTCCCCCGCAAAATGCCAGTCTTTGTTTTATTTAGGCTGGGAGATAAAGGTAAAAAATTAGGAATTCAGAATTCAAAAACTATGTGCAGTATGGTATGACAGATATGAAACTGGTACAATTTTTCAGCATTTTTAATGTTTGGGCTGGTGTCAGGCAGTCATCTTTGTATGCAGTCCACTGTCCTCATATAATTGTTCTTAAGGTATTTTACCTGAAGTGGTTAGAATTAACCAGTATCAGTGACATCAACGTTTGAACTTCTGCAGTAATGAAGTTGAATAGCCATCAAAAGCAGCACTTAGCTCAGAACTAGTTTTAAGTCACTTTTCTGGGCGAAGAGGTGCTTAAAGTGGCAGATGCAACCTGAAACACTTGATGATTTTCTGAAGGAAGTCTCTAATCTGAATATGGCAGACAGTGGACCACACTAATATGTTACTTAAATAAGTGTAAAGAACCACTGTACTGGGATAAAGATTGGAAACTTGCAAGGTAGAGGAAGCTGAGTTGATCCCTTCATTACTCTACCTTCAGGTAGACTTCAGCAATTCATGGTGGTTTAAGAGATTACCTCACTTTAGATGTTAAGTTTAAGAGATTACCTCCCCACTCTTTTACCAAAGATTTTTTTTTTTAATATGTGTCATCCTTTCAGAAAAACCAACACTGAGAGAGGCGTGTCTGTTATTTATAGCTCAGCATAAAGAGACAGTACGGCTTACAGTTCACAGATTAGCATGTATATTGATGGCTGAGTTGCTGCTAAGAATAGTCCTCTTGGAGGTACATAGTGATAGGATGAAAGCCAACAGATACAAGATGCAGTGAGGGAAAATTGAATTAAGACCAAAAAAAATACTGTGAGGGTATTCACATACTGGGACAGGTTGCCCAGAGGGATTGTTGAATCTCCCTCCAGGATTCAACAGGCCAGGACCCTGAGCAACTTGATCCACATTGGCCCCACTCTGAGTGAGCAAGTGGTCTAAATGATTTCCAGAGGTCCATTCCAATCAAAATTATTCTGTGAGTTGAGATTCTGCCTCCCTTGTTGCGGGTGTGGAAACTCCTAGGATTGAGGTGGGGTGGGCAGCTGTCTTTTAACCTGTCTTAGGTCTTGAATTGCCAGAGTGCATCTCTGACCTGCCAGGTTATAAATTTCTAGATATCCTTTGGGGGAAGGGTTGGGGGAGGATGTATATAAGTGTATGTGGAAGTCTTCTCATAACCTCAAGTAACCTAATGAAACTAATATTTTTGTTTTTTCCAAGTACTACTTAAAAAATAAAAAAGTAGACAGACATCAATTGGGTATATAACATGTGAGGGGATTTTGCTCATTTGCATTTTATCTTTAATAGATATCAGCTGGCATCTTAACTAATTAGTTACAGATCCTTATCAACTCTTAATGGTAGTAGCTCTTGCATGTGTAAATACTGAAGTGTCTTGCTTTCTCTTCTCAGAAATGTTAGGTATATAATTTTGCTTCTGCAGTAATTTCAAGTGCTAAAAATATATTTAAAGTCCTGGTAATTTTAAGACTGTCTGGTAGCTGCAATATGCATGTATGTTATGGATATGACTAAAGGCCACTTTCTTATCTTTCAAGACATTCTCTTTAATGTAGATGGGAAGTCTTCTGTCAGTCAAAAAGTAGTTTATAAATGAAGCCGAAATACTGAACTTGGCATCTGAGTTCTACTGCACCTTGGGGGCAAGAGGAAGAGCCCTTTCAATTTAAATCCACATCAAAGAATTCTTTCACAAATTGTCTGGAGTCAGGATGGTCCCTGCTTGACATTCACACTTATGCCGATGAGTAGTTGTTATCAAAGTTTCTTACAGAATCATAGAAAATAAGATATAGTAATCGTCCTCCTTCTGGATTTTTAGTGGCTTTTACACCAACAACAATCATCTAAAGTTCATTCCTTTTTTGTCTTGCAGTCATGGTTACACCTTAAGAATGCCTTTTAATAAAGACTATGTTGTCAGATCGCTGAGAGCATGCATAAATTTGCAGTGTTGCCTTCCCTGCCCACTGGGTGATAAAGCTGCCCCATCTGATGGTCGGTTATTGGCCTGTAAGCAGACCTACTAATTGGAAAAGATTACGGAATTAGAATTGTAGACCCTTTAAAACATTCACTATCTTCCATACAGTTGGTTTGCTGGAACAAAACACAACCCTCTGCAGGGCTGTTTGAGACACTCACTGCTAGAGCATGCCTTACTGGTTTGTAGGCAAAAACAGGAAAAGAGAGGATGTAGACAAAAAAGAACTGTCTTTTCAAGTGTGGTCATCCTATTCAACTAAAATATCCCAAATAAAACTAAATATCTTGCCACTTTCTTTCCTCAAAATCTTTTTGTAAAATAATGTGATGTTTCCCAATTTTTAAATAGCCTGACTGCTGACATGTTTAAATTCAGCTTCCTGCAAAAGTGTGAGTAAGTTATTCTGTTTGGTTGGTTTACTTTTTAATTTTATTTTGAGAACATTAAAACTACCATGCAAGCTTGGCCAGATCCCTCTGTTGGAAACTCCTAAGATTCCTGTTCTGTGGTAGGCTGAGCATCTCTGTAAGCTGGAGCACTATTTGCCTGATGTGTTTCCTCCAGGAAATGTAGACCTTCAGCTCCATGCTTTTGTCAACCAGGATAGACTGTTGAAGGAAGTTGTTAGTTGCTTAAAATTTCCTTCTCCTGGTACTCTGTATCAGATGTTTAATCTATGGAACTAATCTGTAGCTACTGTGAAGTATCTGAGAACCAAACCAAACTGAAATGTGTAGTGTTTACATCAAGTTCTTGGCACCAAAGTTTTTACTTTAAAGATCTGCTCCTTTTTGTTTCCTCTACTTGCTACTGTAGTCAGTTACTGTTAAAGGTGCATATTTTTCTCTGTTTTTCACACAAGATTTTAAAATATCCTTGTTCTTTACTTATCAGCAAGAAATATACAGTGGTTGAAATAAAATAAGTTTTGGATATATTTCCCTGCTTATTTGCCTCTCTGTTGAAAAGTTTTTGTGGACTGAGACTGTTCAGGATTTTAAACATTTTGTGAAGTTCTGTGCCTTCTTTTAACTAGTGAATCTATCTAATTTAGCATGCCTTTCAGCTAATTTGGATTTCTTTCCTTTTACAAAAAACTGCTAGTCTTAGGTCTTGTAAGACTTTGAGAGACTTTCATTATGCCCTTTTTGTGATCCTTTGCTGCTGCTTTCTGTTCGGAAATTTCCTAGTTTTGAAATGTCAGTGCCAATTAAGGCAGCAAAGTAATAATTCTTAATTTGTTAAACATTTTAGCTTGTTGACTGTTAAGAATTTTCAAGAAGGCCTACTTTGTTTTCTTCCCTAGTTTCGCTTAGTGGATGCTAGAGGCCTTTTCAGCAAAGGTGGTTACACAGGATGTATTACAGTTACACAAGTATTATATTGAGCACATACTATCCAGAATCTATGAATTTTGCACAGCCCGTAACTGGATGTACATGCTTTGTTTTGAATACTTGACATAGAAATGGAAAAGTAATCCATTATCTTAAAATGCTTTAGTGCGTAAAGACTGCCAACACGAATTTTAACTATAGCTTTTTTAGCAAAAGTAACTATTGTAGCACATTCAGCTGTAAAAACATAGAACAAAAATATGAAATATGTAGTATTTTTCCTTGTGCCATTATAGAACAAATTGCTGAAATATGTTATGTTTTAAATATGAAATGTTTTCATAAAACGAACTGACTTTATTAAAGAACTTACTTCAAACAAAGGAGTTGCATTTAAACAGAGATGCAAACACAAACTCTGGCAACTCGGTTCCTTAAAAGGTTATAATCTGAGCCCCAGAGTACTATGTACTAGCAGAAAGGGTTTAGCTGAATTATCGTAAAGAAAAAGGGGTCCCTTCAGGTATGAAATGGGCCCCTAACATAAGTTATAGCTGTCACATCAGTTAGGTATTGATACGAGTTTCCAATATCTGCTTTAGATGGATATTCTACTATCTAGAGTAAGTAGAATCACTGAACTGAAATATGTTTTGGACCCTGGACACAGAAATATGTTTTGGACCCTGGACACAGACTCCTTGGCCAGTTATGTATTACTGGGAGACTGTTACACGCAAGAACAATACACAGTTGCATCTTGCAGCAAACACATGAAATGTCTATTTCACAGTAGAACATAGTTACTTTACACAGTAAAATATTCTGATATGGCAACAGTACAGTATTTCATGCTCATCGGAAGTCTAAAACATATATGAAAGCTTAAAAATAAACAGGTGTACTTAAAAAAATCTGTTTTGCTAAAAAATTGTTCAGGTGCATAATCACAAGAACTGAATCTAAACTGCAGGGTTAACTGGGAACATTTGTCTTTAGTTTTTTCTGCACAGGAATTAGAGTAGGTCTTAAGCTGCTTAAGGGTGAAGAGTTTGTTAGGATAGGTACTCACTTATACAGATCTCTTAAATAACTATTTATTGCCTAAAACATGCAAAGTACTTTGAAAATCCATCACTATGGATTCTATAAATGCTATAAATTTACACTTTTCCTGAAAAGCTGTTCCATTAAAAATTAAAAGCTGTAGTTTCTACTTCTCGTCATACTTTTAAGATGTAGTACACTTGTGCAGATTTTAACATTTTATACTTGGAAGACATTTGTAAATGGAGATGTAAAGACATTCTGCAACCAGTTGTAGAAAATTATTTTTTTTTAAAGTTTGGATATTCCTGCTAGATGTTCATCTATACTTGATATCCTTAGTTATCTTACTATGGTGTCCCATTCATGTTCTAAACTTTTCTGACTTTTCCTTTCCTTGTGTGAGCGCACTAGCTCCTCTGTGGCCCCCTGTGTTTCTATATGAAAAGGCTGGCAAGAATGTTAATAGTTGTTACGGCAACAGGAAATTTATGAGGGACACCCCCCAGTATTTCAATATTTATTCTTGCCAATAAAACACAGGTCTTAACTTTTTGTTAACTTTTTTCTTGTTTTGATTGTTGACTGATGGAGAATCATACTTGAAAATGTCATTGTTTGAAGAGCTGGACTATCGATGTGTTTAGGTGTTAAACAACTCTGGTTTGTTATAAATGGAAATTCAGAAGAAGTGATAAACTTAAAATGCATAGCAACTTCTAGTTGCCATGGTGCTTCAACTTGAAGTCATTTTCTTCAATATTAAAATGCTTCTTGGGTGTCGTCTTTGCTTTTAAGTAGTCACTGTTTAAGAAGGAAATGGCTCTGGGGAGAAGTAATGAGAAACTATTTTGGAATATCTAATGTGACAACCAATGAAGAAATGTCAAGAAAATTCCTTAGTATTCATGAATCTGTTTGGGGCCTGTTTATTTTGGCAATATAGGCTTTTATGACACAACTTCAAAACACTAAAGAATGGTGGGTTACTGCAGGCTGCCCCCCAGCCCTGTGTAATGAGTCAGTTCTTCAACAAACAAATATGAAGTTGAGTTTGTCAAAACACTGAGTCAGTAGACTGGATCGGCCTCCACTCTTTCCTGTCCCTGTGTGTCTATCAGGTACTCTGGTTCAGGTGTGCTTCCTCTTCTCCTCCCCAGTTCTGAACTGACACTCCTTTTGTCAGTTTTGAGAATGTACCTGTAATTCTTACTAATACGATAATCAAAAAGATTCTTTGTCTGACTGGGCATACCACTTCAGAAAGACTAAACTTCTTCCAGAGCTTTGATATCTTGCCTCAATAATTGTCGGTGTCAGAGCTGTTAAGTGTTAGACTTGAGTCCCCCATGTGGAATTGAGCTGCACTACGGCTCCCTGCCTTCCCAGCCAAACTGCTGTTATTTAGTCTTTTTTTGCTAGTTTTATTTGCTCTCTTTGTTTTAAATGAGCTCCTTCCATATGTTCTTCTTGAATAAGACCATTGATTTTTAACGAAATGAAAATAATAATAAAGAATACTATCAGTTACTAACCTTTTTATCTTGTTCTTGGAAATAACAAGGGCTTGCAAAAGCCTCTGAAATGTTGCGTGACTTTGATACGTAGGTAGTAATAACACCAAAACAGTAGTCTAAAAGCTGTCTATAAATGAATTTATATTCAGTTTCATCTGCAGCATTTTAATACTGAGCATTTCTCTCTGACGCTTTAGCTGCATGGCATATAAAAATTGTCAAAAAGTGTCTCAATAAATAACTTTGAGGTTTTTTTTATCATAAAATACTTTCTATTTTAAAGCAATAACATTTAATTTTGAAAAACTTGAGTTAAAAATCTACTCCTTTACTGTAGTCACGCAAAGATTGCAGCTGGTGGAGTCATTCTGTACAATGAACCATCTAATTAACACCGGTTGCGTAATATAAACTTCAGATTGCAGCACTGGCTTCTTTAAAGAGCTTGCATTATGTTTATTGAAGTGATCAATACTGTGTGAACCAAACATGTCAGTTAGCTCAAAATGACCAGGTTTTAGAGTTAATTTGTACCTCCCTATTTTGACTGCTACCATGTAGCTGCTGAAACTGAAGGTATCTTTGCAGAAGAAATACTGCAGCTTGTAGGTTAAAAGTCTTACCCCTGTGTTCAGTTAGAGTTAGTGTTCACTCTGATTATTAGTGAACCATCAGTAGAGAAGTAAAAATACTAATATTTCTAGGAGTAAAAAATAAGTTGCCTCATGGTGGGGTTTTTTGGTCTTGGAAGCAACAATCATCTTTCTACTTAGTCACTGAAAACATAACAATCTACTACTAAATATAGCATATAGATGTTTTGAATGCCATTATTTCAGGCTTCAGGCTAAGGCATAACAGGACAGCGATGATCTTAATGCTGAAAGATGCCCTCTTCAAAGCAGTGTCCTGCAAACTGTTCAAAGTTACCTAATGGACAAAGCTGAAATTAAATTGCAGCTTTATCCCTGCTTCCAAGTACGGTAAAGCAACGAGTGGTTATTTATTCTTGCTAGAAGCTCTATGTGATCCAGCAAGGTTTTCCACAATTTCCTCTCAAAAACTCCGGGAGACCACTCACATAGCTGGAATGCTATAGGCTGTATCCCACTGTCTGGGTGAATGTCTTTTAATAGGTGAAAACACAGCAATAAAAGTTTGCATATTTGTCACCTCCATGTTGGGTTATTTAGCTGGGAAATGGTTTGGGAAACAATCATAAAAACAGTAGTGAAAACTACCTTCTAAAGGATGCTTTTTTGACCCTGTCACGTTGCTGCAATCAGTTGTGATGAGAACCAGAATGTTTATGTTCTGGTTCTCAGGCTATTGCTCTACCAGCTGAGGAGCTCTGTCCTCATTTCAGAGCCAAGAATAAATCACATCACCTCAGACAGCAGGTGAGATTTTTCTGAAGTGTGCCTACAGATTAGTCTTTGTGACCGTCAGCAGTCAGTACAACTTAAATTTCTTTTTACTCAAAGTGATGTAACTGAGCAGTATGGTGGACGTAGCTGAGCAGTATGTTAAACTTGAGATGGTTTGCCTGCCAGCAAATTCTGCTGGAACCTCCACATTAACAGCACTCGAGTTGTTACTGTAAATGGGATAGTGTTTTGAGTTAGAATTCCTAAGCGATTTAATCTTGTAGTTTCAGGCACCTCAAAAATTATTTCAAAAGGGATGCCTGTGCTGACACACACACACTGTAGTATAGAGGCTGGCTTTTAAAGAGTTAGCTTACGCACCAAAAGCAGTTAAGCCATAGCGAAAGATAGAAATTGAAATGTTTTTGAAGTTTTCTTCACAGTGCCTCAGCTCCACTTGCACCTTAAAACTCCCCATGCAGTCCCTCACTAGTGATTCCTATGTTTTCATAGTTTCACCTGTGTTACCTCAAGTACCTTCCGTTGTGCCAGCTTTCCAAAAGGACGTGTGGCTCTTCTGTGCTGCTGCTGTTACGGTGAAGCTCATCATTTCAAGCACGTTTGACAGCTCCTTCATTAACAACCTGTAATTGTGTATTACTTCCTGCTCAATTTTAAATGTTTCTATTTTTTTTAACAAGATTGCTTTCTGTTTTGCAAAGTAGAACTGTAAATTAGATCATCTCATTCATGTAGTTTCTCTAGTTTAATACCAGATGCTTCTAAAAGGTGCTGTCACTCATGAAACTTCTTGTGATGAGAATTTCTCAGTTTCTCTCTTCTTGCTCAGCAGCAGGTATCAGTGATGAGAAGCATAACCTAAAAGTATAAGACTTGCAGTTGCTACCAGCGTGATACCATCTTAGGCAGTAGATTTAATTAAATAAAAGTCAGCTAGGATGTTAAGTCCCTTGAGTTCACTATAGCAGCTGTCTAGAAACTGTAGATCTCATTGTCTTAACAGCTGAGTATGTAATACCCTCATTAGATTGAGTATTCTTTACTAAACTGATTTGCAGTGTTAAGTGCAGAGTGTGATTGTGTTGCTACTTTAAAAATACACTGAACCTTTCAGTCCAGGAGGTGAGGAATCTCTTCACATCAACATCAGAATCACCGTCAGCTTCAGGCTTCTGTTTGCATCTGCTCTTTGGATCCCTGTGGCCCTCTTGTGTAACTTTGTATAAACAAAAGCCTGTTTCCACATCCCCTAAATGTGTTCAAGCTGGCTTTTGAAATAAAAATGATGCCTTCAGGAAATTGCTACGCATGCCTTTAGGCTGTCATCTTGGATTCATTCCATACGAAGAAAGACCTTGTAACTGACTTAAGGTTGGGTGTTGGATTTTTTTATTTGTTTGTTTTTGAGGTCCTACAAAAAAGATGCCAAAGCTTCCTTAATGTCAGAAAAGGGGTGAGGGATGATGTTTACAAGGGGAATTAGAATTTATTTCCAAAGTCAGTAGTAATCATGATCTCTGAAGTAGTGTATGAAGAGTAATAGTCTTAATCTGTGTGAAATAAGAGACAGTTTTGGATGTACTCCAAGAAAGAAGCTACCTTTAAAATGCATTATTTCGTTCTAATCTTTATTTTCATTGCAAAAAACCTGTAGAGGTTGTCTGGTTTCTTGATTTTTAATATTAGGGTGGTATCAAGAGGACTGAACCTGCTATAAAAGGAAGTAAAATAAGAAGAGGCAAATTGAAGCAAGAGGCAAGTCTGACACAGAAAGGGATGTCTTAACTTGAGAAGTTAAGACAATTGTAGATGTGTGAAATGGAAAGTAAAGTGAGAAGTCAGCATATAAGAAGAGGGAGTGGAGAGAAATGGAAGGGAAATAGGAATACACATTCTTTTCTTGAGGTGACTGTTGCAGGATATATATATATATAATATCTTATATCTAATGTAATATTGGAAGGGGAAATCTGGAAAAGGGAGTCTAGCAGTCTGGGAAAGGACTTTGAAGAACAATTGGTTAGTTTGGCTAGAGTAGCCCCAAAGTGTTTCAGTAGTCTACTGAAGGCTGAACTAATTGGTAGCTTATAAGCTTGATTTTTGTTCCAGAGTTTCTGTTTAGTTTTGTAACCTTGAGCTAGAGGATTAACTGCAGTGGTTTGAGAGGAAGGACTGGCATTGGCTGAATTTTCTTCTGTGCCTATATGGCTTGTTGAGATTTCCCCAGATTATGTTCAGTTTATTTAGATACTGAATAATTTCTTACATGTCTTAATACTTGATAATTTCCTCCTTTGATCTCTGTGCATTCTTGTTATGAGATTTGATCCCTCAACTTGGAATTAATAATAGAATCATTTTGGTTGGAAAAGACCTTTAAGATCATCAAGTCCAACCGTTGACCTAGCGTTGCCAAGTCCAACCTCTAAGCCATGGCCCTAAGCACCACATCTATGCATGTTTTGAATACCTCCAGGGATGGTGACTCAACCACTTCCCTGGGCAGCCAGTTCCAGTGCTGGACAACCCTTTTGGTGAAGAAATTTTTCCTAATATCTAATCTAAACCTCCCCTGGTGCAACTTGAGGCCATTTCCTCTAGTCCTATTGCAAAGCCAAGCTTGCCACTGGTACGGTCTTGCACTCAACTTGTTCGTCTCCTCTTATATTTGTTTTATTCTCTTCTTGCTCTCACTACATCACATTTTAGGCAGGAGAAGGGTAATAAAGACTGCAGGTGCAATGGATTGCTTAAATTTCGGTAGGGCCATGCTGTTGTCATTTTGGGAGACTATTGAGCCTTCTTCCTTGCTGAAACCACTCGTCTTGTTGTTAGGAGCATCCTGAAGATTGACGTCTCTGGATGACCTCCGTTACTGTAGAAGTTGATATCTAGTCAACTGATGCTCAAGGCCCATTAAAACCAATCCTCTCTGAAGTGCTTTTGGCAGCAAAGGCTCTCTGAATGCTTCAGAGGTTGATACTGCCAGTAAGATTTCCATGTCTACTTTTGTCCTATTTTCTGGAATGGTGGAGCACTCATGTAAAAATGCAAGTATACATAGGTAGCTTCTAAAGTATTATAATAAAGAGGAAATAATTTTTCATTTGAGGAAACTGCAATCTTTTTGTTAATAATATTTTGTATATTAATGCATAAATTGATCCTGGATTAGCGCGCTCTCCGTGGACAAACTGTTCTCTTCCTTTTTGTTCCACAATTATTTTTTTTTTTTTTTTTCAGTACTGATGTCTTGGTAAAATGGACTAGTGGGATTGGTACCACTGACGCCCCTTTGGAAAAACGCTGTACCTTGAAATTAAATCTTGAAAAAATTTGATTCATTTAGTACTCGTTAGAGTTACTTAGTCTGGGATTATCAGTAGTTACAGGGGAGGAGTTGTTTGGTATTTAAATAAAATATTTAATCAAAATAAGCTTTTAGTAAGAAAATATACAGGATGAGTCAAGAGATATATATTGTTAGATATTATATCCAGTGAGGTTTTGTGATGCACATAGTTATGAAGCAGCGTTCTGTCTAGAAGTTAAAAGCATGTTTGTAGGCCATTCCCAACCCATCATGTCCATTAGCATCATGGTGGTTTGCTTGCGGTTCTCCTACCACTGCTGGCTTCTTTATTCTCAGAAAACAGCAAGGAAGGAACCTCAAAAACCCCTCCGTTTGCCTCTTTCAAGGAAAAATTAGAGCAGTTACATAAGCGGTGCAGATCAAGAAAATGTTTTTGATGTTCATACAATGATTGTTGCTTTGGAAAGAAACTCTGAAGCAGATTTTTGAGGCTTGTAGGATAGAATAAACATTTCTCCACAAAAGGGAAGTTTATTGACAAGTTGTATATATTTTAGTGACAAGCTTGCTTGGTTTAAAAGAAAGCATTGGTATTATTCCAAGACCAACAGGTTATCCCTCCATATACTGTACAATAAGCTTTCCTTGTTACAAGATCATTTTCAAGCCTATCTGTAATTAATTGACTTTCAAAAGTGTCTTGATTTCCTTGTCAGCAGTGCAGTAGTTTTATAATAATAATTTGCTAATTCTTATGTCCTTGCTGGAGGACAATCTTGTTGGTATTCTTTCTTGACAGGAATTGATCATCCTGGAGAGACTTGTAACTGAATCTTACAGGTTGCAGTACAATTGATTTGTCTTACTGTGAGAGCGCTGCATAGGTGCATCCTCAGCTGTAGAGCCTTTTGTTGGAGAGGATCTAAAAATAGAGCAGAATTCCTTTGCATTTAGTAACGTGTGGTGGAAGTTTCTACTATGAGATTATTGGTTGAACTACGTAGTAGGTCCTGTGTTACATAGCTAATCCTGAGGGCTAGTTGGCTTTTCTTTCCAGAATTTATTAAATACCTGTGTTTGTACATGTGCCTGTGATTGTATGTCACTTGTGTAATATCTGAGGGTCGTAACTGTTTAAATCTTGCCTGGCTTATAAAATTCTGTAAGATTTGTTTTCGAAGTAACTTTTTAACTGGGGGGTAGGGAGTAGGTATGGAAAAAAACCCCTAGTATTGAAAATATGGAGTGTGCCTGCTGAGGATGAGACGTGCTGGTGATTTCATCAGTGGACTGTGAAAGCCTGTTGTCCCCAATCCAGTTTATTAGAGCGGGAGCCTGCGTAACATGATCAGAGTGAATTAGACCCTTGTTAAAGGCAGTAGTGGATTTCAGAATATGCAAATTTCTACTTTCTTCAGCAGTCACCTCAAACGTACTGTAGAAAATAGTGAAATGATCATAAGTTCATGTGCGTGCTATATTTAAACAAGAATAATCAGGTGGACGTGTGAAATCACAGCCAGCAAGTGCAGACTTTCTGAGATACCAAAACCCGTGCAAGCCAGTTGGAGAGTCAGTTAGGGAAACACAGCCTATAAGGGGACATTACTTAGCCTACAGAAGAGAAAGGTGAAAGGGAACATAGCTCCAGAAATACGTTAACAGCTACAGCAAAGTGGAAGGGAGTAATTGGTTTTCTATGTCTTTGGTAGTTAAGACAAGAAATAATGGTCTTAAGCTGAAGAAAAACAGTTTAAAAGGAAGAATGTCCCTGATAGTTTCATAAGCTTTGATGGGACAGACTACAGTGACAATTTGTATACATTTATGATGCTAACATACCTGCAAATTATTGTTTTCTTTCTTAAACATGTGACGGAAAAGTTAAAATCCCAAGCTGTAGCCTAGATTTCTTGGTGAAGAATACAGTGCATGAGCATCATTGCTCCCACTGTCAAATTAATGTGACTTCAGATGTGTTAAACTTTCTAAATCATTGTTTGTTGAACTGGTTTTTGCTTGGTTTTTATGTTGCTCTGTGCATTTCTAAAGACTTCATAAATGCATATTACTTTCAGGAGAGATTTTTATTTGTTTTTTGTTTGTTTGCTTTGCTTAAGTAAATTCATCAGTTGCATTCTGTTGCATATTGTCTGCTCTTTTGGTCTGTTTTTCCTCTTTCTTTACCTGAATGTAATCTCTTTGAAGTAAGAAGTTTTATTCTGTGCTTATACGTAAGGTAAGGTGCTAGTCCTTGACTAAGAGCCTTTGTTTTCCTGTGTCACATGTAGTGTACAACTCAAAATACCACTCGGTTTCCAGGACAAGAAAGAGGTCCACTAAGTAAAAACTGTCATGCAGTTGGTAGCCGGCATATGTTTGTAATGATATCAGGATATCAAAGCAGAGGTGTTATGTGCTATCTACTCAGTGGTTATTAAAGACCGGAACTAGTATAATGTAACTTACTGTCTGGCATATTTAGAAATCAGCTTTTATACGCAGTTTTTATATGTAAATGCTCCTTCTGCAGGGAAATTAATTTTTGTCTTTTAGGAATTAATGGTGTTTTTCTTATGTGTAGCAATGGCTGAGTAGACTGCCTATGAAACAAGTAAAGAGCCTTCTAGTGTTCTTTCCTGCCCACATGTTGCTTTCTGTGATTGTTGTTGGCAAAATTCACAATGGGAAGCAGAGTCAGGTCACCCGAATTACAATATTAACCTTGCTGTGATGTAACATAGGGATAGAAGTCCATGCAGTTTTAAAGCATATTCTGTAGGATGCATCATGACTTTTGCTTTTTTTGGAAGTTTGATTTGAAGTCTGAAGTGCCTTTAGTAATTAAACTTTGTGGTAGGACATGGAAGTATTATTGTTGGGAATAATAGAAATCTATTTTGTTTGTCAACAAACTAGTGAATTGGGAGTACATGTTGTATGCTATGACATGCATATCGATTTAACATTTTTTTTAATAGGTGAAGGGGAGAAAAGCGCCACAAGCATCAGTTTTCTCTCATAAAGAATTATAGTAGTTTAAAAACAATGCTAGTGCATTCCCTAAATGCATATTCAGGGGTAGGATTTTATGGTAATCTTAAATGTTCTATTTTACTGTTAGATTGAAACCCATGTTCCTATGGTGGAAGAAACATTAAGGCTGTCGTAGGGACGTTTGGTCTATGTGGTGTTATTTTATAGCTCAATCTTAATTGTCTAGTAAATGGAGGAGGGGTTGTTTTGATTTTGTTTTGTTTTTTCATCAGTGGTCATCTGGAGTATAACTTCAAAATGACTGTACTAGGAAGACCAAAGAGATCTCTATGTGATGACAGATAACTATGAAGAGTGTGGGTGCAAAAAAAACCCCATACCGCACCAAAGCGTGTTGTGGTATTTGTTAGTAGTTTATTCTGCATATGCATGTGGGTTTTTTCTCTCCAGAGTACTTTGTGATGAGGAGATCCAGGATTTTTTAAAGTTCTATTTGTTTGTTTTGTTAAACAAAACTTGCTTTTCGGTACAGTTACTGTTAATGTAATCACTTCTACATCTTGAGAAATGGTGGATGTTTCCTGTGTGCAAGTAATTTTCAGTATCACTTCTCAGTATTGTTTGTGAATTCAGCTTTCTGCTGTATCTGCACCACTCTTCATGCGTATCTCCTGCCCACTCTCTAAGCTCGAGTCCTGCTCGGTTGAGCCTCAGCTCTTTCAGACTGTTCCATGTGTCTGTGCATTATGGAGTCCATTAGTACGCGTTGACAGTTGAGGGGCAGGACTGAATGTCCACAGCTCATAGAGTTCAGTGGCGATAGGGTTGTTTCATGTTCTCATTCCTCTAACGTGTTTGCCTTTGCCACTGACCTGACACTTTCTGAAACCACCGAGTAGATCTCTAGACCTTTTCTGAGAGGCGGCACCTAATTCAAGCCTTATCTTTGTCTCAGTGCTTCTCTTTCCTGTAGGAATCTCTTTGCAATTAATGTGCTCGGTTTCAATTACTATCTTGTATCTCAGACACTGGCTATTATGGGTTTTCTCAGCAACTCTCTTCAATCTAATTTTTCTTGTCCTGAATTATTTTGTATCAGTTGCAAATTATTCCTGTGCTATTCACTTGCTTTTTCAGATAGCTTATGAATATCTTGAATATAATGGGTTTTTGTATTTTGCATCTTCCTGCCCGTACATACAGAGGACTCTGTTTTGTTTCACAGTAGTTAGGCTTCTTTAAAAGGTGTGAATGAAGGACTTGGTAAAAATGGGATTTTTTTTTTTGAGATAAGCATATGGATCTGATTAGTATGATTGTATTGTAGTAGATGTGCAAGGTGAGGTTTTCCCCTACAGAGGTGATGTTGACTCTTTCACAGTATACTGTGTATATTCAAATATCTGTTAATGATGTTCTTCATTTTAATACCTGAGAACTCACCCAATACAGAATCTAAACTTGAAAAAAATGGAATGCTTTATAGCACATAGGATCCCAATTTGACATCTTCATTCTTCCAATACAAAAGTCAGTTTATGAGAGGTATGTCATTATGTCATACTTCTCATTTTTTTCCTTATTCACTTAGAATTATTTAATAAATGCTAATTTGACCTGCTGGTTTTATTGCAGTTCACTTATATCAGCTCTGTAAAATAAATCTCTTGTACAGGCATTGCTTTGAGACAGTTTATAAAACTCACTTGCCTATAAAGAAACACTTTGGCACTTTTAAGGGGAACATGGTTTCTCCAATGAGAAAAATGTAGCTAGCTCTTTTGCTGTGGTTTTGTCTGTATTAAGTGCTCCTTTTGTATCTTTAGATCAAATCACTTCTTCAGATTCTGGAAGATTTTTGTCTGTTTGGAGGAAGTGTCTGATTTGTGCCACGTGCCGGAGGCGATTTTCCTTGGCTGAATTGCCAGGCTTTACATTTTTGCTTTCTGTACTTGAACACAAGTTCCACTTTTTGAAAGGTCTTTTTTCTTGTGGGTTTTATTTAGTGGCTTTTATGTTTTAAAGATTACAACTGGATAAGAGTTAGGCTGCCGTGTTTACCCAGCAGCTTCTCTGCCTCCTCCCCACTTCCCCGCTTGCTTACTGCTAGCCCAAATGGAAAATTCTCGATTTTCTGGTAGATGGCAGCATTTACTGCCTGTTGTTCTGCCCATCCCAGTGCTTTGCTGGAGGAGCTGGATGACTAGCTTCAGTTAATACACGCTCATATAGGAGTAACATGTTGAAGCAAGGGGGAAGTGGGGAGGAAATTTTTGTCAGCTTTCTCTTGAACTCAGAGCGAGCTCTGCCAAGGGCATGATACTGACTGTGTGATGTGCCTTTCTCTTTTCGGAAGCATTAACGCCGCTTACACTGAGCACGTCGGCTGAGGAGTGATTTTCTCCTTTTTCATATCCTGGTTTGTGTGGTAGCTCTTGGAGGAGACCGAGTAGCTCACCCTCTGAGTAAAAGGTGATGCTAGTCTGCTGCACAAGTCTAAATACTGACTGCAGTAGCATATACTGTAAATACAGTATATATAAATATGTTTAAGATTAAACTCAAGCAAGGCTTTGAATTTGAACATAAGGACTAGGATTCTTCTAGAAAGAAATCTGTCATTAGTATTGCCTTGCTTTAATAGCAGAGATTATCTAGACTGGTTAAAGTGGGTGGTATTTTCAATCTTTACTTCAAGCTCTCAGGATTTTTTTCCTCTTTGCAAACCTGTTATAAGAACATAGTCAGTGTCCAGCCTAATATTTTACTTAGGCATAAGCTTAGAAGTGGACTATGAGAATAAAAAAGTAATGTGGGAATATGATGTGGGATAACATTTAATGGGACACAAATGAGGATGGCATGGGAAAAGTAGGTATGTCAGGGGTGAAGACAATTGCAATATTTAGTATTTTCATCCTTCCTGGGAAAAAAAAAAAAAAGAGCATGCTTGGCTTCATTTGGTAGCTGTGCTTTAAACCAGTTGGTATATCAGGGGGGGCGGGACGGGGAGGGGGAAGTGGCAAAATATTTTTTACTGTTGCTTTTTATGTCCTTGAAATGATTGACTGTTAGGAGAGGGAATGAAAATAGTTCATTGCATTGTGGAAGTGCTGACTTTTGTCTCCAAATCAGTTCAAGGAACATAATGAAAATACAGCTAAAATATGCTCGTTATTTTCTTCCTGTTAACAAAAACATTTGGATTTTTTTGCCAATCATATCAAAGACACTTTAAAATCATAAGAACATATATGGAAAATCAAATGTCAAGTTGGCTCTTAAAATTGCTCTTTTAATTAGCAGTGATCTGTCATTTTAGATGATGTGAACTTGTTTTATTGATGACCTGTCATTTAGTTTGAGAATTGATTATCGCCAGTAAGTTTTCTCTGTGTTCTGTAATATTATCACTGGATAAATCATTCTGGGTTGAATTTTGGTGATAACCAAAGCATGTGATGCTTGTTTTTTCCTTCTTAACATCTTTGAAATTGTTCTCAGCAAAATGGCATGAATAGGCTGTACACCCTTGTTTCACATCTGAAAATTGCCAGAGATGAGCCAGAATACACCGGAGGGTAGAAGAAAAGTGGTGTGTGGTTTGGGGTTTTTTTGTGGTGTGTTTGGGGTTTTGTTTGTTTGTTTTTTAACCATCACCTGAGAGATCTGGATAGTTTATTATGGCTCTAGACACAGTAAAACATTCAGAAGTAATTATTAAACTTTTTCTCTAAGAAGGTAAGGTAGGACCAGCAAGAAGCACGTGGTAACGGGAAAATTCATTGCAGCTCTGTTAGTCTAGACAAAGCACGCTATTTTACTTGGATTTGAATCATCATGTTCCCATTCCTGTTGCAAAACAGAATTTGTTAATAAGAAACTTGGAGTCTATTTTATAATTTATGGCTAATGATGGAGTTTGTTTCAAATTGGCAATGGCAGCAGCAATATTTCTTACATAAGCTTCTTAAATGACATATGGAAAGAATTCCTAGCTTTTAATTCCTTTTCAAAAGCAATGTTGAGGAATTAACAGAAATAGGTGTTGATCTTCTAGAAACGTGACATGCATGATTAGACACTAATGTTAATTGGTTAAATTAAACAACTGTCTTCTTGCCATAAGTGTTTTATTTCCTGACACACACATCCCCCTTAGTTGTTGAGCTTTTTAGAAAGCTGCTTTTATTTGTTAGAGCGGTGTTTGACTATTTATAGTAGTGGACCCATATGTTGAGATTTGAGAAACCCAGAAATTAGGAATGACTAAATGCTTAGTAACTGACTTTTTTTTTGTGGTTATTTTTGTGTTTGGTTTTTGTTTGGTGGTTTTTTTTTTTATTTGTGGGGTTTTTATGGTTTTGGTTTTTTTGACAGTATTTAATTCTCTAATCTGGAAAGTTTATCTCAATCCTTAATGGCTTCATGGTATGTTATTTTGCGTCATGTGTGCAGTTGCATTAATAGATATAGGTATGTTTGAGTTATGTGGAAGTGCAGACTGCAGTCTTAAAACAAAAATTTTCATGTCGTTATTGTACTTACCTAAAAGGCTAGGTCTAGAGAGCGTGTGAACAGGAACTGAAGTGATACCAAATGAGGGGGCGGTGTAGGGAGGCAGCTAGAATGAGGGCTTAAGCTCTGCAGCTTCTCTCTAAAATCTCCTGAAGAATTTATAATTCACTGACTGGTAAAACCATTAGCCTTTATGGAAGAACTTTATAATACCTGTACTGCAAATGTTAAATCATGTATCGCTTTCCTAATGAACATCTCTAACATGTTGCACTTTCTTTGAGCTATAAACTGGAACTGGCCAAATCCTTATGTGTCTTGAAGGCCAAGATCACTGGTGGTTTAGGAGTATCTCAGTGGGAATCAATCAAATCATTCATCAGAAGAGGAAAGAGAACAAGTTGCAATGATAAAGATTCAATATGTAGAGTAATTCTGTTATTGCTAGGAATAGATACTTGTGACTCTGTTTAATCCATTCTGGCCTTCTATCTCCTTCTCCTGCACCTCTGTCCCAACCTTGAGTAGATAGCCCAGAGGAAAGAAAGTATTTTTTCCCAGGGAACTTACTCTCTTTTCCCACACTCTAAAGGCAAATTCTGTTCTTTGTATAAACATTTATATAGATCCTTTTTGCAGTATCTTTGAAACTTTAGATGAAGTCATGGACAAATATTTTTTTTTTATTTTTTTTTTTCTGAATAAATGTACTTTGTGGCCATTCCACTACTTAAGATGCATGTGGTTAGGGTAAGAGCTATCTCTGTGGCAACCTTCCTGCTCTTGCTGTTCCACGCAGGAAGAACATGTAAGGCTTATCTTAATAAATGCAGACTGTCTTACATTATGAGCTTTGTCTTTTCAGTACAAGCTAAATGTTTGAATGGGATTTACTTTTTGTTTGTTTTTTTTTTTTTTTTTGTTGTTGTTTATTTGGTTTTGAGTGGGGTTTTTTAGTTGCATTTGTACATTAATTTACACTGCAGATCAAGTTACTTCTTTCAGATAATTCTGTGAATAAGTTATGTATGTTCCACATTAAAATATTAATGGAGGGTGTATTTTGACACCTTGGCACAGGACTAAGATTTTCCAGGTGAAGTGACTTGAGGTTGCAAAAGCCATGCCAAGTATTGCAGTGCTGAAGAAAAAGACTAGGTTATGCATAATTATTTTCAGATGTACTTCCTACAATTAATTATTGCATCACACCATCATGAATAAACTTGTAAACAGTCAGTTTTTCCAACTCTTTAGGTTATGCTTATATGAATCACTTCAATATGAATTGTTCTGGCATACTGGTTAAGGATTCTGGGGAAGGAAGTTGACACCTGAGTACAATTTCTTGAAGTTTTCAAGAGCACAGAGGAATTGAGGTGTTTTTTAGATTATTGGGACCTGTTGCCACACTAACCTACGTTCATACACGGAGGCACAAATGATCTGTGCATAGCTTGAAAGCAGAAAGTTGCCAGGAAGGGACACCAGTGTGGTAGTCTGTTCAGCTTTCTAAAGTTGCTCGTAAACTTCAAAACTTGGGTAAAATATTTGAGGGTTAATGCTGCTTTTGTACTAATAAAATTGAAAGCTTTGGAGTAGATGTTACATGCAAAAATAAATGCTGACATTTTACTTTTGAGTATCTCTTATCGAGGCTTAATAGAGCAGAAATGCTATATCTTGTCTTTAAAGTAAATATCTAGGTTTTAAAATTCATATCCAGAAGGAATAAATTTGATAATCATAAAAGGTAACTCCTATCTTCAGACTCAACAGGAAATTCAAATGCCTGTCAGTCATCTTACACAAGTCACTTCTCAAGCATACAAAAGTCTGAAACAGTTTGTCAAAAGAGATTAAAAAGGAAGGAAAGAAGTAATATGCCACAAAGCGACATGAAAGAATCAAAATGCCCCTGTATCTAAGGAAAGCAAGTTTGTCTTGATGTTCTTTAGTGTGTCATGTTTGAAATGTGAAGTGGTGATTGTAACTTTGAATGATGGTACAATAATGGCACTAAAATACCTGTATGCATGTAATTCAGATATTTGTATTTCTAACAAGTTTTTATAGCATTTCTTTTTTCTGTATGTGCTCTCTGGATGATTTTTATTTACATTGGTTGGAGGTGGAATACTAGATTATTGCTTAGGGAGATTGATTTTTACCTGCTATTATAAAACCTAAAGGAAACAGCAATTCTAGAATCAGGGAGCAGATGGGTGAAGGATTTCTCTGAATATTAGCCTCATAGCAAGCTATTTAAAAAACAAACAAACAAACCCTGTTTTCATGTCCTGTGTTTTGTTAACAGCAAGTCTTTAGTAATAAAACAAATAGTAATGCAGTAATACTTATTGTAACGCAAACTTAACTTTCAAGAATCGGTAGTATGTGTGTTTGTCTTAAAAAAAACTTGGTTTTAAGTACATTTATTTAGCACTCATGGCAGAATTAACTTATTTAATGCTGCTCATATATTTTGATGTTTCAGTCTGATATGAACCCTCAAAGTGTCTTATCTAGGGTAATTTAGATTTTTTAAAAAACAACACAAGTCTGAACACACCTTGCCTTGGAGGGATGGAAGGACGGGATTGCCAACAAAGATTAGGATTTTAGCGTGTTAGCACATTAATTTAAATTTACTTTTTGAAAAGCACTTTCGTCTTTGTCTATAAAACTTCTAGTTCTAAACAAGTGACTGAATTTCAGCCTTTGTTTTTTGAGCAGAGAGTATTTGGGTGTGAGGGGTTTTGAATGCGAATTGTGTTTTGTTTGTTTGTTTTAACAGTGAAATAATTATTCAAAATGGGGGACAGATGATGCTGAATCTTCTTTAGGCACTGCTGTGCAATCATGTGTATCCCAGAACTTCTTGTTGGGCTGCGGTGAGACTTCCAGTGAGACGGAAGCTGCAAGTATGTGCCTCAGGAGCTGCCCTCCTGTAGGTGGAAAAATTAAAAGGCCATTAATACTTGATTAATAACTCCTAGTTAATATTTGGGGTTTATTTCACACTGCTATCTCATTAGTCCTTGCAGGTACAAGGTACTGCCAAAAGTAAACACCTGTAATACACCCTTTGCTGAGGAAATAAATCAAAGTTTTATTTTTTTTGCCAGTGGCAGAATACTGCCAACCTAGTGCAGTGTGGCTGGCATCACTCTTCAATAGAGAGCACAGTAATGCATTTTTGTGATACTGTAATATCTAAGTGTTATACTCTTAGCAACTAAGGATTTGCTAATAAAGAATATTAATCTATAATTAATGTTGTTTCATAATTATTGTAACAATACTAATTTGTATATAGAGAGTAAATTAGATCATTGTTTCAAGGGTTTTCAAACATAATATAATTTGAAGTGCAGCGTAGGATATTGCATGGAAATATGTAGTTCCACATAAATTATTTTTAAAGCACTTCAGACCACGAGGTTTTTTAGATGGAGGAATTCATGTGATAAAATTGTTAAACTTCTGTTTGTCTGCAGTTGGTTTCCTGAGAATTCTGTAGCTGTACGTGATGTAGGGATGGTCTGGTAGGGTTTGCTCTGTGCATGGTTGAGTTCTGCATGTCAAATGAATGTTGTGAGTTTTGCCTACAAAACCACTTACTGTAAAACTGCACATTACAATGATAAACTTCTCTGTGTATAAGATGTTGTAGACAGAGCTGCTATTGGGAAGAGAAACTTGTAGACAAATTGAAATAAAGACTGTTTCAGGTTTTGTCCATTTATGCTGTTTGCACACTGATTGTGTGCCTGGACTCATGCTATACTGTGCCAAGATTCTGTTTTTCAAACATTGAATTAATACAAATAATTCAGTCTTTTTTTTTTAATATTTTTCTCTTTCTCCATTTTGAGTTAAGACCAACAACAGTTTGTCTTCTTTTTTCTTTTTTATTTATTTCAACTTATGCAATTGTTTTAGAAGTTTGCTTTGAAATCTTGAGTCACAAGTGGCTTAATAGGTGCAAAATCAGCAGGCTTTAAACACAAGCAAATTTCTACTTGTTCTTCTCATCTCCTCAGTAGTGGATTAAAGTAATAATGTTCTCATGTAATCAGTGGAGAGTGAAGCATTTAACCTTTCTTTTAATTTTCCGGTTTTCAAGTAGGATGTCAAAACAATTTTTTTTTTTCCATTTTCATGTTCCGTACTGCTTTGTGATTGTTTGAGTATCTGTGTGTGTGCGTGTAAATATATATAGATATGTAAGTAATACCTTAGCCTAAAAAAAAAAAAAAAAAAAAAAAAAAGCAGCCTGTCAGAGTTTTAAGTGATGCTGTGAATGAATTTCCTCTGGCTTGCATTGAAGCCACACATATTGGCTATCTTGCTCATTGGTTTTTCTTTGTCCTTTTTGGACTAACGAGGTTTTTGGAGTTTGGTTTCAGCATGTAATGTACCACACGCTTTATCACTCAAATTTCCTGTGATGACTTTTTTTTAAATGCTTTAGATGAGAATAAGTCTTTTACTTATAGGAAGTAAAATCTCCAGTGTTCTGAAACCTTCCTATTCTTAAGGATACTGTACATACACGTTATTCCCATGTCAGTGTGAGTACCTCTTTAAAATTAAGATGGGTATTTTAAGAAGATATGAATAGCTTGCAAAATATTCTTGGTGTTTGCTATCTTAACTAAAATCTGATTGAAGGATTCAAAATTGAAGAGATTTTTATTAGTCATATAAGTCCAATTTAATTTGTTGATTTTCTTGTGTTTTGGTTTTTAGCTTATTTCCTGTGAATCATGTTTGAATGGTATCCTGAGTACAAACTGTATACTTTTTGAAGGACTTGAAATATTGAAGTAATAATGAAACTTTATCCCTGGGCTGTTGGCCTGAGAACAAAAGTCAATTAAAAAAGCATTTAAAGTGTTGCTCCCTCTGGCTTTTTATTGAAGCATGTAGGCTTTTTCATATTGAGGAATATAAAGCTCATTAGATCAGTTAAATTGACTTTAACAAAAGGGAAAGCCATAATGTGATGATTTTCATCTGTGCTGGTTTTATTTTAACTGTCTCTTTGATTCGATTTGCTTTCAGCAGGTTTAAGTGGTTGGTGTCTGACAGTAGGAGTTCTTGGTGAGGATAGCTCTGCTGAACTGGTGGCAGCTTGTACAAAAGGAAAGTCTGTGATATTAGCGGATAATCCGGCAGTTTGCTGGATCTGGTGATTCAATGGAGAACAAAATTAAACAGCCACATGCTAGCTTGTGAATTTGTTGTCCAAGTAAATTAAATGGTATCCCTGTTTTAGGAATATATTTGTGGGAACGCCCTACCAAGGACTCTTATGGCAAGTATCTGATCGAAAATTATAATTACACACCTGCATTGTGTAGTAAAGTTCAACTGCAAATTAGCTGTGGATCATTCAGAGTTTAATTATCCTGTTCACTGGTTTAATAATCTTTCAATGTCTGTGGCTTGAGAATTACTCTCCTCTCCCTTCCACAATCCATGCTACATTTATATTGATTTCCAGGGAAATAGGGAACAGTCCATAAGCTCTGGCTTGCTGGAGGAAGATGTTCATATTTGGCAAGCTAGTGTAGTTTGAAGTGAAAGTCAACTCCAGCCGCAAGTTGGTGGATTGTTCCTGATGTTGTTGAAAAGGATGTTGGAGAAGCCAAGGGAATAGGAAAAAATGTTTGAAGAAATTTGCAAGTTTGGGAAAAAACCCCAAAACCAAACCACCACCTAGATTTGTAATAAACTGATACTATTATGCCATTTCTACTGGGCTTTAGAGTAGCTGAGAAAAGCAGCCAAATATAGGAGAAATTCTCTCTAGTAGTTTGATACGTCCTGTCTTCTAGGTTTCTAACAAAATGTATTTGCAGATTTTGCAGCAGTTGCCACAAACTGAGATAGCCAGAGGTTAGGATTTTTGTTTTGGGTTTTTTTGAGAACCTACACAAGAATTCCCAGCCAACAGCAGTCTGTGGTTCAGTGACTTCCAGAGGCAGAGGGGATATCTTTGTATTTAACTGTGTGGGATGGGTTTCTGTATTCATTCCTGAACTCGCGCAAACTCCCCACGAGTTGTTTTGGAGGCTAAACAGAGCTCTGTGCTGCAGCTGTGTGTGTGAAGGACTATCACCTTCTTAGTTGTGAGTCACTACCATCTAGTTTAATTTGGTGTGTCCTGCTTTTCGTGTAGGTGCAGTGGTGCGTTGTTTACCATAAAAGCCTGAATGATAAAAGGCTGTTTATCACATTCCCAGTTGGAGGTCTATCAATCTATTTTTGTTCCTTACATGTGGAAAGTGTTCTACACCCTTTAGTCATCCTTGTTGCCATTTTTTTGGAGCTTCTGTGGGTTTGGGGTTTTTTTTTGTATGTGGGTAAGGATTAATCTATACACAAAACTTACTGTGAATTCTCTGTGAGATGACCAGTCTATGAAAAGGTATCTGTTATAATACTAAGGTTTTGTTTCATAGTAGAAATGGTCAGCTCAGATTCCGTTATTGAATATGTAAAATACAGGGATTTTCATTTACATCATGTTATGTTATCACTATTAAATATCACTTGCTATTTTACTGCTGGTGTTCCTAATCTTATAAAGGTCCTCTGCAATTCTTCAGTTGGGCTCTTGTTGTTGTTATTCTGAATAGCATCCTTGGTATGAGATATATTCTGGTAACATTTTACTTTATGCATCCTCTGTTTGAAATCAGGATGAAGAGCATATGTGAGCTCAATTTTAGGAAAACTAGGTTCTCTGTGAGCTGAAAGGCCTGTATGACTTTTTCTTTGTTTGTTTGGTTTTTGTTTGCTTGGGGCTTTTTGTTGTTGTTGTCAGCTTGCTTGTTTACTACTAAATCTGATAGATCTCTGACATATAGCTTTCCTTTTCAAAAGCTGTGGTCATGCCTCCCCACTGCAACAGGTTTCATACCTGTTAATTCAGTTATTTAAAATAGTTCTTACTGGTTTGCCTGGTACAAACCATAGGGCTTACCTGGTCTGTAGCCCTCTAGCTGACCCTAGAAGCTCTGTAAAACTTGACATACAGTCAGGGACCTTCCAGTTCTGTGGAACTGAGGCAGTTCGGATACCTTGGACGATAGATAAGCTCGGTGGTTAGAGAACAGCATCTGGCTGCTTCTCCCTATTCAACCAAATTTGGATTTGTTGGACAATCTGCTTTGAGTCAATTAGATTAACAAGGGTGCCATAGAGGCGTCCCCAACTGTGAAAACAAATACGAAAAATAATGTAGCTGAGCTTCCTGCAGTGACCTTACCTTCTGTCAGCCCTCTTGTTTGTTTTTTATTATTTATTTTTTTTTAATTTATTTTTTGGTTGAAAGGCTTCCTGATCATGAAGTTTGAAAGAGGAGCTATATTAGGCTGGAGATACAG
This sequence comes from Balearica regulorum gibbericeps, assembly GCF_011004875.1. Taxonomy (NCBI): domain Eukaryota; kingdom Metazoa; phylum Chordata; class Aves; order Gruiformes; family Gruidae; genus Balearica; species Balearica regulorum. The sequence continues at coordinate 71,990,925 of NC_046184.1, forward strand.
GGTCTGTGTCTCCCCCTTTCACTCTCTGCATATTTGCAAGTGATTCCTCAGAGCCTGCAATGTATTTACTTTTTGACTTGCCTGTTTGTGAGATTTCATTGAACCTAGTATTCATTTTCCTATTTAAACACATTGAGAATTTTTCTTTCTTTCTTTCAGTAAACTTCTCTTGTCTTGCTATTTAGTGATGCTGATCTGTCTTTTGCTTTAACTAATTTTGAAATGTGATACACATTTTCTTTGCAATATATTACATATTCTGTAATGCAGAAGAGTTTGTGCTCCTCTCTTTCACCGCAGGTATTTCATTAACTTAATTTTTGCATATTGAGAAACTTGGGAGATGAGTCAGACGTCTTAGTGCTCATTTGGATTGGTTCAGCCAGTGCTCATGTCTGTAATTCTGTATTGGGTACACAGGCAGTAAGTTGTCAGAGTAGCATGTTTTTCTAAATAGTTAATTTTAAATTCATTAAATGATAGTATTTGCTTTATAAATATTAAATTATCACTCTACGAAGGGATATTTTTATTTTGGAATTCCTTTCGTTAATATAAAGAAGCAGTTTAATGGGCACATGTGTAACTGCAATTTAAAATGATTTTAAGAACCTCGCAAAGAGCTTTGGCTGGCTAGTAAGTTAGTTTGAGAGGAGAAATCAGATATTTTCTGGATGGGATCTCAGCAGTTTTATTAACTGATAAAACCAGAGTTAAAAGGGATTCATGCTATGTGACAGTTATTGAATAAGGATTTGAAAATTGCCATAGGTCTTGCAGCACAAAAGGGCTGCTGACCTTCAAAGTTTCTTACACAGAAGAATTTATATTTGATGGCTTGTTTCCCTTGTGTTCTGTGTTGCATCCACAACTAAAAAATATTTTATGCTGCTTTTGTTGATGCTAAATAGAATTGAAGGATGTGTTATCAGCAAACCAGGTCTGTAGTGATGTTTTCCTAAAAAAAATTCTTGGACAATTTGCAGAAAAATCAATTGCATTGGACATTGGGGGGTTGGAACTAGATGATCTTTGAGATCCCTTCCAACCCAAACCCTTCTATGATTCTATTTAGAATAAGTATTCAGATGGGATTCTGGAGACTGTTGGTTTTGATCAGAAGTAAACAATATATGGAATCACTTACTAGATTTGTTTTAATGGCAATTCTGGGAATGGACATAAAATAAAAAGGGATGGCACTAATGGGTTGAACTGTAGAAAGTCAAGATTTTGCCTTATCAAGTACAGTTCCTTTGGCTGTTGTTCTCTTGCCTGTCTATCTTGCATATGTTTCTAAAGCTAATGACTATTTTTAAAAGAAAAGCAAATTTGTTAAGAGAATAATGGGTGAGGGAGAATGGGTGAGGATAGGTAGTGGGTTGTCTGTCTTCGTGTAGCTAGAGCTTGTCACCAGGATAGGAACATATGTGGCTTCTATTTATGAAAGGTGGTTGGTTCAGACTTGGTCTTAGTCTCAGACACCCTGTAATATATATATATATACATACACACTTGGAAAACAACAGTAACAATCTGGGCAGCAGTGACAGTTTTATATGTTCTGGCACATTGTCTGATACAATTTTCCAGATGAATCATCTATGGTCATATATTAAAGATCAGCACGCAGTCTGCTTTTATAAGCTGTGAACAGCACATATAAACCTTATTTTTCCTTTATACGTATTCAAGAGCATGAGCACAAACTATTGTATCTGTAACATTTAGTATACCTATATTTAGGAAGGAAATGACAATATGAATAGTAATGCACAAACTCATAATTAACTATCCAATCTAATTGTGGGCATATGAAGAGTGAAAGACTATAAAGACAGGCTTGCAAGGGGCTTGCAATAACTTAGTAAGGAGTAGAATACAGGTCTCTTCTCAGCTGATGTAGTAAATGTATTTTGTGGATTCTTTGATGCCTTATTTGCCCTTTCATGCCATGCCATGTCATGTAATTGTCAAGTCCTCCGTCATGAAGCCTTCAAATGAAGGTATGAGGTGAGGAGGACATCCTTTGGAGAAGGTTCTGTGAGTCAGTAATGGTAGTGGCCTTTTGGTGTGTTGTGCAAGCCCCACAAGATAGTTGAAGGCTATCTGTTCTTTTTAGGCTGGTTCCAGGTGCGCTGAGTGCGCTAAACTTGGGTGGAGTAAGAGACGTTGCTTCTCTGAATGTCTGGAGTTAACTTCTCAGATAAACTGTGAAAACATAGATAGTGACAGAAGTAAAACAAACACTGCCAATAATAAATGCAATCTTTCTATGGTGTTTTTATAACCTAGTCCTGATTTTGGTGTTAATCAGTTCCTGATGCCTTTAGCCATATGGTATGTACATTAATAAATGTTCAGAAGATTTGCATATTCCTTTTTCTCAATTATTTTTGTTCCTGATTGCTCAAAGTTACTATTCATTAGTAATATTCAACATCTAGTTAATTTGTTTTCAGTATTAAAGGCACTGGGAGATTGGTTAACAACAGGGGAAAAAAATAAAAGAAGAAAGTTGAAGCAAGCAAAAATAATACATGGGATGGAAAGGAAAGCTGTGAACCAAGACAGTATTTTCAAATGAGATGAAGGGATAATTGCAAAATGAAAAAAACAAAAACAAAAACCAAACAACCCAGAGAAATGTACTTGTGAATATAGGAAGACTTAAATATTACACAATAGGTACACTGGAAATATGTAGCACAGTCAAAACTATGAATAGAAATGAGAATGTAAATGATATTATGTAAATAAGAGAAAAATAACTCATCTTTTGAACTTAGCATATGTAGGTTTTCTCTTGTGGTTGTCTAGACCAAGATATATACTTTTTCTTGATTTTTTTGTTTGAAAAGTGCTCTTTCCACTTGAATAGGTCAGCTGATAGTTGAGATGTAAAAACATAATGGCAAACAGATTTAAACTGCTACACATTTCTGGAGACCTTAGCTTTAAACTATATGGGAAAGGAAGAAGTTTTAGGTATCTGTGATGTAGTATTTAGGAGAGGTATTTTGAGGCATTACTTATAGTAGACCAAATCCAGGAAGGCTGCTTGTGTGATCATGCCAAAGCCGAGAAGAGAGCTGAAAGAGCACGTGTATAAGAGGCATGATTGTGGAATTGTTTTTAGGATGCCAGAAAGTCTTGTGAACCTCAGCTGTATATAATTTACTGAAGAATTTATCATGTTTAGTTAAAAACATCAGTTTCATAAGTCAAAACTTTTAGTAAAATCCATATAAAGACTAGTTATAAGCTTAAAAATGAATAATATTTCATTCTGAAATAGTGGTGAGTTTGATATTGAGACTTAAAATGAACCTAAATATAATGCAAAACACCAATCTTATTAAAATGAGCTGCTCTGCTGTCAGTTCAGGTGATCAAAGGTGTTCGTCTCTGAACTGTTGCTAAGAAGCTGTTAGAAGGGAGCAAAGATGTCTTAAGTATTCACTGCCTGATTGATAAGTATATTAAAAGAAAAGAAAAAGAACCACCACCACCTCAGTAATTAAACATTTTCTACCCTATGTACAGGGTATATTTTCCTACTTTTGTATTAATTTCATTTTTTTCTTTCAAGACATGTTTATTAGATTGCAAGTTGGCAAATTTATACTCACTCTAAAACTTTCTTATCAAATGTACAGATCTTGAAACTCTAATTTATGTCCTTTTAAAGGAACTCTTTCAAATTCAGTGAGAGGCTTCTTTGCAAGTGGCATTTGCATTAGCTGTGGAATCAAAGTATTTTGGTTTTATGTTCTATTTATAGCCCTTTTGCATTTCATTATTGTAGCTACAATTTTGTAGGTCATTAAGAGAATAAAATACAGATTCATCAAAAGAAGGAACAAAAACTGTCCTGAAACTTATTAAGCTCCTCTAAGAAGTTGGGCAGATCTCCAAGAAATGGAGAGGGGGGTTTTTTTCATGAAAATTTGTCTTTTGGGGGAGAATATACCCACAGAAATTTAACTTCGGAGCAGACCTTTTGAACTTGTAAATTGTTGTCTAGCTCAAAGAAAATTCTCATAATCTGTGCTCAAATTGATAGGATTTTGGGAAGCAAATGAGAATAAACCTGAAACAGAGAACAGTGTTTACTTCAATTTTAATGGATTTTATTAGCAGCTCTTTTCCCCTTCATCTTCTATATATGGAAACTACCAACTACTGATTAGGTGTAGATACAGATTTGTACAATTAATCTTTCTTCTTTTTTTTTCTTTTTTTTTTTTTTCTTTTTTTTAGCATGAAGATAGATCAAACCTGCCTGGATGAAAACATTCCTCATGCAGGAGGCAACTCTTGTGTTAATGACATCTTACATTTTAAAAATATGTTGTTTTTCACCAGTCTGAATCTCTGCAGAAGTTCAGAGAGCAATAATAGAGCAAATGATGAAAGTTAGGTGATGAGAGAAGATAAGCTTAGATGAAAATATGAAATGTGATTTAATACTCATTTCCTTTTTTTTTTTTTTTTTTTTTTTTTGGAGAGTTCATTAGCTGGCAAGGAAACACTGAAATTCTTATCAAGAAATTGTCTTTTCGTTGCCTAATGGTAAACTGTAGAATTCATTTGAATTTTGCAACCTGGACAGATCTTGTAGAAAGTGTTGGTTTTTTGTATGTATTGCTGTAAGAAAAGTAAGTACTAAGGTATTGTGCGATTAAAAATCAAATGAATGAATTTAGTGTTACGTGATTATAAATAAATTTCTTTTTATAGCCATGTAGTATTATCTCTGGAATATGAAATGAGATGTTTCAGTTTGTTCATGCAAATCAGGTTTATCTGTGCCATAGCTCTATTATGCATTTTGACTTCTGGGTTTATGCCTGGAAACAATTTCTGAAGTAAAAGTACTTCCTATCATTTTGTATGAGTTCAAAAGCAGAGGCCAAGGATGAATGTTAAAGTAATTACCTTAGTAAATATTTTGTTTTCGTGCCAAGAGGATTTTCAAAGCATAAGAATGCAGTGTGTGTGTCTTAGACTTCAGATCACTATGACTGAAGCTGCAGGTTCTCATACTAAATACAAGTATTTTTGCATAGATACGAAAACCTCATTTTTAAGTTAGTTGTAGACGTGAGTGAAACTTAAGAGTAATGTCTTCCTTCTCATTATATTAACCTTTATCCACCATATTAAAAGCAGAGGATTTGATACTTGTATTCCAAGTAGTAGAGTTTATTCCAAATACAGTTAAGTATCCAGCTATGGTAGAGACCAGGAGGTGGGCTGTCTGGTTTTTATATAGCATCTTTTAAAATATATCATCTATAAAGTAGCCTGCCTGGCTTTGCTTTCAGCTTGAATGATAAGCAGAAAAGCATTTAAAAAAACCCAGAAGGGCCTGGGGCATAGCTTTTGTCTTCTCACAAGAAGAGAAAGACTAGCGTATTTGTTTGAAAAAAAGGAGTATACAATAAATATGGAAAGAGACCTGTGAGATAGAGAAAACCAAAACATAGAAGATCTCCATACTGCTTGTGTCTGTCTGTGGATGAATTAAAAGGTGTTAATCTCTAAAGGGGAAGGGTTTGAAAATCTGTTTTCTTTGACATAGGATTTTTGCATGTGAATATCCTGGCTTTTGATATCTAAATAGTTTCATTAAGAAGCTAAATGGTTTCTTTATGTATAAAGAGAATTTTAAGTGGAGGTAAACTGCTTTGCAGCATAAATCACTTGTTAGACAGTTGTCCAGCCTTCCTTCTTGCCCCCCCCACCCTGCAAAAAAAAAAAAAAAAAAAAAAAAAAAAAAAAGCTGCTCACAAATCACCAGGTAGGATAATTCTTAAACTGATCTGGAGAATATTTAACAGATTTGTTGTCTTCATCTGATTTATGAATTGTGCTGCTCAGTGTTCAAATCATATGCTATCCTGAAAAGGTTTTCAGTCTATTACAGTGGCATCATGTAATTACATTGAAGTGCATGATGATAGTGTTTAAGCCTTAGGATGCCTTGCAGGGAAGTAATGCAAATAATCACCTGTGCATCAGTGCAGATTTAAAAAAATTAATACAAAAAAAAAATCAATACGGCTTGGTGGCTGAGTTTTGCATATTTCAATTAATGATTTTAGGTTTGACTTAAAGTTCTGAAATTGTTTGGAAGTAGGCCATCTCATGCTGAGATGAAGCATCAGGCCATTTTAAATTAGACACTGAGCATGCTCATATCAAGTACCCACTCTTAGATTTTGCAGTGTGTGTCTCGGTTCCCTGTTAGTAGAGCTGTCGTTCAGCTGAAGTAGAGGAGAGCACAGCATGCCCTTTTGTCGTCTTTCTATCACTGCACGTAGGATTTCTCTTGGAACTGGAAACTTGAGATGTGAGGCAAGCCTTGCTGTTAGATCACCAGTGGTTTTGGTGAGCTGATATTCATCTCTTTCCTCTCTCATGCCTTTAGATATCTCGGATAAAACTCAGCTTCATACTTGTCTCTATTCTCTAATAATGGTATCTATTTGAAATGTCTCTGCCGTTGCTCACTTCAGTAAAATAATTCTGGTACGTACGTATTAATTTCTTTACTGAAAAAGAATTGCTTTTTTAACAGGAATACTAGGCTATTTCACTCAGAAGTCCAAAAAATGGGCTTATATCTTTTTTTTTCTGACTTCAAATTAGCTATCTATTCTGAATATAGCAACAGTTCTTCAACCATCTTTTTAAATTTTCTTTATGTTCTTAGCAAATTGATTTAAAACCTAGATTGTTTTGTGTATCTAATATTTTGGAGGGAGTTTGAGTAGTCTTGAAAAAGAGAATTTTATTTATGTAAGACAATGCTGAAGGATATTTACAGTACTTGGTTTCAACACAAATTGCTAAACAGGGTAAGTTAACTGTTGTCATCTGTTAGTTTTCCTGATAGATATGTATATATTTCTTCCTTTAACCAGCTAAGAAATAGAAAAAGGCATCTCCTAGTTCTTTGTTATGACTGAGATTTTGTGCTTTGGTAATATATAGGAATTTCTGAACAAATGTATAGTCTTTATAGTAGCTAAAGTGGATGTTTGATACAGCTTAACATTTAATTAACTTTTAATTAACTGTGGGAAGGTAAGATTTCTGATTCAAAGTATTATTAAAGCTTAATTCTTGCACTTAATTTAAAAAATATTATTTTCCTCCAAGAGCATCTGTAAAAATATAACTTTTATTTAATGAAATGCATTTAACTTGTAGCAAAAAGTCAGTCGACAATACATTTTTAAAACATTTAAACTTGGGGCATAAAAAGCAGTGAGTGAATTGATAAACTCTGACACCACTCACCCCCCCCCACAAAGAAAAGTTGGTTCCTAATTGCACTTTGCACTCAATGAATAAAGATGATTTAAGGTCATGATTGAACTTCATGTGTGTTTTACAGTTTCAGTTGTGGCATACTAGAGCTATCTCCTAAAATACGGTTCGTCACTGGGTTGAAGTTGGAGGTCTTAATTATAAAACGCTCAGATATATTTTTGGGTTTGGGAGAGTTGTTTGTTTTTATGAGCAGATACTCATATCCTGTGGTGATTGTGTGTATATACTTTAAAAGTCTTCTGGATGAAAAATTTGAAGTACTGTGGGAAAAACTGCCTATCATCAGTGAATTCACTGAGCCTAACAAAAGACATTCTTGCTAAACATAACCCTGTTATGATTGCAATTGACCTGATTCATAGGAGTAAAATCAATAAACCCGAAAGCTTCATCGTCGCCTTGACAGTCCCAGTTGGAAGGGAGAGAGGGCGGGGAGTGGTGTGTGTGTGAATCTTGAGTACTTGAAGGTTAGTTTGCTTGACCCCTTGATACAGGGTTCTCGGGGAAATGATCTAAATGGGTGTAATAGTTAAGATTTTTCCTGAAGGGTGAGGATAATGCATTTAATTGAGGCCTTGCTGTGGTAAAGGGCTGTTGTAACCTGTCAGAAACCCTGCACTTTGGCCGCCAAAACAGGATTCTAGCGTGCAGCTCTGACGAATGATGAGAGACAGACAGCAAGGGGTTAACTGTAAACCTGTGTTGTGCAAAATACATTACCATACTGACTTGTTGTCTTCAAAGCACATTATTTCTAATACTGTTTGCTCTTACAACCTTTCATAATGGTGGTGTCTTCAGGTGCCATGAGCTGCATGTCTCGGAGATCTGGAAAATGCATCGAAGCCATACAGATTTACCATAGGACAGTTTCTGGATGAACAGCAAACCTAGAATCCTTAAGATTATAGGAAGGGAACAAAGAGATGAGAAAGGTGAAGACTTGCATTAGTGGCTGCAGAGCAAGTGATGGGAATGGCAACATAAGAGGAACAGAGTTACAAAAGGTAAACATGTGCAAATAAAGTAGCATTTAGCTGTTCTGGAAGTGTTCCTTTAACACATGTAAAAATGTGGGATTTCTAGTTTGGATTGCTGAATAAATTTGAACTTAGTATGATTCTACTGAGAAATCCCTTTGAAATAACTAAGATTAAAAGTATAAAAGGACATATTTTATAGATTTTTGTCAGGGAACGATTGTTAGTCTCAAGGAGAGCAGAAATTTGCAAGTGTTAAACATCACAAGTTGTTTTCATAACTGTGATCTTGTGTATTTTACTCTTCAGAATAGTGTTTCTCCTTTCCTTTGAAGTGCTGACTCTGCTTAGTTTTCCAAAAAGAGGAATTCTTACATTATAATATAGTTAGAGAGGTTAACATAAGTTTTACAGGCAAGATATTGTCTACTCTGCAGTGCTACTCTTGTCTCTACCCATTTCATTTAGCATATAAGTTCACTTTTGGTCATGGGTAGCACGCAGAAAAATTTGCTTTGTGTTTATGATCTTAATGGTGATTGCACATGAATAGGTGAATTTAAGATCTGAGAGAACCTAACACCCATATGTTGCCTAATGTTTTGCTGTCATTTTACTCGTCGTTAGTCTTGTTAATTTATTTATATCTCTGTGTGTACACACACACACACACAAAATATGGAAGAGGGTGAATCTTTGTAAGGGCTGCTGGTTGTACAAGCTTATTCAGAATGCACTTTAATTGTGCTGAATTGAGAGCTGAAATGAAAAAAAAGATAGTTTTATTCAATTTCAAAGAATGTTATGATTCAGTCATGTTACACATGCCAGTCATCACTAGGATTTTATTATATTGTGGATCAATATATTGTAACTTGCAGTAAAAAAAAAAAAAACCTGTAAGGTTTAAGTTCTTATAACTCTGCCATGTAGACCTGTCTTTCAAATTGTCAGAAACTATAGTTCACTGGAAGGATCTTTGAGGTGCCCATTCATGTGACTGGCAATGTAAGGCATGTAATTTCACCTTGTTCACCTGTTTTTTGAAGAGGATGAAAAAATTGATTCTATTTTCCACATGAATGAAAAGTTACTGACTTGTGTGGCGTTTTCATTAAGAGAGCAGTATAGCCTTAAGAAAGAGGTAGTGACTTTAGCCGCTTTGAGGAGGCACCACTGGTGAAATAATGTTTAAATTAACTTTGTGCTGCTTGAATTTTTAAAATATAAATGTTTGTACGGAACTAAGGAGGGAAAAAAAAAAGTCAGAAAAGGGTGTGGAAGTTAAGGATGTGGGTGGAAGGGGAACGTCTTGTATGTATATCACTTAAGCTGCCTGCCAGCTATTTTTTGAATGATTAAAATCTTTTGGACAGTGAAGGCTCAGTCTGTTTCCATTCAGGTTGTCTTTTAAATGAAAGATTTTTAGTACTGCTGACACTTGCACATACTCAGTTCATGTGCCAGATGGAGAGCCTGTGACAATTTTAGACCGAAGGTTGTGTCTAAAAACCCTGTCAGCATTCTGCATCAAATCTTGACCCACTTAAGACAGTATGCTACAATCTGATAGTTTCAAGAGAACAATGCCATTTTTTAGTTAGTTACTTTTTTTTATAGAGTGGAGGCAGGAGTGGAGCTGTGTTTCATTTGGAAAAGTAAATTTGGATCATGCTTGTGAAAAAGAAATTGCACACCAGTACTTGTTTAAAATAATTGGCTATAATGGCAGCATTGGTTCTGCAATTTTATGGAAAAATAAAGAAGGTGCTATTAGTTCTTTCTATATGTATGTAGTATAAGTTGAGAAACAGATTTCTTAAAGTGAAAACCTAAAATGTTTTAAATAGCTTTATATTTTAAAAAAATCTTTAGCTTGTCTGTACCAAGAGAATGGAAATGGTAAGGAGTTGGCTAAGTCTTGGCTGAACAAGCTGAGAACTGGCTCTACTTTTTCAGTACATTGAGGTTTTAAAAGGTTATTAGATACAATCCTGTGAATTTTGGCCAATTTTAGCCATGAATATACTACATAATTGCATTTCAATAATGAATAGGTATTAAGTGGGAATGTCTATCAACAAAAAATTAGAAAATTATTTTGTATAAGAGTGTAGGGAGCTTTACGTTTCCTAAAAGACAACCAAGAGTAAAACATTCCCTTTCGTAGATTAGAATTTCCAGGCCCCCCCAAAAAAAAGCACAGGGAAGAGAAAAGGGGGAGAACAAAAAGAAAAAAAAAGTATGAGGATGTTTCTCAAAATAGTACATTTTAATTTTTTTCTATGTGTTTGCAGCCCAGTACAACATCTTTTGCCTTATTTATGTACATGCATCTATATTTTTAAAGAGAATCTGGAATGCTATTTTATGCTCCAGACATATTTTTAGGATATTCAGTCTAATGCACACTTCAGTACTGTGGTAGGAGGACAATAGCTTTGTATTTAAACATCTCAGTGGCTTTAAGAAAACTAGAATTGCATTATACGTTCTTAAAACTAATCTGAGTTTCGTGGAACTATATGCCGTACAGTGACTTATTTGTTTCTAGGCCACTTACTCACAAATTTGTTCTCTTCCAAAGCATAATGATCAAGAAAAAAGAATTCAAAGTTGATTTTTATATACTTCAGGCCATTTGACAGGGCTTGAATGCAATTCATACTGTGATACATTCTTGTTCAGAAAACTGAAACACCAAATGGTTTCCATGTTTTATAGTTTCCTATTTATATAGAAATTATTAATCAGTATTTCAGTATTTAAAGTTTATTCACAAATCTGTCTGTATTTATATTTCAGATGCTCCCTTTGCATCTTTTGCCGTTATATATAATAATGTGTGCAGGCTTTTTCCAGCAAATTGCATAGGGATCATAACATAACCATGTTGGTCGATAATCTCTCATTTACATGAAAATCAACATATGGGCAATTAAATAAAGACATGATAAATTTAATCAGTGAAAACATAGTGTTTGATGACAAAACTAAGTAACACCCTTAGCAGAATGACCTTCAAGGTTTTAATAGAACAATATTTGCTGTGGAATCTTTTTACAGAGGTCTCTTTTTTGGTTGGTTTTTTTTGTTTGTTTTGGTTTTTGGTAGGCCAAATTAAGTGTGACCCATGATTAAGTTAAAAACAAAAAAGTAAAATGGCTGCATTGCACTATTTTAAATTGTGCCAATTCTTTATGACAAGATGTGTTCAGCATATGATGAAGCTTTTTGAGGGGAAAATGTTCTGAGAATCAAGAAAAAAAGATTCTCAAAACTGTCATTAAAAAACAAGACATCAGTACAATTTTGAATAATTTTACTAAATAGAAATTTGTCTGATAGAAGGCATTGTATCTTACCTAGGAAATCTAAAATAGACTTTTTTTTTTATGTTTTTCACTGTTCTGAGAAATAGTAAAACATTTCTTTTCTCTTTTTCAAAGAACAAAAAGACATGACTTAATGCCATTTTTTGTTATGCCATCTGTTTCATCCCACACTGCCCAGTACGTTCATTTTCTCTCTGAGCAAAGACAAGACGGATATCTTTAGTAGCCCTCACGTTAAGGCTGTCAAAATAAGTATTTCAGTGCTGCCTTTGAAAGTATATCAAAGTACAGCGTGGTTCTAGCCATAATGTGTTTCCGGCAGAGGCAACTTCAGTTACCTGTCTGGTAAAGTCTGGCTGCATCTTGGTGGATCACAGCAATGCCAGCTGGAGGCCAGATTTACACAGAGGATGACGGACAGAGAAGGTGGCATGAATCAGAGAAAATAATTATAAGAGTGATGGAATTTCACCAGATCCTTAAAATTATATCTAAAATGTATTTTACAGAAACATCTGTAAGATACTAGCCGGTTACAGATGGGCACTGTTCAAGAGGAAAAGGAAAACCAGCTACTGAATGGCTTGAGCCCTTTGGAGTACTCCTTATGCTAAGCAGCTGAGACCTTTCTAGGTCTGTTTTCTAGACCTAGAGAGTTTGATTTTTAAAACTGGTACTTGATAGGTTTAGGTTGAATCTAATGTCTAACTGCTTCAATGATCAGAATAGGTTGAGAACATTCCCCACAACCTTCTGTTACAGCATTAGTACCTCACAGTTTCAGTTGCACTTAGTTGCTTTAGTGATGGCGAGTATTTTATATCATGATAGTACAAATTGGAAATGGAAAGAGGGGTTTACTTAAGGTCACATAGAAAGTCTAATGAAGCAGAAAGTGAAGCCAAAGGGCATATCCCTAATACAATTAGCTTGATGTTCTGATCCCTGAATGACTGTCAGTGAAATACCTCAGGTACTGAAATGCATACCAGTGCAAAGCTGCACCTGGCCCCATAGGAAGAAAAGCCAAATAGCCCCAGAGAAACTTTTTGCTCTTGAGGATGGACTGGTTTTGAGATTTTAGCTACCAGCTATGCATTATCCCATCTAGAAATTCCAGATCACTCGGGGCCTGTTTTGGTACCTTAACATGGCACTGCCCTGTAGCATGCTAAGTTTAAGGTCCTTACTTCATCATCTTGGAACCCTGAGCACTAAGGTGTCCTCCTCATTGCATCTTGTAGTGATTCTCACTTGCAGGATATATTCAGATTGATGATTTGATCCATTGGATGTGTTTTTTTGCTTCATTAACATGTCTCAGTCTTGAACACAAGTAAGAACAGTTTAGATTTTGTTTAAACAGAGCTATTAAATATATTAATCAGTGTGGGACTTCAACAAAATTAGAGCTATTTCATTTCTTCTTTCTTTTGTTATAGTGACACATCTATTAGAGCAGCAATGTGTCATGTTCTGACAACTGTGTTGAAGTGATGCTAAGAGATTACGACTGCAGTCCCCTCCTTCAATTTCACACAAAAATTTCTGAAAACTTCAACTGCACCTATGTAAAGCTTAAAAGAAGTCTGAGAACTATGTGAAAGAATAATAACAAGCAGTCAATGGACTAGAAGCTAAGAAATGGCCGAGTCACTGCAGTGTGAGTGCATGGGTGTGTGTACATATGTGTATGTGTAAGTCTAGCCAGTACTTTACATTAACCACCACTACATTGTAATTTCTCTAACACTTCTAGACTTTATGGTCTAGAAAGCACTTTAGCTTCAGTGACTGATTTTTTTTTTTTTTCTCTCTTGTTACCTCCATAGTTTTATTTAAAAGGTTAAATGAAAGTCGTAGAGCCATTTCCCTGAAAGATATTATTAGAATAAGAATATTCTTAATAGTTTTAAAATGTTTCTTGGTTCTCTGCAAAGCTCTGGTATCTCTGTGGCATTGAGGAGAAGTTTACAATTTAGAAGACTGGACCCTTTTTCAGTGAAAAACATTTCAGTCTGTCTGCCAATAGTATACACTTTTTAACTTGTGGAACCTCATGCACACACCAATATAATTCTTACTGCTAAAAATGTAGACATTGTGACTGGCGAATATACTTCCAGTTCTCTACAGCTTTCTCTTATGGAGTGAACACAGAAGTTCAATTGAGGAATTATAGTAACAAGTAATAATAATCAGTAAGACCCTGCTGATCTTGATCTAGAAAGTAGATTAGTTGAAGACAGTAGGTTCCCTTTCTGATTCTGTTTACATCACAGTCCTTACTCTGGAAACAGAAATTGTAATTTACAGATGTTACGGTTTAAAGTTACTGACAATAACTCTAGCATGTCATCTGTGTTAGAAACAGAACCCAAATACATAGAATAAAGAAGCTTATAACTTTTAACCAGATGGTCTTTCAGAGTGTCCCAAATCCTTTATGACTCTGGAGATGGTTACCAGTAATTCTGTTTCTGTCAAAATATTAATTCAGGTGTTCTGACAGGCAATATTAATTTGTGTAGCCAATAGATGTGGATCATCAGAATTTATTCTGCAAAGAGCTGAGCTGAGCTTTTTGGAATGTGAATCTTCTTCTCCTTCCTTTTTTTTGGAGGGGAGTTTGGGGGGGACCACACATGACTGAGGGTGGAGGCGAAGGAGGGGGAAAAAAAAAGATAATTAACAAGTCTTGCTCCCCTCTACTGGACTTAAGTCCTTTTCTTAGCTGATCTGATAAACATACCTAATTTCAACTCAGCGTACTAGTTTTCAGCTTGCCTGAATTGCTGAGTGCTACTGCCTTTATTTCAAGCTTGAACAATGGCTTTTGCTTTGTAAGCTTGTAACTAGTTTCCAGTGTTGTTGGTAGGTGTGACAAAAGGTGCTGATCCTTGTGTAACCTTGCTTTGCTGGCTTCAGTGCTGCTCACAGAATGCTAATACCAACATTTGGCGTGATCGCTCCATGCAGGTACTGTTCATTTTACTGACAGAACTTACTCTTTCTAGTTGCGTTGGTCTTTAGCAGCTCATTGTTTTGTTCCTCAGAAAAAATGAGGGATGTGAACGTTTGCTAGAGCCACTTCATGACAGTCCAAGGGCTTTGACTTGGTAGCACATGAGAACCGCCAAGTCTGTGAAAACAAGGAAGGATATTATTTCTCTGTGTTAGAAGTAAAGAAGTGGTACAGGAATGCTTGGAAATAAGGGGAAAAGCTCCAACCTAGAAGTTCTTTAGATTTAGTTTAAACCATATTTATTGTAACATCCTTTGGGGCTACTCTAACCTATTAGATAGTTTTGTGTTTGTGTATACATTGTACACTTAAGAATATTATATTTAAAACAAGTGAAGCATATAGGTTGTTTTCAATACCTACGTTATATAATTTTTTGCTGGATTGCTTAAAACCGCTAGTAAATTTAAGAATTAAGTTTTAAGTTAACTTTCTTAAGCTGTACTTACTTGCAATAGGTTCAGTTTGGACCGGGGAGATTTGATAATTGATTTTCTTAAATACAGTGTTTAAAGTCTTGTGTTAATCTTTTGAATCTTCTAATGTGGATTCAGTACCTCACCTCATTCAGTGCGTGAAGGAAAAAGCACTGGGATTCTTTTTGATTGTTCCTTAAGGTTGCCGAAGGTGACTGGTAACTAGTCACAGGATTATTCGGTTTGGGAGCGAGTGACACAGGAGGTCTCTGATCTCACGTCCTGCTCAAAGCTCAGACCAGGCTGCTCAGGGCTTTATTCAGTTGGGTTTTGAGAGTCCCCAAGAACGGAGACTGCACAGCCTCTCTGGGCAACGTGCCCCACCGCCTGACTGTCCTGCGGGAAGATGTTTCTCCTATATCCAGTCTGAACTTCTCCGTCTCAGACAAGCCAGTTGTCTCGCTTCATCCCATCGTGCAATGCTATGAAGAGCCTGGCTCTGCTGTCTCGATACATGCCCCGCAGGGCTGAGCAGGCTGCCCGTAGGACCCCTGAAGCCATCTCCTCCTCTCCAGGCCGAACCAGCCCAGCTCCCTCAGCTTCTCCTCACGGGGCAGGTGCTCCAGCCCCCGACCACCTTGGTGGCCCTCCGCTGAACTTGTGGCCGTTTATCAACCTCCTCCTTCTATCCGGGGGCAACAAAACCAAACACAGTCTTCCAGAGACGATCTGACAAGTGCTGAGCAGAGGGATGGTCCCTCTCTTCCTGCGAGCTACTGGCCATGTCCCCATCGGTACGGCCCGCAGGCCGCTGGCCGCCTCTGCTGCCAGGGCCCCGCTGGCTCGTGCCCAGCTCACTGCACACCAGCCCCGCTGGGCAGAGCTGCTCCCCAGGCAGGCAGGGCCCAGCTGCGGTGGCTGCCAGGGCTCAGCCTCCCCGGGGCAGGGCTCTGCCTGCGGCCCCGCTGAATGTCACTGGACTCCCGGTGGCCCCTTCCTCCAGCCTGGCTGGGTCCCTCTGGATGGTGGGAGCCCCTGCCCTCAAGTGTATGGAAACACCTTCCCCCATCCCACCCCCCCAAATTGGTGCCATTTGCAAACTTCATCTAATCCACCCACTTTTGTTCTTTTCTTGAAGGCTCCTGTCCTCCTCTTTTCTGTTTCCCATTTGAACTTCAATTTCTACCTATTGTGTACTTGAACCCATGAAGACTACTTGGCCCTGTTAGTATTAATCTAGCCAGATCCTAGTGTCCAGTGAGATCTTCAGTCACCACATTGGATGTTGGCTTTGATGTTATTTGATAAATTAGGGTTTGTGCCATCTGCTTGTTTGCTGCAGAGCCTTCCCTGGAGTATGTAGTTTGAAAAATACCATATCTTGACCAAAACAATGATCCTTCCATGTTTTTGTTACTAAATTGAAAACAAGTTTGTCAAAGGGTTGCCAAAGCAGAGTATTGCTTGTTATTATACGGTGTTGCTTGTTATTAACTGCCAACATGCAAGCGTTTGCTTAGTTAAAAAATAGCACATGATGCTTTTCATCAAATTCTTCAGTAATACTGCAATATCCCTGCCAGAAATTTTGAAATGTTACTATGTTAATGTTACTGGGTACTGCTGCTGCATTCCTCTGTTACACAACTGCTAAATTTTGTGGTGATATTAAACAGTTACTAGCCCTCACACATCACACCCGTTGTGCTTTTCCATGGCTGTTGGCTTCGTCACATTGAATTCAGATTTCTAAGACTCTGAGATTAAAAGCCCCTTTGTGTAAGTGATGCACAAATTTTAACTAGAGGTCAGTTACTTGTCAGATGAGGCTAAATTGCATGTTGCCACTAATGTAAGCAAAAAATGTTTGAAATAATATAATTTTGTAGTCAACCTTTGAATATAGGAGACTGTGACTTACATAAGTGTTTACTGTATCTAAGGTATATCCTCAAAGTTACGCTAAATGTCAGATTTACTTTTTTTTTTAAATACTCATTTGGTTCACCTTTCAGAAAATACTGTTTTTAACTATGCTCACATTTTCTAAGACTCTTTTGAGGCTTATGAGAAGGGGCACATCAGAACACTGATAAGAATAGGCCCATGGTATCTGTGCGGCAAGCAGCTGTGAGATTTTTTTTAAACAGAAGATTGCTACTTCTATGAAAAGTATTTTTTTTCCCCTAAAGATGACTTTTTTTCTTTATTATAACCTGAGATAATGGCTGTCAACTTTAGCATTATAGATCAATTGATAATGAAAGCAGATTTTAAACTACTTTGTATTTATCAGTTCCTAAAACTTTTTTGCGTAAATTCAAGGTGATTGTTTATTTTAGACTAATTTCTTGTAGAACGAAAATCTCTTTTAAGTACCAGAAGTTTTGGCTTTGAAGAGCCTTCAAGAACAATACTGTATGAGCAAGTGATGCTTCTTAATGGCCACCTCCTGGATTAATTTTTTTTGCCGCTGGGGGGAGTAGAAGACTGTCACAGATTTCAGGGAATGGAATAAGAGCATTTGTCGTCGTCTTCAGAAGATTCAGGTCTTAGTGCTGAGCTGTGAGAGACTGTGGGCCCTTCACGTCTGGCACATGCTTGAAAATTTACAGTGAATAAAAGTCCTAGATAATCGGGTTTCACAATTGGGCTTGGGTTTTTTTTGAAGAGTTACATTCTGAATTTGGACTGGGTTAAACATGAAATATGTCTTAAAAAAGGAAGCCTCTACATTATTAGTAGTATGAAGAGTAGATTATGTCTGGTGTAGACTTAACATACAGTGCTAAAATTCTTCTCTGAAACTTTTTGTTGCAGCTGTGCCTAAAGGCAAGCTCCCTCTCAGCGTGAGAGTGCAATGTAAGTGACTGCATCACTTGGACTGGCATGCAGTTTGCTTTATTTAATAGAAGATGCCATAGCTGAGCAATGTATAAATATTTTTTTAAAATTAACATGTCCATGGCTGTTGCTTTAGCAGACATTTGCTTTCATCCTAGTCTTCCAGAAGTAAATCTAACAATAGTTTCCTTCCTCTAAAAGCATTGGAAAGGAGGAAACAAGTTCATTTTGATTGTTTCTTTCCATTTTAAATGTGTAGAATCTAAGGCTGTATACACATAGGGTACTGTAAACATCTTTTTCTAGAAAGACTAGCAATTCTAAATGCTGACTGTGTATTCCCAAGCTTATTTAAGGTTCTCTGTCACTGTTTATATGTCACTGTAATTGAGAGTGTGTCTCAGAGGCTGTTGAGGCCTTGCCTTTCCTGCTAAGGTTGTTGGTCTGGTAATATTCATGCTGCTTGCAGGTTCCAGTACATATCTTTAACCTGTTTAATTTTGGGGGCAGAACAAGACGTTCCAGTTGCAAGCCGATGTTGGGCTTTTCCTTTGGAAAAACTTGTTCTATCTGTTCTGCCAACAGCAAGCAGTCAAAATTCCTACTGCAAAATTCATTAATATTTTTGTTCATGGAGTATAGAGCTTAAACTAAGCAGAGCAAGCTTAGAGAAATGCTAGAGCAGCATATCAGTGCTTTCAGTTGTAGATTTACAGTGATTTTGTGGGTATAGCAGAAGCAGCAGATGGCCAGTAGGTCCTGGAGCATACCAGTAACCTATGTCTTTTTCTATGGGATTATTTGTTGTTCCACCTCTTCTTTCTTGTTTTGACAGACATAAGCTGCCTCAAGGCCTTTCCCCCTTGCTTTTTTTTTAAATAGGACATTCAGTTATAAGTTGTTTTCTGACTGGTGTTTGAAACAGTTACAGATTCTTATTCTAGGAACATAACCATTTAAAAAAAACAACCAAACAACAAAAAACCAACGTCCACCCTTTTCTTCTGAGAATCCTGTAATCTAGGCAATAATTTTTCTGCTTATTTTGCACACATCTAATGAAAAAGACAAGTGTTGCACTTCATGAAAGCCGAAGATTTAAATAGAGCTTGCCCATGTTGCTATGAACAACCAGACATTTGGAGCCTCTTTTTCAGCTGAGCATAACTGTCATTTAAAAATAATTAGTAACTCTCATGCATGTTTACACTTGTCTATTAGTATCCACACAATGCAATCCATGTCATCTGTTACTCCACAGTTGCAATAGTCTGCTTCTTTAAGAAATTCCTTCAGTTAGTGGAGAGGCTTTTCCTGTTTTATGTTAGGTGGGCATCATTACAGTCCTTACGTTTGGAAAGAGAGTTTCATGATCTGGTACAGGTGAGCAGCTTGTGGTTTTCTTTTTCCTCTGCAAGGAAATAGATACCTCATTGCTGCTTAGGTGAGTTCCATGAGCAGGCACATGGAACCAGGCAGTATCTGTCTGAGCGTGCTTAGTGAGCTGACAGATGTCACCATGAGACTGTTTGGGTTTTTTATCAGCAAGGATAACCCTGGTGACTGGAAAAAGGCAAACATTACTGTTTTCAAAAGAAAAGCAAGAAAGAGAATCCATGGAACTAAACACTGGTCAGCTTCACCTCTTTCCCTGGGAATGTTATGGAGGAAATTCTCATAGAAGCTATTTCTAGGCTTGTGAAGGACTGGAAGGTAATTGGAAACAGCCAGCATGGATTTATCAAGAAAAAGTCTTGCTTGAACAACCTGACTGCCTTCTACGATGACTACCTCTTCAAGTGAGGGGAAAAACAGTGGATGCCACCTATCTTTAGCAAGGCTTTTTGATGTAGTTTCATGTAGTATATTTGTATCCAAACAAAGGGTATGGATTGGATGAATAGACCACAAAGTGGGTGAAAAGCAGATTACACCATCAGGCTTATGGAATAGCAATCAATAGCTTGAAGTTTTAAGAGTGGCTCTTTACCAGAAGTCTTTCTTGGGGTTGGTACTGGGGCTGAAACTATTTTAACACTCATCAGCAAGTTTGGCAGTGAGGCAGAGTGCACCATCAGCAAGTTCCTGGGTAACACCACCCTTGGGAGGAGAGATGGGTATGCTGGCGGGCAGGGTGATCATTCACAGGCACCTCAGCAAACCGGAGTAGTGAGCAGACTGGAACGTGCTGAAGTTCAGCAAAGGCAAATGTGCAGTGGAGGAGCAGCATACCAGAAAATGGCCTGGACGTCCTGGTGGGCAAGCTGAATGTTGGTCTTGTGCTGTAATGGTGATGAAGGCTAACCACATATTGAGCTGCCTTAGCAAGAGTGGTGATTATTCCATCCCCCTCAATTCATCACTTTTGAGGCTGTCTCTGGAGTAGTGTGTCTGGTTTTGGTCACATCAGTATGTGGGGGAGAGAGAAAAAACCATGAGCGAGTCCAGCACAAGGGCACTAGCATGATTATGGGGCCAGGACATATGATGTGCAAGAAGAGGCTGAAGGGGATTGGTGGGTTTAGCCTGGAGAAGAGGAGGCTGAAGCAGGGACGTAGTTGCAGCCTTTAGTTACCTAAAGGGGCTTTATAGGGGAGACAGACACTCCTCAGAAGTGCACAAAGAAAGGCCAAGAGGCAATGGTAATAAAGTGCAATAAAGTACGTTCTAACAGGTTAAAGTTAAAATAAATAGTAATAATAATTTTAAAGAACAACAACAAAACCAAACAAAAAAACCCCACAAAGCTATGGAGCACAGAGAGGCTGTGGAATCACCATTCTTGAAGATTTTTGAAACTCAACTGGACAAGGGTCTTTGCAACCTGATCTGGTGTTGAATTTGCTATCTCTGAGTGTGACATTGAACTTCATGACCACCAGGGCTCTTGTCCAACTTTCATTTTTTGTATGAGTGTCATTTATGTGGAAAAATCTTTGTGACTTAAGGTTTTTATATAGTAAAGCACTTATTCTGAGACTGTCCATAAGACAGCCTATTGCATTCATCAGAAACACATTCACTAAAACAGATGTTTGAAAACCTTAGTAATAACATGAACATAAAATCCTAAATTCTGTGGAAGATATAGGTAAGGTTGCCGTGTGGTCATCCCCAGAGCAATTTTATTTTCCCCTGCTCCTTTGACCCAGTTATCTTGTTTTGTCTTTATATTGGCTTGACTGAATAACAAAATAATTTTTCTTCTTGCTTGAAAATAGCAAATTAGGTTTACTGGAATAGTCCATAACTCTCTAGGATAGTACGCTCAACAGTGACAAATTGTGACCATTTGTCCTACTTTGATTTAGATTTTCAAGATTAACGTCAACTATCTTACATTCTTATGATATTGAACTATTTGTTTAAAATGATAATGATTCAGCACTGGATGCTGTCTCAGTTTGCAGGCCGTTCGGAAACAGGGAGTTAACTTTTTGCTATGAAGTAACCATATTTGTTTTTTACTGAAATTGAAAACTGGAAAATAGCAGAAAGTTGGTGTAATTTAATACCAAGTTTTTTCTCTCATTCAAATTCAGTCCTTACTTGATGGTAAGCTACCATGTCTCGAACCTGATAGTTCTCTCTTTCAGCTGCCTTGGTCCTGCTTGTCTTTGTTTTTAAACAAAGCTAATGCTTTATCAAATTTTAATTCTGAAATCAGGGCTGGAGGCTATTAATGAAACTTAGATTCTTCTGGAAATAGCACAGCTCTTACAATGAGAGGCATTAATGCCATGGAACTAAAAGGAGATTAATTACTCCTATAAAGCTTATCGTATACTAACAAAAAAAGGAGGAAAAGATTGCCAACTTAATTTCAAGCAGTGGATCAATTTTCTACATGAAACGTGCAAGAGAGAGAGAAAGGGAAGCATATTAGTCTCTAGTATTGACTGCTTAACCCATGACTGGTGGTAAAACTCTTCAATTTTCCAACTGATTTCTGGATTATTGTTTTTGGCTTCAAGTCTCATATTCCATACCTTTCTGGAAACACCTCTGCCCAGGTTTTGCACTCCAGACTTTTGCCATTCTAAGTGTGACAGGTGAAATTGTTTCAAAATAGGTCACTTGCTTTAAGGCTTAGCACTTGCAGGTTTTCAAGCCAACCTCTTTCAGACACAGAAAAGTTATATGATCTCACCCATTAACAAGACCAGCCTCATTTCAAAACTCTTTATTTCCAACTTAGATGTCAGACAACTTTTACATGTTTGTTTTCTAGCCTTAGGCATTATTTCCATTTCCTAGTGTTCTATCTATGCAGCTTAGAATCATCTTTATGTAGTACAATCCTGTCCTACTTCATACTCCTTGGCCAGGTGAAGCTTATTCCTGTAATCCAAGAGTGGATGGTCATATAGGTAAACTTTTATTTTTGTTCTAGTTTAAAGTAATAGGTGTAACTAATTAATTGGCATAGATGTATTGCTTAACCATACTGTGATTCTGCTGTCTTTCAACCATTCTGAGATTATGGACCCGTTAAGAGAAGGGGCAGAAAAAGTCAGTAGGAAGTGTAGATTTCTGCATGTTTTACTGTAGCAGTAGTCACAGGACACAGGGGTGTAGAGATCTCAGGTGAAACCCATGTGCACAGATACAGGATGCCATTCACAGTGACTCTCTCCTCTTGTCTGTTTTGTAACAAATATTTAGTTATTTAGGAGGATGACCTTAAATTTGTACTACTGAATTTTGTTCCACTGTCATTACTCCTTCCTCTTGGATATCCATGACTTCCTATATAAAACTCTGAAGTTAGTCCTTGGAACAGGATTGAATTCTGGCAGTAGTCTTCTGTGATTACAGTTCATTCCTGGTTTTGCACTTGGCTGCTTCTCTTTAACCAGTTTCTTCCATGTCCCGATGGCAGCCTTTTGCCATGCATTTATTTCTGTTAGTTCATTCTGCCTCCCAGCTCCTGTGGTTGATACTGTTCACATTGAAAACTGAGGAAGAGTATTACTCAGGTTTTGGTTCCCATCTTGGCTAACTCCCATTTTAATGCCTTTCTGACTGCGTACCAGTTTTGATGAGGGTTTTTTCCAGTCCTTACTCTTTCTATGAGAAGAGTGGGTTTAGTGTCTTAACTTGAGTTGCTATTTCTTTACTTCGAAGGCCTGTTTGTTCTTCTGATTTATTCCTTTATCCTTTCCTTAGAATTTCTCATCTTACTCATGCTTGATCCTTTTTAAAAAGTAGTGATTTATCTCATGAATTTAGAACCTTTTGCTGCAAGATTCTCTCTTTATAGGTTGCAGATAATTTCACTAATTATAATGTCAAAAAATTTCAGACCTCTTCTGTACTGAAAGGTTTGCACTGCCCTCGGTCTAGTTGACTGAAGGCAGTACTTTCCCACACAGTGCCCCTGTTGATTACTAACTGGCTCTAAATTAGCATACTGTTGGTTCAGGACTGTTGAAAATCTGTGGGCTGTCATATTTAAAGATGTGTGATGTTAATTTGAAAGTATTCATTAAGATACTCTTCAATGCTTATGATTTTAATATGAAAGATCTCTGTCCACTCTCTAGTCTGCTTCTTGGGATTTGTAGAAGACCCCAGCCATCCCTGCAACTGCAGCTCTAGTTTTTACTTTTGCAAAAAGTGAATTTTGTGTACCACATTATTCATGCTACTCATCTCCTGTTTAAAAGTATAAAGCAAAGTAGAACATTAGTCCATTGTTTTTCTTTCTTGTACAGAAATTTCCTACAGTACCTCTGTTACGATCATTCCTTTCCCTTCTGTGGTGTTCTTCACAGTGTGTATAGCTTCACATCCTGCATCCATTTTGGTATCAACGTTCCTCATCTTAGCACACAAGGATTATATTTCTGCTGATTTTTTTTTTTTTCTTTTCATTCTGTTTCTTACCCTTTTGTTTCCCAGTGGAATTAGGCCAGTGCTTTCTGAGGATCTTAGAGTCCATCGTGCTTCCAGTTACTCCCTGTGACTGGGACAAGGCATGCGGTATGAGAGAAAGGATAGTGGGGCAAATGTTGGGGCAGAAAGAGGTCAAGAGAGTGAGAATGGTGGCCTGGCTGAGGGCCACCATGTGGAGTCGAGAACTTCTCGACTGGATTAGCTGGACCCTCGTAGAGAGATGCCCATTGCTGTGGTGGGCTGTGCTAGTCTTTGCTCTTCCCCTCCAACTCAGGAAGTGTTTTATGAATATTGCTGCAACAAATAAAAACTCTGCAGGTTGTTGGTAAATTAGAAGAGCATATTTAGATAACATAGTCAGCATCTGCTCTTTTTCACTTTTTCTGACTGTAACATTTTGTCTAACCCTGTGATATGCTCTTAAAAATCATTACTGTTAGCTCCTGTTGAAACTTAATCCTGTTGTTAAATGTTTTGTCTTTCATCATCTAGAGGTAGAGATTTTATTGGTAGAAGAGAGTTGATAATTTGGGGCTGCAGTAACATTTCAGAAATATGTGACATCACTCCGGTATCAGCTTTCTCGGAGGCTAGCAATCCTGACAGCCAAGTTGCTTTTTCTCTGGGTCAGGGTTGTGCAGTACTCAGTGGGGAGCAGCCTCCAAGAGAAAAGGGTTGTACCTCATCTCCTTATTGGTTTTTGTTGTTTGTGTGTCGAGCTTTTGGTAAAGAATGAATTTCCCTGGAGACTGGTAAGTAATTCTTACACATTGTAACAACTGTTTTTCTTTAGACATAAAGCATTTCCTCCTTCATTGGAAAAATGCTTTTTTAAATAAAATCCAGCATTCAATAATTCACAATATATGCAAAGTAGCACACAACATTTATAGTGATCAAAGTTAAGATTTTAAATAGAAACCTATTTTAGGTAGAAATTAAATATTTGCTGATTTATTACTTACTGTAACTGTGTATACCTTCCAAGATTTTTATTCAGATAAGCTTGTCTACTAGATCACATGTCTTAGAGATTGAATGTAGCAGGAATTTGAGCATTTTTTAATTAGCTTACAACACTGAATGGGAAGTATTCTCCAAATAGACACTTGTAAGTTACCTTATTTTAACATACAGCTCATATGGCAATGTTAATAGATGACCATCTTTTGAATGTTATTTTGGGGATTGTATATGTGCATGTGTGTGGGGGGGACCAAATGGAAAACCAGATGCACTTCCAGTCAGTTTAAGTATCTGCCAAGCTGTATGTTCATTTCTATATGAATGTCATATATTGAGCTGCAAAATCGGTCAGCATAAAAATCATTTAGCAAAAAAAAACCCAAACCCCCAACCCACAAAACTGTATCTGGTTGTAGCTTACATTTTAAATAACTGAAATATACTTTTGTTTCTACTTCATGGTAACTGTTTTCTCATCGCAGAAGAAATATAAAATGCACGCCTTCCTTTCTCCTCCCTAGCACTTAAGCGTCTAATTATAAAACTCCTGCAATGCTATGACATTCGAGAATCTTGGCAGATTCTAATTTTGAAAGGCTTTTTATTTTAATATGCTGATAATCTTCCATACTATAGCTAGAAAATTACAGCACACCTATCTACACAAAGATATTTTGCAAGGGAAGCCCTGGGTTTTGCTGTGTCACTTTGGTTTTGGTTTCTTTTGGTGTTTTCTTTAAGGATGACAAGTCTTGATGGATGAATACATGCAAAAATATCTTATTCATCTGTTTGAAGATTCTGGGAAGTAGTGAAACTCATCTTGGTAAAGGTTAGATACTGATTTCCAGCAGGAAATCATTTCCAGACTGAATTTAGATGGTCTGAATCAGAGCTGTAGGTAGCTACGTGGATGTAATATGTTAGCTTTCAGAAGCCTATGCTTAGGATAATTTCATTAATGTGTCAACTGACAATTTTTATGATACTAAAGTGTGGTGATGATATATTGCAGATACCAAACTGATATCATATTTATGATTTTATGTCATTTGGCAGATTACTATTAACATAATAGTTCCTTTGTATCTGTGACTCTTCATCTAGATGGTTGGCTTCCAAGCCAGAACTAAGAGCAATGAGCTGTGGGAAATGCTTTTTAAATTATATTGTCACGAATAGACCTATTTTCTATGTCATTATAGAAGTTTTATTTACATTTCCAAGTAAATTTTAATGTTTGATTTAGATAACTTTTAATGTTTCATTTTAGTGACATGTTTATCATACCTGCTTGGCTTTTTTTTTAAAGCTTGATAAGTTAAATTTTATTACCAGTTTTATCGCTGTTTTTTTAGTCTAATTTTGGCTTAGCTAAAAAAGGTTTTTATAGACAGTTATATCAGCCCTCAAAGATGTTTAGTGTGTGCTTTCTGATATATGTAAACCCTATTGAATGTATTATTAAATTGAAAAGAATAGAGAAGGTATACACAAAAATGAGGTGCTGGTAGCATTTTAGGTTAGGAGCCATGTAAGCTGAATGACACAAACAGCTATTTTCCTGTTCTGTTGACTGGAATTTAGGATTGTACGTAAACTTCTAGTTTGCTGCTTTTCTTTACCAAAAGAGAACATGCAGCTATACTTTTAAATTGTAATCAGGATAATGTGCATAAATCCTTTCCGGGGGGGGGGGGAGGAGTGAAATGAGAGAGCCTTTTCTTAAATATATGTCTAAGGATACTTATTATTACATCAGTTAACTTTATCACATAATTGTTCATATGAAACTTTCTAGTTTTATTGGTTAACTGAATAGAGTCACAGTTAGATTGAGTTAGTGTGGTGATGGCTGGAATTTTCCAGTTACTTTTTCCTACCTATAGGAGTAACAGTCTTGCTCATGTTTCCTTTTCTCCTGCTGAGTTAGTTGTGGGGTTTTTTTTTAAAGGAGAATAGGATACAGTTTAAATATGAGCAAATGTTTTTAAATCTTGAAGTATATCTTAATTCAAATGTGTGGCTACCTAATATAAGCCAAATGAGGAATATATTGATGTATTTAAAGTATGTCACCAAGCCAAGTGATTGAAAGAAACTTCTGGCTTTGCTTCTAAACTGAGTCAGTTGTATCAGTCTGCCTATTTTGGTGGGGGGGTGTAGGGGGGCTACATAGTTCTTCTAGCATTGAAACTCTTACCTAAGTAATATGATCCCTAAAGGAACACGAACTGTGGACATTGTGTGATCTGTATTTTCCCTTATTTGGCTTTAGAAACAAATTTCCTTCATGAAAAGAGTGAAAGCTATCATTCTGCCAGAACTTTTCAAAAGCTTGAAGTGTGGTGTTTATTTTGAGGGGTGGAGAGAGGAAGGGGTGAATTTCTGGTTTCACCTAAGCAGTGAAAATTAGTTCAGAGCAATAATCATTGAACAAATTCTTTACCTCAAAATACCTTCTGCCTAATGAGGAAAAGTATGAACAGCATTCATGGCAAGACGTTAGTGCTTGTTCACACTTGCTTTTGGTGAAGCTGATGAATTTATTGCTTGGCTGCGAATTTTTTTTTTTTTTTATTGGCCTCATACATTGATCTGTTTTCATCTTTTAGAATGTTCTTTTTTTACAAAATACTGAAAACACTTATCTTTTCAAGACTGTGTTTGCTTCTATAAAGTACGTACTATGGGATCAAGCTCTTAGCTTAGGATTAAATCATTAAAAAATTAATTATGTAGCCAATCATTTTAAGGGTTGGAACTATCCAAGTAAAAGAGAAAATAAATTTTATATGAAGCTCATCTACCAGTATATATTTTGGCTTGTGCATTTTCTGCTCCTTTAAAATGCATACAGTAGGTTGAATTGTTTGATTTGGATGTTTTTGCCCCAATTATCACCAGGAAAAGGGCATGAAGAGAGAGGAGACCATGGCAAGTTTTTTTGCTGACTTGTCATTGGCAAAGCATTTTCAGACTCCCTGCCTGAGGCAGCCAGGGAACAGGAACAAATTGAGCGTTAGCACACCGTCCAGTCAATGGACATCTGGAAACTTCCCAGCCTAAGTCAGTATTATGGCCAAACTCTCTACGTTCATACTCCATGGAAGAGTCAGTTAAGCGACATTTTGTTTTCAACGTGTAAGACTTATGCCCGTTTTTCATGTAGAATGACAAATTGCTGGTGAAATGTGTCCTCCCGTGTCATGTTGTGTTCTCTCTCCCCCTCCCCCCCCAAAAAAAAAAAAATTCCTGACCGTTGCTTTATGAGACTCAAATGGGATAGAAGGAGAATTAATAATATTCACAAATAGTAGTTAATTCTACCTAGTGAAGACTGGGTTATGGAGTTGCTGTCTCTAATGTTGGTATTGCTTTGTCATCTCTCGATTCTCACTGAATGGCCAGTCCTACACATGATACAGAAAGATTTTCAAAGTCTGTGTCTTCAAATGACTTTTATTCTAATGTCCACCATTAATGAGTACCCTTATTGTACGTACAGCTCTAGACAGTAGCCTGTTTTAGATATTTCATTACTATGTTGATCAGAGCAGGCATACACAATAAAAGTCTGATAATGAGTTAGAACTGGTCTGCAATACCTTTTCAGGCTCACTGTAAACCACAGAACCTTTAGTGGACACGAGGAATCTGGGTTTAAAGCAGACAGACAAGTGAACAATGCTCTTTTCTGCCAGGAAGGACCAGGGGTCTTTTTAGTGCAACATCTAGTTTTTTGGTTTTTTCCTAACAATGATAAAATGTTGTGCTACTATAAACCTGCTGCTCTAAGTATGTTTCAAACCCCCCACACTTCATAGCAAGGAAGGGAGGTACACCCATATAGAGACTGGATACTCATAAAGAATGCTGAGAAATTGTGGATAGCAGAAGAAAACCATTCTGAAACAATTTAACGTCAGAAGGCACATAATATGTAGAACTGTATTGAGTAGCTGGAGATCTGTAAAAATTCAGCATCGCATAGTTACTTTATGGAATATATAGAATACCTATAAAATTGCTGATTCTGGAAATGTTCTATAAGGATAGTTACTTTATGGAATATATAGAATACCTATAAAATTGCTGATTCTGGAAATGTTCTATAAGGTGAGAGATACTGTAAAAACATGGGGGTATTTTACAAATACTCTGTTTTATAGTCTTGAAATGTAGCCTAGAATCTGCTTTTCTGATAGAGTGTGTAATCCAGAAAGAAAAAAATGAGGGAAGGCAGTTTCACTTCTGGGTTTCATATGAAAATTCACTGCCTCGCAAATCTCTTCCTTATGTTCATGTTTTCTAGTGGTAGAAGGAGAAATGAGTAATACTCCATATGGTAAACTGCAGTTAATTTATCTTCTTGGTATGATTTTACTAGTCCTTTAAAATTCTTTCTGAATACAGATTCAACATAAGAAAAACTTAAGTTCCAAAAGAAGTTGATAGAAGATAGTGGTTTCCACTCAATACAGAGAGTGGTATTGGATTTTTTTTTTTTGTCATTTAAAAGTTCCATTGAAATTACTTTAAGTGTGATGTCTGCCATTCAAGTGTCCCTTTGTCCCTGACTTCTTGCTCTGGCACAAATGAAACAAACTGATTTGTTATTTTTACATAAGGTGTTCCTTCATGAAATAACTCTTCACCAGGATTTTTTTTTCATTACCGTATAGTTACACTCTTAGAAATGTCTAGTACAGATCAACTACTCTGACATTAAAAATATCTCTGACATTAAAGTTATCACTTTTGCCACCTTGAGGCTGAGGATAGAGTTATGCCAATGCAATAGTCAGCTGTTGCCAAAAAGGCCAGTTCCATCTCCCCTCACTGCGCCCTGTGCTGCGTGCCTGCAGGAAGGTTAGTGCCATGAAAACGGATTCATTTTCAGTTGCATGGAACTGGATCATTGCATGACTGCTTAAGCGCTAGTACTGCCACAAGAGCAAAAGATGGAGTGGACTTGTCATTCTGGAGTGGCTAGCCATCTTCTCCAAGCAGTTGTAAGAGTGTAGCCCCAAGACCTGGCTTTAAGCAGAAGAGGTGGACCTGCACACAGAGCATACCTGCATGCATGACAGCTGTCTCAGTTGTCCAGGTGGGCCGGGCACATGCACTTCCAATGCAACATCCATGTATGTACCTGCCTTACTGTGACCCTGAAGCTGAACTTGATAGCCTGCACTGCTTCTATCCCAGTTCCAGGTTGTGGGCTGTATTTTGTATGCAGCATCAAAATACTTCAGTGCTACAGCTGCCCCTGCGTTATATTAAATTCAGTGGTCTGTGGCAGGTGTGTGAGTGTGTGCGCCTCACAACAGAAAATTCTAGCTCTTGGGATTAAAACTCAAGAAGTTGTCACTGATGCTGTTAGTATTTTATTACTCAATATGTGAGAGAGCAGCCTACCAGAGTTGGCCAAAGATAGCTTGTGAGTAGACTTTGAATGGCATGCCACAATTCTAGCAGATTGGAGTCTCATAACAGCTTGAAAAAACCACCTGTGAAAGAAAACAGTTCCCAGCTTCTGGCTGTCACTGAGGTATAAATTTAATGCAAGAAAATGCTGGCAAGGTCATCAGAAGCATGATGTCTGTTCAAGAGAAGATATTGTCCCACAGTTTTTTCTACTGCTGCAGTTAACATGTATTTGTAATTGGAAGAGACCCTGGCTTGCCTTTTTCTGAAAGGGTGACACAGAATCCTAGAATGGTTTGGGTTGGAAAGGGCCTCAAAGATCATCTAGTTCCAACTCCCCTGCTGCAGGCAGGGACACCCTCCACTAGACCAGGTTGCCCAAAGCCCCATCCAACCTGGCCTTGAACACTTCCAGGGATGGGGCCTCCGCAACCTCTCTGGGCAACCTGTTCCAGTGCCTCATCACCCTCATAGAGAAGAATTTCTTCCTAACATCTAACCTAAATCTACCCTCTTTCAGTTTAAACCCATTACCCCTTGTCCTGTCACTCCATGCCTTTGTAAACAGTCCCTCTCCAGCTTTCTTGTAGACCCTCCCCTTCAGATACTGGAAGGCTGCTCTGAGGTCTCCCTGGAGCCTTCTCTTCTGAACAATCCCAACTCTCTCAGCCTGTCCTCATAGGAGAGGTGCTCCAGCCCTCTGATCATCTTCATGGCCCTCCTCTGGACTTGTTCCAACAGCTCAATGTCTCTCTTGTACTGGGGCCCTCAGGGCTGGGCACAGGACTCCAGGTGGGGTCTCATAAGAGTGGAGTAGAGGGGCATAATCCCCTCCCCCGATCTGCTGATCACACTTCTTTTGATGCAGCCCAGGACACGGTTGGCTTTCTGGGCTGCAAGTGCACGTTGCCGTGTCTTGTCCACCGACACCCCGAAGTCCTTCTCCTCAGGGCTGCTTTCAATCCCTTCCTTGCCCAGCCTATAGTTGTGCTTGGGATTGCACCAATCCATGTGCAGGACCTTGCACTTGGCCTTGTTGAACTTCATTAGGTATGTGAGGTATGTGTTGCTGGATCATCAATAGTTCTTAATAAGTGTTATTTCAGTTGTACTGTGGGATAAGGATGCAGTTGTGAGGGTCAGGATGTAAAACTAAGAGACTGAATTGCAATATCTTTCTGCCTTGTATGTTTCCTGCATAGCTGTCAAATCTGCTGACAGTCCATTTTGTAAATAAACTGTAGTTGTTCCTTTGCATTTATGAAAGAAATGGATAATGCAGAACAATCTGTGGAGGTGTTGAAACAGAAGATGTGAAAATTCAAGGGGAGGCAGCCAAGAAATACTTTTGTCAAATGGAACTTTCCAAACTTCTGGAGCCAATGGTTTGATTGTACGAGACCAACAGGCATCAAAATGATTGACAATCTGCATATAAGCACTGGGTGGTAGATGTAAACTCTTGATCAGATGAGGTGCTAAAATTTCGTCTGGTAAATTGAATAATGATATAGCCTACTACCTAAGTGACCTTATTCTTAGGGTACTTATTTTGGCCAATTCATCTCTTAAAATAGCTGACTGTATGCATTAAAATGCATTCTAAAAAGTAAATGTTTTTCAATGTAGTGCAGCTGTTTCCTGAAAGAAAATACACTAAATAATAGTTCATTTGTGTTTACCCATCATACAGATTTTTTTTTCTTTATTTAAAAAGGCCAAATTGCTGTAATCTACAGAGAAAGCATATTATGGTTACTTTTTATCTGTTCCACTTTGCCTAATAACGAGTAACAGTGTTGCTGAAGTTGTCATTGTTGCTACTACTTCAGCAATCTGTCTTAATTGTGCTGGTCATTTATTTTATAAGAAACTTAGCACTGAGATGGGAAAAAGTAGCTAAAACACTACATAAAGGAAATAGTACTTAATCTTGTTTTCAGGTTGACTTGCTTTTTTTGCTATTTGTAGGTGGGCTGGTTCTAAAATCAATGGATTCTATTATAATATTTTTTACTGTGGATAATCTTTATATGGAAGTATCCTTTCAACTGCTTTTTCTTTCTTAGTATTCTTTTTTTAACTAAGTTGGTATTTTTGAGATAATTTGAGGGAAGTTATGTTTGAATGATGTAAAAGATTCTACATAGCTAGGAATCTTAAGTGATGATGACATTTGATAAGACTACCGTAATGCTACTAACTTTTTCTGTGTGCGTTCTGAACTAACTGAAAGATATTCCAGTATCTAGGGCTCCTGCCAGTTGTGATGGTGCATATAATAACAGATAAAGAGAAAGTAAACAAAAGCTGCATTTGAAAGAGGATTCTTTTGGGGTTTTGGGGGGGGGGGGGTTGCATTTTTTTTTTTATATGAATCTGACTATTCACCTGCTACGTAGCATTGGACGTTTTCCTGTAGACCACTGCCTCTACATGCTCCCACCCTTCTGTTTTGTGCCTGGTAACAGAGGGAGGGCCCTGATCTCCAGTTCCCAGCTGTAATTAGGCTGTGCCTGTTTCCACAGAATATTTCTCGACCCTTTTCTTGTTGCATAAAACTGTGGGCTTCCGTTGCTTTTTGATCATATGCATCAAAGCAAGGAATTAATGGTGCAGACTAATATCATTAAACAGCATGGAAGAAGGATAGATTCAATGCTGTAAAGGGCTGTTTTTGCTAATTGCTGACAGTATTCTTCACAGCAACAATTAGGCGTAGACAGTCACTTAACTGACAATCAGAGTTAAACTTGCCATAGGAGCGTAAGAGCTGTCGCCGTAGATCAGACGGTGGGTCCATCTGGCCTGGCATTCTCTCCCTGGTAAGGGCTTGCGCCCATGTTTCAGACGAAGGTGTAACAGGAATTAACACCGTGTCAAAGTGTGATACTCTTTGGTGGTTTTTTGGTGGATAATATTAAAATGATGTTTTTTCTGAAAAGCAGTATTTGCTGAAGTGTTGAGGTCTGCCTAATTTTTAGAAATACGTGAAGCTAACAAGATGAATAGTAGGGAATGATGAATTTAAAACCAGAGAAAAAAGAGGAAATGTGACCTCTGCCGTTAAATCAGTTCTCAACGTTTCCCGCAAGCCTGATTGGCATCCACATCTCTAGATTAAAATACATCTTCACCAGGATCTTTAATCTGAAATATGAGCAAACGAACAATAAGTGCAAATGTGAAGTGCGGATATTTCAAGAAATCAATGTAGGGATCTTTTTAAGGATGTGAGCGTGTGGAGAAAATCCTGAGATAATTTCTGATCTACTTGTGATTTCAAACAAATCCCAAACCAATTTTATTTGTTGCTAACGTTTCAGTCTTTTGAAGCCTTCTAAAACAACTTGCTGCTATTCTTCTAAGGCAACAATATTACTGTTTTTCTGAAGTGATCAGCTCCTGAAGCTGAACCCAAAAGGACTGAAAGAAACAAGAGAGCTGAGCAAGGCTGAGCTGCGCCCTCGGACCTTGGAGATGACAGCTGACACGTTCAGTGTTCCAGTTCAGTGCCACACTTTATACCCTGTGTGTCTCTGTACTTGAACTTTACGTCATAAGCAATGAATATTTTTAATAGAGTTTGTACTCTTTTGTCTGAGATGAATGCAGGCCCACACATGGTGTAAGCCTCAATTATCCTCTGGGGTCTGGTGCACATATTTGCATATGTTCTATCAGTGGACCACCAAGATTATTCAATTAAATCCTTACAATGCCTTTAAGAATGCCGGTGATTAAAGTGTTAGTGATGACCGCCCATTTATAAAATAATTATTTTTATAAATTTCAGTGTCTAGCCTTGTTTTTTGCAAAATAGAATCTATTGTGAGGGAATGCCTGAAATACAGAATATATCTGATTTTGTACTACAATTAAAATGGATACACAAGTAGATGCACCAACATTTCAGCTGCTTTCTTCTGTCAAATTATTTAAAGAAATGTTTCTAAGCATTTCCCAGATGATAATGTATGTACTTTTTAGAAGATTGCCAGACCATTTTCCTCTCTTAGAAGACTGAGGAAGTGTCTAGTTATGACCTAGTGTATTCTGATATAACTGCTTGATAAGCATGGCTTTCTTTTAAAAGTTCTACTGGGTTATTAATAGAAGTGTGGTGTTACTTAATAAAAATGGATGTTTATTAGAGATGTGATTGTGGAAGTATGCCAACTCCTAGGGCATTGGGAAAGTGATCAAGAAATCATGGAAGTCATGTAGCTATCTGAAGACAGTGTTATGTTGTTACACTTCTGTGTAACCTTGGCTAAGAGAAAAAATGGATATGCTTCATAGACAGCTAATGCTGTGATTCACATAATCTTAACAAAACAAACAAAAAAAAACAACCAAAAAAACTTCAAACAAACAAACACCCAAAGTAATCATGAATAATAGCAGATGGGATAAGGGAAAGAACAATTGACTTGTGCTGTAATTCCTACAATTATTCCTTAAAGTTTGTCACTGCTGTAAGTAGCTTGAGACTAAACTAAACAAGATTTGGAGTTATATGATACAAGAGAGGAAAAAAATACTAGGCAAGTCATTTCTTTTAACAAACCAGCAAGCAGTCTTGAGTGAAAATAATTGACAGCTGAGATCTAAGGAGGCCAACAATGGAAGCAAAGTGGAATGTGAGCGTTGAGAGAATGAGAATCCACAAAATTGGGGTTATTTCAGTAATAGGTAATTGTATGCCATTATTGAAGAGTGGAAATTAGGGAGAGGAAGAAGGCATGGCAGTGAAAGCACTGAAATCATTGCACAGAAAGGGTGAAAAGCTGGGGAAGAAACTACATGCACAGTTAATAATTTGTGGTCCTCTGGGTTGTTAACTGGGAGAGACAGAGACAAGGCTTTTAGGTGCTAAATATTGAAAATGGAAGTGTCTTGCAGAAGATGCTGAACATATATTCATTGTGAGCTCTTTAGTCTACACCTTAAGTAAAAAAAGAAGTGAAAACCAAAGCAGCATCCAAACCCCACACAATATGGTGAAAACAGGGATGAAAAGAAATTTGATGCATCATATATGTGGGGCAAAACATATCATTAGTAAGAAAACTATAAAATAGGGGGCAACTATATCAATTTACTAAATACCTAGATTTTATGAAGGGGAATTGCTGGCTGTTCTGAAACACTTGCTTTGTATCAGAGAATGCTCCAAAGTGGTTGAAAAAACTGAGGTGAGTAAGCGCTTGTAGGATGTATTCTTCTTGTTAGCAAATGCATAACTCTTTCTGAATGAAACCCAAAGTTTTCTTTTTTTTTTTTTTTTTGTGTCCTCTGATTACCAAATCCATTGAGATCCCTGTTGAACTGAAAGTGGACAAGGGGCTGGATTGAGTGACAGGACAGTCAAGGTTGTCAGTGCTCCAGAGGCGCAGAGAAGTGACAGTGCTCTTCAAGCCCAATGGAAATGAAGACATTGCAGCACAGCTTTGACTTTTTTTTCAGAGTGTGCTAATTGGAGACATCTTGAACTCTTGAAACCGTGTGAGCTTGCAGAGAAGTCTGACTTGGGTCAGTTGGAAATACTTTTTGACTGCAAGATTGGGGGTTTTTTGCATAGGCCATATATGAATGTATTTTAAAATATATATACCCATATGTAGGTATTAAACTGCTTAATTTGTCTGCATTCACTTTTCTTATAGTTATCTTCAGCAATTCTCTTTCAAAACATTTATTGAAAAACATGTAAAATTGGTAAAAGGAACTGTTAGTAAAGTAGGTTTCTCTTGCAAAATGTCTCTAGATTTCATACAGTGAAATGGAAGTGTAAGTCAAACTTTCCATTTGAGTTCATACTTCTGTTTCTAACGCTTGCTCAAGAGCACATTTCACTTATGTTTCTAAGACTGTAATAAATCACGAAGGCCAAGGCTTGCAGAGCTGATCTTAGTGATATGTGTTGGAGATAATTTTCTGTCTAGTGAGCTTTGAAAACATTTAAAGTTGGTATGCAGCTATTAAAGCATTTGCTAAAAGTTTTTACTGAAATTGATGCTTAGAGCTGTGGAGGGTGACTAAGTGAATTCTTTCTTATTTACTTGGCGTGATTAATTGCTCCACGTAATGTGGTGCAATCGTGATCATGCAGTTACACAGCCTAAGTGCGTTTGTTCTTTGTAAATTGAAGACAGGCTTGTTTCTGGTTCTGAAAACCTTTAACATCCTATATGCAAGAAAATATCAATTAACGGTTCCTAATTAACTCATCGTAATGAAGTGCAGCAATGTATTAGTCTGCTAATCTGGGTGGTCTAGCTTCAGCAGCATAGAGAGTTTGTTCTTTGTATTGGACCAGCTGTTGACTGTGGCTTTTTTGTTGCCCTCTCCACAAGTTAGCTTTTACTTCTTCCATCCTCTCTACCTCTTCATGAGAGGCTGCAGCGTCCCTTCTGCATTGGGAAAGCAAGCTTTTGAGCAGCATCAGCTGTTCAGGCATCTGCTGTCAGTCTTCAACAGGAAGAGGCAGTAGCAGCCAGATTGGAGCATCCAGTGCTGCTTCTGGTCCACAAGCCACCTGCTGAGCCATGCTACTCCAAATCCTATTTTTCTTTAGAAGGCAGATTGTGGGTTTTCACTGCAGAATTGTTATGTTTACTCTAGTTCTTGGAAGCTTTCCAGGTAGTTAACAATTACGGGACGCTTGGATTTCAACTATCAAATCTGAGGCTTATGGATAGTTCTGCCTTCTAACACCCACGTCGCTATTTTCTCAAATTTATCTCAAACAGCAAACGATGTATTAGTCATTTTTACTACAGACTAATGCTTACACAATTGAAAATTTTCTTCATCTGCAGTGCTATTATCAAGTTACTATATTAGACACTGTGGCCCAGGGCTTAAAATGTATGTAGTGAAATGTTATGTAAGTTGATGACACATGACAAGTACATATCACAAATTGCCACACTTCTGTTTAAAGGTGTGTGGCTTTTGTGGCTGTTACCAAGTCCCAG
Source organism: Balearica regulorum gibbericeps (assembly GCF_011004875.1). Lineage (NCBI taxonomy): Eukaryota > Metazoa > Chordata > Aves > Gruiformes > Gruidae > Balearica > Balearica regulorum. The sequence continues at coordinate 72,028,146 of NC_046184.1, forward strand.
TGTCTTATAACTTCCCAAATACGTTATTTATAGAGTGAAAGACACCTTCCCACGAAGTTTTTGGAAAACTGAAAACAATAACACTTGCTTTTTCTGAAAATGCAGTGCTTGATTAGGAACAACAGTTACTTATTAAAAGCTTCTCAATCTGTAATACAGTATATACTATTCTGGAAAGTATTTCATCCTAGCATTTGTAAAGAATTTTTAGTATTTGCACTTAATTACGTAAACTTACAGTTTTACATTGGAAGTATGTCATGAGAACATGTTAATCATATCTGCTCAAGTGATAAAAGGCTTTGTTTTTACATAAATATTTTCATTGGAATATAAGTCTTGTTTTAGAATGGTCCTGTTGAAAGAGAGGTTTGCTATTTCAGGGCAGTAGTGCTTAATCTTCTGAAAAATAAATATCAATAATAAGTGAAAAGCTGGTGTACAGTCAGTTATAGAGAGATGTCCAGGTGCTTTTTCATTACAGCAGCAGCAAGGATACCAAAACTCCCATAACTGTAACAGCGTTGCTTTGAACTAAGGAGGGCTTAAAAGGGAAGTCTACAGAATTGATGCTTTTCCTGAAAAAATAAACTCGTAGGAAAAAAAATATGGTGGCAGCAACGACTATAGTTTAGGTGTTGCATTGTCTGCCAAGAAAAACAGTAGAATTTTGTATGCACGTTCCCAAGCCTGTGCACACACAAAGAATTATAAACACTTTGCTTTTAGCAGCATATGTAATGTTATACAGGTCTGTCGGCACTTCGTCTGCTTTGAAACTTGCTGTCTCTTTACACTCTCTTTTGTTCAGACTCCTTGATGTTAAGTTACCATACTCATATGTTTTCCAGTGGAGCCATGGAGTGTGGTTTCCCAAGTCGTCGTTTAAAAAGCTTAATTGGAAAAAGGCTCGTAATTGTAGGGTATGATAGCACTGACAAAAAAGTGCTTACATTTGCTATTTACTGTACAATGTGGCATTACGGATTTAGTAAAATAGAAGAGTTGGTACAGCCACAGACCACATCCTTGGTAACAACTGTGTCGGGACTGCATTTACTTCAATTTTTTCCAAATTCAGACAACTTTTTATTAGATAACTGTAAGTCACTGCATTTATTTCAATTAGAAATGAGAAGTTCTTAAGCTAGAAAGCAAGCATACAAGGTCAAAACTGCTGATGTGACTTTATTAATTTTTTCCCCTAGTTCAGGAATGAAATGCTTCACAGAAGCATAATAAAGCTGGCCTAGACTTGTCTTATGTTTGTCTCCATTTTAATCTTACCTTTAAATGTCAGTGCAAAGATTCAGCATTGATGTAGAGAGGATGACTTCATTACTCCTGTAATTTTTGCCTTGTTACCTTATCTGTAATCTTTTAAAGTATTTTGTCATGAAGCATGTATGAAAAATGCATAAAATTGCTTCTCACATGAAATATATCTAGGTACTGTGAGTAAATTTGTGATATATAACGGTTGCATATTTGCATAATAGAGATGAGATTGTCAGACTTGTGAATCTTAGATAAGAGGAGGCAGATACTTGGTGTAGCATTCTTCAGGAATGTGTTCTTCAGTGTTCATTTGTGAAAAGGAGCAGTCTTTCTAAATTAAAGATATGGAGGCCTGTTGAAAGTTGTGTCCTGGTTTATGATTTTGTTTGTATTCTTTCAGTGAAGTAGAATTCAGCCTTTGCTTTGATGGTCACATTGAGAATGAGCAAATGAGAAGGCCTTAGCATTTAGGAACACATAAATGAAGCCTACAAAGAAGGGGCATGAGAGAAGCTTTGAAGTGGCATCTAGTTTTAATTTTAGTGGGAGAAAACCAGATGTGTCTTTGGGAGTTCTGGCCCAGCTCCATTTTTTTGAGAGGACAGGGAACTCAACCAAATCATACAATGGAGAGACCCCAAACCAACTGTCCCCACCCTAGTACTTTGATCTTTCTTGCCACTTCTGAGTGAATTGCTCTGTTCCAGAGGAAAGATGGTCTAACCCTTCATTTTTAATTGCGTGCATCCTCCTGTACAACTGGATTATATATCTCTTTTTTTCCATGTCAACTGCTATTATCTGAGTTTATTCCCTATCTAAAAAAAACACCTGGTAAAGATGATCGCAATTGCAAAACGGCAAAACTGGACAGAATTTTGAATTTGCTGATTTTGAGGTGGTGTGTGTTAGAAAAAAAATATCGGTGCACAGCATTTTTGGATCAGTAATCCTGTAAAACACAAGGTAGAACAAAAACAGAGTCCTGCTTGCGTAGGACTTCTGTTGGCAAGTGCTGCTCCTGGAATTACATGTTCTCTTCCTACTTACAAATGGAATAATATATTTGAATGATCTATTTGAGGGCTTTTTTAGCAGTACTTGGATCACATTTGGCTCTCAAAAAGATTTCTGTTGTCTGTCCATTTAGTGAGTAGATTAAAACTACACAATGAGGTTTTTTCAACATGTCTAGAATTGGTGAAAATAAGCAAAGTAATCCTGTCTTCTGTAGAGATTAAGGGTCTCAAGGGATGGAAAGGAGAAAAAGCAGATAAGCAAATAACATGAGTCAAATTCAAGGTTGCTGTCAACTTCTAACCTGAACAAGATAAATCCTTTTGCTCTGAGGGCTTGTCCATATGCCAAAGCCAAGCTACCTGCAAAATGATGCCAAAGCTCGTTGTGTTTAGAGGAAAGGGTTGGGAAGGAGAAGTTTAAAAATTCTGGGGAAAAGAGATCAAGTTAAGTTGGTGCTGTTGTGTTGGTATCAGTTGTCCTGCACCGAGACAGCTAGAACTGGAACTTGCTCCTGCATGAGCTCTTTTGGTGTGGTTAGGGTTTTGTGTTCTGGGTGTTTTTTTATTTATTGTTGGTTTGTTTTGTTTTGTTTCCATCCTTTTATAGCAAGTTGTTGTCCCAGGACACTACTGGAATTAAGAACAGAATATTATCTTGATGCATGCAAGAACTATATTTTATTTTGCATTGAAATGCTTATCCCTCACATCATCTTAGTCAGCTGTGTCAATTCCTGGAGCCCAGCAAATCCCAGTAGCAAATGTTAATGAGGAATAATTCATGCCACATACTGAATTTGGAGAGTATGCTCATGAATGCTAATAAAATACACAGGGAATTTTTCCCTCTTTGGCTCTAGTGTTTAGCATGTCATTTAATACGACTGAACTATGGATGCTAAAATAGTAAGAGTCAGTTATAACCTTCAGTATAAGTGCAATTGTGTGTGTGTGTGTGTATAGTTATTCTGTGTTCTCAAAGCATGTTGATATGAAAAATTGATTGGAGAGGGAAGGAAGAGGAGTGTTGTTTCCATATACCTCTTGGAGGCTGTATCTCTGCATAAGCAAAAAGTTAACACCCTGGCTTCTAGCTGCCTGTGTCAAAGTGAATCACTCTTTACCACATAATGAAAGTACAGACACATAAATATGCAGAGTTGAAACTCTGAATTACATACTGGAGTTTGTAGAAAATCAAAATTAGAATTCTCAGTGGAAAAAAAAAAAAAAAACACCTCACAATTTTTGCGTTATTTCCCCTGAGATTTATTGATGAGATATGTATTGTTATACTGTAGTATGTGAAATACTAAGTGTGTATGTGGACCCAGAAATTCATGGATTACCAAACAGCTGTCTAAATCAAATGTTGAAGATTGTGAATATCAAATGGTAGCTTGGTTTTAATGAAAATCTCTGTAGTCTGCAAGATCGAGTTTAAAACAAATGCCTTAACCTACTGTTATGTGGGAGGGTTATGACAGTAATTATCAAGCTACTCTACACCTTACACAAGTATTTTGAGGAGTCTTGTCAAAATATCAGCTAAATTAATGCCAAAAATGCAGTAATTCAGATGAGCAATGAAAAAGTTTTCAAATGGAAGTATTTAAAATCTGTTCATCCAGTTAGACATATTTACAGTCATCACATTTCCTAGTTGTGTGTACAAGCTGAATTTCCAGTGTCTTTTCTTGTCCTTCCCCTTCCTGCTTTCCCTCCTGGTTTTGTGTGACCTCCCCTTCACGGTCTTTGAGCGTTCCCTCTTCTTGTGACAGTGTGCGCCGGGCGCACTCATACAAAACATGGTATGTCCCTCCTCTGTAGCGGTCCTGAGTATTGATGGTCCTTGAGCAGAAGTCCTGATTGATCCATTTATTTCTACATTTCTGGATGTCAGCTGATAGCCAGCTATCAAGGTTTAACGTGAACAAGACATCAATGTTTTGGCAAAGCTTGCAGAGTGCCAGCTCATCACCATAATTTTTTTTTTTTTTTTTTTTTTTCCACTTTGTCAGGGTTTCTGAAATGTCAGAACAAAAAAAAAGGTTTTGGAAGTGAAGAAAAAGAGGAATCACAAAAAAACCTGGATGCTTCCTGAGGAATGTTTTGAATTTTAATGCTCTCCAATCTGGGCCTCTTTAATTTGACAGGCATTGTAGGACCATGCCAATTAGGAATGGCACAGATGTACTCAGGTCATCTCTTTTCTGTCCCCTCATTGTAATGGATGCATTTCTGCAACAGAAGCTTCTTCAGAAGCTAAATTTAGAATTCCGCTGAATTTAGCGTGAAGATAAAGTACCTGTGTTTGCTAGCTCATTAGCTAAGCTCCATAACATGTCTATCCATTTAGGTATTAATAGGGTTTTAAAATCCCAGTGAAGAAAGTGCTAAGAATTGGGCTATCTTTCTAATCTTGCGCTTTAGGTTTATGCAGACTTAGCCAACTATCCACTGACTGAAGTAGTGTGAATATTTTATTAGGCTTTTCTTTGGAGGTAACTTTTAATTAGTATGCCTCCATAATTGCAAAATGTTATGATCCAAAGGAATTTTCAAGAAACCTGGGGAACGTTAAGATAGTCATATTAAGTGTAGGCTCTTTTAAGAAACCAGAAGGGTAGAGAGCATAACATTTGCAAGATGAGCTGTGCTTCATGGTTTTGAAAGCTAAGAAGGTTAAATGAATAGGCAATAAAAGAAGTAGGTGTTAAGGATGAAGTGTCATTCAAAGATTGTGTTCTGAACCTCTTCTGCTATCTTGCAACTGAAGCACTGTTTTCTTTTGGTCCAAGTTTGTTCTCTGTCCAAGAATATTTTTCAGGGCTGAACTTGTGATAAGAAAAGCATAGTATTATATAAGATACCTTAAATGAAAAAGATTATTATCATATATTCTTTGCAAAAGTAAATACTATCAAATGGAATTACTTTCTTCATGATTTGCAGTGCTGATTTCAGATACTGGCGGGTTTTGCGTTATATACTTTTTTGGTTATAAATAGTATTTAAAGTATTAAAAACAGAAGAGGTGAGTTTGTTTTGAAGCATCTGGGTTATATCCAAATAACGCATCTGTGTTATATGCTCATTGCCCTTTCTTAGTCTGATTTCTGCTTGTATGCTTTTTAATCACTGAACGAGGTTTAAATTTCATGGGTGCACCTTTCCTGCTTTCTTCCTGCATTTCAAGGCTGGAGAGTTCAGAGGGGCTTATTGCAGTTCAGCCACCCTTGCTTCTCATGGTTGTATAGTCTTGCCGCCGTGCCAGCTGGCAGCTCCGTGCTCTCAGGTGTGCTCCTAGCATAACTGGGGCTGAGACCCTGCCACTTGCATGGAAGCTGGGGGTGGAAAAGCCCCGGTCTGTGGCAGGGATGAGATATGACTGTCAGCTGACTGACATATCTGGTAGGCAGTAAAGGCAACTCTTCTTCTCCCTGTCTCTTCCTTCCCCTCTAGGGCTGGAGGGCTCAAGTCAAAACATTTCCTTCTTGAGTGGCAGCAACTGATAGTGGTTGAATTTTGCCAATTCTTCCAAATTGTGGGAGCTGCTGTGATCTAGCAACACGTGCAGTTCAGGGGAACGAGATACTGCAAAGTGAGCGTATTGTGCTGGTGAGGGTGAAGCCCTCAGCTGGCAGGCTCCTGGCCCCTTGGAGGTGCTCCCAAGAACAACGCTGCAGGGGGGTTGCACTATGGATTTAAAAAGGCACCAGCAAAGTAGAACTGTGATTATGACGCACCTCTCTGTTCCAATCACTGAACATCTATCTGTATTATTTGAAATTTTTAAACTAATATCTTCATGTTCTATGCTAGAAGACAATTGCATTTACTCTCTTGTTATTTTATCCCTACAGAACAGCTGTTTGTCTTGTGTTTAACTTGTCCCTGTCTAGCTGAAATCCTATTTAGGAATATATAAAGACTTAAATGAAGTGAATTATCAGTGATCATATATGAACTACTACCACTCTTAGTGCTCTAGTTTTTAAATTCAAAACTATTATCAACCCAGTGCAAATATTTTCCATCTATTTCTAGAATATTCAAGAAAATTATTTAATACTCTTTATCCTTTTTGTTAGCTTATATATGTCTCTGTGTATACATGTACATTATATGTCATAATGAAACAATCATTTTAATTTGGCTGATATATTGGATTTATATACTCGAGTTGGAAAATAAAAAAATAATTGCCCCATAATTTTCCTTATCTCTCTTCTGCAGTCATAATGAACGAAAAGTAACCTGCAAACATCCAGTAACAGGACAGCCATCACAGGACAACTGTATTTTTGTTGTGAATGAACAGTAAGTGGCATCTGTTTCAGTCTATTAAATACATATTTTAAAACTTGTTAATATTGAAGTAAGATTCAGTGTTTGCTAATTGCAATATTTAATTTATTTTTCCAAGCATGTATACAGTTTTACTTGTTTAAATATTTTGAAAGTAATATTAAGTATTTAATACTAATTTTTAAGATAAAAATGGTAGCCAAAATTAGTTATATGATAGAAATGCATCGTGTTTATGCACTGTGTGAATTTCCACTTGTCACTTTTCTTATTCTGTAGTATTAGCAAAAGACCTATATATTACATAATAATCCAGTAAACTTCCAAAAAGGAATAAATTTGTTAATCACTTAGGGACAATCAGTTTTGCACTAGTTTTGTAGAATACACAACAATATGAGAAGGTATGCATACAAGTCATACCTGACCTCAAGATTTTATGTGACTGGGTATTGGGTGTCCTTCTTGCCACCATTGCTGTAACACGTTATATGGTGGCTGGAGTGAAAACCTTCCGAACTCTGCAATGTGTGAGATTTCACAAACGTGCATGTCCAGCTGAAACGATTCTAGGATTCTGTGTTCTCACTGAAGTGGGACAAAGATATATGGGGTCTTTAGAGAGTATTTCTTCCCATTTCCATCTCATGCTCATACCTATCTTCTTCTCTCCCACCAACACCTTACACTAATAGAGAAATCCTATTTTAAAATGTCTTAAAGTTCATCTATAATTGACTTAAGTTTAAAACACAGTGCAGGTAACTTTACAATGAAGTGTGAATTGCTTTTAAATTAGAAAAGTAGGACACAGGCTGTATTAGGCTACATCTAGGGGTGCTTTTTAATAGCAGTCTGCGCACACAGCATGTTCTAGTGCTATTACATATTCTATTTTCAGGACTGCTGCAGCAATGACATCTGAAGAAAAGAAGGAGCGACCAGGAAGCATGATATGTGAAGCAACTAACTATAATCTGACATCAGATTATGCTGCTTATCCAATGAGCCCTGTGGGCAGAGTAAGTCTTTATGTCCAAATTAAATTAAAATTAAAATAATTCAATTATTCCGCATGGTACTAGACAGTGGTATTTATTAGTATTCCATTGAATAAGAGAAAGAAAGTATAGGTCTTTTTCAGGGCACTTGTCTCCTTTCATGTTTAATTTGGAAACTGAGGTGTCTGAAGCAAATTATCACTGAAGCTGTAATTTTTATAAGATATCTCAGATCTTATGACTTGCACACGCTTAAATTGTTTGCAGAATCTGACCTTCCTAATCAATGTGAATGAGCAAAATCTTGAGTGACTGATCAGACATTGGGTAAGGATTGTTATGGAAATTGCACCATCAGAAACAATTGACTATATAAAATAGAATAGAATACTAATTGTGTAAAATAGAATTGTAATTGTGTATAGAAGTAGGTCCAAGAGAGGTGGAAGGTGTCCTTGTGGTAAAATAAAAGGGCAGACGATGACGTTTGCTGTCATTGGACCAGAAGTAGAAGTCCTGGTTTCCTAGGAAAAAATTCCTGGGAAAATTCTTGGAGAGTCCTAGGCCACCTGAATTTGTGTCCCACTTTCTCCACTCACCCAGCTTCTCAGAAGAATAAGGTAAATGCTCAGATGTTTATTGAGGTGATAGATTCAATGATATCTACTTAAAGTTTATTGGATAAATCTGATAAGGCTATTGCATGCATCTTTTTACATTTTTGGACAGCTTTCATAGAAGAAAGTGCATTTGCTACAAAATTAAGAATTTTCTTAAGTTTGCTAGGACACCAAGGTAACAACTTTGGTCAGTGATGGCAGAGAAGATCCCTGTAATCTTTTCTACCCAGCAATTAACAGGTAAACAAGGAAAAAAGCCCCATATTTTTGCTAGTCATTGAAAACTTTAACCCCGAGAAGTGCTTTTTGACAGATTCATCCAGCCTGCGAGAGAAAAATAAACTTTGGAATGTGTTTTAACTGAGCAGACTCCTTAATTTCAAAAACTTGGATTGAAATAATTTCTTTCCCGTGTGGTAGTAAACATTGTAAGATTTTTTTAAAGTGCATTTTGGAAACCTTTTTATATTGTTTTAAATGTCTCATTAGACAGGCAGAATCCTTGACCTGCGTTAGAAAACTGTTATTTAATGAGAAAAGTGCCTTAATCTTTCTGTGTTGCTGGGGGAAAAATAAAGGAGTCTCAGATGAATTAAACAGTAACAAAATCCATAATTTCAGCTTTCAAATGATTGTGTATAAGTTCATGCAGGAAATTTAAAACAAAACAAAAAAACCCCACCACCACCAACAACAACAAAAAAACAAACCCCAAACCAGCTAAGGCCTAAAACAACCAAGCAAGCAGAAAACCCAGGATAACTTATTTTTAGAGTTGTAATAGTGATGTAGATCGCACTATTTACACAGAGGATAAGTTGCAACAGAACTAGCTTGGAAGCACTCAGGTTAAATGTACAAAATGAATTAAAATTTAGGAGCATGTTTTACGTATTTTTCACACTCCTCTTTCAAAAGAGAAATTTAAATGCCATTTAGCATATTTGTTTCACAGTGTTTGAGAAGGAAATTGAGGTTGTTACGGCCTAGTTATTGTAATTTCTTTACTTTCATTGGTTAGTGACACTTTCACTTCACGTGGAAATTATTGTATCTTGAAGAAGTAGACTTTTGTTCTACTTTTCATTCCTCCTGTCTATTTATTCTAGTTATTAAGTGCACTTAAAATATTAATATGATTACTGTGACTGTATGTGTAACTGCTGTACATCACTTTTCAAATGTAAATTTGTCTGAATTACTGCAACACTATTTAAAAAGAGATGAATGCTTGCAGAGTAGAAGCACAGCTAATATTAGTGAGCATTTTCTAGTGGTTATTTAAGGCTAACAAATTGAACTGCTTTTAAAGATAACTGTATAGGAATCACCCGTTGGTTGTACCTGGATGCACCAACTAAATTTCTTCTGTGTTTTTATTTTATTGTTCATATCTATCATATACTCTATCAACAGTAGAGCCTGAAATTTTTAGTTGTCTTACCATCTTTGAATATAGTATGTAGAGGCTCTGTGTATTGCAGCACGATGAAAGAGGAGTAAAATACTGGTTTTGAAAGTAAATTACAGAACAGAAGAACATTTCATGTGGTTGCCACACCTATTTTTAAGGTGTTTCTGTTTTCAGAGATAACTCAGGAACTTACCTAATATTGGAAGATAATGAGGAATGAACAAAAAGTGTGTGGTACAACTAAAGTTTTAGGCGGTTGAGGGGTATAGAAATAAATTTTCCCTTTCATTAATGTTAATTGAACCTGAATAGACATGGAACTTGGAGAAGTTTCTATTTTGTGGCAGAAAGACTCATTGGAGTCTAATGCTACTGTCTAGAGACTAATATGAGATGAGGCAAAAATCGGTCTCTCCCCAGTAAAAGTCTTATTCCTACTCTTCTTTCCCACTATATAGATGATGCTGGCCAAATAACACAGTAGAGCTCTGTTAAGTGCTGCTTCTGCCCTGTTAGCTTGAAGTATATTTCTAAATTGGAAGCTGCTAGCACAGACCTCTGACCGTGAGAAAGATCTACATAGGCTTGAGATTGCTACAGAGGTATATATTTATACCCCTCTTTTCAAAATTAAGAAGTTGTTTTTGTAGTTGTCGTCTTTTTTTTTTTTCCTTCCCTCCCCTGCTGTTAAAATCACTATCTAGATAAATATGTTTATATGTCCTGAAATGCATTCAGGGAATCAGCTTTTTAATGTGTAAAAAAAATTCAGTCATATTACCAGTCACCCTCCACAGTTCACCTCCCTTGGTCTCCATTGCTGTCCTAATTATCAGCAGAGTAACGCTAACAATTTTCTCACAGTAAGTGGAGTGGAGTGTTAGCCCGGGACAGCTGCTGCAGAACTCCTCATGTCTCCATTACAGCTAGGATGTATCACATTGTTTATAAGTATTCATCAGTTTGTTTATAGATATTTCATACAGTGCTTAAGTCAGTCCAGCTTTAAATGGCTAGTTTAGGTGTAGGCATACATGTCTTCTCAGGATTCAGGGTAGCCAAAAATTTTGGAGTAACAGTTGTGAGATACATTAACAAACAGCATAGTAAACAGGAGCAACGTGAAGGGCCGTATCGGTGCTCAGGACCAAACATCTCTGCCGTGTTTTCATTCAGCAATTCAGTTTATATTCAGACTAGTCCAGTAGAGCTCCTTACGCACCTTGCATTTTAGTCTTATCTAAAATAAATCCAGTTTGCTGTACCATGCAAACCAAAGCACAGTAAGAGTGAAAGATTGGGAGATTTGCTTCAAGACCAACCTCCTGGTCCAAGCTAAAATGCTGAGGCAGAAACCCACTCAGCTCATGGAAAACTGCAACATTGGAAGGCACTGAAATTGCCTACAAAATCCAGAAGGCAGCATCATGTTGGTTTGTGGTTTGGGAGATAATGTAAGCCTTGAAGACTGGAAACGTATTTTTAAACAGAAGTTGAAAGTAACAAAGATTGAGATTTCAATTCTTTGAGTTCACATGCAGAAAATTTCCTTATCAGCAAGATTATCAATCCGTGTTTTTCAAATATAGGCGCAATAAGTTTAGTGTTACTAGTTTTGTGCTAGTTCTGAAACTGAGGAAGAAGCCTCATATAAATTCTGTGTCCTCCACCAGCTAAGCAGAGAGAAGAGCAGCTTGCAGAGTGATGAAGTGTGCAACACCAGACTGATCTGTTGCCCAGAGTTCAAAACCCTGCCAGTGTTTGTTTTCTTCAGGTTTGGGAAAGAGTGAATATCACTGGCTGGACTTCCTGGCTTCTTTCTCAGTACTGGAACTGTACAGGGTCCCTCCCGAAGGCTCTGTTTGCAGAGGCATCACAGTCGCTGGGAAGACTGTTCCTTAGAATGGGTCAGATGGTACCAGATGTGACTATAAGTTTGCTAGCTTGGTTACCTTCTACACCTTCCAGCAAGTGATGAGTAGTTGGACCCTTCATTCATTATCCTTCTTTTCTCTTTGCCTTCTCCAGAAGCTGGAGCCGTGCAATGTCCTGTATTTTTAGTGCTGTAGGGTAAAAAGTATTTGAACCCTGCAGTTTGTGGTGGGTTTTTTTTTATCCTTTCTTCCTGTTTCCCCAGTTTCAAATATATTGGATATATGTGTGAGAGAACGTGGGATGATCAGGGATTCCAGACATGACAAGAAGAGGAGATGATCTAAAAAGTTTTAGAACTCATGATTAGTTTGTATATACACCCACAATATTTCAATATCCTAAAATACTCATTGTCTCAAGGCTCAGAGTTTGTTGTGAAGTTATTCACTTTATGTAATGTGTGATAAAATAATCATGAGTCATCTAAAGTGTTCTCTGTATTAATTAAAATTAAAAAGCACTTGTGATGCTCTGTTTAATTAATGGAAGTTTGTATTCACAGTTAGTAAGATGTATAATTAACCCATTAATGCTTTGTGAAATTGGAGTCAATATGGTTTGTTATCTGAGAGATACCTATCTATTTTATCTGAATTTGTTAGTAGACTTGACATTAGTAGTACTTGTGGTTGGTTATGTTTTCAGAAATGTCCGTAATGTGTTAGTCATTGTACAAGCATAAGGAAGTCTGGAACACTCTTGAGAGGTTTTGAACCTTTAATACCTAATATTAGAGCAGGTATGAATGTTATAAATTACTTCTGATCAAAATCTTGGCCCAATTGTTGTGTGATATGCCATTATAGTAGCCAAACAGGTTAACTGAGATGGATGCAGAGTTAATTTTATAATGTGCTCTGGATTGTTATAAGTTCTCTGTAGATTCCTTTTTTTTTTTTTTTTTTTTTCTTTTTTTTAGCTGGATATCATCATTCTCTTGGCTTCTTACAAACCTTTGTCCATTTTGCACTGGTGGAAATTTTCAGATGAAAGTGTGAAAGATTTTTACTTTTATTTTTAATTAGGCTTTCAATTGCTTGCTCTGTCTTGCTTTCCAAACAGAATTGAGTCAAATCTCTGTATCTCCAAGAGAAATTAAAAGCACTCTGTTTTTATATTCCCTCCTGATTCTTTCAAAAAAGAAATACAAAATGACCTTGTTTCATTGTGTTGTAGGCTTAAGACAAACACATGTAGTTTTTGTAATGTTATTCTTTTTTGACTAAGTTATGTTCTGTTCTTCAGTTAATTGCATTGTTGACAAAAGCTGTGCATCATTTTAAATTGCAGTTTTCAGTTTATGATTTGTAACCTACTGTGGAATTCTCTCTGAAGCATGTATAAAACCCAACTCAGCTCTGTGGTGTGTGTTGAGAGAATTTCCATAGAGAAACCCCATACCCTAATTTGCAACAAGAACTGAGTGTTTCATCTTCCTCCTTTAGGAACTTTGCATAACCTTATGATAAGTCTCAGTAGTAGAGATGGGGAAGCTGAAGCACAGGATTATATTGTCTTAGTTCAAATGGTGGATTTGGAGCAGAGGCTTAAACTTACTTGAACTTCACTTTTGCAGATACTTTGCGATATTACATCACATGATCTCTGAGGCACCAATTCTTAGAGAATTTGAAACAGAAGTAAATGTTCAGCTCAGTTGCAGAACAAACTTTCTAAATGTGGGCTGAAAAGAATTAAGTTAAGTTGAATTGGCAAAGCGCTGCACGTTTCTTTATGCCTCTTCCAATTTCTTTTGGTTACTCAAGTAGAAGAGGAATAAAATGTAAAATGACTTATTCTATTACTTTTAGTCATCTGTAATCATTGCATAGCTGTAAGGATATAAAAGATTTAAGCAACAGCAGATATAAGTGCTGGAGTTTATGGTCAAAAGATTCAAAGTAGGCCTTAATGCAAGCAAAGAAAATAAAGAATATTCAAACCAGCTAAGAGATCATAGAGTAAAGGGTTCTTGAGAGGGGAAGAAAGAATTTTTAAAAGTTAGTAAGTGTTAGGAAAGGGGGAGACTGAATGAGAAGCCTTTGACTTATATCTTGTTGAAATGTGAACAAGTTTTCATTTATTAGGCCAGAGTTGGAAGCAGGAAAGAGTAGAATTCTCTTGCCCAGGTGATGTAATTTGTCATAATTAATGATAGTTCATCTAATTTTACTTCTCTTTCTACAGCTTGGTAGGCTTTCTGCCTACTTTATAAGAAGGTCAGATATGTATCTTTTTCTTGTTAAAAAAAAATAAGTACTTGTCTTGGGATTTGTCTTTAAATTTTCTGCAGAGGAAAAAGAAAGAAATGCTGAAGCCAGCAGAACCATCATAATAATTATTTATTTAAAAAAGGAATACAGTTTGTATTCTGCAATCCCCCAGAGGAACATGTATGAGAAAAAGATCTGCAAGAAAGGGTGTTATGATTTTTCAACAGATTCTGATATCATGTTTTCTTTAACCTGTTCAATTCAATTTAGACATCACGATCTTCAAAGAAGGTTCATAATTTCGGAAAGAGATCAAACTCAATAAAGAGAAATCCTAATGCACCAGTTGTCAGACGTGGCTGGCTCTATAAACAGGTACTCTTCCCCTTTTCACTCCCTTCTTTTTTTTGGTAAGGTGTGTGATGTACAAAAGACAATCATTTGCATAAAATACAATGATAGCAATACCAGAGTGAAGCTATAAACTGTGAGGAACTGACACATGGTATTTTAATTAATTTGCTACTTATTGGGTAACATTCTGATACAAATGAGTAAGGGCGTCGACTAGTACAGAACATTGGTATAATACGTATACATACTTCTCTCAGAAATACGCAAAGTGCTTGAAAAATCTAGGCAGATGTTGGTAGTGAACAGCTGAATGAATTTCAGACATGCTGAGACAATGGGAAAAGGATGTATGGCCCAGCGTACTGGTTTTTTAAATTGTGACGTTTCTTTTGTTACGCTGCATTATTTTTTTTAAGTAATTATTTTCAATAACAAGTTGAAAATAAAGAAGCAATGTATTCATTTATGAAAAGAGAGATCCTGTTTTCTTAACTCAGAGATGGTAATCTTAAAACCAGAGTTCATTTTAGGTTTTCCTATTGAATGTAAACTAATCTGAAGTATGTGCTCTTTAGAATTTGGTGACAGTGTACTCAGCCTGCTGTAGATTTGCTATTCTGCAATACCAGACCACTTGCTCTGCAAGAAATCAGAGTAGGGTAGTTCAATGAAAAAAATGAACAACAAAACTGATTAGGCCATATTAGGAATATATTTATAAATCCTCCAAGAACCCTCTACGAACCTGTTATTTAAACTCAGCTGAGCCAAATTTATATATGTAGTTTTGGATCTACATTGTCATTTACTGTCCCTACTCTGGTAGACTGGTATGACCCTCACCTAGCTTTCTGGGTGCAGTTGATAAGTCAGTTTTTAAACATTGCTATCAGATAAAAAGATCCAGAAGTATCTGTTTAGTAGAAGATTTTTCCATGTTTAGATACTCTTGTGGCCTATACTGTCATGCAATGTTGAGAGAGAAAAGTTGTCAAAAAGGCGAGAGGGGTTTTTTTGCTTTGTTTTGGGGCTATTAAACTCATTAGCTTGAAAAAAAGTCACTCTATTCCTGAAGTAATGTTTTCTCAATTTTTTAATTGAGACAATCAATTAACTTGATTGAAATATGAAGTCTGAGTTATAGAACAGGTGGTTGTGCACATGAGTATCAGTGTTATGTTATCTTTAATGTCTACTTCTGAATAAGTTAGATTCGTGATGATCTCGCTTTTCATTCTGAGGTTCTTTGTAGTGAGTTTTACATGTATGAAAAGGTATGGTTATGTACCTGAACTAACTTACTAGAATGCTTTAAAGATTCTTGCTGGTTTATGTCTCTTGTTTCATGACAGACCATGGATATTCAGTATATAAAGTAGGACAAAGTTGTTGCTTTCCTAAAAATTGTACTCTTTGTTCATATTACCAAGTCCATTTTAGTGTACAATTGTATTATTTTACTAATGAAGAAACAGTAGCTATATTTTAAGATCACAGAATCACAGAATTATGATGGTTGGAAGGGCCCTCTTGATGACCTAGCACAACCTCCCCTGCTCAAGCGGGCTCAGCTAGAGCAGGTTGTCCAGGACTGTGTCCAGTTGGGTTTTGAATATCCTCACAGATGAAGACTGCACCACAACCTCTCTGGGCAACCTCTGCCAGTGTTTGATTGCTTTCACAGTAAAAAAGTTTACTTCTACTCATGTGGAATTTCATGTTTCTTAATTTGTGCCCGTTGCCTCTAGTCCTGTTACTGGGCACCACTGAGAAGAGTTTGGCTCCATCTTCTTTACGCTCTGCCATCAGGTACTTATACACATTGATAAGATGCCACCTGAGCTGCCCTTTCTCCAGACTGAGCAGTCCAAGCTCTCTCAGCCTCTCTTCACATGAAAGATGGTCTGATCCCTTAATCATCTTTGTGGCCCTTTGCTGGATTCACTCCAGCATGTCCATGTCTCTCTTGTACCAGTGAGCCCAGAGCTCCAGCTAGACCTCACTAGTGCTAAGTAGAGAGGAAGGTGTAGTGGGTTGACCCAGGCTGGGGGCCAGGTGCCCACCAGAGCCGCTCTATCACTCCCCTCATTCACTAGACAGGGGAGAAAAAGTACAACGAAAAGCTTATGGGTCAAGATAAAGACAGGGAGAGATCACTCACTAATTATCGTCACGAGCAAAACAGACTGAACTTAGAGAGGGAATTCATCTAATTTATTACTAAGCAAAACAGAGTAGAGGAATGAGAGATAAAATCAACTCTTAAAACACCTCCCCCCACCCCTCCCATCTTCCCAGGCTCAACTTCACTCCCGGCTTCAACCTCCGCCCCCCCCAGCGGCACAGGGGGACAGGGAGTGGGGGTTACGGTCAGTTCATCACATGGTGTTACTGTCGCTTCTTCATCCTCAGGGGGAGGACTCCTCTTAATTGTTCCCCTGCTCCAACATGGAGTCCCTCTCATGGGAGACAGTCCTTCACGATCTTCTCCGATGTGAGTCTCTCCTACGGGGTGCAGACCTTCAGGAGCAAACTGCTCCAGCGTGGGTCCCCCACGGGGTCACAAGTCCTGCCAGCAAACCTGCTCTGGCATGAGCTCCTCTCTCCATGGGTCCACAGGTCCTGCCAGGAGCTTGCTCCAGCGCGGGCTTCCCACGGGGTCACAGCCTCCTTCAGGTGCCTCCACCTGCTCCAGCGTGGGGTCCCCCACGGGCTGCAGGTGGAATCTCTACACCCCCTCATCCTTCCTCCATGGGCTGCAGGGGGACAGCCTGCTTCACCATGGTCTTCACCAGGGGCTGCAGGGGGAACTCTGCTCCGGTGCCTGGAGCACCTCCTCCCCCTCCTTCTTCACTGACCTTGGTGTCTGCAGATGTTCTTACATCTTCTCACTCCTCTCTCTGGCTGCAAAAGCTCCCTCTCACTGTTGTTTTTCCTTCTTAAATATGTGATCACAGAGGCGCTGACTGGCTTGGCCTTGGCAAGTGGCGGGTCCGTCTTGGAGCCGGCTGGCATTGGCTCTATCAGACACAGGGGAAGCTTCTAGCAGCTTCTCACAGAAGCCACCCCTGTAGACCCCCCCTGCTACCAAAACCTTGCCATGCAAACCCAACACAGAAAGGTGTCCTTCCTCCATCTGTTGGCAACACTGCTAATGCAGTCCAGGATGATGTTGGCCTCTTTGCTGTGAGGGTGCGTTGCTTGCTCATCATCAGCTTGTTGTCCACAAGGACCTCCAGGTTCTTCTCCACAGAGCTCCGTTTTAGTTAATCAGCCCCAGTGTGTACTGGTGCATGGGGTTATTCCTCTCCAGATGGAGGACTGAGCATTTCCCTTTGTTGAATTTCATGAGATGCTTCTCTGCCCAGTTTCCCAGCCTGTTGAGGTCCCTCTGAATGACAGCACAACCATCTGGTGGTGTATCAGCTCATAGTTCATATGACCTCTAAACTTGGTGAGGGTGCACTCTGTCCCAGTAGGCAGGTCATTAATGAAGATGTTAAATAGCCTTGGCGATAGTATCAACCCCTGGGATAGACCACTAGCAACTAGTATTACTGATTGCCACTCTCTGGGCCTGGTAGTTCCACCATACTGCCCAAATGCATACTGTTGGACAGGGTTTATGTGTAAAATGACTTAAATGCTGTGATGTTTCATTGCTTTTTGTAAGAAAAGGTGTCGCTGTATGTTTCCATGTTGTAGTAGTAATTGAAAGCCAATTTAGTCAAGAGGTTTACCAATAGATACTATCTTAAGAAATTTACAGTGAAAGCTTCTGCAGGTTTCTTTTTGATAGTAAGATAGTTTTCTTAAAGTGTTTATGTAATCACAGATAACAGCAAGTTTTGTTGACTCGGGGTTTGCTGTTTCATTGCATGTAATGCCGTTCTTCTGTAATTTTTCTACTAATTTTTAAGTCCAGGGTCAAGTCTTTTTTTGGAAGGTGTTTACTGTGAACATACTGTTACCATGTTATGACATAACCGCAATCAAGAGGGAACAATAATTAGTAAATCCACTAATACAAAAAAAATTTAAAATATGAGGACCACACAATCATTTTGTGTGCCTTTCTGCTATGCCTGAAGAAGGCCAAAAGATCATTCCTATCGTGTCTTATTGCTGGTAGAATTTTACTTGTGGCCGTGAGTGATGGGATAAATGTGATGTCGTGTAACAGCCTCTTCAGAAAGTCTGTCTGAGGGTTTGTGATAATTCTTTATACTGAAGAATTTTGGGCATTTTCACATTGTGCAGTTGATTTTTATGGCCAGTGTCCTTTGGGCTGGAGGTCTGGCACCCTAATCCGCCACTGAGTCAGGGACCTTGTCCGTGAGGTGAGGAAGGCAGCCTCCCCTCCTCGCGCCTGCCTTACAAGCTGTGAAATAGGAGCTGGCTGCTATTGACAGTGCTTCCAGGCTTCATTAGTGTTTGTTAAACCACTTTGAGGTCCTCAGAAGGAAGGTGTTATAGTGTTCAGTTATTCTATTTCTGAAAATGTTTGCGGCAAAGGATTTTTTAACTTTTTATGAATAATATTTCCTAGCTAATGCTTGCTTCACCCTTTCTTCTCCCTCCTTCAGCTCATTTCCTCCGCCCTAAAAAGAGCAGAGCTTGAAATATGAGACTAAAATTTATTCTGACTTTTCTCAAGTAAAACTCAAAACAACCCCAAAACCAAACCTACACCACCTCATAGTTTTTCATTATAGAATCCCTCTTCTTGGTTGTCACAAAACCTGTTTACTACAGGAATATTGATAATTCACACGTACCTTTCTTCTTGGAACAGATATTAACATATTCATTAAATCTGATTCTACTAGGATGTGTGTACTGCAATGCTCTGGCTTATTTACACTGCAGTAGTGGTGGCAGTCTTTCATTCTGAGTCGTGCAATCTAAATTGGTTATAAGCATAAAAGAAAATGAAATTGCTTTAGGAATAAACTTTATTTGGGAGAGAAATTTACTTTAGATATATGAGGAGTAGTAGAAGATGAAGCTCAGCAGAGGATTTCTTAAGGAAACAAAGGAGGATGTACCCCAAGTATTACCTTTCTCTTCTCCTTTTTTAAAGAAAGCGTACTTTTTTTTTTGTTAGCTGTAGATTGTAGTCTCTAGCATGCTAAAATAATGGGCTCTTGTTTCATTGATTCTTGAATCATGTTAACTTCAGGCTTCCTGGGTTATCAAGTCTGTGATGAGAAGTCAAAGATACTTAAAATACCTTAGCCAAGGAAAGAAACTACTAGCACACCATCACAGTTAATATAGTACCTGGTTTACTTTCAGACTGTTAATAGTAATAGTTCATAAAGTTCTTACTTGATCGCTTTGATTAATA
Source organism: Balearica regulorum gibbericeps (assembly GCF_011004875.1). Taxonomy (NCBI): domain Eukaryota; kingdom Metazoa; phylum Chordata; class Aves; order Gruiformes; family Gruidae; genus Balearica; species Balearica regulorum. The sequence continues at coordinate 72,047,641 of NC_046184.1, forward strand.
CAGGATAGTACTGGAATGAAGTTGTGGAAGAAACGGTGGTTTGTGCTCTCAGATCTGTGTCTCTTCTATTACAGAGGTAAGTTCCACTCAGGAAAGCTCCATTTGCTGTTTTTACTGGAAGCAGATAAATTTTGACACACCACTCAAATGTAAGAAAATGAAGCTGCTACTTAATTTATTGGGCAAAATAGTTGTATAGCTGTCAATATTCAGGCCAGCTGCTTCCTCCCCCCTCCCTTCTTTCTTAATTACCGATTTCACATAATTGCTTCCTGCCTGTCAGGTATACGCAAAGGGCAAACCCCTTCACAGCCACCTCTTTTATTAAATTCTGGTTTGTAGTTTTCTCACTGCTTCTGTTGTTAGGAATTAAATATGCCAAGTTAAATCTGATTTTTCATGCAAGTGAAGTAATTGAAATGGGGATAGGAAAGGGATAGTGCAGGGGAGCTGAAACTCTGCCTTTGGAATGATAAAGAAGATGTACGTGCCTTTTGGGAATCTAATCAGTGTACCTGAATACTTATAAAGTGAAATGTCCAGTTCCGTATGAGTAGAAATCTCTGCTGTATTTGGAACACAGAAATCTGTTAGTAGCCTTATGTAGCTACCTGAGAGTTATTTTACATGGGAAAAATTAGCTGCTTATAATTCTAGTCTGGAGGTATGTATGTTAGAAAACTGATTCCTTCACCATTACAGATTATTAACTGTAGTGCTCCTGAGGGGATAAACAAATGGGATTTGTGCATATGGAAACATTCAATCCTGAAATAAGGTGTACAACCATAATAGTTTAAAGGAGACTGAGAGCAAAGACGACTGTAAAGCATGGTAAAATAAAGGAAAACTATCAGTTAAGGCTGTCTGCAGCCTTGCAAAGGGTAAGAAAGGATTTCAGATTAGGATGAGACTTCAGAATTAGTAGAAGTGGTGTTGATGCTGGTGATGCTGAAAGCAGTGATTGATTAATTTAAAATGCTGTTCTATTAAAGTGCAGCACGGTTCTAGTCTAATCAAGACAAATCAGTTTATGAAACACAAAAGCTTTGTCTTTGTAACCGTTTTAGTTAACAAGTTCTGAATTACTGAAATATAATCATTAGGCTATCTTTACCCCGAGAAGCATACGTAGTTGGAGGAACCTCTGCTGAGTCAGAGTTAGGCTATAATTTCAGTCATGGAGGCATTGATTGCAATACAATTACACTGCATTTAGTTAAGTGGTTGTTGTATACTCTGTGCTTTCTTATAGGGTTTTCTTATTTTAAACAAGTCTTCAGGCTCCTTCTTGCAAAGGTTCTAAAGAAAGTGCTACTTTGTAGCTGCCTTAAGATCAGATTAAAATAGCTTAAAGTGCTGTACGTGAAGTATCTCAAAATAAAAGAAAAAAGCAATAAGCAAAACCAATAACAAATAAAATAAATCCAAACAGCTCTATAATCTTACTTTTTCATTTCTGCATGTTAGTGTGCCAAATAAGCTGAAATACAAGCAGAATAGTCTGAACTCTTTACATGATGAACTTTTAGCTTTTAGCTGTTGTTCACTTACTAGAAAACAGTTAAAGGTGATAAACTAATTAAACATGTATAGTGATAGTCTTAAAGATATTAGAAATAGCTACTAATATATAAAAAACTTGCACTTTAAACCCTGTGCTTTTATGTTTTTGTTAATTCTGTCTCAGATATTGAAAAAATTGAAAGGGGGGAGCCATGCACTTACTCCCAGGTTGCAAACAGTGTTTCTGGTTACATGACTGTGGTGGTTGGGCTTTTTTTGGTTTTGTTTTTTTGTTTTGTTAGTAAATCTTACTGAACTTTTACAATTGTATTACAATGGTAGCAGCTAAAGCTTAAATCTAATTTATAGATGAAAAGAAAAATTATTTCATTGTATTTTTTCAGAGCTTAGAGAGTATTCTTTTTCTGTTTCATGGAGGGATAAAAGGCTGCCAGCTTTCATATTGAAAGGTTATTGTTGCAACAAATAAAAGATCTTAGAGCTGGACAGAAGGTTTGCTATTTTTGTCTTGTATTATTCACACACAGCATACAAGTAAAGATGGGTATGGGGCAGTGTGATGTGTAGATAAAAGCTAGTCTGATGGGAAACAGATTTTCAAAATCTGGAAATGGAATGTAGCAGTATGTCTTTAACAAAGACCAAAGTCCTCCAGACATGCAGCTGTTCAGTGGAACAAAAATGCTTAATGCTTTTGTATGGCACTGGTAGGTGTGACATAGTCATATGTCAGAGTATAATCTAGCAGAAGAAGGGAATTTTTCCCCAAAACAGCAGTCCAAATAAAGTAAACCCCAACATTTGCCATGCCGTTTGGGACAGGGAAAAAAAAGGCAGATTTTTTGTGTGTGGCCAACAAGGAGTAAATATTTGAAGGGGGGAGATGGGATGGTTTCAGGCATACTTACGAGTACAGTTGAGTACCTGAAAGGAAATACACTCTCTTCACTTCTTTTCTATCTTTTAATCCTAGTTTTATGCTCAGTTCTCCAATTAAGTAACTATCCAGGAAAGCATGATTTTTACATCTAACGTTATGTAATGCTAATATGGCTGGGCAGAGCGTTCCCCATATGAATAACTTAAACAAAAGTTGTGGTTTTTCAGAATTTAGTGAGTAAACAAGAACTGGGAAAAGAATTTTAAATCCAGGTATAGGAGGTAGTCCTTTTGTACTGTTTACGTGTATTTTAATTGTAACAGTATAAATTTTCCCTGCTTGAAATGTTGGAATATCTGTGTTTTCATCTTAATTTCATAGATACAGAGTAATTTGTTGTGGCCAGTATCTTCAACTAAGAGAAGTGTTATGGAGAGAATCTCCTAAGATACTGGTTGTGAATAGAAGTTCTGTATCTGAAACGCAATTAAGATTGACTTTGTGAATTGCATCCAATTGTCCCTTTATTAAAGTATAATTGGATTTAAGAGCTTTTTATTCCTTCCAGTTAAAAAGTCATTTTATTATTGTACTGTATTGTTCTAAAATTTTACAAAAAAACCAATGTTCTTGAAAAAAGGTGTTTGGTTTGGGGAAATTTTGTTTGTTTTTTCCAAATGATCTGAAGCATATGCGTTCTTACAAATAGAATGTAATTGAGTGTAAACTGTTCATGGAAATTATAACAATCTCACAGCTTAATGTGCTCAATATCAGAACAGAAATGTGCAAATTGTCTCAAAGAGCAACAATCATACACAGTATTTCAAAATACTTCTGCTCTAATGAGTATTTGCAGTTTTTACTGAGCAGGCAATAGATAGCAGGTATTGTTCTTGTCGCTGAATTAGAGGCTTGACTTCTGTCTACTTTTCAGCATTGAAGGTGTGTGCAGGTAAGGACTCGTCCCCAGGCAAACTCTAGGTGAAGCTGTTCGTGGTGTTTTCCATAAGGTAGCTCACGTACTGTAACCTACAGAGCTGGCACTCTCAGGAGGTTTTTTTATGCTTGTCTGTCTTGGGGGGAAAAAAGTTGAAGGTGGCCGTATTCCAATGGCCTGTATTTCCCAGTGCTTAGCAGGTTTTTGGGGGCGCACACTGGTGTGATGCGGGTTCTGAGGCACGTGTTGGCAGAGAGGGACTGCACGCTTCTGAGACTGCGTATAAACACCTATGTAACAAACTAGTCTGGCTTTCTGACTCTCTAACGCATTTTCTTCCAAGGTAAACTTCTCATTAGTGGTCTTGTGTTGTTAAATACAGAGTTTCACTGAAGGGTCTGAATACAAGCATTATGTGTCAAAACACTTTGTTTCTCTAATCAAAGACTATACATTCACAGATGAGAAAGAAGAAGGAATACTAGGTAGCATACTTCTACCTAGTTTTCAGATATCTGTGCTTTCTCCTGAGGACCATATTAACCGCAAATATGCCTTTAAGGTAAGGGAATCCAATTTTCAGTTTAATTTTATGTCTGAAAGCCTAGTGAACAGAGCTCATTTTACAGAGTTGTTATGCAAAATAGGATTGACAAACAGCTTCTGAGACTGATTTTTGCATAATACAGTAGCAGAGGATTCAAGTATTTAGCCTCACGTAAATAAACATAATTACTAGAATAAGAAAATGAATGAATATCACTTATTCTTTTATTTTTACTTCATGGATCTTAAATACTGTGTGATGTTTTAGAATTGTAAACTGTATCCGCAGCTAGACTTATCCCACCAATGAAAGTTCTTTAGTTATTTAGACATGAAGTATCTTTGCATGTAAATAAAAATAAGGTTTTATTATCACTTAAGTCACAATATTACATGAATCATTGTTAGGAGTGTTTCACAGCTAATCTTTTTAATCATGATATAAATCACTCTGCTAAATATTTTCTCTTGACTTTTTTGTTTGTTTTATGAGCTCCTTTTGGATCTTCTTTTGGCCTCCTAAGCAACACATAATTTATTTACTATGGTAAGTACAAATTAAAGCTTTCTGTGTCATTCAGACTGCAAAAATCTATGCCAAAATCTTATTTATTATAATTATATTAATTTACATTAATGGATAGTCAAGATAGTTTTTAATAGATTGAAGACATTTAATGGCTTTTTATTGAGTGTATTAATGAAGAAGCAGCTATGACTGAAAATTATAGGCAATTATTTTGAAAATATGAATGCAGTGACAGAGAAACATTGAAGTATTCCTCTATTTTTGTGATACTATTATTTGCAGAAATCTAATTACAGAAAACATTAGAGCAAGTATACAGTAACATTGTTTGCCTCTTTTCTTTTACAGAATCTTACATTTTTATTGCAATGACCATGTCATTTCCAATCAGGCAGCTCATCCAAACATGAGGACCTATTATTTCTGCACAGATACAGGGAAGGAAATGGAGTTGTGGATGAAAGCCATGACAGATGCAGCACTTGTGCAGACAGAGCCTGTAAAAAGGTAACGTGGATTTTCAAAACAGTGTGTATTTCTTCCATATACTGAGTTTGATTTCTTTAAATGAAAGGGCATACCTTAAAATAGAATCTAAATTGGCTGAAGTAATTTGTCCTTATATTGAAGAACCCTTACTAATTTAACAATGTTGGATAAAATTTTGAAGTAGTAAAAATAATGTAAGTGCTGTTCTGAGTATGGATGACTTAAGAGTAAAGAGCTAGAGGACAAAAACCTGACTAGTTCCTTTAGCTGGCGGCATCAGAAGAGTTGCAGTGGCAAGTACCGTGTGTAGGCATGTTTGACTGCCCCTGCCCTCCTGACTGACCAGCAATAGCAACTCAACTGGTGGTAGTCTTTGGCTTAAACTTGTCATAAGTCTCAAATTCACAACTGTACTTTCTGGCTAAATTAAACAGTTGCACTTGTGGGCAACCTGTGAGGAGCTGTTCTTGTTCAACATTAAGCTGTTAACAAATTTATGCTTACCTGATCCGGAGCCTTATCCTTTATGTATCCATATGTTCACAAGGAAAAGCACGTTATCACTGGAAGCCTTTTGTTCTCAGAAAATGAATATTGTCTGCTGCTGTCTGTCCAGTAAGAATCATTTTCTCTCTGAATGTCGTCCTTTGGATCAGCTCCATGTCATCTATAATGGAAACCTCATCAACAGAAAACGTAAAACCTCTTCGTTCTTGATGGCACAGAAGTTATTGCTGATGGCTGCTGTCACCTGATCTGCTGCTGCACTCTTTTAGTTCCTGCTACACTGGAGCTAAATGAATGACAGCAATGCTGAGAAATTTTAAGTTAAAAAAAATTAAAAAAATAAAAAATTCCGTGGACACAGATACCAAAGAAGGTGAAAGGTACAGTTTTTGGAGCAGAGTGAGCACATTGAACTTCTTGTCAAAATACAAGCAGTCTTTCTGAATTTTGCAAGTCATTCCTGTTAACTTATTCCTGACACTTGCATATTCCGTGTTCCAGTACGGTGCTGGCAGAAGTATAAAGTGGAATGCAGAATTATTAGATACTTTGTCTTACATGTTTTAATGTTTTATGAACTACTTAGTCAAATGTAGTGAAACTCACACCAACGTATAGAACATTCAGAAGGATAACTGTAAACTAGGAACACTTTTAAATTTGCACCTGTGCAACCATTTAGTCACTAATCTTAAACAAAAAGTTGAAATCTTAGCTCTTGTCTCTAATATCCTTTAAATATATGGATAGTATATGAAGTATTTCATGCTTTGCATTGGACACCATAGTGAAATAGTTTAATAGAAAAATACATTGCTCTCTGTACTATGGCAGAATGACACATGTACTTCAACCACTCAGCTGTCATCTTTGTTTTTCCCAAAATTGCTGAAAATAAAAGATTTCAGGTTGTAGAACCTGAGTGGTAGGTCCATTTACCACAATGAAATTTGATCTGATTATGTAAGATTTCACATTATATATGAAGACGTTATGTTCTTTGTCTCCTGTGACCCTCCTCATGTTTGGGAACAGTAGATGATAGGGGGAAAGGATGAGCAGAGTGAGACAGAGCATAAGCAAGTAGATACTTAGTAACATTCCCACCTTAAAATTTCTCTTTTCAGAGCTTTTAAGAGGTTGTACTTAAAAGAAGGATGTTACCTTGACAAAATAAAATATCTCCTTTAGCTTAGTGAAAAATAAACTTAATCTGAAAAATCAGTTTTGGTTTGCATTGTGAGCGTATTACAGATAGCTGTGGTAGGTTGCAGATGGAGAAATGGGTAAACCAAATCAGACCCACTTTACTTCAACAAAAGTCATGTATTGATTGTATAAGCACTTTGTAGTGGGAATAATACTGAAGTGGGCCATTCTGAATCTCTTTGAACCAGTGAAATGACCTTCATTTGGTATTTGCACTTTATGTAACACTATCTTGTTTTAATTCAGGCAAGAAACTTTAGAACGAAACAGAAGTAGATGTGGCCTCTTTGAAAAGTTTGTTAGTAGTCTTGAAATAATTACTTGAGAGAAGATATATTTCAAGACCAGTGAAGTCTCGAAGACTTTCATGTCTGTTAGCTTTAATAAGGAAGAAAATCCTTCAGACATCTGTTTTCTAAAAAAATCCATCTTTTGGCTATCAAACCAGTTCTTAAAATGAACCATGTAACAGGATATGATCTTATCCAGAAGAAATACTGTTTCTGCCCTGCAAAAATCTGTTAAGTATTAAGTATTGTATTACCTCATCTCGAAGTAACCTAAAGTTTGGCATGCACATAGCTCTAAGCATAAGTGATGTTGGTTCAGTCAAATTCAGCCTGTGCCTGCCTTTCTCAATTCTGTTTTTTCTAGAGGTTCTAACATTGTACTGAATACAGTTTTCTAACAGACTAGATACTTAGGGTAGAATAGATTTACTAAAAACTTAAATATTTATTGGTGGACAAGGGAAGAGCAACTGACATCATCTACCTGGACTTGTGCAAAGCATTTGACACTGTCCCACATGACATCCCTGTCTCTAAATTGGAGAGACATGGATTCGATGGATGGACCACTTGGTGGATAAGGAATTGGCTGGATGGTCGCACTTAAAGAGTTGTGGTCAACGGCTCAATGTCCAAATGGAGAATGGTGACGAGTGGCGTTCCTCAGGGGTCGGTACTGGGACCGGCACTGTTTAACAGCTTTGTCATTGACATGGACAGTGGGATCGAGTGCACCCTCAGCAAGTTTGCCAACAACACCAAGCTGTGTGGTGTGGTCAACACACTGGAGGGAAGGGATGCCATCCAGAGGGACCTTGACAAGATTGAGAGGTGGGCCCGTGTGAACCACATGAAGTTCAACAAGGCCAAGTGCAAGGCCCTGAACATGGATCAGCGCAATCCCAAGCACGACTGCAGGCTGGGCGAGGAATGGATCGAAAGCAGCCCCGAGGAGAAGGACTTGGGGGTATTGATTGATGAGAAGCTCAACATGAGCTGGCAGTGTGCGCTTGCAGCCCAGAAAGCCAACTGTGTCCTGGGCTGCATCAAAAGAGGCGTGACCAGCAGGTCGAGGGAGGTGATCCTGCCCCTCTACTCCGCTCTTGTGAGACCCCACCTGGAGTCCTGCGTCCAGCTCTGGGGGCCCCAGTACAGGAGAGACATGGAGCTGTTGGAGCGAGTCCAGAGGAGGGCCACAAAACTGATCAGAGGGCTGGAGCACCTCTCCTGTGAGGACAGGCTGAGAGAGAGTTGGGATTGTTCAGCCTGGAGAAGAGAAGGCTCCGGGGAGATCTAATTGCGGCTTACCAGTACCTGAAGGGGGCCTACAGGAAAGCTGGGGAGGGAGTGTTTATCAGGGAGTGTAGTGACAGAACAAGAGTTAATTTCTTTCTTTAGAAAGAAATTCTTTACTGTGAGGTGGTGAGGCACTGGAACAGGTTGCCCAGAGAGGTTGTGGATGCCCCATCCCTGGAAGTGTTCAAGGCCAGGTTGGATGGGGCTTTGGGCAACATGGTCTAGTAGACGGTGTCCCTACCTGCAGCAGGGGGGTTGGAACTAGATGATCTTTAAGGTCCTTTCCAACCCAAACCATTCTATGATTCTGTGATTATGCAAGCTGATGCTGAGCCACTCTTAAGTAATTGTTAATATAAATTGCCCAATCATAAGTCAGAGTTTTTACAATATAGTTCTTTACATCTACAAGTCAAGGTACTTCACTGCTTATAATACTCTGGAAATTGAAACCCAACAGTCTGTTAAATTGAATGTTTCAGCTTTAAACAATTTCAGAGCTACAATCTGTATCTTTATTTTTCTGAGGATGTTGAGTTCCTTGGAGAGAAAAAAGATAAAAGGGATATTTCAAATGTTGTAGGAGTTGTGCCCAGTTTTCCATAAAATACTCTTACTGTCCACTTATAGTTAGCCACATAATACAGAAATTAGATACTGAGTTAAGAAAATAAAAAATGTAACCATTTCTTTTAGAACTGATCTGCAGTCAGCAGTAAAACGCCCTTCTGATGCATAACTGCTGGGAAGGGCAAATATTATTTGATCATATTAGTTAACTGTAATTACTCCTTTCTAAACACTTTTGTTTTAACTGCACCTAGATAGTAAATTCAAGTTTAATTATTTTGATAGGTACGTTATTAAACACAAATACTTTAGTCAGTGAGGAACTTATGACTCAAATAAAAAACAAATAAAAAAAATAAAAAGCTTATGACTCAACATACGGTATCAAACAACCTCTCTGGATTAGCAAAACATCTTGCTCATTCCACATTGTATCACTGCAGTTAAGTGGTATCTATGAGTACTGATTCCTTGCTTATGTTTGTAGATGCTAATATCCACCAACGTAGTGATTTATCATTTTTACCCTAAACGCTGATTTCTCTGCTCTCCCATGTTTAAGAGCATCATTTTTCTATCCTTTCACTGTCAGCTGTGTGTGCTAGAGCCTTTGTTTCTTCTGAGTGATGCAGCATGTACTAAGAAAAGACTTTTTTGTTTTTTCTCCTGCTAGCGTAGTTAGTTTCCCTGAACAGCATAAGCTAAGCTGCCAAAAGAGTACTTGTTAGCATAGCGACATCCACAGTGGGGGTTACTGACGTCACTGTGTTTGCAAAAGATGCCTTTGTCTTTTCAAATGTCTCTGCCTAGCTTTGTTAAATGACAGTCCTCATGTCCATCTGATACTTAAGTACATGCTCCCCCCGCCCCCAACCCTTTCAGAATTATCTATTTATATAAACCAGCAGAAAATAGTACGTTTCTTGCATTACTGTTCCATATATATTATTCCTGTTTGGATGGAAATTTATAGATTGCATTCAGTATAAGCTGAAAGACGTTTTCGATGTTCATTCTCTTTGTCTTCTCCCTCTTCCATCCTCAAAGTGCCCTGTAAGTCTTGTTGAGTGTGTGTTTGAGAGCTAGATATAAATACGGAGCCAAATATAAATATGGACTTATTTTTCTTACATTTACCTATTAGTTTCTGATGATTCTTTCCCATTTGGATTCTTTGCTGTAGAAAGAGATCTTTTGCTCACACTGAGTTGACTGATTTGATGCACAAAGTTAAAGGAGGGCCCAGAAGTCTATTTGACTGTCAGTCATTCAGCCTCTATGCCATCGCAAAGAGTGTCAAATATAAACACTGGGCTCTGGTGTGTATAACCATAATAACAAGTGATAAAGCGTAGAGCCTGCATGGAAAAACAATTCTGTGATTTTAGGGTTTGTTTTTTTAATTAAGATCTACAGTGGAAAGTAGCATGATAGTGTGAGTCGAACACTGTGCCACGTCTTGACTTTGCCACGTATCTGATGAACGTCCTTAGAGATGTCATTATTCCTCTGCACCACAGATTTTCCATCTGTAAAATGGCAACTGCTTCTCTGCTGTAAAGCACCTTGAGGAAGATTGATATAAAGTGCTGTATCAGGGGCTAGATGATACTCTTAAGGCATGTTGCATATATTAATGCCCGTGTTTAGGATTATTTGCAAGTAGTCCTTGCATTTATTTGTAAATTCTTGAGCACTGGCTGAAAACTGAAATTTTAACACCCTTTTTTGACTTGATAATTGTGGGAAATGGAGTCTTTCATTCACTTTTCTGTTTGGGGAATTCCTTTATTTTGTGGCAGAACACTGGTTAGTATAGTTTTGAGGTGGGAGGGAGGAGGTTGGTCCAGGTGTTTTTCCATAACCTTGAGAAGGAACCTAGGCAGAAATGTGTGGTATTGGAACAGTTTAAAGTCTTGGGGGGCGGAAATAAAAAGAAAACACCTCACTTTTAAATTGCAGTAGGAGATTAGCATAGCATTTCTTTGCTGATACTTGGAAATTATAGAAAACATGATGTAGGTATAGCAGTTCCACCAAGTGTCCTCCCCCGCAAAAGTCTACATAAAAACTGGTTCTACTTACAGATTTTTTTTCCTCTAACAGTTACAGTTGGCTGAACTAATACTTTCTTTCTGCTAGCAGAAAACATGAGATGTATCTAACCTCTGCATTTAATAGTGATGTATGAGAAAAAAACAGGCTATATGCATCAGCACTATTTTTAAACACTAAGAGATATTCGTGTTAGGTCACTGATATGAATGTTTTCATTTGCAATACATTTGGGGTGTGTGTATGCTTTCACGTCGGCAGCTCAGGAATAATCACTGAAAGCAAAGGACTATTCTGAGCTACTTATATTAATATCAATGAATTATGGAGGACTTTTATAACATTATGAAGTATCAAGCAGAGATTGGGATCATCACAACTATGTCGGGAAGAAGCATGGGCAAAAAAAAAAAATTACACCCCTTGTTAACATGCAAAGTGCACGAGCATTTCATCCGAACTCACACACAGTATGCAGAGGACATTAATGTCTTGCTTTTTCTGACATAAGTTTGAAATGGTGTACTTGTCAAGGCAGGAGTCTCTTGATTCCTTTCACATCATGGAGAACTCATAGCAAGAGTAGAGTGGTAATGAGAATTGCATTTAAAATTAAGTGTCTGTTATTATTAACAGAAGGTAGTATTTTATAAGGACCTTACAGTTTTCAGTCCTTTATATATTTGCTGGGGTTCTGTCCCCAATAGTTGTTGGCCTATTGGGAATTCATGGCTTAAATAATCTGTTGGGGAAGTGTAGACTTGTTGGACCCTAAACCTCTTGTTCAAGATGGGATAGGCAAAAATGCTTACAACTATGTATGCAGTTAGTCTACTTGGAATTAGAGTATTTTTCAGAGGAACGGTCATACTTGTGCTCTTGATCAGTTGTGTGTGTGATGGCCTTTTTACACACAGGCACTTGAACTGGACACAGGTACAAAGATGAATAATGCACATGCAAAGGTTAAAGGTGCGTTGAAGGTTAATTTGACATCATCTTTAAATAAAGTTTGGTTCTTGGTTTGGTTTTATACAGAGATGTAATCTTAAAGAATTATCTCTCTTCCTCCTCTTTCCTCCTGTACCAAAAAATGTTGATCAAAACATCTTAAGGATTTGGGGTTTTTTTTCCTAGTAAACTGGAAAAAAAAATGGTACTAAGCTGTATGTTCAGTTCATGTCCCAGTATGAAAAAAAAAAATACAGCTTCTTGACATTTTGAAATTTTAAAATTAAGATAGCTAATGAAATGCATACATCGAGTACTTGTGTAAGTACTGTAAAGCAGTAACTGTTCTAAAAATATCATTATTCTTGTGGTACAGTTCCCTAAGTCAGCAGCTATTTTCCCCCTTAAAATTAGGGAAGCCACAGTTATTTTCCACAAGACATATGCCAGCTAAAGTGATAACATACCAGAGAAACCTAATTGATGCCAGTGACCATGAAAAGTTGTTTGCTTTCTTTAAAGGAGCTCATTATATGTTAAATTCAGCAGTATTGTGAATCACAAGCTGGTCAACAATGTAATCTGCTACCATTTCTAAACATGGCTTAAAAAATCATCTGAATTTCGGGCTGTTGACATCTGGAAGCTGTAGCTTTTGGAGAGCCACTGAATATTTTTACTGTTTGAGTGTCCAGCCCTCCAGGAACTTAACATCCACTTTTTCAGACTCTGGCTTTATTTCCTCTTGCGCACGTTTTTGTTTGGTTGTTGTTGTTTGTTTTTTTTTTTTTTTTCCTGGAGGGTTAATTGGACGGTGGCTTAAAAAATTTACCCCATGTTGTAAATGCTTTTAAAATAGCAAAGAAAGAGAAGCGTGGAAGAAAAAACACTCACTCTCCAACAAAAAACCCAAAACCAAAGAAGCAAAAAAGAAACCAAAACACCACCACCTTAAAAACAAACAAAAAACCCCACCAAAAAAAACCCAAAACAACAACAACAACAAAACCCCCTGTCCTTGATTATTGTGAAAGTATGTCCTGGATTTCTCACTCAAAGGCAAGATAATGGTTTAAAATATCTGGACAAGGATTCACTGAAATAGCCCAGATAAACACCAATATATATTCGCTTTTCTTTTTTATTATTATTATTATTTTAAAATTAATGTTTTGTTGATATAGTTTGTCATATATTCCTTTCCAGAGTAGAGAAGTTAACCACTGAAAATACATCACCTCGAGAGGCAAATAATATTTCAAACCATCGGGTGCTAATTAAGCCAGAGGCACAAAATAACCAGAGAAATAAAGAAGTGAACAAAAATGAAGAGAAGAAAGCTTTGGAAGCCGAAAAATATGGATTCCAGAAAGTTGGGCAAGATAAACCATTAACGAAAATTAACAGTGTAAAGTTAAATCCTTTGGGGTCTGAATACAGGACTTTACCCATAACCACAATTCAGGCTGGACACTTCAGACCAGTTCATTTAAATGGGTCAGAGAATAAAGCTGTTGGTGTTGTCCTGGCAGACGCTGGAGATGGAGGTCAGCACAATGCGGTGCAGTCACATATGGAGTCTGAACGAGTTATGCAGAGAACTAATTCAATGCTGCAGTTGGAACAATGGATTAAAATACAAAGAGGAAAAGGACAAGAAGAGGAAACAAGAGGGTAAGTACTATGTAATAATTCTTATTTTTTTTTCCTAGGCTTTCCCGCAAATAATACTTAGACTTGTATCTTGGTAGATTCTTTAGGTTTTGGTCTATATTACATACCTATATAATTCATTGTTCTCTGTAAGAAGTGCCTGGATGATTGTTCAGAACAGATTTATTAAAGCTTCTGTTTTATTAACATTTGATTATTAAGGAAACTATATCAATAACTTAATAAAAATGGCCAGAAACCCTTTTGGGCTGTTAAATATTTGTTTATTTATCCTCACAGAGAGAAGGTATCATCAATCATAATTCTTTTTCCTCTTAAAATCTGTTCTTGAAATTGCCCTGTCTTCTGCATTCTTGTTCACAAATTCTTCTAATAATATTTTTTAAAAATTATTCAAAAATCTTCCAGGGAGCTTTTAAACTTTAAACAAGCTTTAATTGGAGAGAGAGAGAGGAGCTTTACCTAAGAGTAAGTCCTTGAAATCTAAGTAACGTGATGCTTAAAGCTTCTCTTCTCATGAAATTAAACATCTCCCAGTTCTAATATTGAGTTCCAGTGCTTATTTATGAAGCTTTAAAATTATGTGTGAATGATTGACAATATTGAATCTTGTGCCGATAGCAATTTCTCTGTCTGACAGAAGTGTAGGGACATTGCTTCCAGGCTGGCTTACAGACAAGCAGCTCCAGCAGTAAAATATAAAATTTTTTGATATTACATTAGATAGGAAGTATGGAGATGCTATCACAGGACGTATTTTGAAGACCTGTAAATTAGGGAGTTTGTGTATAGATGGATGCCAGAGTACAGCTTAAGATAGAACCAAGTTCAGAAAATGTGTTTTCTGCAAATTGTGAAATATGGGGGTTGCGGAGCTTTTAAGTTTTTGCAAAAACTTGAAAAATTTGCATTAGTTTGACTTACACTTGCCAAAATTGGTTGAAGATTTCCTCATTGCCTTTAGTCCCGCATTAAATATTATTAGGAATTGTTAATGTGATGTTTCGTGAAATACTCAACGTAAGCAGTTTGATCAAGTTTGAACTTGCAGTACAGACAGCGACTTGCACACTCCGAAATTTAGTTTATTATGCATGCTTGCGTAATGAGAACTGAGAAGGTTCTTCAATGCAATTAGATTTTTTTTTTAATTGGACTGTAAAACTTGCAACCAAACAGTAGAAATTTGAATAGCTGTGCCATTTTGCAATTGCAAACAAGTATAAAAACCCTAAAACTGATTTCATTGTGGGAATCAAATACAGGGAAGAACTGTAAACAATACGTTACTAATTAACAATATTTTATTCTTGTCTATAGAGAACACTTGTTGCTTAAATAAGGGTGGCATTGATAGCACAAAGGGTATGCTTTCAAATGCAGTTCTACATAAAAGCAGCAAACTGAAAAAAAATTGGCCTTGAGCTATCGTCTTTGCTTTGTGTGGAATTTCTAATGTATAGAGATATCTTTAGAATGTGATTTCATTTAAATTTGATTTTTGTTTAGATTGCTAGTTTTCTGGCTGGAGACAAAAATTTAAGCAGAACTGAAATTGGTGAATGAGAGTAGAAAGAAACTCCAGTTTAACTTAAAGCTTAAGGCTGAGGTGAGAGGCTAATAAGACTGTTTGTAGTAAGACCTGTTCAACTCATAACTTTAATTTTTGAGAAAAATAGTCTTCACTTAATGGGGAAAAGTTGCTGACTTTTAATAAAGATGCTTTCCATTGCATCGGTCTCTCTAATGTGTTAGAGAAATCATGGAGGACCAAACTGAGTATCTCTGGTATGTCAGACTGAAAAAAATTAGGACTTTAAGAATACTAATATGTTAACAAACAAGTTCAATTAAATAACTGTACATAAAATAGGAGCTGTTAGCTGTCCTCAATATGCAATGAAGAGGGTTCACTGTAAAATTATTAATTATTTAGAGGAACAGGCTGACAGTTTGCCTGAGAAATTAAGGAGAATGACAGCAATGTAGTTTTTAATTCTTAAAGCTGTTATCTGCCCTTTCCATGGATCTAGACATACAGTTTGGCAAGAACCACATGAATAAAGATAACTGATGACTTGAGGAAGACAAACTTTTTTTCAAACCAAAAATAAATGTTTTTCAATAAAATTTAAAACCATTCCACTTCAGTATCATTTTATTGAATTAATTTTGCACAAGTCAGTTACGAGTAAATGTTTTCACCAAAAGTGGTTCACTTGAGCAGTCTTTGTCAAATGCGAAAAAATACAGAGGGGTTGCACGGTACTAAGTGAGGTTCTTTGCTGTGTTGTGGTTTGACCCCTGCCAGCAGCTAAGCCCCATGCAGCGGCTTGCTCACTGCCATGGCAGAACAGAGGAGAGAATCGGAAGGGTAAAAGTGAGAAAACTCACGGTTTGAGATAAAGACAGTTTAATAGGTAAAGCACAAGCTGCGCACACAAGCAAAGCGAAACAAGGAATTCCTTCACCACTTCCCATGGGCAGGCAGGTGTTCAGCCTTCTCCAGGAAAGCAGGGCTCCATCACACGTAACAGTTACTTGGGAACACAAATGCCATCACTCCAAATGTGTCGTGTGTTCCCCTTCCTTCTCCTTCCCCCAGCTGCAATGAACTCTTCCCCTTGTCCCTACTCTGGCTTGGACTTATCCACAGACTGCAGTCCCTTAGGGGTGTGTCTGCTCCAAGTGGAGCCTTATCTATGAGCCACAGTCTCTCCAGGGGTACATCTGCTGCGACATAGACTTATCCACAGCCACGGTTGCTTCGAGGTGCACCTGTTCCAGCATGGCCTTGTCCATGGACCACAATGCCTTCAGAGGTGTAACTGCTCCAGCACAGCCTTGCCAACAGCAACAGTCCCTTCAGAAGTTTGAGGTGCTCCAGCATGACCTCATGCACAGCTACTGATGCTTCAGGGTGTACCTGCTGCAGCATGGACTTATCATTGGGCCACAATCCCTTCAGAGGCATACCTGCTGTGGCACAGATGTAGTCATGGCCACAGACGCTTTGAGATATGCCTGCTCCAGTGTGGACTTGTTCACGGCCACCGACGCTTTGGGGTGTCCTGCTCCCACGTGGACTCATCCACAGGTCACAGTCCCTTCGATTTGAGTTCGCACTTGAGTTCCGGCCTGTCCAGTACAGCAGTACCATCGCTGTTACCAGAATGTTCCCAGGCACAGCACAGTGAGATGATAAACAGTACAGCACTACAGCAAGCAGTGAAAGCAAAAGGCAGCCACTGATGACCACAAGACTGTACTATACAGTAAGGCAAGCAAGCCCCATGACAAGCACAGGAGCCTGCCAATTAATAGCTAAACAGCAATAACAGCTCTAAGTTCGATCTAGCACATTCTAATCAAATCTGTCGTTATCTTGGCACCCACACTGGGTGCCAAAAAGGACTGTCATGGTTTAACCCCAGCCGGCAGTTAAGCACCACGCAGCCATTTGCTCACTCCCTCCATGGTGGAATGGGGGAGAGATTGGAAGGGTAAAAGTGAGAATACTCGTGGGTTTGAGATAAAGCAGAAAAGGCCTTGGCTCTCTGTAAGCACCGCTCAGCGGTAACAAAAACATCTCTCTCTAACAAAAACAACCCTATGTTATCAAAATGCTGTTTCCAGCACAAATCCAAACCATAGCACCTTACTAGCTACTGTGAGGAAAATTAACTCTATCCCAGCCAAAACCAGCACATGCTGCTAATCCAGGATGTGAACTTCTGTCTCCCCACCTTGCCTGTATAAGCGTCGCCCTAAGTAATAAATGCCTGCTCTGCAGCACTGGTTTTCAGTGTTCACTCTGCCATCCTTTGCTTGATTTGTACGTAGTTCTGTATTGTGGGCCAGCTGGTATTTGCATTCTTTAGGAAGAAGGACTAATTTGAGTTTTCAATCTGAGGGTATTCATAACATTGCAGAACTGAGCCCCTAAAGCTTTAGGAGCAAAGTCACTTTCCCAAATAGTCCAGAACACTTGGACACCAGAACCGTTATTGCTACCCAACAGTAGTCCTAGAGACAACCTCTAAGGGTCTCTACACAGAGTCTATAAATTCCTGTGGGAGCCTTTTTTTTTTTATATGGGAACTTCTGTAGGGAGCTATTTATCATGACAGTTGCAGAAATATTTTGCAGCCTCACAGTGTGTATGTCTGCTTGACTGGCTGCCACAGTTTCCCCTTGTGTGCAAGGCAGCTGTATATGCTGCACTACTGTCTAGAGTTGGGTTGGTTTGGATTTGACTAGAATGACGTTTTTGCAAGTATCAACAGGACATTTGATAAAATCAAAACAGATTCACCAATGATGTAAAACAAAGCTTAATATTGAGGCGGTTTTCATGGTTTACCAGTAGAAAATGGATATTCCAGAATATAAGTAATTGCATGTAGACTTTAAATTGCTATCTTTACATAGTAAGAACTTCAGACAGCTTGTCTGCAAGTTGTCTGGGATATTTAAAGGAGCCAACAGGATACACTACCCATTTAAGTAATGAAATGGGGAGAGGATCTTCAGTGAGTGAGGTGTATCTAGCTACCGGATACCTTAATGAAAATATCAGCCTTCACCATACCTGTTTGTGAATAGCTAAAATAATGTTTTGAACTTAGAAATTGAACCCAAAAGTGTCTTGGTTGTTTGTTTTTTAAATATGGAGATGGAGAAAAGCCCTTATCATTAATGGTATGTTACGTGAAGAAATTTAGAGGTATTTAAGCAGGTTTTGCAGCAAAAGAATAGGATTTAGAATCCATCTTCCTTTTTTATAATTTTTTTGCAAGAATGTAAAGCTCTCCAATCTGCAAAATGGGGATAATACTTCACTAATTCTTGGAAAGCTTCAGAAACTGTAACAGATTTTGTATGTAAAGCTCATTATAGCAGTTTTCATATCCAAAATGTTACAGGTGATCATAAATACTCAGCTTAACTTTTTTACAGTGAAAAATAGGTTTTACCATCATCAATTTCCTTGATAGTTATTCCATAAGGATCTAACATGCACAGTACTGGCTTACCTTGCCATTTGCCCTACATCATTTCTTTAACTTTTTTGTGGCACTGAAGTCATTCAAAACCATCTTCAGATTCTGGTTGCTCTTGATGGCAGGGATTTTAGTTTCAATTAGTCTGAGGTGTAGCTAGAAGAAGCTGCTGCCCTCTGATGGCTGAATCATGTCCAATTTGAGATCAGTTCTGTTGTCTCTGGGCAAGCATCTATCATGGATGTGATCAGTAGCAAAAGGCTTTAAGAGGTGCTCATCTGAATTTTAGATGAGGGTTGAATGAATCAATGTTTATGACCTAGCTTTTGTCCTCTGAAAAAAACAAGAAATGCTTTGTCATACTTAGGCATGCATCAATACTCCATATGGAAAATTTTGCATTTCAACTAATGCTGAAAGTTGCTAAATGACTGTAGCACTCTAGAATTTTAATGTGGCAACAAATTAAAGAATAAGCCTTTGAATTCATATCCGAGTTGAAAAGCAATAAAATATTATTATCAAACAAAGAAATATTTTGCTGTTTGTTTCGCTTGAATAGCTGATACAGAATGGCTTGTCATTGACAATTGCAAAATACAACTTCATTAGACAATTCTTGCTGTTTTTCCTTGGTCTGCTGTTAAATCGTATTTTTTTTATGTCCATAGTAATTGCTTGAGATTTTTTTGGGGAAACAACAGGAGATTTTTTCACTTTTGAAAAAGAGAACATTTAAAATGGGCTCATATGGAAACAGTATAGAACTTCAAAGCTTTCAAAACTTTGACCTATCCAGTGTATAGACAAGTTACAAGATCTGATCTAAACCTGACAGTACTAGACTGTTAACTGGTAAAAAAATGAACTGTAGATTATATAATCAAGCAGCTAATGAGGGATAGGATCCCTTTTCAGTTGCTATGGTGCATTCAGTCAGTATAGTTGATCTTTAATTGTCTTGATTTTCTTGCGTGTTTTTAAAATGGCACTTGTAGTATTAAAAAAAAAAAGTTAGCTAGATAAACCTGACCAATATTAAAAAACTTTATATTGCCATAATATTAATGCTGTCCACTAATAAAAAGAAAATTTGTGTTTCAGCATAATCTCCTATCAGACATTACCAAGAAACATGCCAAGCCATCGACCTCAAGGTCTACCTCGGTACCCGGAAGGCTACAGAACACTGCCAAGAAACAGCAAAGCACGGCCAGAGAGCCTCTGCAGCGTAACGCCATCGGCTTACGATAGAGCCATAGGACCTGTAACAGCCGAAGAAAAACGGAGGTCGATGCGGGATGACACAATGTGGCAGCTCTATGAATGGCAGCAACGTCAGTTTTACAATAAGCAAACGACTCTTACTAGACACAGTACTTTAAGTAGCCCAAAAACTATGATTAACATTTCTGATCAGACGATGCATTCAATTCCCACCTCACCTTCTCATGGTTCAATTGCTGGTTTCCAAGGATATTCCCCACAGCGGACTTACAGATCGGAAGTGTCTTCACCAGTGCAAAGGGGAGATGTAACTATTGATCGCAGACACAGGACACATCATACCAAGGTAAAATACTTTAATAGTTAAAAATCTCATTTACAAGGATTTTTAGTAGAAGCATACCGTTACTGTAAAACTCACCTTGCACTGTAGTATATTTTATTATAATGAAGATGAAATTACATCAAGTTTTCATGGAGAAAGATTTGATTTTAAAAAGCATATAAAAACCTAAAGATTGTAAAAAGGTATTTTTCTAATCCACTAGGTGAATATTTCTGTCCATGGTATTAGGTTTCTCTAAAGGAAAGAAAAGGAGTCAATAGGCAAATTATTCAGAGTCATTGGTTGTATGTACAGCCATCTTTCTCCCTTCTAGCTTTTTTAGCTGGAACTCTAAGGGGATTGAAAATCCCCGATTTCCTTCCACATGCTGTTTTCTGTTCTTCAGCCACAAGTTTGGCTGCCTTGAGTTCCAGCAGAAAACAGAGTGTAGTAATTTTTTTTTTTTATACCTTTGAGTTATTAGGGAGATCACTAGAGAAGATCACAGTCTATTTGCACGCAACCTTAGTGCCTGACTAGCGTAACTTTGGTTGTCCTCATCAATGAGTGAGACACACAATTACCTGGGTGCCGTATGTGGCTCTGCTATATCCATCATGCTTGTGGTATGCCTAATTTTTTAATAGTTTGGACATTACATTTAAAAAAAAAAAATCTTTAAGTTGAATGTGAAACTAGAGTTTTTCTAAAATGCTCCTGAAACTTTTTGCTAAATCTTTATCTCAGGTGTCTTTATGTCTCTTGATGCAGGAAAAAAAATCTTAACTGCATCTTAAAGCAGTTTAAACATCTTACAGTTGTTTACTAAGTCTTCTTTTTTGAAAGTTCTTAGGTGCTTATCAACAAAGGAATCATTTTGTTTTGACATCCTTTGTCTCAGCTGCACTGGAAATACAGTAATCAGTGCTGCTCACAAATCAGGGAAATGCCGCTAGGGTCAGTGCTGCAGAGCATGTGCTTACTTGTCCTTTCCACCATGTTTTGCTTTCTCATATTTTTTTCCTTGTGGAACATTTTATGCTAGTATTTAATTTCATATTTAGCATCTTTTAGACAAGATTCTTATTTACCTTCAGTTTTTCATGCTATTTGGTTTGTGGTTTTTTAGTTACACAACTAGCTTTTTCCATTAACTTAGAAACACAAACCTGTTTTTAAGAGATGCGTAATCTGAAATCAATTTAAGATTTAAACTCCATCTATACAGAGCTCTTAGGTTTTTAAACAGCTTTCAGCGATGGGTGAAAAACTAAAATTGTTGCTGTTTACATGGGCTATGATTAGGGCAACAGCTGCGAGGGAGGACTGTTAATTGAACGATGAAAGCTGGGTTATGTCTAGAAGTTAGAGGTTGGCTACTTGAGTGTCCTAGATGGTAGATCAGCAGGGAGCATGACTGGCTAAGGCTGGCACAAATCATAGAAAATTTGACATGAGCATGAAGTTGGCGTGACTTTTTCTTTAACATTTTATAGTTGTTGAGTCTTTAGATAACAATGGATCATACTGTGCTATTTTGTTTTTGTACAGCATGTCTTTGTGCCCGACAGAAGGTCAATGCCAGCAGGTCTGAGTTTACAGCCTGTTACTCCTCAGAGCCTCCAAGGCAAAACAGTGAGTTGGATTTTTATTTGGTACATGAGTTTTTTCTGAAGAATAATTCTTTAAGTATGAACAGTTTTATTCTATTCAAAGCTTGCATTTATTGTAGCCTTTATTTTAATTATTAGGGATTTTTAAAGCAAATAAAGTAGCACTCTGTGGTTACATTGAATTCTGAGAATATTGTGTAGCCACTGACTCCAGATTTTCTTTGAGAAATACAGATTTATTTTTTTTAATCATCTTTGATACATTACAGAAATTTGTGGGAGAGGGTAGAATAAATCACAGAACACTTATTTCTCCATTAAGTATTTAGAAAATCCTAGACATAATGTTTACCTTTTTTGGAAAGCTTAAAGATACTAAAACTGCATTTGGTAAAATGGTGTTCTTTCTGACATCTCCCATTTTTCTGTGATAGAATTGAAACTCTCATTGAAGGTATTTCATCAAAGTAATATTGGGGAATACTGTCCACCTTCCTAATTGAAACATGACTGTTAGCCAAAAGCCAAGAAATTGTCCTAAATTTACTACATTTATTTACGAGTTTTTGTCACCTTTCCATAATCTTTCTCTGTCCGCCTGAAATTACTGTTTGAGACAGTTACGAATGGAGAACACAGATTTTGAATCATACTGTGGGCAACAGCTCCCCGGTCAATCCTTCCACTGCCTTCACCCCTGTTTCTTGCACTTCCCAGCCTGAATCCCTGGCACCTTCAGCAACTTAGGGGTTGGCTTGTGGCAGCTGGCGCCTTCTCTCTGCGCCTTGTCTAGACGTTTCTTTGGGTTCATGGCCCCATCAGCTCTCCTGGGCTCTGCTGCTGGAGCTGGGCCGATGAGTGGGGTAGGGGGCAAGGAGATCCAAGCTTCTGCCTGTAGAAACCAGAAGTTCTGCCCACAGCACAATCGTTGCAGGGGCCAGAGGAGGAAACCTGTAGGTAGCTCTTTAAACAAAATTCTGTGTTGCAGTTGTTGCAAGAGTCCTGAGAGCTGTATCAAAAGCAGCAAAAATGTTTGAAGCCTTATGAATGTGTAGAGAGGAGTAGGAATTGCTGTTTGATGGGCTCCTCTATGGAAAAAAAGTTTGCAAACATTGGATTTGAGTACCTTTAATTATTTTATTCCTAATGCACTAAAATTAGGCTTTGCAGAACATCCCAAGAAAAGTTTTGATCTTGAAAAAGTGATTCACTGTGCCTTTTGTTTGAAGATGCTACTTTCAATTCTCTCATTTCTAAAAATACGTTTTCTTGTGCTGTGAAATGATGTTAATTTTCAGACTGAAAGCATTGTTACTGATTTCTGGAGAGAACTTGAAAATGTCTTGTATAGCAGTCTAGATTCTTACTCTTACTTTCTGAAATTAAGTATTTTAAATCCAGGTATTGAAAGAGTACTATAAGAGGAAGATTGGCCATTAGACAATTTGGCTTTGGTGGTGTTTTTCCCTCAAAGCAAATGGTTTTGACAACTGAAGCTGTGTGGAAATCCCTTGCTCCCTCTCGTGGGCTACTTTGGTACGAGCTCACAACGGTGCCAGTGCCATGCTTATTCTCAGGGATTTTTCTTCTTTATTCTAAGAAATGGGTATTTGTTTTTCAGTAATTTCATATTTGGTTCTCTGGAGCTTTTTTTCTTTACTACTTTGCTTTGGGGACATTCTATGACTGTGGGAGAGAGCAAGCAGGGGTTTAGGGGTTTTCTGTGTTTGAGTTTGGGGGTTTTTTTAACTCAGAACTTGTGAGAAAATTGAAATGCTGGATGAATATTTAACCTCTTATAAGATTGACTTCTGGAGAAGTGTAAGAAACAGAAGCAAACAGGAACATAACAAAAATACTTGTCATGTTAAGTATTTTGTTTTCTTTGAAGTATTGCTAATAGAAGTGGTTCCCAGGAATGGTTTAGGTAGAATTTCCCAAACTGACCCAAATTGATCTGTGTGGAATTACCTGACAAATACTCGTTTGAGTGTGACTGTACTTCCATTATATATAATCTTGGGTTTTAAATATTGTTCTTCATCCCTTCCTAAGGCTGTATTGTACACCTATAAAAGTAAAGCAATAAATTAACTGGTAGCCTCAGACCTGTGGAAGGTGGGACAGAAGATTATTTTTGTCATGCTTGTGCAGTTTTATTTTGTGCAAGATGATTGTTTCTGATGTAGTTCAGTTATCATGGTGTTTTCATTTACTCTGAATTTTGTGTGCTTTTGAACCCAAAAAACCACTCTGTGTGCTTTTGAAGAATTATTTTAGAAACTAAATTTTCTTGAGGGAATTTTTTTGATTCTTTCACCAAGCTGAAATGGCTATCCATGTCCAGATAATGATATCCTGAGGGCTGGAATTATCTCCCCCTTCACTTCAGTCAATATCATCAATTTGATAGGCATTTCAGAAAAAGTTTGGGGGCTGTAGACTTTCTCCTGCAATATCCTTACTTTTTTTTTTTTTTGTCCTTTGTACAGAATGTTACAATATTATAGCTGTTTGAGTAGTTAAAACTTAACCCTTCATTACATATTTGAAAGTGGTCAATTTGGGAAAAATGGTGTATCTTTTGTTGTATCACTATAGAAAGTTTTTGTAAGAAAGATACTAAGAACCCTTATTTTAATTAAGTGTTGTTCAGGATACCAATTAACCTTTTTTCTACTCTTTGGCTTCTTACACTGCACTCCTGCAGCCAGAGGAGCTCACGCTGCTGCTAATAAAGCTGAGACGGCAGCAAGCTGAACTGAGTAGTATCCGGGAACACACACTAGCACAGCTCATGCAACTAAAACTTGAGGCCAGCAGCCCAAAGGTCAGCTATAAAGCAATGTGTGTCATGTACCATTCTCACTAACTTATAGTCATTCATTAATCAAATTTTACATTGTACCATTAGTGCACAATTCTCTGACTACTATGGGAGTAGAATAGAGTAACATTGGTTCTTTGTGTGCGTGATGTTCTGCTATTAACCCTTTGAGGCTTTACTCATAGCTTTTTGATATTACGTGAGTCAAAATTACATAGGAATATTTTAAAATATATTGTAGCTAAGTTTAAAATTGAAGGGTTTTAACCTGTTGGTATTATAAACAAAATTAGTAGTGGTAGATCATGAGATTAATTTATTGTTTATACTGCCTCATATCAGATACAATCTTATTTGTAATCTGTGTACGAAAATCAGGACATGTTTAAAACACAGATTTATCAAAGGGTTTATAGTTGTCTGTATAGTAGACATTTACATGACCTCACTGTGTTTTATATGTAAAACCAAAATGTAATGTAATAGTTCGTAGTCTGATTCGTGGCAAACTTTCATCACTTCTTTTTTGGGATCAAAACTTGTTAACAGTTCACCAAAAAAAAAAAGGAGATAAAAGCAGCGTTATATTTCTGTGTAACACAAAGATTGCTGTCTAGTTTACATCTTTTAAAGCTCTTTTCATGCATTCTGCACCTTCTGTCCCTTTTTCCTCCTGACTGCTGCCTGCTAGAATGAGATTCTTTCACATCATCTTCAAAGGAATGCCATATATTTGGATCATCAGGTGGGATTTGCAATTTTCTTGTGTGTTTAAATTTCGTAATGGTTTTTGCCTGCTCCTATCAAGCTGGAAATATTTGGGGAGAAGGGTTTTCAGGGCTTTTTATGAAGTTGGATATTTAATACATGCCCTTTTTAAGTACCACAGAATATCTTAATCAATATAAATTTGACATGTAATGGAAAAAAATCCCTCAATTTAAAATTTGTCAGAATATAGTAGCCACTGAACAATTAATTTTTCTATTCTTCGTTTCCTTCTTACAGTAACACTAACTGTAGCATTTTATCATTTTTAACCAAAGTCATAATATATTGTCCAAGTGCATATGACACACGTGTATTTTATAGAAAATTAGTACTTCTGATAATTTTAGTTTGCTGAATTAAGAAGAGTTAGATGTTTCTACAGGGCATTCAATTAAAGGGAAGTCAAACATGAAAAAATGTTTTAAACAAGTCCTAGCATGGCTCATTACTTGTTCTCCTTTTACTCAGTTATTTCTTGAAGATTTATATAAGAAGATTTCCCTTCTTTACAATTTCTGATAACTTATGGAGTTGAGGGTACAATTCTGTCTTCACTAACATAATTGATTGCCAAGTGAAAAATTGTGATATCACATACCTCTTTTTATGGCTTTGTTGCATGATCAGATGGGACTTCTGTACAAGTTGTGCATAAGAAGTTTTTAAATGGGAAATTTTTGCTAGCACTTATAAAGGCAGTCATAAGTGCTTAGAAAAAATTTAAGCAGCTAGGTGTCTGTTTAGTTAAAAATATAAAAATCGCTACAGCTTTTCTTCTTTTTCTAATATTCTTTCTTCTAATGAAATTTTTCAGCCTTACACTTAAACCAACTGTTCTTAGAACAGTCCTACAGGTTCCTGTAATAGGATTTCAGTAGGTTATTAAAAACCACACATGCGCACAGACACACACACACACGTGTGCTTGATTCACCCAGTGATTTTATTTTCCTATTATCTCTTAGAAACAAGGTGTGAATTGTGACCAATTCAGTTAGATGGCAATGCATTTCTAAACATCTCTGTCTCGTCTTAAGGGGCTGCAGGAAGTCCAAAACAGTAGGGAAAAACTGCTTGCTAAATTAGATCAAAATATTTCATCCAACTCAAATATTTCCAGTTCATAATGTTTTGGAATAAGGAAATAATTCTGTCTTCATCAGTGTAATTCATTGCCAAGAAAGGACAACTGTCCTTATGTGTAAAACCACATACTATGCTGTTGCTTGATTAGCCAAGCTTGTCAGTATAATAGACAGGATTAAATGGAGAGAATTGCCCATGTATAACATGCAAAGTGCTAAAAAGGATTTTCTTTTTACTTGCATCAGATAAAATTTAGAAATGTGATGTGATAAACATTAATTTGGGGAAGTGTCTAAATCTTTTAAATGTACCATAATTACCCCTACCACAGATGCAAGAAATCACTGCACATCTTACCGTAAGAAATCATGATCAAGTTTAAAATATATTACCTTAATCACAAAATCATGGAAGAGCAGGTTGGAATACTTGTCCCAGTTTCTGATAATTTTTTCTGTTGTGGTTTTTTTTTTCCCCCCTTGTTTTAATATAATACTGCCACCTACCTGTACAAAATAAATCCCCCTGAGAGTCTTTTTGCTTTGAGTGCCATTGCTTCTTGGGGTGGTATCTCATTTATATCTTTTTGTTACTTTGTCCATTATCACTTTTCCTTTATGTTGGGAAGAAGAAAAAAAAAATTCAAAGTTTCTTTTAGTCTAATTGAGGCCTTTGCTCCTCATTATCCACATCTGTAACCAGCTTGCATAATCACTTGCCCTCTTTGAATTTTAAATGTCCCATGTACTTTAACTATGAATGGAAATACCTAATTTATCTCTGAAAATAGTGTTAAAACCTGCTTTGCCTAGAGCATGCAGTGGAACTCCAATCCTGTTAACTTCTAGTCTCACCTTTTTGGTCACAAAGAATTCAGTACCGTACATAATAATTTGTAAGTTGGTACTGAGGTTGCACTGGTGAATTTTCAAGCAGACTAAAATGCATGTGTAGGGAGAGTAACTTTTATGCTGTTCCAGTACATTGTTGTCTGCTGGTGAGGTGGCTTTTCTTATCAAGGCTCAAGAATATCCCATAGCCTTTTTTAAGTCATGCTATTTTCTCATACTGCTGTTTCCTTTCGAGATGCTTAGAAATTCTTATGTTACGCTTTTTGACGTTTTCACATTATGCTTTCAGAATTTTTGTTGTTGTTGTTGGAGTTCACAGATAGAGGAAAAAAAGATTGAAGAGACTGACGTACATATATACAGCCATAGGATTTCTTTGATGTCTTGTGGCCAAACGAATGATTGTCAGGCATCCTTCTTTTTTTCAAGTGAGGTTGTGAACCACTCTGCTGGCTCAAGGTTCATAGAGAGGCAGGAGAGACTCATTTGCCTTTTAAGTAGTAGTTCTTTGACACAGCTAGCAACCGCTAGGCAATGATGATGATTTGTTTGCCAAGGTGGGACATGTTATGAGGGCACATACAGTCTCAGTCTTCTGCATTATCAAATTTTAAGGGATCACTTATTGTGTATTACTAAATCCAAGCCAACAGTCTCCTTAATGTATTTGTACCCAGCAATTACAATAATAGTATTGAAAAGTTGGAACATAGTTGTGGGGTTTTTTTTCAAATAAAAGCTAGACACCGTTCTTTTTTCTCCTTTGTAAATAAAGCCATGGCAGGAGATCCCAGTTGAATCTTTCTGTTACTACGGAGAATTCCAGCAAACCAGTCTTTGAGTACGCTTCTTAATTTTATGTTGATAGTAACACCTCTCTTTGGCTGAAAAATTATTTTCTACTGAGCTCAAGCCATCTATGTAAAACTCTCCATACATATTGTCATATTGATCTCAGCATATCCCAGGCTGATTTGTCACAGTAGAAGCTCTACTAAATTTCATTTAGTCTTTTTTGTTTGGTTTTTTCTGGTTTTTGAAAAGGTTATTTTGGTGAATAGTTTAGGTGTTAAGTTGTCCGTATACTTCTGCTGGTACTTTCATTTTTATTTCTTTCAGTTTTCAAAGGGTGCATAAAAATAAACAGAACTTGAACAAGAAGTTGTCAAATAAAGGAATGAAGGTCCTACAGCCAATATCCATACTGTCGTGGTGTTTTGCTTCTGTTCTCTTCACCACGCTCTCTCCGGGATGCTGAAGGTGGTTCTAGGAAAAGGTAGTAAATTAAAGGAGGCTGGAATAGTACAAAGCGATTTGAGTAGAGCTGACAGATATCCTTTATTATATCTGAAATCTTGTGTTTCAGCCTAAAATTCTGTGCTATTTAGCAACATACAGGGTACTACTCTTGTATTTTTCAGGTTGTCTGGAAAAGGTAGAGTGAGCTGACCCAGCCACCACTGTTGTTCTTTATGCTGCTGCTTTTTCCCCTTTCCCCCCACCAAGAGGAAGAAGGGGAGGCTCAAGGACAGGGGCTCTGTAGGGTGAAAAAAGTCTGTGCTGGAGGCAGCATTGCTGTAAAAAGAAGGCAGGAAGGAAAAGGGCTTTTTCCTTCTGGGGTTGGTTTTTTTTGGACAGAAGATTAAAGAGCAGAGGAAAGGTGGGAGAAAAGCTTGGTCACCTCCTAGTGCCACTGCTTTTACCTTCAGGAAGCTTGAGATGAAATGGATACAACTGCCAGTCAGAGCTCAGTCTTTTGTCACCCATGACATATGGTCTTATCTCATGAGTGAGGGCAGCTGACCTGGTAGGGAGCCGCTGTTCCAGCTGATGGCTGCCACCAGAATGGCATATACTGAAATGCCATCTGCGTGGGGTGTTATCAAACAGGGAACAGAATTTACGAAAAGGAAGGAGAAAAATTGTCGATAGCTTGACTTTACAGTTTAAAACACAAAATACCCACTCAGATGCTCGCTCATAAATAATGTAGCTGTTCGTATAGATCTTATGTCAAGGAGGTTTTGTTTCATTGTTTCCAACTGGAAAATGCTTTTATATATTGCATCAGTATAGATAAAAGCAAAGATGAAGCATCACTTCTGGGGAGAGTTATTTTCTAGAAATAAAAAGTGATAAAGGCAAGACTGCTGGATTTTATTTGGTTTTACCACTGTGTGGCATCAGGCAGTTCACACTTCAGTTTGCTTATGAAAAATCTTAATTCCAAGTTTTGTGACGTCTTTAATTGGAGAGACTGTGTGAGTATAACACTATTAGTGTTATACATAGGATCTAAAAGGTGTTCTTTATTGTACACAAATAATATTTTTTTTCTGACGGAGAGACAAACAAGGCTTGTTTCTGTTATGAACAAGCAAATTATTTTTCCTTGAGCTATTTATTCAATGTGAATAGTGTCCGACTTCGTTTTAGGAGTAGCCTCGTGATAATACTTTAAGAACACAAAATCGGTATCCTCTTCACCTTTTAGAGCATGGGACTTGCCATTGTGTCCTGCATAACGGGTTTACTTTGCCAGTTCTTCAGTACCCATTGCCTTGTGTGTGTGCTAGCTTTAGTTAGCAGAAGGTTTGTGACACATACATACTCCCTCAAGAACTTCTCAATAGCTAAATGTCAGGTTTTTTTGCAAACATTATTTCCTAAAGGGGAAAAAAAGCTTGCTATATTTGACTGTTACAAAGACTCCTTGGTTGGCATTACTTTACCAATTATCTAGGTTTTGATCTTTTTTCCATAAGGGCTTAGGGAACTGGAGCTTTTCTGGAAATAACTGGCCTTTGCAAACAGTGTTAGAAAAGCGTGGTTAAGCACCAGTGGTAGTAAAATATTGGAAGAAGTCCTATAAATCAAAGTTGCAGCTGGCTGGAGGACAAAACATTACTTCAGATCATCTTTTGAGTAAATCCACTTTGCTTCTTTTCTAATCTGGATGAAAACGATCTTTGAACAGTTCCACAGAAATCAATTCCAGCGTTGTCTGTTATGAGTCAGAAAGGTAAAATTTGAAATATTGTAAAAAAGAATTAGCCAAACAGCCTGAAGTTGTTGAAATCCTCCTAATTACAGTGCATCCAAACCAGTGTGCTCCTAATAAAATCTTTCAACCTCAGAGGAAATTTTCTTTTACAAATATTTCAGTTGGCTGTAGTTTGATTGCTTGGCTTTGGACCTTGTTGTTGATATTACTATTGAGATATCTTTTGGTATCACCCAGTGCACCCAC
The DNA here is from genome assembly GCF_011004875.1 of Balearica regulorum gibbericeps. Classification (NCBI taxonomy): domain Eukaryota; kingdom Metazoa; phylum Chordata; class Aves; order Gruiformes; family Gruidae; genus Balearica; species Balearica regulorum. The sequence continues at coordinate 72,078,057 of NC_046184.1, forward strand.
TCTCAGGACAAAATTTTAGCATAAAGGGAGAACAACTTCTTGTGTCAGTTCTAGTTTTCTGTTTATGTACGCTATAGATGATGGCGCAAGTGGGAGGGATTGCTTGTTTGGGGGTTTTTTCCTGCCTTGAACAAACAGAGCATCATAAACTTGCCTTCATAAGATAAGGTGCTCTTTATTGGGTGATTAACTTAGCTGATCAGACTTTACTATGTATAAAAAACAACAACAACAACAAAAAGGTCCTCTATAACAAGAAAAATGTTTTTCCCAAAAGGAGAAAAAAAAAATACTTCTCCAAACATACAAGTTAGATTTTTTTTTTTCCCCCTAAATAATTAGGGGCAAGAAATTCCACAAGGCATCAAAAACTCAAGCTTTCTGTTGCATTTCAATCTGTGAAACAAAACCTTGCCATGCGAATTCATGGTGAGTGCTTATATATACATAAAGACAGAGTGAAAGATGATAAATATTCATACACGCACTTCCTTCCTGTGTAACCCTGCTTGAAAACAGGTATTGCTGAAGAGGTCCTGAAGTTTCCAGCAAAAATATGAGGGGGCTTGTGCATTAAGTGACTTTGCAGTTTCTTTTTGAGAGGAAAACTATCTGTTTTCCTAATTTTTCCCTTACTGTCAGGAAAGTCTCTTTTTTAAAATCAAAAATCCCAAACTATTGTCTCTGTTGCATACTTTTCTGAAATCCTAAATGTATGCAATTTTACTGTAATAATCAAAGTATGTGGTTACGACATTTGCACACATATCAATAAATACTAATTGTTATTGAAAATGTATGACCGGTTCCAAAATAGTCAAAGTTCCTAAGTATATAAATCAGTGCAGTATATAAAGGCATTTTGCGATACATGAACGTAAGTCTGAACATCAATATTCAGAGTCTGGGAATGTTTATATCTTTTTAATGTACATTGAGTTACTATATCTGTGATTTTAAAGGTTTTCTGATAAAGGTTTGAGTGTTCCTATTGCATAACCCAGTAATGCTTTTCATTTCAATATTGTGCAAAGGCGGGCTTATTTTAAGCATTTTTATTTTTTTTAAAAGGGAGAGTGTTGGTCAATAAATATTGGATTGGTTTTGAGCATTTATGTGTTTTTGCTACGTTTATTTGCTATTATTAAACTTTTCAGATGTTGATATTACTGAATGATGGAATATGTAAAAAGCATGGGATAAAATGTAATCTACTGCATTATTAGAAAAAATTAAAGTAGAGGCTATATTTTACAGTGTCGTCTTTCAAATCTAGCCATGCTGTAAACTGATGTTTGCTGTATGCTCCTCCTGATTTGAAATAGATGAAAGAGAATGAACCTTTAATCACCATGGTTCACACTATGATTGAGAACTCGGCGCTAAGACCACAACTGTACCAGCAAGTAAGGTCTTGGATAGTGAATGAAATTGCTTTATCATCTGCGAAAATTTTCCTTAGTGACAGTTTTGGTTGTTCCTTGGATTTATTCATAACATTGGTGTTTCTCTTATTTGCTTTGGAAAACCACAAGTCATCCATGCTTTATAAAATGCTGCAATATCGTTAGCATGGCTTTTGCTGCGTTTTTGTTGTTAAGTATTAAATGTACCCTTTTGAATAACTTTTTCTGTCTAGATGATTTAATTAGTTGATGTTTTATGCAGGTGCCCCGTATATTCATGAAACTTCCAATAAGCTTCCAACATTTGTCTTAGCATGATTCTCTGCAATTAGTGTTCAAAGGTGCTTCTTTCTTTTGACCCACTACAAAAGCATGTGAGTGGTGTTTACCTGGTCATTTCTGGCAATTTTGTTTTGTTCTAGGAAGTGGATTTACAAGTTTTTGTTTGCACCTACCAAGCCTTTAGCCACTGAAGAAAGGAAAGATCAAAATTACTTTGATCTGGGTCTGTTCATAAAGTCACAGCAGACTTAACCGTGCACACTTACAGAGTATCTAGTGATGGTTGTAAATGGTAAGATGGAAGAAGAATCAGAAATGTGAATGGAAATATTGTCTGTGAGTTGAGACCTGCATTAACTTATGAGCATGGCCAATACGTATCTGTTGGCACTGCAGTGTCTTAGGGATGCTGGGGCTGAACTGAAGAGCTCCTGTCACATCAGAGAATGTTTAAGAGGTTTCTAGTTTCAACTGCAACAAAGATGTTATTCTCACTTAAATGACTATGGTATTTTGCAGCAGATGAGGTGTGCAATTCTGGCTGCCAGTCAGAAGGGAGTATCTGTCCAGTTGCCTTACACTTGCATTTGTGCCCTTGTGAATGACGTATAAGGGTTTCATAGTTTGAAGAAAAGGAGACATTCTGCCATGTAAAACAGTCATTTATTAGTGATTAATGCTTTGCCGTGTTTCTAAAAAATACTGTACCTTAATTTCATGTTTCCTTTTTTTGGAAGTCAGGTCCACATTGTAAATTTGCTTGTGATCAAGAAAAGTTGCAAGAAAAATCTCAGCTTTCCAAAGGAGGTTGGGTTGTGAGTGACTTTGATTTCAGTATTATCCTGTTTGTGCTCCTGTGTGCAAAATAGGAGCTTTAACATGGAACCTGAAGGAACTATTTCTGAGAGAAATGGGAAGAGTAAGGTGCCCTCAAGCCCTAAATGAAATTGGGTTTTGTTGTCTTGTTTTAAAGGAGCCTAGCTGTTATGATTTTTTTAAAGCAAATCAGTTTTCTGGAACAGAGTAAGACAAATAAGTCAACATATGTATAATGAACAGAGGTGCTTTGGATGTGTCAGAGTAAATTAGCTCAGCTTCTAATATTAATACCGACACATCTGAGGTATAGCTGTGCCTGGGCTAGCTGTCCCACTTGTTCAGGGATACCAATAAATTTCAGCGTGCTGCCTTGATGAAGCTATGCTGTCAGCTAAGGTATCGCTGCACAGCACTGCCTTCACCTTATAGACATACCCGCTCCGTCATATTTGACACTGAATAAGCACCGTTTGTGACATTCTTGTCAAAGAAACAGTGAATCTAACAGGTCATGAAGATTGAATCACCTTTTGTCGCTAGGGATGTGGTCTCTTCAGGTCAGAGTGTTTGTGACGTTGGCAGGCTTGTGCAGAAGCAGCCATGTATTGCATAAACTGTAGGATAGCAAGACCTTCTGCTTTCACGGGTGAAGTTTCCTATATGAAATACTGCATTAATTGACTTCCAGAAAAGGATAAAAATACATTCAAAATTTCACTGCCTAAGTAGTCTTCTGACCTTTCGTAATGCAAAACTAACCTGTTTAAAATTCTGGCAACTTATTTAAAATTTGCACAACACAGAATTTTTTATTCAAATAAAATAAGTTGGATTTACCAGTCATCTTTCCCACTGCAGTTTTAAAGAAATGTAAACAATTGGCAGAAGCCTCTGTGTAAGCAACTGCAACCTGTTTTGTTGTCAAGATGATAAACTAGTTTCTGATGACCGTAACCATTCCTACGGACAGAGGAAAGGATCTTTCTTTGCTTCTGTTTATTCAGTTCAGTTTTACGACTGAGCTCATTTAGAGTCAAGCAAAGGACAGCAAGAAAAGCTTGTATTTAAAAATTAAGATGTCATGCTTCCTATTGGTTTGTAATGATAACAGTTCTTTAGTAAAATAGCTCAAATATTTACTAATATTTATTTCAAATGTGTTATTTATAAGACATTTTTGTTTGTCATTTGTTACATCTTCACAGTTATTTAAATCACTTTGACTTAGATCAGTCTGCTCTACAGACTGTACTGTAGATTTACAAGTACAAGCCAGGGCAATGTTTCCATATGTACAGGCAAGAAAAATAGAGGCTTTTTACAGCCTGGATCCATTTCTACCTTGGGTTTTTTGTTCCTTTCTAATCCTAGGGGAGGACTGTTAATCTTATCTTCTAAAGCAGTATATATGCTGGTTTTAAAAAGTAGGATTATCCTCAGTTCCTCTTATGTGTGTGTTCCATAAAGGAGGAAAAACGAAAATCTGAGTGCAACAAGTAACATCCAGGTCTTCACTTGGATAATTGTTCTAAATACATTAAAAATGTATAAAAATAGTCCTTTATTTTTTGCTTCTGTACGAATAGGGAGATCTTGTTTATGGCATCATTATTATTATTATTAGTGCAGCTGCATCCACTTAAACTGTTATGCATGTTAGATTCAGAGATTTGTAAGTAGATATATTTTTCTGATTTTTGTTATGAACACAAGATGATTGTATTTGAGTTAAAATCTTGTATTTCCAATTTGTATTTGAAATGTTATCTGTCGCATTATGCAAAATTAGAGGAGAGTCTTGCTTACTGTGGGATAGATGCCTATTTGCCCTGCTTCCTGATAGTAAGAAATACTTTGAAAAAGAAAAAGAAAAAATAAATCCTCTAGGAAGTCTGATTTTAACCTCATCCTCCCCACAAAGCATCCTAGATTGCCCTGTTTTAATTTCTTAAGTACAGTATCTTGCAGAGATGCTTGGTGTGCTGTCAGGGTGTGAAATTTCCTGCCATGTGTTTATTGAATCAAAATGGTTAGCGGAATTTGAAAATAGCTTCTAAGGTAATGAAATAATACTGTCACTTAAATGTCTTTAATATCAACTGCTTATATAGGTTTAACCCCTCATGGCTCAAGAGAGAGATTTGCCTGATCTGTGTTTATTTGGGAAGAAATTTCCCTCTAAGGATATATTATCTTGTGTTCATCGTGGTGGATTTATCCACCTCTGTGATTCATCTGGTACTGGCGTCTGACGGAGACGGGGACTGTAAAGTAGATGACAAATTACTTCTAACATCAGATGGAGGTTCAGTTAAGGTCACTTTACCTTTTCACCTGTAAGATACATGTTTGGGCAAACTGCATGTGCAGTTTGCCTTTCAAAAATGGTACGTTCTGTGTGTAGGTATCCAGGTGCTGCTGCTCCTTCACGTTTGGGAGCTGTGCAGTGTATGTCACCACGTTAAGAGGAATGGGCTTTTTTGTGTTTGAGTAGGCGGATGTGGAGAGTAGGTGTGGAAGTCAGCAGCAAGTCATTCATGTCAGTGGTTCAGTAGGTGGCACCCTTTCTCTGAAATTACTGTCCTGGTAAAGTATTTGTAGGAAGGATTTGGTGAGAGGCGCATTTGTTGAACGTGACATTAAATACATTTCGATAACTTGATCATTGGAGCTCCTATAATGCATTTTCCAGGGTTATGAGGTTGTTAACCTTGCTTGTAATGTGTAATTGCATTTTGTCTACTGCAATTCCTCTCGTAATTCCAGCAGGATGCGATAGCATTCTGCACTTTTTGCCTTAAGGTGATTTATAGATGTGCTGTGGAAAGAAGAGGTGCTGTTTTGTCAGAGATGAATTAAGTGTTTCATACTATTTTTAGAGGTTTTGCGTTAACTCTGCATAAAATGTTGCAGTAGAAATGTTGAAATGAAGTGGCTCTCCAGTGGTGCCTATTGTGGGAAACTGGTACCGCTGACAAAAGCAAGAAGTTGGCAGCAATTTTAAAAGTGTGATAGGATTGTAATAAGAAGACTTAGCACGTGTATAGTGTTCTTTGAAAATGTGGTTTTGTTTTCTGAATACTTAAAATATACTTCTTTTTGGAGGTAGGCAGGGATAACGATGCTGAATTAGCAAGCTATTTTAAACTTGGCTGTAATTAAGGTTGAAATGCCAAAAAAATACATGTGTCTATTTAAAAAAAAAAAAAAATACTGGCTCGAAAAAAATAACATTACATTTTTCCAGGCAAGCCATATAAAATGCTGAGCAGTTTCTTGTGAAGATGTATTTATCTAATACGGGATAATCTTTCTTTTGTAAACTCTTTCTGTTGTGAAACATAACTAGGTTTTCTCTGTAAGTTAGACATTTGGCCATGTTTATGAGTTTCTTTTTAAATATTTCCATTCCTCATTTTTCTCTCATTGTAATAAAATCAACAGTTAAAAAACACAACTCTACAATAATAGGAATTTAAATAGATATCTTAATTTTTGTGACATTCATGAGGTGCAAAAGTGCTGTGGCTTTTTTCATATTCCAACACTCATTTTCATAAAATGTCCATTTCAAAGAAAGTTACTGTGTGGTTTTAATACACTATACATACTTTTAAATTGTCACCAGGTGCATTTGCATGAGGTATGTGGACATAATGTCTTGAAATGAAACACTTAAGTGTGTTGAAGATTTAATGTATGTTTGGAATGCTTGTCTGATTAACCCTTCCCTCGTCCTTTTATTTATAAGTGTCCTTTAACATGGACTTGTGTTTTTATAGTCTTGTATTATTAAGTCACGATGACCTCATTATGACAGATACATGAAAGGAAGGCATCTCTGTTGGGACTCAATGCACACGTTTTTAATTAAATAGAATATGAAGGTCGATAGTGTTATGCCAGTACTTGCTGTATATGACAGTAAGAAGTTACTGTATGAGACAGTCCATTCTAAAATGGGGAGCTACCTTTCCTCGTGTAAAATATTTCTAAATCCTGTTACTGGTCAGTTCAGAGACTGAAAGAGTTAAGAACTTAATGTGAGGAGCTGTATGAAAGTAGTTTGAGGATACCTTACGTGCTGACTGGCACGACTTGAGGAGACAAGTTTGCCTAGGTCCAAAGATAAAATAGAAAGGCTCTCATGGCATTTCTGGTAATGCTCGGTTGGAGGGGAGGGAATCCATATGAAAAAGTAGGCAGAAAGGTGTCTGGCAGCACTAATTGGGCATATGTCTGTAATGAGATATTTTACACATATTCTGTATACTTAGGTCATTCTGTTCTGATTTGAGATTCACATCAGAGTATCCTCCTTGTGAATACACTTGGCTTTAGCAGGCCTAGAATGGTTAATTCCAAGTAGAATGAGTCCCTGTATTTAGAATGCACATAAGAAAATGCGCATAGTGATGCATAACTGTGTCTAGGTGTACACTGGCAGTTTCACCTCCGTGTTTTAGTTGTACATCTTTAAAAATCCAGTTTGCATTAGAAACCTAGCCTGTGAAGTTAATGCAACTTTCTACTGACAGTCTGCTTGACATTCCATTTACTTCTCTTCATCGATATATATTGGTTAAAAATGTATTGTTCAATGTGGTACGTTTGACTTTCAAGGAAAAGCTGATTTCTGTATTAATACTCTTAGGCTGAACAGTAGCTTCATTTTCATAGTCCAATTAAGTTGTTTTATGGCAATATTATTCTTCCTTATAGTTAACACAAGAAGAATGTAGGGGTACACTATACAAATATAGAACTGAAGAGCTGGATATTGATGTAAGTAATTTGTATTTCTTCTTCCTTGGAAATGTTGGTATTTGTCTCTGTATTTTAATAATAATTTCCTCCTTGACTTTTGGGTTGGAAATGCACTTCACATAGGTGATTACCAACAGAAATTGCTTTGTGAAATTGAAGGGCATAAAACTCTCTTTGTAATAAGCTTCTAACTTGTGGGAAGTATTACAGTTTAGGCTGAAATTTCAAGTATTGTGTCTGTTCAGAGGTGAATTGCTTCTAGAAAGGAATTCATTACTTCAGAAGGGAAAAACTCTGTGGTTGTAGTTCAGTTACAAACATGAGAGATGTAATTTCTCAGGAAATATGACCAATACTCCAAAACTGAAATTTGGCATGGGTAGTTACCATGCAGAGAATTGGGTTGCTAATTACTAAAGACAAAGGGCTCGGTGTTTAAAGTCAGGTTTAAAATCGATGGTGAAAAATACTGACGTGGTCATAGTGTATATGCATACATAGGCATGTCGAGCCATTCTTGCACAATGCAACCAAGAGTAGAGCTACTGATTAAGGGATGTTATTTTAAGATTTTTTTTTAAAAAAAAGCAGGCTTCCAGTGTTATCTTGGAGTTAAAAGGTCAGAGCAGCACAAAATGAACCCAAAAAGTTGTTCAAATAGAAAAGTAGACTGGGTCAAATTGGTTAGAGTGCACTGAACGGTCATTTGCTCAAACTGGAGCTGGAGTGGAACAGTTTTAGTCATAGCCAAGCCTCCATCAGAGGTAAAACAGAGCGGAATGTGGATAGTATTAGTAACTATTAAAAACCTGAAATAAACCATGGGAAAGACTGTGAATGTATGCAATATTCTTCATAACACTGAGGAATATGTAAATTAAAATGTTATTTAATACCTATTATTAAGTTGTAAAGATTTAGCTGTAGAATCATAAATTACATGTTTTAAGCCACGCTGTTTCAAGTTATAATAACACTTATTTCAATAGTATCTTAAGAGGGTTTCTTAAGGTTCATTTGAAAATACAACCCTGATGCCTTCAGAGTTTTGGAATTCATATTTTGTGGTAATAAAATTTTATATAGATTCTTGCAGTGATTTGATCAAGTTATATTTTGTTTGCTGAAGATGTTAAAAATGAAATCCTAATTGTGATCACTTTCTGTTATATACTAGGCTAAGCTTAGCCGTTTATGTGAACAAGATAAAGTTGTACAAGCACTGGAAGAGAAGCTTCAACAGCTACACAAGGAGAAAGTAGGACAATTGTATTTATTACCTAAAGTGGATGTTATTTTACATGCTTATAATCAGAACATTGGTAACTGAAATAAAAATGAAAATCAGCCCAATGATGCAGAACATTAAAAATAATTCTTTTTATTATAATAGTACACGCTTGAGCAAGCTTTGCTATCAGCAAGTCAGGAGATAGAAATGAATGCAGATAATCCCGCAGCCATACAAAATGTAGTCTTACAGAGAGACGACTTGCAGAACGGACTACTTAGCACTTGTCGAGAAGTATCACGAGCTACTGCAGTAAGTAATACATTCTTGCCAGTAAAACTCAATGAAGTGTTAAACGATTATCTTCATATTCTTAATTGGGTTATCTTTGGTTATTTTTCATTACATTCTAGCAAAACTCAGTTGTCTTTTACTTGCTGGTATTTTTGTCAAAGGCAGCTGGAAAATGATTTTTTTCACTATATTCATCCAGTAGTCAGTCTTTAATTATTTTTTTTTGGCCAGGAATAAGTGCATACTGACTTGAATTGGTGTGGTAATTTTCATCTTTATAATATGAAAAATTGATTACAGAAGAAGGAAATAATGCAAATAAGCTATTTTCTGTGATGGCAAAATAGTAGCAAGCACAAACTTTATCAGATAGGTGACTTATTTTAAGCAAAAGCAGCTGCAGGATGAAAAAGATTATAGTGTCATGGTCTCTCTTAATTGTGGGCCATTATATTTAAAAGATCTTTCAAGTTATGCAGTTTCAAAAACCTTAAAAAAAAACCCAAAACAACAACAAAGGAAAGGAACGGAATTGCTATTTACAATTGTTTTTCACTTCATGATGGTTTCTACACTGAAATGACAAGGTTAAAGAATCATTTTTGCCTCCTTACATATACATCCAAAATGGTCTTTCAGTGTCAAATTCCAGTGGTTTGCTGTGGTGAAATTGATACGAAGTAGGCCCTGAAATACTGGGTTTAGTCTGGACGTTAGACTGTGTTGTAACTGGAATTGGTTGGAAAAGGGAAAGGGAATCGGAGGAAAGGAAATCCTCAAGATATACTTCCCTCATTAAGTTTTTAATTTACACTAAATTGTGTAAATTGCTTGATGCAGGCTTAAAAAGTGAGATGGTAGAGCTGACCTCAAAGAAGATTTACTTTTTGCACCACCTCCCTTCTGATGTTTGTAGTTTCACATATGTAAAATAACGGTGTATTAGCAAGCCGGGGGGCATTCACCAGTAACTTTACAGGCAGGGTTGGATGGCTTACATTTGTCTCGCATAATACATTGTGTATACACACACATGCTGTGCACTCACACATATGTATTCTAGGTGATAAAAGAGACAAATTTGCATCAATTTTTGTGGGTTTTCTGCCTCGGTGGAAGGACAGCTTAAGACCCACGTGCCTGCTGACTATAAAGACAGATTCTGAAGATTTTGCCCTTGCCTATCGTTTTTGTTTGTGAAAAGACAAAATGCTGCCTGGTTAAATTTCATTCAGTATCATTAGAAAATTATAAAGCTGTTCAAACATTGCATTCTCCAAAATACGTATTTCTTTATTGCTGATATCTATTTATGCATTACTTCCTGAAGTTTCATGCCAGTGAATAGAGAAAAATAAATAGACTTCTTTTTTTCTTTCTTTTTTTTTTTAACTTGAATGTGCATCTGTAATTCTTTTCTTTTGTTATATACTTAGGAATTGGAAAGATCTTGGAGAGAATATGATAAATTGGAGTATGATGTAACTGTAACAAGGAACCATATGCAGGAGCAACTTGATCGGCTTGGAGAAATTCAGGTGTGGCATAGGTGTTACATTTAAGTCACTTTCGTTTTCTATGATTTTGTTTAAAAACTACCCAAATGAAAAAAGGGGGACGTGTGGTGTGGTAACTTACATGATATAAAAAGAAATTAAAAGTTTCTAAGTTCTGAGCAGGTCTTTAGCTTTTCCTATTTTTTTGAAGCTGCAGCACTGGTTTTCCTGTGTCTGGAAGCTCTTCTTTCTGTTTCAGTGATGGTATCCAAAATGGGGTATTTTTCTCTGACCTTGTTTGCTGTGACAGTCATAGTAAATCTTCACACAAATCCTTCCATTTAACTGAATATTTTAAAATGTAATTAAATCATTCTATCAAAATAAATTATAATAAAAAATTATTCTGAGCATTACTTCAGGTCTTACCTATGAAGAGTTTCTGACATGTATCTTATTAGCTCACGGTGCTGTGGAGGATTGGACGGTTAGTGTAAGTTCTGAATTTCTAGGGAGATCTTTCTGTGAGACACGCGCACACCCACACACATTATCTGGAATAGGCAGATGGGTGTGGCCCGTGCTGGGAGGCATTAAAGGCTGCTTGCTCCAGGAATTGATTTTCTATGCAGCTATGAAAGGGAGATTACAAGGAAGCCCAAGCGCTGAGAAATTTATGTTAGGCAATCCAAAAAGCACGCATGGCCATGAATGCAAGTAGGCCCACAGTTTATATGGTAGCGTGCAAACAGCACGTTCATCTCCACCTATGTTAGGGTTGCAACTGGTGGTTCCTCTTCTGTCGTTCTCTGTAGGTCTCCTGTGGAGAGTTGGCTTGGATTTTCTTTGGAGACAGTAAATACAATTGTGTTCTTAAGTGGAGTTTGACCTAGCAAATTGCTGTCGAATTAATTGACACATTATGAAATTACTTAATCTTCTACTTGCTTTTTCTGACAATATTTGAACGTTGCATTTTTATGGGAGAGTGTCATTACTGTATTTTATTTTCCTTCATTGGGAAATTATATGCAGTGTAGTCTAAAGATAAAAAAAGGTTTTCTGGTTTTTTTCTGCTTGCAATGTATTTGAATTTATTGCTTATATATGCTCTTTATTTACTGGCAGACTGAGTCAGCAGGGATACAGCGTGCTCAGATTCAGAAGGAACTGTGGAGAATTCAAGATGTCATGGAGGGTTTAAGTAAACATAAACAGCAAAGAAGTTCTTCAGAGGCAGGTAAACTGATTGTTTTTATCTTTGTAGGAGGTACACTTGGATCATATACATTTTTAAAGGATAAGCTCCATAGTTGCTTTTGTATGTTTGAAGAAAAATAATGGTGCCATTGCTGAGAAAGGAGGAAAGCAGTCATCTATTTTAAGTTGGTGCTTTGTGTATTTGTTTGATAGCAACAGGTTATAGTTCATATTTTAAAAGCTATTTATTGAAAACAATTTTTCTCTTTCTTTCTATGCCTTTCCCCCCTCCCCCCAAACAGGCCTCATGGGATCAAGGACATTTTCAGCTATTAAATATAAAAATGAGGTATGGTTTTCGTATATTTACCATTTTAGCAACACTGAATTTCTAATATACATATGATAAAAATTAGCATTATTATAATCATTTTAACAATATCTACAGTACGTATTCAGTATGTTTCTGTGAAAATATTGCATTATGAATGAATTTTAAAGACTGATATCTCCACTAGTAATTCTAACACTTTCATTTGTTCTGTGTCTTTATATTCTTACCAGTATGTTTCTCTTTTCCATTTCTCACCTTTTCCTCTCCCTAGGCTTTTACCCTAGAAATACAAACCCTGATTTATGGATTTGTTTTCTACCCACCACACTTTTCATGGGAAGAAATCCATTGCTTTATATGTCTATTCGCATATTGAGCCTGGTTCTCAGATGGCCAGAGCACCCACAAGAACAGCTGAAACTGTGGGAGCTCCCAAATGTTCAATTCCTCTGAAAATCTGGCTGAAAGTTATAATTTTAAAGGGACATTGTCATGGTTGTCTAAAGTTTTTGAAATATACATGTGGCCTATAGAACTTTCTAAAAGTCTAATTTATATACAAATCGTTAAAAAAGATATTGAATTTAATTTTTAAAAGGATGATCCAGAGAGTTCATACGTGTCCAACAGAAAGTGCAGGTGTTAGAATTGAAAAATCTTGATAAGCTGAATAATGAAACTATTGAAGTATCTCCGTCTAGGTGGTAGTAATAAAATAAAAAGCAAACAAAAGAACAAAAAAGCCCCAAAGAAACCCAAAGAAAATAAAGCTGTCTTGGCCTTTTTTTTTTTTTTTTTTAATCATGACATTGTTCCCTTTAATTCCAAAATCTATAGCTGGTATAGCTATGGTAATATATTTTTCTTTTTAAGTTATGAATAATTGTAACAGGTGTGCACATCTAAATAAGGTGACTATTCTACAATCTTTAGGAAGAGGAAGTAGTCCCACCTCGTCCTCCACTCCCTCGGTCCTATGACTTTACAGAGCATCCTCCCATAATCCCCCCTCTGCCCAGTGATAGCAGCTCCTTGCTCTGTTATAGCAGGGGCCCAGTACATCTGCCAGAAGAAAAGAAGATTCACCAAGTTCAAGGATATCAGAGAAATGGATCTTACTGTGTAAGTGGCTTAAACTGCCACGTTGTTCCTGAAGCATCCCCCTTCCTTTGCACAGTCACAATTTTTATTTTGTCATCTGGCTACTTTTCTGTTACGTTTTTTACTTTTGGCTACTTTGTTTTATTTATAGCTCCATCATTTGCTCTTCACATTTTCCTGTCATATATTCTGTGCATATATGAAATGTCTTAAGACTTATATGCCTGTATCTGAGTAAATTTCAGAAAATTAAATTCTTTTGCTCACAAGTTCTTAAAAAAACTCTAGGCTCAGAATCGGTTTTTGCTGAAGCTTTATACAAATTTTTTTCCTGAAGATCATTTAAAAGAAAAAAACCCTGTGTTTTTACCGTAATTTTTTTTCTGTAATTTCTGAAAGTCTGCAAATATTGTTACTCAAATTAACTACAAAGAAATACTGCTGCAATAGCACTTGAACAATAAAACAGGGACTTAAAGTGAGAGCGGAGTCATCACAAAATAACTGGTTTGAGTCTTAAGACATAAATGCTTGTACAAAAATGCCTGTTTGTTTACCTCATAACTTCTCGTTCCTCAGGGTCCTGATTATAGGCTTTATAAGAGTGAACCCGAGTTAACTACAGTAGCAGAAGTGGATGAGTCTAATGGCGAGGAAAAAACAGAACAAATTTCAGAATCAGAATCTACAACTAAAGGTTTGTCCCCAGGCGTGGTGTTTACAACGTTTCAGCCTTTTTCACAAGGAATATGAAGCTTTAACTGCGTTACAGAAGCTATATCATCCTTCGTATTTTTGTAGCCTCTCCATTTCTTAAAACGATGAAACAGCTTCCAGGATAAAATAATGATTTAATTATATGACGAGAAAGATTTCAGTCAATTACACTGCAGAAAAATCAAACATTACACTCACCAACAGCCCTGAAATCCGTATTGACACCATGTCTAATCACATCACTCACATTCCCCACACACCATTCCCTTGAACAATTACCCATTTTATGTTCTTACCCTTGAACAATTATTCAGTTTTTGAATCAAGCTCCCGATGTTATGTCACTGGAACGTCCAAAAAGGCAGCACCACAGAATTTTCAGGCTCTCATAAGGCAGGGAAACAATGTCTTTTTCTTTTTTTAATCTTGTAATTGTTGAATTGCCTTCTGTCCTCTGATATAATAGGAATAATGATCATGACCTTGGAACGTACAGACAATAAAGGTCTTTGCAATTGCTAAATGCTTTAGATTCTTCTCTTCATCTAGCTTCCATAAAAGCTACTAATTGCTTGGTAGAGTCTTTTACCAGGAAGTGCTTCTTAATTCTGTTTGTTAAAACACACAGAATAGTTTGTTAAAGGTGACTTCAGGAAAAGCAGTTTTAGCACCTCCCAAAAACCATATTAGGAGCTTTTAGAAAAAGTAACTAAACTCAGCCATTTGTTCTTACCGTGACGGTTGATTTTTCCAGTGCCAGCAAGACCACTGCCTTCTATTATGGTAGTTTGACTAAGCATGTACATAGCAGGCTGGTGCAACAGTACCAGAATTTGACCAAGAACTATGATCATATAAGGCTGCTATTTTCACCAGAATAGTAATGGAGGTTTTTAAAACTAAGGTTAGCATACAATTTGGGTGTAAACAATGTGAATGGCCCTGTGATACATGATATAATTAAGCTCGTGCTTACCAGACAATTAGTCAATTCAGATTCACTATGGTATTTGCTGAGGTATAATGTTCACTTAAGACAGATATTAAATCTTGTTTTACTTATGGTGAAAAGTGCAAGGTTTGAGCCTGAGATTTGCTAATTATCAGCCACCTAAATTGAAGAAGCTGCCTTTCTGACAACTTACGTAGGTTTTATTGACCTGTGGTGTTCCAGACTTTTTGATACTAATTTATAACAAGAGGAAAAGTAATTGTCGAGATGATATAAGAAAGCCTGCACTGATTACATAAAGCAAACCAATACTTTTTGAGCACCCCAATCTGCTTTCTGTCTTCTTCTGTAAAGACGGAAGTAATTTTATTATGTCCATTTCTAGAAAACCAGTTCTCAGTAAGGGAAAAGCAATAATACAAATTTTTCTAATATAAATAATATTTGGGGTTGGGGGAGAGAATAGCTGCAGTGATAGCAAGCAGCAAGAGGCTTTTTATCTTCTTGAACAACAGCGTGAAGTAGCTTTATCATAGCTGTGTTTTTTCATCTGGTCCACACTTTTGAGCATGTGAATTTTCTAACAAATATTTCTTGTTCTATGTATTCACTTATAATAACAATCCCCATGCAGTAGGAAAAATATAACCATTCCTGGGGTTTTTTTATAGTACATAATGCCATTACAACTATATGCTGTTTCAACAAACATTTTTATGCCATTCTATCTTAACAGTTTATAAGCTGAAAAGGAAACAAACTCAAAGGCAATTCATCTCTGCAATTTCTCTTACTTGCTGTTTTATGAAGTTGCATCATATTTCAATGATGCAATTTCCTGTTGAGGGTGGTTCTAAAAATTAGTACATTTCAGAGGAAATTTAAAAAATGTTTTTCTAGTTCATTGTGTGGGTTACTGTACTAGATACTTCTCCTGTTTGTTCTGTCAGCCATTTCCCTCTCTTTTCAAATGTCAACAGTCAAAGAGAAACATTTTAATGGGACTATGTAAAGTAACCCTTACAACTGTCTGCAAGCAGAGGAGTATTTATGACCTGAGTGGTACATAAAGGTGACACAAAAGGAAAACGGACTTCTGCTGCATGTTATCCTTTTTTAGATCTAAAGAAGACCCAAACTGTTGCTTTATAGTTTTTGTTTTGAATGATAGATTTGACATTCAAATACGTCCAGACTATTTGGTCAGCCTATCAAACAAGTTGGAGAAAGAGTTGAGCCTTCACCGAGTAAATATATCCTCTGAAATGTGTGCAACTTCAGGAAAATCAAGGAGAAATAATTTGGCTATTAAAGAAGACATTATATCTATTTTTAGGCAAACTCAGTGAGGAAACAATATTTTTAATACTTTGATTTCCTGCATGTATCAAGCAGCAAAAATGAAGCATGCGTTATTTAATTATATCTGTATATTTTGGTAAGTTTTAACTTCAGTTTTCTACCAGCTGAATTACATTTTGGCAGGGCTTCTTGTAAGTAGAAAAACTAATGGTGGATATTGTTCCAAGAGGCTGAACGTAGTAGACATCAGGACCAGAATATCCTCAGCTCCCAACCAGACAGAGCCTGGCTGCTTCGGTTCCCTATCCCTAAGTACGGCAAGCCGCAAAGCTGAGGACGTCGTCCCACTGTGCACGAGCGCAGCCACAGCTCACCACCACAGATAATGCAGACAGGTTTGAGAGCAGTGCTGTCACACAGGCACTGTGTAAACAAGTCCAGCACTCACACGAAGGTGAAACAAGACAAATGGCATGATCCTGTTCTCTCTCGCCAGCTAACCAGGCTCAAAGCGTGCTAGCTGATCTCATACACATGCAGACGTGAGCACGTGTGCGCACATGCACAAATGAGTCTGTCCAAGAGCTGGCCAGACCTATGGTATGGTATCTCTATCAGTCAACTCTCAGTACGTCTGGCCTCTCCAGTATCTGAATCCTAGACCCAAGGTCTCTTGGACAGCTGTCTCCCACACCTTGTATTCTGCTTGCCACCTAGCCTTGTCTTCAGCTCCTTAGCATCTCACAGACAAAAGATTCCCCCTGGTAGCAGCTTAGGGTCCCTCTGGTAGCCAACCTGCAGACCTCCAGTCTTTCCTGTCTTTGTCCCCCAGACCTATGTATGAGCTCTCTGTAGCTGTCTTGTACTGGAGAGCTAGCCTGGCTTGAAGATCACTAGCATCTCTCGTGCTCTCATACAGAGAAGAGAAAGCATGCTCACATGGAAAATACTTAAGAGTGGAGTTTAATAACAAGATAGGACAGACTGCAATGCTAAGGCACGGGGCTTGATCAGACAAGCGTGCTGCCAAACGGCTTGTTTGTGCAAAGCTGCCCCCTTTTATTCCCCCTCCTCTCCATTATTCTGTGCCTGTTCTTTCCCATCCGCCTTTCCCCATCCCTTTTGCAGCATTTGAACAACCTGTCCATAATTACTTTTTGTTCGTTGGTCCCACTTCTGCTAAATTTTGTATCTTTGACACCATTGTCTAGGTAAGCTTGGCCTTAAGTGGTAGCACTGATGCCTTTACCTAGGCACTCTGCTGGCCTTGCAAACTCTATTCCATAAAAAGTTCCCAGTACTGATGTCCGATTGTCTGTGAAATTTGGCCATCCTTCACATAATTCCCCCTTAACCATCTGTGAAAGCTAGCCATTCCACACAATGCTATCTAACTTGTGTCTGTTTCTCACAGATAAAAATCTTATGTTTATATTTTTATGTCCAGCAATTTCTCATGCCACACGTAGTAGTTTCCCATGGGGAAAGTCATCTGCCTGCATACCTTAACAGATGTGATAGTTAGGCATTAAGATCTTTGCTGTGTTTTGAAGAATAGTTTCCAAGGTTGGCAACATCTATGTTCTACAAAACAATAAACTGTTTTGGCAACGTTTTGCATAGCACTTAGTATGTTGCTTTACTGTTTTGCAGGCTCACATTTTCCTGTGGGAGTTGTACCACCCAGAACCAAATCACCAACACCAGAGTCTTCAACAATAGCATCCTATGTCACTTTGAGGAAGAATAAGAAGATAGATCTAAGAACGGTACTTTAAAATAACCTTTGAGCATTGATGATGTATAGTGATGTGTTCCTTTCTAAGTTTAATTTTTGTAGTTACTTCAAAAGCTGTATTTAACTTTTTAATTTTCTTTACAAAAAAATTCACTGTTATAAAACTATATACTAAGTTAGCAAAGACAGCTGTAGAAAGAATGACAAAATTAAAAGGTTGTGTATGTTAAATACACATAGAAACACTCGAACTGGGCAAGATCTAAATGGTGATGATAAAGCTATTAAGCTACTGAAGTTCAGGCTTGAGTTGAAAGGACATGAAGCATCTTAGGTTAAAACTTTGAAGGACTTGTATTTGGCTTCTGGGGCAATTTAACAGCCCTTGTGTAACAAATACTGGCTTTTATTTATTTCATGGTTAGCATGATTTGGGAAATACCTAAAGCAGCCAGAAAATAAAGATACAGTAAGCAGTATGTGGGTCAATAAGCCTGGGATTTCAGATTAGAGAGTCTTGTAGTCTCTGGGTTGAAGACAAGATGTTTACCTGTAGTTCATGCTAAAGGGAGGAAAACATTGGCAAAAGTTACAGCATGAATAGAAAAGGATATGTTGTAGGAAGAATGGGAGAGGAGAGAGACACTCACAGGACATTGACTTGAGAAAGAATACCACTCTTCAGAAGTGAAATCAGTTACTGTGAATGTACTGAATGCAGCTGATTAGTTCGAAGTAATTTTTTTTTTTTTTCCTGTCAGACACAGTGTAGATCTATCTGAAAATCAGTGAATTTGAAGAACAGAGTAGGTAAAGTGATGGTTGATATTTTGGTAATAATACAATGCTTAGAATTACAGGTTTTTAAGTGGTGATAAATTCACTTTGTTTCAGCCTGCACTTGCCGTTAAATGATGTCCAACTGTAGTTTTTCTTGAAATAAAAAGGCTTCACTCTTAGATCAACTGGTATAAATGTCCTGGATCATTAAATTTCAATTACGTTTCTGTCTCAGTCAAGTAACTTGTGTTTGCCCATCGTTTTAATGTCTGGTAAATTGTATCAACTTGATAGGATGACTTT
Source organism: Balearica regulorum gibbericeps (assembly GCF_011004875.1). Lineage (NCBI taxonomy): Eukaryota > Metazoa > Chordata > Aves > Gruiformes > Gruidae > Balearica > Balearica regulorum. The sequence goes on from NC_046184.1 coordinate 72,096,779, forward strand.
AAGAGAGCATCTACCTGTTCTCTTAGTGTTTATCATTAATGTTGGTAATGTTGCTGTTCAAAAAAGCAAATTCCACGCTTTCATTTTGAATTTTGGTGTTTATTTATTAATAATATAAATAATTGGTTCTTGTACTTTCTTCACATACTTAGGAGATCTTTACTTGCCTGCTATTTTTCTCTTTTTTTAGGAAATCATTAGGTGATCTTTTCTGGTAATCCAATCAGTTTAGAATCTTGGTTTTTTAAAACATATATATATATATATATATATATATATATATATATTCTTTCATTTAAGGAAAGACCAAGAAGTGCAGTGGAGCAGCTGTGCCTTGCAGAAAGCACACGACCTCGAATGACTGTGGAGGAACAGATGGAAAGAATAAAGAGACACCAACAAGCTTGCCTGAGAGAGAAGAGAAAAGGACTCAATATTATTGGCATTTCAGAGCCGTCTCCTTCACAGAGTCTGTCATTTGTCAGAGATAATCCATTCAAATTGGCACAGGTGGGTCCCACGCTATTCAAAAACTTTAATGTGTCCAATTAAAAAGAAAAATAGTTACAAAATTGTTCTTTTTCCAAAATCACATGATACAATAGGTATCTATTTGAGGCTGCTTGTGGAGAGTAACAGTCACAGTTCTCTGGCATACACAAGAGAAAGGGAGAAGACAATCTTTATGCTTATACCTAACGATAGTAGAAGTCACTTCTTTGTCATTTTGGAAAAGAAATAGTTCAAACCCACATATGTTTGATTATGCATTGTGATGTTTGTCAACAGGGTTTTTTTGGTCAAATTTAACGAACAACATGAAATTGCCAGCTTTGTGATTAATAGCAGTGTCAGGGAGAATCATGATTCAGTTGATGTATAAATTATGAAGATTTTTCTGCCATGTAATATATTCAAACGTATATTCTGTAACGTTTTTAGGTAGGAATATTTATGATGATAACTCTTAACTGGTGCTCTTCTGCTGTGTTTTTTGAGCCCATAAATACATAAAAATACAACCCTCACTTTTGTTTTCACTAATTCTTAAACAGTTAAGGCAAAGAAATGAGTTTATTAAATGGTTAAGAGTGGGGAGAGAGGAGAAAGATAAAACTGCCTATCATTAACCGAGAAATACTATCCTGAATGTACATCTGGAAAAAAAAAAATTACCCAACCAACCAAACAAAAAATTACTAACAAACAAAAAACCCCACACCACTTCAGGATGAAAGTATCAAGTATGTTCAGGGTAGTGGCTACTACTTTCTAACTGCTAAGAATTTGTTTTCTTTTTTACTAGCTTAATGGAGGGGGTTTGGTGGTGTTTTGTTTATCTTCTGGCATACCCTTTTTTTTTTTTTTTTTTTTTTTAACACTGACGTGAAAATGCATTCTTTTATGTTTTGTATTTTAACATCTCATTTTCCCAAACCAGATTAAATGTATCGCACATATTTCTAAATAAGTTTTAGGTTTGGTTGTTGTTTTTTTTTTCCTCTGAGCTTGCTAAACTGCCTTCAGAGCTATAAAAAAGTTACCTTTCCTTCAACAAAATTGGATCCCCAGAAGACACTGACTTCAAGTTTTGCCTTTGCATTAGAGCGCCTGTATTTGAGATGACATCATGACTTCATATAACAGGGCTCCTACAAATATTTTTTGTGATTAACACTGCCTTTCTCAAGAAGAGGACGTGCAAAGCTTTGCAGATGTTTCTTTTTGTAGTCTTTACAGAGCTTGAGCTTTACCACTTTCCTATGGTATGATTTCATACGTCAAGGTGAGGAAACTGCAGTCATGTATGTCATACCGGGGTAGCCAGCACATTGGGAGCAGAGTGGGGGAAGTGGCCAAATCCTCTGTGTCAGCACTACTTGCTACACAGAACTAAAAAAAAAAAAAATTCTTTATGTCAGCATGTTCTTCAGTCTTCTGTGTGAAATCAGTGCTACATGAATGAGATCAAAAATTTATACAGTAAGTGAGAACGCATCTGAATTGAGTATTTAGCTAGTAGTCAAAATCACTTTTTCTATCTCAACTTTAATTCTTCCAGAGTGCTATTTGGCAAAAAGCCCCAAGATGAGGTATTACACTGTAGTAATAGCTCTTATTTTTAAAAGCACAGTTTCTATGCCTATTGATTTTTATACAGAAAAATGATGCAATGGCATTAACTGCTGGAAGTCTTTTCAACTGGGGTTTGGTTATTTAAGAATTGGAGAAAAAAAAAAAGGATTTTATATGTAATTTTTAAGTGATTACCAAAATACACAAGGAAGTTGCTTCACAATTGTTATTGTTTGGGACAAGTGTATGATATGGGTGCATACTTTAGTTAGAAAAGTAAGGAGATTGATTTGTGAACTGACTGACATGGAATTTCCTCTTAACAGAGTGCATGTGCTAAATCACAGGAGTTAAGCCACAAGATTTACTACTTTCATGGCTCGTAGTACTTAGTTTGATAAGACTTGTATGAACCTCACTTCGGTTTGGCTTGCTACTCTGCCAACATAATGTTTGCGGTTCACAATCTGAAGTCACCTCTACCATCCTTCCTCAAAATTTTTGTATCAAATTATTCTCTGTGCAATGGATTTGGGTTTTTTTAGGAATAAGTAATATCCTCTGCCATTATCAGATGCTATGTTGTCCTCTGTTACATCAGTTGACAGCATAGGCTTGGAATATACCCAAGATAATTGGAGAAAGTGCACACAAGGTGCACTGCCAGTTTTGTACTGAGAGCAGATTTTTATTCATATCTTTTTTTTAACCAGGAAACACTGTTTTTTTAAAAAAATCAGTGCTTGTGAACACAAATAAGAATGCTACTAAGCCTGTGTGTGACTGAACTAAATATGAATGAAATTTCAGAAGATAAAGGTGACTAATAGAAATGCTGGAGTTTGGAGTGGGGGGGGGGTGCAGAAAGTACAACAGTCTTACAGAGAAGAAAACAGGCTGAACTGTTCTGAAAGGCACAGAAATGAGAAAATTCTAAGTCCTTAAAAATGTGCATTTCCCATATTTTAATGTGGTATACTTAAGGTTTTTTTGGTTTTAAGCATTTTTTCTAATCACAGTCGGAGGACAGTGCAAGACTGAGAACTGAGACCGTGATAACTTTTGTAAGAATACATCTATATATCAATTTTGTTCCACAGAATCGAAAAAAGGATGATACTGTATCTAGTAACATGAAGGAATTAGAAAGCACCAGTAAAGAAAATAATTTGAAACAAAATAATGAAAGCCCTGGTGAAGAAATAGCGCAACTAAAACATGATGGAGAACACGAACATAATTCAGGTTTTACTAAAGAGGTACTAAACTGTCCCTTATTGAACTGTTTGTCAGCCTGTCTTGCAGTAGAAAAATATTTTGAGCCACAGCCAGCAGAGTATGGGAAATTGAGCCAGTTTCTTTTGCTTGGAAAATGAAGATCTCTTTTTGGATAATACAAATACTCTGTTATAGAGAGGTGCAAATTTGTATCAATCAGATCTGTCTATAGCCGAGATACTGAATTTTCTTGTATGTGGTCTTCCTAAATTTCATTTTACATAACTTTATCTCTTACCATCTTGATTGGAAAATTACAAAATTATGGTCTTTACTTCTTTGGAAACAAAACCAATACTAATGCATCTTTAAATAATAACCATTGATCTGTTTATTGCTTAGGATATTCCAGTGTAGTTTTGGACAGTCATTTAATACACCTGACTTTTCTGTTTGGTTGGCTATAGTGCATCAAATAATAGTTTATAGGAAGCAGAATAAAGCGGACATAACAATTTATACATGGAAGTAGGCAGTACTTGTAGTTTGTGCTATTTGGTCACTGGATTGATTTCTGTCTTGAAATAGTCTCAAACTCACCTGGGAGTGAGATACCGTGGTGTTTCTGGTACTAAAGTGCCCTGAACACTCAGCAAAAAGAGACTGACTGAAGAATAGATTACTGGACTTGTTTCTACATAATCGTATCCTTCTTATAGTTTAATATTTTTTAAAATCTTGAGTAGAGGGGTTTTTTTTCTTCTTTTCTATCCATATTCTTTAATCATAATCATCCTTTGCTTTTCCTTTTCACTCATTTTTCCTTTTGTTTTCCTATTTTATATTTAGCTTTTTTAAACATAGGTCTCATGGAGAATGGTACAAAATCAAATAATTAACGTTGTTATTCTTTAAAAACATTTTCTATTGAGAATCTGTTCAGGCTTATCAGCAATATATTCCAGTAGCTGGGATCTCTGTTGGCATTGTGAAGAGAGGGATAGCATGAAAAAAGTAGGTAGGCTGCAATCCAAAGAGTTCAGATAAATTCTGGAAGTTATTAAGCCAAGCCCTGCCCATTGGCTCTGCTGTAAGTTTCAGGATAACTCTATTAACCTGAATGGTATTGATAAAAATTTCTGAAGTTATGTAATTCTGAGTTACTAAGTATACATGATGGCAAAATTTGTCTGTTAATAAAACTGTTTCCTGATACTGTATTTCTTATCTGCCACTTAGTATGTGTTACAGCTTTTTGTTTCATGATTTCAATTTTTTTATAGCTGACAAAAACTGATGATCTTTTATCAGATGCACATGTTGTATCTGACTCAAAAGAAGTGAGTAATGAAGAGAAAGCAGAAAAGGAAAAGAAAAATAAATTGGAAGAAACACATGATGGTGATATAAGGTAAAAATAAAACAAGATGTTCAGAGGCTATTTTAAACTTGCACATTGTATTTATTAGCTGAATGGACCAAGCAACTAATGAAATACTGTCATAAATACTTATAAGGTCTATTTATATGTTTTTGAGTAGTTTACATATAGAGAAATCTTGTGAGAAACCCAACCACTGTGGGGGTTCAGTAAAAGGCGATGAGTTGGTGGATGAAGCAATGCTTATTTTCAAGTATTGCCCCAGTTATAAACAGAATAAGTTCATAATCCTTGCTTTGCTTTGGGATACAAAACGTATTTAGGAATGTCAGTTCAAGCTTTGTATCAGTTTATTGTGAAAGCTTCAGCCAGGGCTTCCATAGCAAGCTCTTTACCACTGATATTTAGGAGCAGACTAAACAGCTTATTCTGTATCTCCTGCTTTAAGTCTTCGCTATTTTGGAGCATTGCAGAATTAGAGGAATATTGTGTTCCTCTTTAAGGATTTGTAACTTTAGTGTAAGATGCACTGCAGATCCTAACTGAGTTCCTACATTAGGTCATAACTTTTTCACAGCACCCTTCAGCAGAATAGATACCACACAGTAGGAAACTGCATGAGTGTAAAGGAAAGGAATTAAATTTCCAGTACTTTTTTTTAAGTCTAATGTTACAAGACAGAAGGCTTTCGAAATGTGTGCTTAATTTATATTACACAAACTTAAAAGTCACACTTTTCTTCTATTAACAGAAGAAAATTAGTTTGTAAGTTCTATACTTGGTGGTTAACACCTGAAATTAAGTTAGAGTGAGTTTTAAACGCTGTGCTTTTTTTAACCAGCTTGCAGAGTGTGACCACAGTTACAAACCACAAACCAAAAACCAGCTCAGAAGAAAGTGAAGTAGTTAGTGCTCAAGAACAAGAAGGGATTATGTCTTCATTTGAAGTAGCAGCAGAGTCTTCAAAAGGAAATCAGGCAACAGCAGGTATGGAAAAGAGTTTGACTGAAGAACAACTTATACAGTACATATGTAAAACTGTATTTCATTTTGATTATATCTTTTGATGCTATGAAATCCTTGTGAATTGAAAGTGCTGAGCTAGTCTAGATGTCAAGTGTATGGTTTTATAATGTAGAGGAGAATATTTTCCCAGCAGACAACTACAGAAATTCCATTTTTCTGAGGTTTTAACGTAGGTTTTATGGTTGCATTTAATTCAGGGAATTAAATAACTATTGCCAGAAATTGAGTTATACTATTGTTGTTGGTTGGAGCAAATCCTTCCCTATACATCTTGTAGAACAGCATCTCAATCCTGGATATGTATAGATTATTTACCCTTACGTCCTTGCTAAGGGATGGCCTCAGGTATACCCAAGATTGAGGAATCTTTGAGTTTCCAATATATCTAGTACCTTTTGAACTAGCAAGTAAAGGACCTCAGTTTGGTTATGTTTTAGGGAGTAAAAAAAGATGAAGAAACAGAAAACACTAGCTGACTGGTAAAATGAGTGGTTATGTACTACTTTGGAAGAAGAAAAGGCTGAAATAAAGCAAAATTGTTTGCAAAGAGGAAGAAAAAAGAGGGGAGTGTGTAGGGGAGGAGGAAGGAAGAAGATAGAATTTAAGACATTATTAGGATATTTGGTGATGGGAATGGTTAAGTAAGCCAAATGGTTCCATTTATGGATATAAAAGGTGACCCAGACCTTCGTAGTACAGTCAGCAATCCTTTTTGTGACTTGATAATCAAAACCAGAACCTGTAAATACATTTTATAGTGCTCAGCAGAATAAAAAATCCTTAGTTATTCTGAGCTGGGTTATAAAGGTGGGTCTGGGAGTATCCTGACTAGTTAAATTTTACTTTTTTTTTTTTTTTTCCCCCTCTCTTTGCAACATAAATAATGCATCAGCCTTCATGTGTCTGTTGTTTGTTCCTTTGGTGTTCTACTAGTCATTTATAGGCCTGAATAATGATCTTTCTTGAGAAAGCTATGCTCTCCCCTGAAGTTGTGCTTATTGTGCTGATCAGATTTTAAGTCTTTACATATGTAATTTTCATTTGGTTCTGCTTATAATTATTATGCTTGAATTGGTGATTTTCAAGCTTATATTTATTATGGCTTGAAATCATGCCTTCAGTAACTTGTATTCTTATTTATCTTGCTGTATGACTCGCAGTGAAAAGTTTGCCTTCTTCACCAGAATCGTCATTGTCACCAGCTCCATCTACACAGACACAGCTCACAGAAGGATCACATTTCATGTGTGTATAGTTACAGAGAAGTACGTCTTTTTTTCCCCACTCCTTCTGCCATTTTCCTAATATTTTTCTGAGTATATGTATTCTAGTTAATTTTCCAAGAAACATCTGTAGACAATACTTAGCAAGACAAAGTTATCTGCAATGTTGAATATAAAACAGAAAAAAAAACCCCAAAACTGCAAATACATGTATTGATTTGCTTGCAAGTAATGTATTCTCTACAAGTACAAAGAAAAAGGACTAATTGGCTTATCAGGCACATCCTCCACAACTGACAAGATAAGAGCCCTTTGAATTACATGAGAGACTTAAGCTGTTACAAACCAGACACCCAGTTAAGGTATGAGCATCACTGCTCAGGTGCAAATGAATCTTGATGCTTCAGTCACGGTAACAGGCCAGTAGAGCTTGAGCACTTAAGTGATACATGGGAGGGAATGGTCTAATGGCCCAAAGAGTTTATGGCTTAAGATGTAGATGACTGAGGCATGACAAACAGGAAGGGAAAAAAACGAGGGTGGAAGAAATGTAACAATTACAAAACTTTTTTTGGTTTTCTTTCTATAAGAATAGGCCTACGCAGCTTCTCTTTCCTTGTCTTAGTAGGTGATTTCTTCCAGGAATCAAGTTAGAAAGCATCAAGTTAGGCTAGATTTACATGTTCCTACCTGTAGTGTTACCTACTTAATGAATGGAAATGGAAATAAAAGTAAGCATATTTGTTTAGACAAGTGTTTAAAGAAATTAGTAGGATACCAACATGAATACTTCAGCACTTTACCAGCATTTAAATCAATCCACACTTCTTTGTTGTCAGGAAGTACCTATTTAAATAAGCTTTCTACTAAAAGAATGAGCTTTGTTTCAATGTTAATGTTAAATGCCATAGCTAATGTAACTTAATAAAACTTTTAAATCAAGACATTTTCAGTTTGTTAGCATGAGATCCGAAAATGCATTTTTCCTTTGCTATTACCCAATACGCTGTCCCAATCTCCATTGCCAAGCTTTCATCTTAGGAAAATTAGATTTTTTTCTTCACAGACACCTTTCTTGTATGAACTATGGGCAGGAAACTATTTATATACTTAGGGAAAAAAAAAAAAAAAGGAAATTATTTTCATCTTTCTCCTTTTGAAAGAGTGGAAAATGCACTCTTCACATTCAGTACTGACACTTGTATTGCTGGCTCCCTGATGGATGTGGTCTGTCGTGATTAGATTTAGCTTGGACTTTTGTACTTTCATTCAAAAATTTTATTACAGAACTATTTAAAAAAGATAATTGGGATTCAAATTTTTCTGGAAATACTGATTTGTGTTAACGCTTTTCAGTTGCACTGTATAAATACACATGCATTTATCATGTATTTTCTTTTTAAATAGGACAAACATTACCTCACCAGCTCAGTTTCCGGTCAGTAGTGAAACTGAAACTGCACTGCTGAATTCTGTCCGTAACCACAGCACACCTGTCTTGAAAGGGGAAGCAACCTATAACTTCACCAGAAATTTATTAATTACCAATTGCTTTCAGTTGCTTAAGTTGCTTTCAGTTCTTGTCATCAGCTCCAATGTTCAGATCAGCAAATTCATTTTTTTAAGGGTTTATGCTAAGTACGAGACTAGCAAAAGTGAAGCTCTTACGTAGTGATCGGCTTTGTAACTTAATGGCGAAGCCTTGACGTCCTGCAGCTGGTGTATCCATCTAGGGAACACTGGAGCAGTAACATTTCCTGTTAAGTACATAGGCCGTAATGGCTTATGACAAAACAATGTATCTGGGATGGCACTTGTAAAACTAATCCTTTGCTTACGCATGCCTCACTACAATGAAGAAAGGATTCCGGAACTTAAAATACATCTGTTTTGGCTGTTTGGTAGTTGAATGGAGGTGGAAAAATCATTCAACTATACACATATACGTTCCACATTTCTTTGCTGCACTTGATGCCTCTATTGGTCGTTTCCTAGGAGCTCCAAAACAAATTCATGCCACGAGCTGGGCCTAGTATGCGTAGGAGACATATGAAGCATAGTCTGCTTGCCCGCAGTACTTACTACCCCTCACCTTCTGGGGCTGTCGTTCCAGTGCTTTGTGCTTTGCCGAACAATAGGTCTTTTAACGTGCGAGAACTCAGTGTCTCTCGGATGTGAGAAATCCCATGCGGCAGAGGAACTTCAGAGCTGTGGGATCAGCCCTGTTCATATGCAACCAAATTTTTCAGGCAGCATCTGGAAAATGTGTGGTAGATTTCAGAGAATAATGAAGTAATACCTATATTTGGCTTTTACAGTCAATTAGTAAAACGATACTCTTGGCACGATGCCAGGGGAATTTGGCATAGGAAATTGGTGGCACAGGATATTGCAGGACTAAAGAAAAACCCATTAACACAAAGCTGCTTTCTTTGTCACGGCTCTTGCTTTGCAGAGAGGAGTCTGGATGTATACCACTAACATTGTTACATTTTAAGCATTACATTTACACTGAGTAATGGAGGGATAATGAAATTTTATACAGCACCTGGATTCAAAGCTCAGAAACATTTTTACTAATGAACTGTTAAAAGCTATTTATAGAAGTCCTTTCAGCAATTACCAAAATACAACGAGTTCTGCGTAGAGTATTTGAACTTCAGAACACCTTAGAGCTACGCTGCCATTGCAGTGTAGCAACTGAGTAATACTGCATCTCTCTTCAAACTGTGCCTGTCATTTGTAAGAGCAATTAGGATCTTTACTATTATTACCAGTTTTATATGAAGAACATTTGGAGAAGACATGTACAACAGGATAAAACTCTCAGAATAAACAGACTTTCATGTGAAAGTTGTATATATTTGAAAAAAAGCTTGCTTTTGCTTCTTGCTGTCAGGATACTTTGACAGCAGTATTATTCATCAGGAGAATTGATTTTGGAAACAACTGATTCCTAAGATACTTTATTATGTTCTACACCATTGATAACTACTGCTAGGATGAGGTTAGAAATTCCTTGCTGTGTTTAATCCCAGGAGTTGCCTTATACGATATTCTGTTGTTGCTAAAATAGAGTAACTTAATCTATGTCTGTCTTTCAGCACTAATGGCTTCTGTTGAAACAATTCATGCCTGAGATGTATGGATCTGACCTATGAAAATATGAGAAGATATTGTACAGTATATTTTAAATCTATGAAATTCATAGTTCTGATGCTTTTGGCCACAGAGCATCATTTTATCGCTTCCTGGAAAATGTTTATTCCGAGAGAGCTTTAAATGGCCCACATGTACACTCAACAACCTTCAGATTGTTCTCCTGATACCAGCTTGCTGCTATGATTTCTGTGCACATAAAATAAAGGCTCTTTTTTAATGTGCAGCCTACAGTCAGAACTTGATTTGACATTCTCCAGAATTTAATGTTCTTTTAATTATGGATCATATAAGTTTACTTTTTTGCTTCTTTTAGATGCATAACTCGGTTAATTTTACATATCACCACTAAACCTTGTTTAACACTTTTTAAACATTACAGGTTATTGGTTTAACATTTTATTTGTAAAATGTTTATATATATATATACATATAGATATATTTAAAATGTGCCATTTTTATTATTGCTTAGTAAAATATGTCCTGTTTCTGCTGTAATTATTTCTTGGTCAGGTTGCAATGTCAGCAGTTACTGCCACACTTCTCTCAACATATACATTAATGTTAGTGGTTACTTTTTCTTATATAAAATGGAGTGTAGGTATTTTGAGGTACTGGGCTTTTCCTTTGTTGGGTTAGGGTGTGTACAGCAATAAGCAGGTTTTCAATCCAGTACTCGGTTTGTGTACAAATGTAATTATGTTCATTGTGTATATATTATACAATGAGCACATATGATGTAAGTATAAGAAGCCACTTATTATTGATCAAATACGACTGTTCATATCCCATTTCTTTTATATCATATTAAATAAATGTTGATGTTCTTAAGGACTTGTATGGTTAGTATTTCTTCCAGCAAACAGATGTCACACTGTGTTCCACCTTTTGATGTGGGGAATGCAACAATTCTTATCTCATTGGCGACATCACCTGTCAACCAGAGTAGCAGTGACAGACTCTTAAGAGATTCCAGTCTTCCTCTACGGGACAGAATAAGGCTGCAAAACAGAACAAAAAGACAACCTGAGACTGAGAGGCAAGAAATACAGGTTCAGCTCTTGACTCTCCCAGACTTGTGTCGTGATGTTGGAATAATCACTTAGTCATTCTGTGCCTCCATTCCCTGCCTGTTTACTTGAGAGGTAATAGCCTGTCTTACTGGGCTGTGGTGAGTAGTAATTCAATATTTGCAAATGTTGAATGCCACGTTCAGTGGGGTTAAGGAGAGAAGTATGATGATTCCTTGAGGCTTTGACATCTGCAAAGCATCTTCCAGAAACTGAAAGCAAACCTGAAATAATTTGTCAAGTGTCATCATACTACAGATGTTACTAGCTTTGCTTTTCCATCTCAGGCAGCTGTCTGAATTTGCCTGAGACAAAAGAGGTTTAGAAAAAAATGATGAAAAATGAAAAGATTTAAGGGAAAGCTTTTGAATCTAGGATGTAAAGCTAAGAAATCTTTTAAACCGTTCAGGTAACTGCTGTGTGCTTCAGTGCACGTGTATGCCATAAGTGGTAAGGCAAGTTTCATGAGAAGACGACTGGCAGCTCCTGTTGTGCTTTTTTATCATACAACTCATATCCTGTTCAAGTTAATATTGCTGTACTAGAGACTATAGAATTCATTGTGCTTTTCCATAGAGGAGTGCCTGAGATGATTGACACAGAGTTTGAAATAAACTCTTTATCATTGCCCCCCTAAGTAGGAGTTTGTGTTCGTTGTGCTCTGCTGCCAGGTCTTCCTGGGGCTCCTTGCCACAAAGACACAGAGTATGCTGTCTGTCTACCTGTTGTTTTGCCATTTTCTTTGAAAAAGGAAAAAATAGGAAGCAGAATTTAGCAGCAGAACTTGAAGAGTCATAGTGAAAGAGATGACTGAAGGAAAGAAGATGAATTATGATGCCGGCAGACAGCATCCAGCTGAAAGTTTGACCAAATAGCCTTTTTTTTTTTTTTTTTTTTTTTTTGTTTGGAACAGTAGCCCCAGATCGGTGCATCCTGCCATCCAAAACATAGAGCCAAGAAGAGGAATGTAATTTTTTATTGCTCAACCAGCTGAGGTTTAAGTTCAGTGGCATAAACTGGAACACCTGGGGCAAAGCAAACAAGACACTCCCTGTTCTCTCCCTAACCCTTCAAGAGAGAGCTGTTCAGCTGTCAAGCTCTTTCTGTCCTTGCTGCCAAGAAAAGAATTGCAACCAATAAAGGAAAGAATGACTAAGTGGTTTTTGGACATTTATAGATCTTGTCTGTGTTTAAAGCAGTTGTCAGTTTGGTATATCTGTGAAGTACGTGCAGTTTATACTGAAGCTGGGGGAGGGTGGGAGAATTAGCAAGTTTTTGCTGGTATAACTGTTGGCAAAGACAGCAAATGTAAATGATGCAGGAATGTAGTAATGCTCATAGATTATAATTTCACTTCCTGTGGGCACTTGCAGCAAAGACTTGCAGTTTCATTTGGGTGCTCTATTTTTTTGTGTCTTATGGAAAAAATTGTATGGCTTTGTGTTACCACAGAGCATCTACTGTCTCTTACCTCATCAGAATAACTCATCCCAGTGATCATACTCCTGAGATACAGAAATATCAGAATACTGATATTGTCAGCCTTCAAACATTATTTTAAGTTTGTATCTAGGATATTTTTATATTTCTGACTGATTGCTTTATTGGCTATTGCACTGACACTTGTATATATGGAACGTGCTTTTTTTCAAAAGCAAGAGTCCTTAGGAATAATGCAACACATTCTCTACAGATGTTCATGCTTTTCAGAACCAATTACATCTATTTTTGTCTTTTGTTCACCATTTGCATTGTTCCAAGACTACTAGAGAATGTGATTCTTTTAAGTCCCTTAATAAAGCAACATTACTCAAAAAGTTAGAGTTGGTGTCTTGGCAGTTTTTGTATGTCGTGGACTGGCTCAAAGAGAAAGACCTCACTGGGCAGTTGAAACCCAAACCTTGTTTATATTATTACTGAGGGGGTAAAAAAGCAGTCTTCAGTTAATATTGCCTCATAAATGTATGTCGTAAAAAGAATCCAATAAGGTTCAATTTTCAGGAAATCAGAAAAAAATTAAGCAGTTTATTTCTATCTTAATCACTTCAATTGGACAGTCTAGGAATGAATTATTACCCATAATTACCCTATTGGATCCACTAGATGTAGTAACTAGGAGTACATACATGAAAAACGTTAATGGATTACACTGTTAGTAAAACATCTACTGAATTCTCTAGTACTGGTGACTTAAGTTACATCCTGGTTGAGTAAAGCAGCAGAGTGGAAGATCTTTAATCAGTGGTAATGCTGGATAGCTTACACTCAACTTTTCATTATATTGTAACAATAAGGTGGGTTGTTTGGTTTTTTTTCTTTTCTAATAAAGCAAACCATAAATAGTATTCATTTAGATCTCAGAAGTGGGTTGTTGTGTCTTTTATGCACAATACTTTTCTGTCCCTGTGATCCTGGATTCTGCTATACTTATTTTCTTAAGTTATTCTAGGGTATTTTAATCTTATTTCAGTTTGAATCCTTAGTTAAAATGTGATTTTCCATCCTTTGGAAAGTTGACATTTAAATGGCCAATGAACAAATTGCCCATACCTGGCATTAATAATGTATCTGAAACAACTTTTTTAAGGATGCACGTGAAGATAACAAAGCAACATCTGGCCTTCATTTCTTCTAAAGAGCATTATATATACTTGCTGTTATATCCTTGGAGCTGCTTAGCTTGTCCATATGGGAACACTGAAGAAGCTGCTAGAAAATAAAATGGAATATACTGGTGGCTGAAAGCAAACGTCTGGCCTGAAATGAAGGCTAAAAGCAGCTGCTTTCTGAACTTGACACGCACAACTTGTTACCCAGCTGTTCCAGATGTGTCAGTATTCAAATGTTACTTGTGGAATGATGATTTTGGTATTTTTTTGTGATGTTTCTTCATTCCATCATATGCCAAAGAAAATGTTTTTAAGGTCTGTCTAAATATTACCTAGCTGTTGTTGTGAACTTGCAAGCAACTCTTAATTGTAGCTCTGGGTAAGTAACCACACCACCGTGGTTGCTAATTGGCTTACGTGGCAGTTCTTGCTATGGAAGTTTTTAAGAACACTTATTTAGGCTGGGTTAGGTTCTGTTTGGAATAAAAGAAAAAGCTGTAAGCAAATAGTGCTATTTCCAGTGGACTGCTCTAGAGTATATCAGGACAAAAACAGATGTGATCTCATTAACTTCTTTACTGCTAAAACCAAACCTACAATAAGGAATTAATTTTTTGTCAAATTCTATCCAGATCCCTGTTCTATGGAACAGGAATACTTCAAAGAATTTCAGACTAAAAATGGAAACACCCTCTTCCTCTTTTGAAGGTAAAATGAGTACTTAAAAAAAAAAAAAAAACAAACCAAAAAACCAACAAACCCTCAAGTTTAACTTTATACATAGAAGAAATAAGGTTTACTTATTGCCTAGAGATTTGGTCAATGAAAACTTTCAGAAAAATACCTGATCCTCATCTGTTGTCATCTGGTAGTTGTCCCGAATTACAGTGAAGGGACTGGCACTGTCCAGGACTCCCTTCTGCAAGTTTAAATCCATTCCAACACAATGTGTAAAAATATTCTGCATTCCTTGTATGGAGAAAAAGTGCCTTATCCATACAGCAGCTGCCTGTCCCTACTTGAGCAGCTGAATCCAGACCACCAGTTTCTTACTTAAAATTGCTAAAAACTGCAGGTGCTTAGCATCTTGAAAGATCAAGCTCAAAGCATATCATGTGAGGCACCGAACATTTCCAAGTAACTTGCATATGAATCTCCTTTATTTTTAGAAACAGATTCTATTTAGAAGATAAAAGATTTTTTTTCAAAGTACTACTGACACTGCTAGAAATCAAATAATAAGTAGGTACAAACAAATATAAAAAAAAATTACTTGAGAAAATTGTCATTAATTGACAAGAGTACATTTCAAAGTGATTGTAAAATTCAGCAACTCTCATAAAAATCATCACAATATGAATTTCTGCTGAGTCTTGACACTGATTACATCTGTAGTCAGCTGCTCTGTATTGTGCGACTTTCTTGGTAAAATCCCAAGTCAGCAAGAATGTGGAGGCTGTTTCAGATGTTTTAGCTTTAAAGATGAATGATTTACTTTTTTTTAAAATATTTTCATGCTCATCCGCAAGTCTTGGAAACAGCCATTAGCAGCTATTGCATTTATTCTTTTTATACACTGAAATGGTCATATCTAGACAGAAAAAAGACAACTTTTTGATTAATGTTTTCTAATGTTTGTGACTGCTGCTATTTCATGTTTGGTTTCTGGCTGCCTGGAGACTCTCTCAGAGTTTACACGTGCAAGGGCTGGTACTGCGCAGAAGCCAGCTTGGGTATGAGTGAGGACTAGCGGAAGGTGTCATTTCGTCAGCTAGGAGATATTGCCTGGAAACCTGGGATTGTTTGATCTAAAGCACCTCTGAATAACATTTCTGGCTGTTTTCTTAGCCTATTCCAACATACTTATAATATTTTGTAACTACTGTTTCTAGTATATACAAATAATAAATACTTTTAATAAAGACAAAGTGCCTGGATAATGTGTGAGATCCCGATTGCTATTTACAAGGTAGCAGTTACTAATTAAAGAACCAGCCTCTCAACCATTTAGGAGATTGTGTTAGTGAAGAGGTATTGGTTAATACTCAAATGAATTGCAACATTGGGAAAACTGTACTTATATAATCTGATTCTTTGGAATATGGGAGGGATAACTACTCTGAACACAGCATTTTATTTTAAAACTTTTATTTCATGATCTTAAAGCTATTCAATTCTGTGTGATCAGCTAAATATAACCTGGCTAAGCTCCGCTTCACTTCCATTATCCAAAATTTAGGACAAGGAAGAAGTGAGATCATGACATTTTGATCATTTTTGCCTCATTAAAATCTCATAAACCCTAAGGAGCACAGTTAGGTCATATTTGTAAAAGCTAGGAGTCTAAAGCCTTGCTTTGAGCCATGCCTGTTTCAGAAAAGTGCTCTACACAAATTACCATACATCTTTCCCTGTCTGTCTGGTTCCATGCTAGAGCCCTTCAGTTATTTCACCTTTGAACAGAATCCCTAACTTTTACAACATTTTCAGACAATTAATCGTAGGCAGCCTGTGAAAACTAAGATCTCTTCAGAGGTGATGGCTCTAAACTCTTAGGAGGATGACTGTATACAGGAGTGAATCCCAGTTAAAGCCTAAGCGCTCCAGACTTTCTAGGCAATTCCCAAACCCTCAGAAGCTGTAAATGCATCTTTGTCTGAATGCAGGAAGCTGGATTTCTATTCAGTTGATCAGATGGCCTCCTCCGACAACTGCTGAAGAGCTGTTGATTTTAAGGATGCCCAGCAAGCTGGATTTGTGTTCCGAAAAGCGCTGCTAGCAATCAGTATAGTGCAATAGGAGGCCTATCCTCCCACAGCCCTCCCTTCTTCCTGCAGCTGTCAGTAGGCACAGACTCACTGGCTTGCGCTGTAAAAACAACACTATTACCTGTTGGCCTTGATGCAAAAGCAGCCAATCTCAGCTTCCTTCCAGTATCTGCACTGGGAAGATAAGTTGTGTTAACAGGGCAAGCAGAAGATGAAGGGCACGTACATTATCAGTCCAAGTTCAAGTACTTGCCCGGAAGGACCCCGAAAGAACAAAGTTAGCCTTGCTGCAGCTGCTGCTGCTGCTTTCCCACTTTAGCTTTCCTCCTTTTTCGTCTCTGCCTGTGCTTTTGTCCTTGTGGCGTGGTTGCCATTGTATAGTAGTTTTAAGGGATGAAAGCAAACGATTGCTGATGGGTGACATGATAGTGCTTTAAATGGGAATGCAGATTGGTTCCAATACCAAGCAATATAGTAATGCAGACAAAGCAAGTGGCAGCAGCACAATAGGCTTAGAATGATCGCCATAACCATAACTGACTGACAAAAGAAACTGTGATATACAAATACCAATATGTGTTTAAAAAAAACCCCTGACATTAAAATATCCAGAACTGTCAAAGATCCTGTGGTCTGGGAAACTGTGTAACTTGCAAGCTGTCCAGATGCGTCACAGACTGCAGCTGACCTGTCATCTTAGTAATATTTAGTATCCCATTCTCTTCTGACTTTCTGGGAATCTGGGTGCTGAGCACGCGCAGGAAATCGGGGATTACAAACTTGTCTGAACTTTTCACTGCCAGACATTAACATGCGGATGCAGCAGCCTGTATGTAAATGATGTTATCTGAGCTGTTTTATGCATGTGTTTCCAGGATAAGAAAGGAGATTATTTCATTGTGTGAACTAATTACCTGTGAAGAAAAAATTAGAGCCTTTTTAACATTAATGCCAGGCTGTATTTTTATGAACCTTCATACTTGATGATCCAGTGTTGTATGTTTATTGTGTATTTTCAGATATTAAGGACTCCATCCTTCAACCTAAAGGAAAGAAGTTCTTGATGTGACTTTGCATAAACAAGTTTCTTTCCAAGGTTGTGGCCACATCTCAGCACCTTCCTTTGCCCATAAAATGGAGTTGCTTCACCAACCATACTGACAAAATGACTTTTAAGCGTCATGGTATGGCTGCTTAATCACGCACAGCAACAATTAAAGATAAAAAGTAGACGATCGTATTAAACTGGAACTACAGAACAAATTACTGCAAAACAGAGAAAATATGTTCTTGGCCTAATCTGGAGTTGCATACAACCAGAGTTCATGTTCACATAGCAGAGCTGAGCCCAGATGGGAACAGCCCTTTTGGCTTCAGGTGGACAGCTTGTATGATTAAAAGTTAAACATGCTCATACTGCAAACATTATGATACAAGAGAGAATTTGTGCAAGAGTCTGATCTCTTGTGGTTACTACATCTCAGCCAAAATTCAGCACGTTGCTTATTAATACTATAATTAGATAAGGGAGGAGGGGAGTAACTCTCAAATATTTCATGTTTTAATATTTGTATAGCCTTTAAACCAGCATTTACTCTGTCATACTTTGTTAAGCATGATATAAACTGGGTTGTTGAGGCTGTGAATGTATTTTACTGTAGAGCATAAGCTGATGATAATACATTGCATGTAATGGAAATGAATACACATGCAGGATGCCAAAGGAAGTTACCACGGTACAGTGCAGGTAGTGGAGTGGGATCACCCAGTGCAGTAAAAGAAAGTCCCAAAACCTGACTGTATTACTATGAAAAATACCTCCAAAATGCATGCTAGTGTAACAAAACTGAAAGACAAGTGATTCATGATGATTAATCCAGCACTTAATTTATGTGAAAATAATCAAGGGTGTGGGGGGAATGTTTGTTGGTTTTGTTTGAGGTTTTTTTCTGTAAAGCCCCATTTTAAACCGGCTGCTTTGCTACCTTTTTACATGGAACTTGTGGTTGTGAAATTGGGAAGTGAACATGGCTGAGGAACATTTGTGTAAGATCAGGTCCTCAAGGTAGCAGGGAAACCATGGCCTGAAATGGTGCCAAAGGATTGTCCATAGAAGAAACAAGGCAGAAGTAGGTCATCACTCTCTACAAAGCTGTTACCTTAACACTTTTCAGTGCCTGAGTTACACTTCTATAATACATGCCTCTTTGTTGCACCTCTCATGCACTAGCACAACCTAACTCAAATAGTTTTCTCAACTTAGAGTCCCCAGTTTTATGGCAAGACACATAGGCATGAATCGTTGTAAGATGCACCACATTTAAAATTAGATCTTTCCCATCTTGCTCTAAAGTATTATAATAAAAATATTTCCTATATTTTCCAGGCTTTAAATAGCCAAATCCATTTTTCACAAAGACAAAACAAATACTTAGTATTGCTAAACCCAGCCAGAAATTCAACTGTAAAGATGATGGTCCTGATAAATTATCTAGTTAAATGTAATATAAAGCCGAACTGCTGCCATTTGTCCTGATAGTAGGCGTCTATAGCAACAGCTTGCTAAGAATTTATAGTGCTGCATTTTCCTACTATATTTTAAGTAGTATAGTAGGCTGGTTTGGGCCACTGAACTGCCTAGGAAAAGTACTAGACAGTATTTCTTTCTTGAATACAGTTTAAATATGTCACAAGGCAAAAATCATTAAGCACATAATAAATGTGCATCTTCACAGAAAAAAAAAAGTTTTAAAAGACTGAATAGAATCAAAAGCATTATGTGATTAAAAACGAGGCCCATAGCTATTGAGAACAGTCCATGTGTATGTATTACAACAGCTTTCACTGGAAGCTTCAAAGACTATTATGCACATCCTAACCACGGTTAAATTGCTGCATAACAAAATGATAAAATGGTTTTCCCACTCCTAGTCAGTTGCTTTGGAGAGTCTGTGAGCAACTGAGCTGGGAATAGACTTCGGGAGAGGGGAATTGTTGCTTTGCCTATTAGAAGACACGCAGTGCATCTGTAGGGCATGTCATTGGGGCATTAAGCTAATTTAGGATTTAGGTCTCCCAATTCTGCAATGTGTTCCAGGCTTTCTGAGAGAAGGACCCTCCGATCTATTTAAATTCTGAATTATGGAAGGGTCACAGTGCAACTTAGACTCTCGTGTGTGATGCGTGCTGAGTCCTCACCTCTTAGTAGCCACCCTCCAAAGGCCAACAATATCAGGATTTGCTATGAGTTCCTCAAAAATCCTTAGTTGCCCAGCTCTCAGGCTGAGTTTGACATTCTGGCCCCACTAAGGTCAATGCGAATTTTGCAATCAATACCAAACAGGCCAAAGTTTCAGACAAGGCTTGTAGAGTTCATCCAAGAGTACACGTCTCTGACCATTTAATTTGCAATAGAGGTGGCTGTTGCAAGATTAGGTGTAAAGCGCTCATTCTTAGTTTCTGTTCCATTAATCAGGAGCATAATGCAAGCTTCCAAATGTTCGCATTTGTATTTCCCAGTGCTTCAAATAAACAGTATTGGAGCTCAATCAACATGTGCATAGTCAAAAAGACCACCTTATTTTCTCCTTCCTTGTTTACATTATGAGGATCTCAGCCATGCAGCAACCATGTACAGACATTTCAGTAAAGGAAAAGCTTCACTGTGAAGGGAATAGTCTTATAGGTCCCCCAAAACTGGTGCCAGTGGGGCAGCTGGCACAGATGGCAGGTTGCCTAACTGCAGCATGAAAGACCTTGCATTACTTGGATTGGAATGGCCAGAGTTGACCAGCTAAGATTCCCACTGTTGTCAAGAGTATGACCCTAAGCAGCTGATACTGCCACAGAAATCCTCTCAGCCTCTTGCCCCAAAGCTACTATGCAAACATCACAGCATACAAACATCCTGACCCATAATGCTGAGATAACAGCAGTGACAGTTGTTACATTGATGGAGGTGGATTGCAGAATGCAGAATGTACTGGTATTTGTAAAGGTTTTCTATAGATCACCGCTGCCTTCTACATGGCATTTTTGTTGCCAGAGAGGGGCAAAAGGGAGTACAGGTAGGCTAGATGCTGCCCCTGTTAAACCAGAGAGATGAACAGAAGGTGTGGAGGGTATTGAAGGGAGAGGCAGGGGGCAAGAGAGCTCTGTTTTGGCCAGACTGCAACCACATTCCAGCTTCAGAGGGCAAGAGTGGGGAAGTCTGCAGAGTAAAATCAGGGAGATTTGACAAGCAGTCATTCCCCTGGCTCTGTTGTCAGTATGCAGACGGGCAGCACGGTTCCTTTGGCACAGAATTGCTGCAGTGAGCTGATGAAGATCTTTTCAGTCCCTGGGCCTTCACAGTGCTGTCATGACAACAGCTACTTTCTCGGTCCTGCTGAAACCCCTTTTCACATTCAGTGAATGCTATGCACAGAAAAGTAGGTTGTTCTCATCAGTCTCCCTCTCTCTCTCAGATTTGATTGATGGAGAATAGGGAGGGACGCTGTACTTCTATGGACTTGGCTTCTTTGCCATGAACATGATGGATCCTTGATCTTATAGGAAAGGTTTGAACAGTTATGAATTGGAAACATTGTTTTAATGGCTCAGAAGACAAATACACTTTCTGTAATAAATAATTGTCATTAGTGGCAAATGACAATAAAGTCATCCTGCTGGTTTTGTAGTTGTTAAATTAGATTACTTTGAGTATGACTTCTGCTGTTCAGTGAATACCATAATAACGGAAAGGCTAGTTTTTGGATGCAAATCTGAACTTTGCTGAAATTCAGGTGTTTGCTCATGCTCAAGCCTACCAAATAATAATTTCTATTTAAATACACAAATGCTGTATATCTCTAGCTGTTTGATAAACATTCCATGGCCTGAATTTTTCTCATAACATAAGCAGAGCAATGGAGAGAGAAGAGGAATAATCCAGCTGTTAAGGTTTTGGGAAATGTGGACTTTGACACCTTCTCCGTGACAGTATCTTGCCCAAAGCTGACCAGACTCCATGATAAATGCCTCTCTTATGGATAACCTCATAACTCTCTAGCATACCAAGATCTGGCAATCATGGAAAATATGTAATCTTAGTTGCTCATCACTTTCACTCTCACAGGGTTTAGCAGGACCTTAAATTTTTCATACACACCATCATGGGAATTCCGAATGCAGTCATTAGTCTTGTAGGCTGTATCTAAACCTGCCTGCGGGGACTCACTGCTTGGTCCCAGTCATGCAGCTCAGCTTCTGTGGCTCCTGACTAGGCCTCCCTTCCCTTCTTTAGAAATCACAGTGCAAGGTATGACTGATGTGAACATGGTTTTGATCCCCATGTGAAGCTGGGGCAAAGCCAGGGTGTATGGTTATATCTGGAAACTCAGAAAAATATTTGCTGGTTTTGCAGATTTGGCGATGCCTGTGTCTGTGTAACATGTAAATAATATCTCAACTTTACAAAATCACAGAATAGTTGAGGTTGGAAGGTACCTCTGGAGATCATTGAGTCCAACCCCCCTGCTCAAAGTAGCATCAGCCAGAGCACGCTGCTCAGGACCATGTCCAGATGTGGTCTGAGTATCTTCAAGAATGGTGACTCCACAACCCCTCTGGACAACCTCTTCCAGTGCTTGACTGCCCTCACTGTGAAAAAGTTTTTTCTTATGTTTAAATATAATTTTCTGTATTTCAGTTTGTGGCCATTGCCTCTTGCCCTTCACCAGATACCACTGAACAGAGTCTGGCTCCATTTTTACTTCTCCCCTCAGATATTTATATGCCTTGATAAGGCCCCCCTGAGCCTTCACTTCTCCAGGCTGAACAGTCCCAGCTCTCTCAGCCTCCCCTCATCTGACATGCTGCACTCCCTTAATTACCTCCAGGGCCCCTTGCTGGGCCCACCACAGCATGTTCTGGGAAACTGAGAACCGTGGTTGGAAGTACATGTGTTCACAAGAGTTTGATCTTGGAAAGACAAGAGATTCTTCAAGAAAAAAAGGGCGGGGGGGGGGGGGGAACACATTATAACTAGATCCTACAAGGGAATTTACATTTAAATTTTATGAAATATTAATATTTTAAAGATTCAAGACTGTTCTGTGAAAAACGCATATTAGTTATGACCACAAACTGAAAAAGGGGAGTTTTAAAGTAATCCTAGAAGAACGTGGAAAAGCTGCTGTAAACTTGTAGTCCTTCCAAGCTGTGATTTGTATTTAATTAGCATTCAATTCATTATGCATTTCTGTTTGGTTGTAATGGTTACACACCGGTTTTGCAACATGCAAGCTGTTGATTACTTTTATGGTTTTGAAAAGAAGCTCCGTGTGCGCAAAGACAGACTCTGCTCTTGACTTAGCATCTACATTTTTAGAAAAAAACTGCTGAGATTCACTGCCTAGCATGCTTGTGCAGAATTGCCCCCTCCATTGGGATGACCTCCCCCTGGTTTTATTGTAGTGCTTTGTAGTAACTGACTTGCAGAAAATAAATGGACATACTGGTGGCAACCCTGTATTTGTGGTCAGGCGCACACCTTCATTTAAAGCTGGAATCCAGCTCTGTTTTGCATAAGAATGTAGAAAACAGGCATTCCCCAAATTAACAGCATGTAAAGACTCTTTAATCTGGAAGCAAATATGTTAATTATCTATAGTTAAAACTAATCTAAACTACACCCTTTAAGAATGTTGATTCTTCTGGGACTTAAGAATTTTGACTGCCTTTTATTGGAAAAGAGAAAACTGTGCCTAGTAAAAAATCTACACGAGGAGGTATAGGATACTTTGGGAGGAAAAGGTTTCCGCTAACTTATATATTTTTTGAATCATAATATAAAAATATTGACAATATTCATGACAGAGAAAAGATGCTCTATTTGCTTGTGCAGTACTGCATATATTATTATTTTACCTGTTCATATGATGTATTGCATCAGCTATTTAAATTTTCCAATGTGACATTTGGAAAACTTTCTGAATAGTTTCAAAGAAAAGCAACCACGTTTTTATCATATACTTATGCAAGTCCCTGGAACTCACAAAAATTTGGAGACATGGGGTGACAGGATTAATATTCAGATAGATATACCAGTGCAGAAGTATTGCAAGTAGCTTTTGCTTTTGAAGCAAATTCTGAGTTGGTTCTCAGTGGTATTTATAATAACTAATAGCTTATCATAGCTAAATAGTATCTATTTGAAATTCTGTGCTGATGTTTCAGTTTTTTGCAACAAGCTGTAGAGCACATAAATGAACCGTATTTTGAGGCCTTCTAATGCCTCAAACTCAAAGCTTTATATCTTTCACTTACAAGAAATCTTCATGCTTTCTTGTTTTGCTTTTTGTGTTTTCCTTCAGTATCATTTGCTGGCAAATTTAAGATCAATTAGCATGCATTTTAGAGAAGAGGTTTTATGCACTTGTAAAATATCTGATCCCTTTCAATTATATCACAGCATGTATGGAACATGAGCTTACTCTTACTGTTTGTGCTTCTAGATGGCTTAACACAAAGACGCCCTCATCTCCACTGGGCTTGCAAGTTGTTACGATAACACAAATGCAAATATAACGAATGCTAGGATGTGCTGTTGGATGAGCTCCAGAATGACAGAACGGGGTTTTCCATTCCTGAACTAACTCCTGGTCCTTTGTGTCACCTTAATAACTTTGTTTTTCTGTTCCTTTTTTTCCCATCCGCAGAATGGGCTGAGTTACATTTAACTGAGCCGTCTGGAGTTTTCTGAAGTTTCACGACCTAACAGCAACAGAATTTTTTCTTTTTTTTCCTCCTAGTTACCACTAAACACAGTTCCGTGGTCCAGCTGATGGCATGAATTTCAGAGGCAGCTGTGCTGGGACAACAGAAGAAGCAGTGTGTCACCATGAAAGCTGTAACAAAGCTTGGGCAGGGAAGAGGGGGAAGAAGGACCCGAGCAGTATGTAGAATTCATACTGCTGCAAAGTGTTTTGCAAAGCCAGTGCACAGCCCCCGCGAGGGCTCACCGCCTAACAGGGAGAGAAGAGGGACACAAGCCCAGCATGCATTCCCAGCAGCCTTCCTTTGATTGACCCAATCTAAGCAAGGCTTTAAGTTTCCTATACTCATGGTTTCTAAGCAAACAGTATGGGGAGAGATTAAAGGCAGCTTCAAAAAGAAAACAGTGCAGAAGCTGAGTTTAAAGGGAGAATTAGCTGGGTGCTGCAGGAGAGGGTGGGGTCAGAATTGCAGAATGAGGCAGTTTCAGTCTGGTCTGAAAGGAAGGGTGAGAACCCAGTGCTGGATGCTCACTTGAAGCAATGGGAGATTCTGCAGCCTCTTCCTCCAGAACTTGAATTTGGACGGGGAAGGGTGGGGCAGAAAGAAGGGAAGGGTGCAGTTTCCAGAGGCTGCTGAGCAGGCAGAATATTGTGAGCAAGGTGAGTCATGAGGTTCAGGCAGCAGGAATTTCCTGCAGAGCTTAAGACGTTCATGCGGAGGCAGGGAGTGGAGAAGGGAGTTCAGTGACCAAATGTTTTGTTACAGAATTTCCCCTGGTATCCCAACAAGTGCAAAACGGGATGCCACTTTTCCTGTAACTTAGACCGATGGCAACTTTTTTTCTCTCTTTATAGGCCTTTCTTACTGTTTTGAAGAGTTTTGCTCGCATGCTACATCACAGTATTATGATGTTGATCAATATCAGGGAAAAAAAAAATCAAAAAACCTGCCTTACATGTACAAAATCTTCTGATGATCTTGCCTAACTGTCCCTTCAAAAAACCTCCTTGAAACAGCAAAATTGTTGTGACTCAAGAAAAGCAGCAGCTACCTTTCTGCCGTCAATGTGAATGCCCTGCACCCTGGTGTTCCTCAGGTAAGAGAATAAAATCTTAGCTTCTCCCTGCTCTGCTGTGTCTGCAGTGTTGTTTGTTCTTGCATGAGTGGAGAATGGTTCTGCTTGGACTCTTTGCCCATGAAGAAGCTTCTCCTAGTTTATCTACTGGCAATTTTTTAAAATTTTCTACTTTGTTGAGAATCTCTTCTAAGTACCACAGGTCTGTATGCCTCAACATAAATATCTCAGCTTTAAAGCATCGTCCCTGTTGTAAGATGATCATACCACACTAGACTAAGCAAACCACAAGCCCTTTGTGTGCAGAACAGAGTAACATCCACCCTCAAAGCGTAAGTGGATGTGTAAGTTCTTTTTTCCAAAGGGTTTCCTAACAGCGTGTCTCCTGCTTTGAGCTTCTATCAGCCCATTCAAATGCAAGTGATTTAGATGCCTTTGCAAGTTCTAGACTCATCTGTTCTCAGACAGATCTCCTCTTTCAAGAGGTTTGAAAAGTCAACAGCCTTGGAGAAAAAGATTTACCTTTGGTAAGCTGGGTATTTTTGTACAGAGAAAGCTCAGTAACAAGAGACTCAAGTAATAATTGCTGCTTGCACTTGATTAGGACCTTATTATAGTGCTCAAGGACCAAGCCTGGAAGCAGAATTTTGTGGTTTTTCAAAACTGAGAGCAGGACTCCAGGAGATTATCACAGAGTATTTCTTTGATGACAGCCTGCTGCAGTAGTGACCCCTTTGGTACAGACCTCTTGCTTAAATGCTAAGTGATTGCCATTAGGCAGGTTCACACCGTCCTTCCTATTCATTCGTGTCCCAAGGTTTCCTTCCCTGACCCTCTTTGAATACACAAATTACCTAATGAGCTGGCATCTCTACCGCTCTACTTAGGAAAGTGGGAGGTCTGAATCACTCTGCCTGCTCTCTGCACACATACACAAGGAGCCTTGCGTGCACACACGACCTCAGGAAACCCAGAGAGAATTGGGGGAAATAAAAGTACATTGATGGGCTTGTGAATGCACACTGGAATGGAACTGGACAATTTACTTTAGGGTACGTGGAGTTCTTTGACATAACTTTTACCCCTTTTTTCTCAAATTCTTAGGTTGTGAAAGGTGTCTTTTACTTAAGTCCTTTATATATTTTTGGTGTCTCATGACATGATACCTCTCTGATTCTGTCCCTTGCTACAGCAGAGGACTCCAGAAGGTAATCAATAGGTAGAAGAGACATAGGAATTACTTCAGCTACTGCTGTCTTCTGACTGAATCAAAGGGTGTCATTTGGTTTTGAAATCTCACACTTCATGTTTGATAAGACTGGTGACAGCAACACCCACCCAGGAGCGCCATGCCTTCCTAAGCGAAGAGTGAAGTACAGAGCACGGTGCTACTGGGAGGGAGGAGGAAAGGCAGAAGAGGACGTAGAAACTCAGGGTTTGGTGACTATTTTGCTGGAGTTAGTAGACCAGCGATACATTAATTACACAGCTATCTTTTTTCTTATTTTAAGCATCTTTAGCATTTCTACTTTCTAGCTGAGGCTGGTTTCTAGAAATCTGGGAAACTATCATCACTTTTTTGCTGTTGTTGGTTTCCAAAGTTTGCTTATGCTCCTCTGTGCGTTAAAGATGTCATTGGCTTGTTTTCAAAGATTAATCCAATATCATGTCCCTTTGCTCCAATGCCATCTTGCTGTTTCAGCACCGTGGCATTTTATTTTGATGCTGCTACACCATGGGTTGCTGCTGTTGCTGCTAACAACTACGTTTGTTGATGGGCTGGGAGCCATCTCTAGCTATGCTAGTGCAGGTCTTAGGAGCACGCTTTCCAGATTTTAATCCTATGCGGTTAACTTCTCCTGGAACCCAGGATCTCTGTGGGTATGCCAGATATGCCTGCTGTAACTTGAATTGGTGATGTTCTTCCTATTGCACAGAAGGCACATGTTTTTCTGGACTGAGTTGTGGTTCTGTGTTTTGTAGATTGTTTCTAAACTAAACTACCATCTCTTCATGATTTTTTTTTTTTTAATGTGGCAAGCTCTGTATGAGTTGGGTAAAGATGTATATATGACATTTAAAATTCATGTGGAATAGCATTTTGTGCTTTCAATTACCCTCTTCATCCCTCCAATAATTTGTCAAACTATCTGATTTCATCTCTGTGTTCAGAGTCAACCCACCTTCCTGTTTTACTGCAAGTCCCCATTCTATGAACTTTTGCTCATCACTTCCACATGATGATTTATCAAATGTTTTCTTGATGTCCGTGTAGACACGACTCTTGTCAAAAAGCCCGTCACCTTAGTCCAGTATGATCTACCTTTAGTAAACTTTACCCCATTTTACATTAATATTAAAATGACTTTAATTTTCAAAATTTGTTCTGAAGTCTTGTATGTGATTGACAGTCATTCTGTTCAGCTTTCACCTTTCCCCTTCTACGCATACACAGGAGGGGTTTTTTTCAGATGGCACAATTCCCAACTCAACAAATTTACTAACCTCATGCCTCCAGAACTGAATTTAGGTCCTTGAGAAAAAAAAAAAAAAACATCAAACATTTCCCCACTTTTAGTATATTAAACTCTTTGGGTTTACTTTCATTTAAATGCAGTAATCTATATTTTGCATTCCACTTAAGTCTGTTTAGTCTGCTTTTGCCCGGCAGCCAACATGCCTCTTCACTGCAAATGGAGGTTTAAGGCCACATGTAGTTTATTCTCTTTGCTCTCTCTCCTCACTGCATAGCGTGACTGCTTTTTCATTCCTTTTTGTCAGTGTTGCTGAAAACCTTTTTCTGTCTCCTTTGTGCGTCAGCTGAGCTTGTCTTTTGACAATTCTCACTGGATAATGTCACATGGTGACCTGCACCCTGTAGCTCTCTTTGCTGAGGAGCCTCGTTTCTCCCTTTCTCCCAAGTTCTCTATGCCGTTTCCCCGTTATTTTAGTTACTGCGAACCCAGTCAGCCTCCTCCCACCCCAGCACCGTTTTCCTCTCACGGATACAAATGCCACTAAGTTTTCCTCTGCCGTGACTCCCGGTCTCTGCCCCTCTTTCTGGCAGTCCCGTAGGCCTAAGGCTACCCAGCTTCTGACTAAACCAGCCAGTCGGCTGCTGAGGTGTGGGACACTTGCGCCGCCGGGGTTTCTCCCGGGGGAAGGTGGGGCGGCGGGGGCTGCGTCTCCTGGCCGCGAGTGCCTCGTTCCTCGTTCCCCGTTCCCGGCTCGTCCTGCGAGCTCCCCTCCGCCCATGGACGTTTAGCCACTCTTCCCCCAGACGCGGTGAGTAACGATGACGCGATTCAAGCGAGGCGTTAGGAGCGAGCCAGGGTCCCCGGCGCCCAACCGCCGCCCCGCCCCGTCCCGCCCCGCCCGACCGTTAACGCCCCTCCCCCGCGCCGTCTCCCTCGGCACCCCGCGCCGGTGCCGCCGCTCCGCCCTTCCTACGTTTTTGTCCCCAGGCGCGTTCCGTAGCGCGTGCGGCTGCGGCCCGAGCCCCTCCTCTCTGCGGCTCGCGCCGCCGCGCGATTGTGCGGGTGAGAAGGGCAAGGGGAGGGAGCGAGCGAGCGCGGCCGCGCGCACGGGCCGCGCGCACGCCCCCGCCGTTGCCGCCGCCGCGCGCGCGCTCGGCCCCGCTCGGCTCCGCCGCGCTCGCAGCGACTCGCAGGCGCCATGGCGGCCGCTCGCAGCGACATGGCGGAGCCGGAGGGGCTGCTTCCCGGCGAGGCGGCGGCCGCCGCGGCCGAGGAGGAAGAGGCTGGGGCTGGATCCTCGTCGTCGCCTTCGTCCTCGGCGGCGGCGGCCGCGGCGGAGACGGAGTCGCTGCTGCTCCTGAACGGCGAGGCGGAGAGCATGTCGGAGCCGAGCCCGGAGAGCGCCAGCCAGGCCGGGGACGGGGAGGACGAGGACGAGGAAGAGGAGGAGGAGGAGGAGGAGGGCGGCGAGGAGGAGGAGAGCAGCCTGGTGGGGAGCAGCAGCACGAGCAGCGGCTGCTGCAGCGATGAGACCCGCTCGCTGAGCCCCGGCGGCAGCAGCGAGGCCGACGCCAAGGAGGAGCCCAAGGGCCCCCGGGGCAGCCAGGAGGACGGGC
Source organism: Balearica regulorum gibbericeps (assembly GCF_011004875.1). Taxonomy (NCBI): domain Eukaryota; kingdom Metazoa; phylum Chordata; class Aves; order Gruiformes; family Gruidae; genus Balearica; species Balearica regulorum. The sequence goes on from NC_046184.1 coordinate 72,126,235, forward strand.
TGGGCCGCGGCGGCGGAGGCGGCGGCGGGGGGAGCAGCTCTAGCAGCGTGTCCAGCGGTGGCGACGAGGGCTACGGTACCGGCGGCGGCGGCAGCAGCAGCAGCGGCAGCAGCAGCAGCTGCAGCGCCACGTCGGGGGGCCGGCGGGGCAGCCTGGAGATGTCCTCGGACGGGGAGCCCCTCAGCCGCATGGACTCGGAAGACAGGTCAGTGCGCGTCTCGTCCCCCCGCCGGCGGCCGCCGCCTCTGCCCTTTCCCGGGGAGCGGGGGGTCCCTCGGGTCCCGGGGCCGGCGGGCGCCATGTCCGGTCGCCTCCCCCCCTCGCAGCGCCGGGGGGGCTCGCCAGCCAGCCTGCCCCCCGCCCCGCCGCCGCCGCCGCGGCAGCGGCAAGGGGGCCCCTCGTCCCCGGGCGCTGGCCGCGCTTCGCCCCCCGCCTCCGCCCCCGGCCGCGGGGGCTGTCAGGGCGGCGGCGGGGGGCAGCCACAGGTTTCTCCGGCCAACTTGTGGCGGGCGGGGCGGGGGGCGGCCTGTGGCGGCGCGGCGGGCCCTCCGTCCCCGCCGCGGCTTCTGCTTCTCCAGGCCCCCTCCGAAAGCCTGTCCGCTGCTTTTGGGACGAGGGGGCGCGCCCCGTCGTCGTGTCTGTCCCCATCGTCCCGTCTCCCCCTCCGGCTCGGCATCGGGCAGCAGGCTACGTGGGGGCTGCTGCAGCTGTAGCCATCACCGTTAGGCGTTTTACGGAGAGCCCCGGAGCGGTCCCCGCTGCCATCTGAGCACGGGGCGCTGCCTGTTCAGGTGGCGATATTTGGTTGCTGCTTTCCTCCGAAGCTGCTGATTTTTTTCAGATGGTGCTTTTGGGATTGTTTAGGGTTGTATCTTGCGCTAACACACAGGAGGGGTGTACTAAAGCTTCAGGATGGCACATCATCTGTGGATGTGGTTTTACCTGCACCCGCACCAGGCTCTTTACGCCAGAGGCAGAAAGCTGAGTGGTAATCTATTAAAGCATAAGGGCGGGGGGGGTGTCTAGTTTACTAAAATAAAAAGGCGAACAGCCTTTCTGTATGTATTAGATGTGCACAAGTAATAAGTGCACGCAGTATTAAGTGAGGCTGAGTAATTTGAGACTCAAAATCATCTCTGGATGAGTTCTGTAATAGTAAACGTAAAGACTATTTCTTAGGTTTTTCTGCGTTAAAGATACACATCTCACTTTACCAAGACTTTAGCTTAATTCTTGTGGAAAGGCACAACCAAATTCTCACACATGGTTGACCTTTCAGGTCTGGTTTAGCCTACTAAGTCAAGCATTTCAAAGAATATGGCTTATGTAGTAGCTTTCTTAGATGTTGTGTGGAATGGTTTAATTGACAAACTGAAAATACGGTGAAAAATGGACATAAGAGCAGTCTTAAAATGCTGTAGGTCCATTTACTAATTGGTCCTTTCAACGAGTTTAAGAAACGCGCTTTTTTTTAATTTCAGTTTAGCATTAAAAAGTATCAGACTTCCCTGTTAGAGTTACAGTTAAGTAACAATTACAATTTTGTTTGTACTTTGTTAAGATAATTCTTCACACCGAACAATGAAACTATTTGGTCCAGATATGTACTTTGAGTATATGTTAGATCAAATTCTGTGTGGCTATACAGATACCCATATTTCAGAAGTGGGGCATCACTAGATCTAAACTCAACTGCTAAACAAACAAAACCCTCATGAGTCAGTTACTCAAAACCATATAATTGGCCTAAAAGTCTTAAGATGAGAGCAAAAAAAAAAAATCAGTTCTTTGGTTTCCATCTGACTTTTGAGACTCATTAAAAAACTCAGGAGTTTTTTTTTTCTTCCAGACTTGTGCAAGATGGAAAGGGGGTTGGGGGGGGGGGTGTTGGGGGTTTGTTTGTTTTGTTTTTTCAAAAGCTGAGATTTTATGTGAAATCACATAAGTATGGGAGTGGACTTCTGGAAAAACAACAGGTACATAATGGAGTTTTAAGATAATGGTTTCTTGGTTTTAATCAAATTAAAATCTAAATCTAATCCTGATCATATCTGAGTGTGTGTCAATTTGTGGGTTGAGGAAATAACAGAAAAAACTTGCAGGGGTTTTCTGGAAGTACGGTGTCATTATGCCTTGCTTGTGTATTCTAGAGCCAGCGTGCTACTTTCTTTTTCTTTCATGGTTCTCATGGTTCTCTTGCTATAGTCACACAGTTAAATCTATGTGTGTACTTATCGTTGCTCCTTTCCAGTATCATTGGTACAGACTCAGTTGCAGGAGTGGGACTCTGCGTTTAGTGGCTTAAATAAGGACTGTGCCTTGTTTTTAATCTTTGCAAAATTTTATCTTGAACTGCCAGGCTGAAAGTTTGGGGTGCTGAGAGGGAATTTTGTGCTGTAATTTCAAAGCCTGCTTTTGAGTTGGGTAGGAAAAAAACAGTGCTACTGAGAGTGCCATTTGTTATTCCTGGTGATCGAAAATTTCATTTTGTGTGCGCCCCTTGCTTCAGCATGGTAGAATGCTTTATTATTCTTGCTACGTGTAGTCCAGCAAGTCACTTGCTTGACCTAATGATCCAAATGATTGCTGCTGCTTGGAAGCCAGCCACAACATAATCTTGTGTTTTTTAGATGATCAGGCAGATAAGCAGAGTGTTGGCAAAGGTAGGGGATGTGCTGAAGAGCTAAAGAGTATGTGAGGTAGGATGGTGAAATACCAGGGAAGAGGTGGGAACAGTTTAGACGTATAGGTGGAGGTACAGGTTTATGATGATATATTAAAATCCTTAAAGACTTAATCATTCATTGATTTAGTCATCTCTGTATTAAGATGTAAGTTCTTTAACTGTTAGAGAATGATATTCTATTAAGTGATGTTTTATATAAAATAGTATATTGTACAGTACTTAATGGCCTTTGACTACCTGAAGTTCTAAAGAACTTGATGTATCATCTCACTGTGTGTTGTAGAGCAAGATTACATGGGGGAAGGAAGAGAGAAAAGGAAAGAGAGAGATTGAACTAACATTTCATTGAATTTACAGTCCCTGGGTTAAGTGAGAGGAAGCTGGTAGAAGGGCATACTTGGTAAAAATTCTCCTGCTGTAGGCAGGTTTGGTAACATTCAGATCATGCCCTTAGGCTTGGGATTTTTTTTTTCTTAGTTCCTCTTTAGAAAATTTGAATAAATAAGAGGGTGTGGTGAGAGGGCTTGAATTCCATGAGCAATCAAATTCTCGTTTCCCTGTGTACGGTCTTTATCATTTTCCACAATTATCAATATGTTATCTCTTTGATTTTTTTGGTTTAGTGATATCAAATATAAAATAAACTATAAATAAAACAGCTGAACAGGAAAATCTTGCATATGATCAAAATATAACTACTGCTCAGCAACTTCTATTACTAACATTCTGAATGTATTTTCAGAGTATCTGCTAATTGAATAAATAATTTGGGGCATTACTGTAGGAAATTTATAAGTATTTATAACAACACAAGAAACAAATGTCATGTTGAATATCAGTGCCCTGAAACTTAGGGTGACTTTTAACCAGCTATTTCCACACACACATTAGACAGACTTTGTATTTTGTTAAAACATATTTATCTTTCCCCCAGAAACCAAAAAGCAAAACCCAAACTGATACCTAGGATAACCAGGTGGCATTTTCAGCTAAGTGGTATTAGTAGTGAGAGCTGAGTGCAATAACTCTAGGACTGTTAGGTATCTTGTTGATCTGTAATCATTCCAGATTTTTCCTGGGAATTGTGCTAAGTTCCCACTACTGTGCTGACATTTGTTTATGACTTTTGAGCAAGCTCAGATCAGCTGGCTCAATAATAATAGGCTGCATTCAAGTCTAGTTATCCTCCAGATTTACTGTTAGAACAAAGACTATTATCAGCATGTGAATACTGATAATTTTCTCGTGCCTTTCCCTAACTTCAGACATGTCCTGAAAGGATGGATGTGTTTCTCCAGAGTTCTCTGGAGCAGCTAGTCTTACTGCAATGCTGAGAAACATTTGATATGACTTTAAAAGAAAAAAATAACGGTTCAGTTAATTATAAACACAGTAATTGAGTCTAGCATTGGGCCACAGGTACTGAAGCTAGACCTAAGCAGATGCATGGATTTGGGTATAAATCAGCTGATCTGAATGCAGTGAAGATGCATCTGCAGCTGAACTACAATATTTACTTACAAACACTTAGTGTTAGATTACTGAAATAATTTAAATATTGTTTACTGGAAAGTTTATTATGGAAGTATATTTAAATCTGAAATAGTTTCATTATCAGATTGTTTGATTTAAAGAACAGTGGTAGATCTTGCAATTGTAATAAGATCTTTAGCAGAAATATAAGTAGTAAAGCAGTGTGAAGGGCTTTTTTGTTCGCCCTTGTGAATTTGTCTTGCCTCTTTGTACTCTCACCTGGAAGTTACTCCTGGTCTGCCATTCTTGCATCATCTTTACCCTTTTTTTAGCAGTTTATCCTTTACTCACTCCTCTTAATGACTAGGCAAGAAGCAGTGGAAAAATATATTTTAGCTGGAGGTATCAGCTGTTTTCTGACTGGTATCTAAATGCTGATTGGCTAGCTGGTAGGCCAAATGTAACAGGTTGTCGTTGGACCTATGTAGTAATCTTTCCCTCAGGCACAGCACTAATTAATGTCCATCTCTTTTACAGAGCGGGCAATTTGCATGTAACTTGTAAGGCTTGGGTTTTGGTTTGGTGGAGGGTTTTTCTGAGCCTGTTCGCACTTACTGTTATTCACCAACAGACTCTGTTACTGGAAGGAACTGATTCAAGGAATACTCAGTAATATTCAAGGAAACTTTTAGCTATCTTAACCCTATTGGACTTGTAGAATACTTTAGAAATGTTATTATTCCATTTCTGTGTAATAGGCGAGTAGTTTTGAGAACAGACCTTTTGGAAAAGTTTTTCAGTAATAAAGCTTTTTGTGCTTCAGATTGTCAGGTTCGTTCATTTTATCTAGTGAAATGAGACAGCGTGAAACTAACAGGTTGAAAGAAGCAATTTAGACATGAAGAATCCAGGATCTAGGCTGAGGTTTTTTTAATCTCATTTAAAATGAAGGCCTTCTCAACCTTTAATATGTATGCTGATTTTAAAATACTAGTTATTTAAAGGTTTAAATCTAGTTTTTAAACTTTTAGAAGTGAAGAATTTTCAAGACTGATTAGGCAGTGACATGTGAATTGCATGAGTTATGTTTATGAAGGCTGAATGGTAAATTCAAAATATAATCAGGAAAGCATGTGGTACTAATAGGTATGCTTCATATATCCATGTGACCAGATTAAAAAGTGCTTCAGGCCTTTCTTTGCTGCATAGTCTCACTTGTTCCTTTCCAGGAAGTGAAAAATCATTCATTAGCACTTATGGCAAGGTGGTTAAGTCATTAATTTTTTTTTGAGTGTGTGTAATATTGACGTGTCAGAATGGGCTATATAGAAGATTACCTGAGTTTCATAATTTTCAGCAGAATTTTGATTTTCAGCGTTTCTGACTGCATTTATTGTTACTGTTGTTATTTGCTTTCAAATTGCAAAATAAAACCCTTGTTTCTGTAATGGTTATGTTCAGGCCTTTCTGGCACTGAAGAAAATAGCTTTTGATGGGAAGGCAAAACAGCCCAGATATTTTGTATGGGGAGTATCTTTATTACTAAAGCTGTTGGTTGGTATAATTGAGTGGTTAACATGAGGTCTTTTTGTGAACTAGATGAAAGAGCTTGGTATAATGAGCTGTTATATTTATTGTAGTAAGATGTAAATATACTTCATAGAATTTGAGAAAAACATTTTCCTATATAGTGTAAGAGATAAATGGTAATATTGCATTGATACTGGATTTGTACATCCACACAGGTCTATGTGCATTTTATTTGTTTGTGACATCATTAAGTCTGGTAACTTCTGAATATGAGGTTTGATTAATGGGTTGTTTCAGGCAATTTCCTAGGCGGTAGTGGAAAGAACTGTCTTGGTCGGTTGTTTCTGTTTTGTGGTGGTTTTGTTGTTGTTTGTTTTTGGTTTTTTCCTTTCCCACTTTCCAGTTAAATTAAACTGGGTATTATGTGCAGCCTGAACATCCATTTGGCAGAGATGTGACTACATGCATTTCTGGAGCTGGTCACAGATAAAACTAACTTTTTTGGATGATGCAGTGAAAATGTTCTACCATAGCTACTCTTACTCAAATCTGCACGGCTTTGCAAAGCTTTAATATATTTAGTTCTATTTTGAAATACACTGTGCAATTAGAATAACGGTGGGGCAATGATCAGTATGCAGAGCTAGCACGGTAGACAGTGGTATGGAAGTACACCTAGAACCCCTTGCATTGGGGTAGTTGTAGAGCGATCTATTATTGGGTGGGAAAGAGGGGACATGGCATAGAAGGGAGCAGATGGAGAATTTGAGATGGTAATAGACCTTTCTGGCAAGGGCAGGATGGGAGGTACACACTGACAACTTTTGGTATGATAGGGAATGAGATGTCTTAATAGCCTGAGGAAGAAGCGAGAGCTTAACCCAAAGGAAAGGAAGAAATTTGTCTCTGCTGTAAAGGAGCCAAGTAATTGCAGGGAATCCTTGAAACAGGTGGGAACGTAGTCTCTAGTTAACTTGTGCAGGAGAAGGGAACAGAAGAGAATAAGGAACTCCTTTGTCTGAACAGTGAGTTTTATCCACTCTCCCAGTTGCTATTAAAAAAATATGGTGGCATGACTTGCATAAAAATAGAAGTGGTAGTTTTGGAAGATTCTTTGAGGTAGAGGTTTCTTTCTTTTGTTATTCTATCTATACAACTGGTTCCTTTTTATAACTTTATACGCCTTCTGTCTGGAGTTGTTCATATTTGGAATATGTGTTCAAATAAATTTATTTTAGAAAATGAAATATAAATATTCCATGTTATGCTTGCTATTTATCATTGGTTTTGTGATATGCTAAGATAGTGTTTACAATTCTCAGATTGTGATTGTGCAAAACTAAAAAACAACAAATAATTGGGAAAAAAAATTGAAGCCTCTCATCCAAGATACTGGTATACTTTTTTCCTTCATGGTGGTAAAATAATAAAAAAGACCTGGGATTTCTTTTCCCATATCTAATTTTCTTCTCTGTAGTGGTGTTTAAGATCTTAAATGTGTTTTGTTAAACTTTGGCTGCTAACAGTTAATGGATACTTTCTTTAATAGAGGGTTACTTAAGGTATATGCAAAGATACTTCATAGTGATAGAAAAGCAAAAGATTTGTTAGGATCTTGAAAGTCCTGTTGTCATCCTAATGCACTGTAGGAGGGTTCTGTAATTCAAATAGCTTGTATACTGTCAGAGGGAGTAAAATGAACCTAAGCTGAGTTGAGAGACTTATAAAAGACAAGATTATTGGCACATATAGTGGTAGCATCATTTAATAAATATACTTTACCTAATTAAGAATACAGCATAAAGAATCTCCACTTATTGTTAATCTTAATGTTGTTCCATGGAGCATCTTGTACAAATTACTAGTTCCCCTGTAAAATTGCAGTTAAGTCCTTATATTGGTCATTATAGTTTATTGTGCTGTAACTATAACTTAGATTCCAAATATAAAAAAATATCTTAAAAGTGCAAAGAAAATATTTTCATTATATATACAGTAAACAGAGACATAAACATTTTTTAAAGATTTTAGATAAAGCTACTTTTGGCATGTCTTTAAGTGGACTTCCTTAGGCCAATTTGCATGCCAAGTTGTTGATCAGACAATTTGTACAAGCAGTAGTTAATTGTGTCCAGTGGAATGGAAATCAGACCTTAATTTATGACCTTTCTATTATGAATTAATTAGTGGAGTTTTACTTTGCTGGTTTCTCTGCTTTTGATGCCTGATTAATACTCGGAGTAGCAACTATTCGCTGAGGTACGAATAGGCAAAGCTGTTACTTTATAGAATGCTATCCTATCTATGTATTTTTATTCTCTGTTAAGTTGAACCTAACATGATGGTGACTGAAACTGGAGGATTTTTTTAGGTCTCCTCTGGGCGTTTTGTGTCTGTCTTTGGTCATTTTGTCTTCTGCTCGTTTTCTGAGTGTTGTGTTCTGGGGGTGGGTGTGGAGGTGAGGGAAGGTGTCCTGAGAATGGGAGGGTAATAGTTATAGCAGGTGAAATTTCCTTGATACCGTACCTGAAGGCTATTAACTTCCAGTGCTGATTAGACTACTTCATATTGATTATGGTTCTTGGAATGGAAAGCACAGTTCAAAAAAAAATTAAATTAATTCTAGCAGTTCTTTAATGACTGAATGTGTTTCTTCTGTGTTTGTCTTAAGCTGTACTGGTAAACATACTGTTTTATCAGTAAAGATTGGAAAAACATGAACCACTTGTTGCTGTTCCCTATCTTTCCAAGGAGATGATCAAGTTGAATGTGGTTCCCAGAAATGAAAGTCAGTTTTATTTGTATCTTTAAGGCAGAACCACTTACAGTTTCTTGATTTGTGTAATCCTTTTGCATATGTAGTCATTGTGCTGTCATATCACAAGGCATACACGTTTAACCTGCTCTACTCTCTCACTGCTCTTCTGATATTTTGGCATTCAAAATTTCTTTATTGTGTTACCTGTTCCTCTGTATGCTACAAATCCAGCGATAACCTGGGTTCGTGTTGTGTAAATGTTGTTAGCCCTAGAATATTTGGGCTCATAATCTCAATAATCAAAGTAAGCGATCCAGGAGAGTAGAAACAGCTCTAGAGAGGCGGTGATTCATAACGCGCTTTCTCAGTCTTGTTTTGTTTCCTGTGCATGTTTGTTATATTAAGTTCCTTTTGATTTCTCTATCTTGAAGAGCTTTTCTATCTTCCCCTGGATTTATAATATCAATTTGAAGTGTTTGCAGTGTTGCTCCCTTTTCTAGGTATTTATACCTAAACTAGATGCAGCATTACTCTAAAATAAACTGCTGCTTCAAAAAGAATTTCAAAATTGTGATGATGTAGAATTTCTTTCCCTTTACTGTTTTATTTTCTACTACACTGATTTCTTAGTGGTCATATAACTATACAGATATTCAATAAAGAGTTTTGCAGACTTGTTTTTAAGATTGATTTATCAGTACTTTGTGAGTCTCGTTCATTTTTAGAAGTTTTTGTTAGAATAACTTAATCTGTGTAAAGCATGGGTTTGATTTCTAAAAAAAAAAAAAAGCCTGATTCAGAAGCACAAGTGCTTCCAAGTGAGTGGGTGTTCTCTTAAGTCACGCAGCCCTGGAAATCATCGTCTCTTTCCTTTACCTAGAAGTTGCCTTAATGTTGTCTTTACTTTTTTAAAGGTATCAAGAACCTGAACATGCTTCTGGAAAATGCTAGACCACTAAACAATGGTGTTTTCCTTTTTAGTATTGTATCTCTTACTTGCTAGGTTAATTCTCCCTCACTTTCACAAAGGAACTTTGCTGCCATAAACACCTTTTGCCTATGCTGTTCTTCCTCCCTTGCCTCTGAAGAGCCATGGAGTCAGTTGTGTTGTCTCATATCAGGGGTCTTTGTGGATAGGAGCTACAAGAGCAGATGTGAACAGAAGGTACTGCCTTTAACACAGTGGTGGACTTTCACTTCATGTAGTTCTGACTTACAGTTTTGATCCAGCTATTCTAATTTTTTGTTGCCATGTGAATGATTTTTCTCTTTGGCAGCCATTTGGTGTTCTGTACTCTGTTTTTGTTTTGTTTGATGGTGATTTATCTGCATACGCTATTTTTTTTTCTCACCGGTGGTAGATTTTCCTGAATTCAGAAACTGATCATTATCAGCCATGAAATTTGTTTGGATACTTTCTGTTTAATTTAAAGACATACAGTTTTCTCAGGAAAATCATTAAAAAAATCAAACCCCAAAACAAAAAAATCAACCCTTAGAAATGTAGGTAGCTGAAGTTATTTACTGTCTACTTTGAAGATTCTGTCTGGATTACTTGCTGGCTAGATGAAAAGAAACTGTAGGAGCTCTAAAGTGTTACGGCATTTCCATGCCACAATCAAACTACGTCCATTAAAACAAGGCAAACTGTTTTGCTTGTGGAACATAAGTGTTTGATTTAGGGAATTAAATTGATAAATTATGGCAATTTAGTAGTTGGAGTATATCTGTTACCAATGTAGGTGCATCATAAACTACCAAATTCACCAAAGATGGGGAGAGGAACAAAAAAGATCAGACAAATGTTAGACTTTGCTGGCTCATAGTGGCTGCTCATGTTTTGTGAACTCTTAATTTTTCTTAAGATCTGTTTTAATCTCGCTTTTAAATTGGCATGATCATTTGGAGAGCATAAAGCAAAGATTAATTTAAATCTGCTTGGACACGTGCGTATAGTTGCCTTGAGCACTGCATTTTATTGCATACTGGTACCCTGATGCAGATGTTCTGATAGTAACTTTGTAAAGAGGTTGGCATTAAAGTTTGCTTAATAGTCATTGAAGGTCAGCAAAAGTTAAATCTTAGTACAAAAACATGTGAATTTATTCTTCCCGTGCTTTCATTTAGGAGCCAGCGTAGCAATTTCTGTTATTAATCAGTTGTATCAAGCTCAGTTGTACCATTGAAATTGTTAGCTCTTAGAAATTATGTTTGTCCTTAAGTTTTTAACAGCCTTGGTCCCCAGTTCATATTGCTGGATGGAATGTAAAAAAGTAAAAGTTAATCATGTAGTAATTCTTTGAGAAAATACAGTGGCTCCCATGTTTGGGAGTGATGGAGATTTTATTAAAAAATAGAAATAAATTTCCTAGGACAGATGGAGGAGCTTCCTATCAATGATGAGAGCTCAGGGTTGATAATTTGATAATTTTCAAGCTTTGTGAGGATTTATCTTTGATGATTGATTGCATTAGGAAGTAGTGAGTGTAAATCACTTGGAATTTGGTGGCCTCAAACTGTAAAACGGCTAGGTAGTCCGTTGTTTTTGTGGAACTAGTGCATTGGCCAGAGCTGTACACCAGAGTTTTCCACTCCTTGTCTTGGAAAAGAATAGAGTGATGGGGGGGGAAACTTGAAGTTTTTGTTTTCACTTTGGACTTTTCCTAGTGAAACAAAAATAATGAGGTGCTGGGGTATGTCTTTTTTTTTTCTTTCAATTTTTGTTCTGTTTCGACTTGATGTTTGTAATTGAATGATTGTGATTGATGCTGTTTTCTTTTGGGATTAGTATCTAGTTGTGATTTAGTCTTCCATATGGTAAAAGCTTTGTTGGATTTTAGGTTTTAATCCTTGAAGTTGCTGTGAGAAATGACTGCCATTCACAGTGTTTCCATTATTCTGAATTTGTTTTATCTGTTACAGTTTAGTGTTCTTTTTTTAAGCTTCCCTCATATGCATTGGAACAATGTAGCTGAAACTCCATGAAGAAGTGACAGGACATTTCACTGGCTAGTAAAAGCTAAAGAAACTAGCAGGGTATTTTTTTATCCTTAAAATGTTCACCTACTTCCAGTAGGGTTTGTAGTATTTGGATTCTTAAATGTTAATTGTGCTTTTCATCTAGTCAGAGGCAATCTTCTGTGGATTTGATGCTTTATGACTGGATTATATCACTGTGTAGAAGAAACTGTTTGTGAAGATTTCTCACTTGAATTAGTGTAGTGTGAAGCTTGATGGCTGCTCAGTAGTGTTGGTTTTAGCGACCCTGCAATGTACGTTCCCTGAAATCTCTGCTCACTTTTAATTTGATGCTTTACAAGATGAGGTTATTTATTATAGGATCTGTCACAGTCGTTTCCCTTGGTGTTAGCTGAAATCAGCTGGGTCCTTTCCTTACCTACTAAACATCTGGGGACTGGAAGCTAAGCATTCTCAGTGGAGGTACTGTAACTCTGAAATGAGCTCCTGTTGATCAGAGTGAAGTAGTGCTTGTTGACCCTCAAGGGCATAGTATAAGGCCCATCTGTTAGGTCTGAATTTTGCCTGAGGGAAGGTTACTTCAGTTAAGGTCTAGAGGGAGTACGTTTTGCAGACATTAAAAGTGTAATAGCAAATTGATTGGGCTTTTGTGCATGTGCACTGTGCCTGGCTCCACTCTTACTTAAAGTGGACAGTTGCTAATGGGGGTTCATGGAGATTAAAAATGAAATTATGCTGTTCCTCTGTTATGATATTCCTTCTAGACTCCTACTGCCTGTTGTTCTGGAAGATTAACAAAGAAAGGGAAAGAAAAAATTTGGGGCATTCCATTCATTGAATTCAATGGAAGAGATTACTTGCAGTAGTGAGGAAACTGATCTCTGTGGAGAGCCAAGCGTGTGTCAGAAGTGACGTGCGATACACTGTTTTCTTTAATGCATTAAATCACAAGCTCGTTATATTTTCATTCACATTTAATGGTACACAACAATTAGTGCCCAAATGTGCACATGGTACAATATGTGGTTTGAAATTTGTGCATTTTAAATTGGGAACAATTTGGAATTTTTTTCCTTACAGAAAATATTCATATTTACATGACTCCAACAATGGCTTAATTTTGCTTGGATTGTTAAAGGAAAAGAATAATCTACAACTTAAAATGCTTGAAGAGTTTTTTTGGTTCTCTATAAAGTAAAAATAAGTTGCAACTTCTTAGAAGATTTTAGCTATTATTTTTTGTTTCAGGATTGTTTTAAAATACAATTTGGACTGGATTTAACCAGCTAGACACATGTGGTTCACCTGCACGTGTAGATTGTGTAGGTAGTAACCTTTTAACATGAAAGTGATGCAAAAAAAATCTTAATCTTCATTATGAGGATGTATTATTTCTAGATACAGGTAAAGTAGATACAGGTAAAAATAAGACCTGAAACAGTGCCTTTGAGGTAATGATTCCTCTATTTAAGCTTGCATTAATGTAGTTGCTTAATGAACACTTTGAATGTCAGTTTCATTTCAAAGATGTTGATCTCTTGGTAGTGGGGAAAAATTGTAGGAGAGGGGAAAAAGGTCTGTCTCTCCGAGAAGTTTCTGTGTTTCCAGTTCTACCTTGCTGTGTTTGGCAGGTACTGTTTACCAGTGTTTGCAGACTTGCAGACAGTGTTTTACTTGGTAAAATATGGTGTGGATTTAGTAAGGTATTTTAGAAAGGTATTCAGTTCTTGCCTCTAGAGCTGTGATTTTTTTACTTGAAGTTGATTCTGGTGCTTGGATTAGGATGGAAGTAGGGATAACATAAGCTTGAAGACTATGTTGTGCTTGCTGTAACAGTTTTAAATTTTAGTAATTAGTCGGTCTTTTGAATGGTGCTTCTTAAAAACAGCTATTGTGTATGCAGGCTCTCTCCAGCAGTGACTGTTTTTGATGCTCTATTGTTTGGGATGACCCCTGAGTTGAACTCTCTGAAACTCAAATGTCTAATGTTCTTCATCAGGCTATGGTCTATAGATCCATTACAATGGAGCTGGAGCCTGCTTACAGCTTGGGAGCAAACCCAGACCTGTCTGTCACAAGCAATAGGGGAATGCCACAAGCGCTTAAGTTCTACTCGTGTCTTTCGGCTTTGATAGTGGCAGTCAGGATTTAAACAGATCTCCTGGCTGGGGAAAAAGGGCTTAGAAAAAGGCAGAAAAACTTGCTTGAACTTATTTAGCTAAAAATTTGTTTCCATGTCTTTGTTTTGTTACCAGTAGTTTGCCAGGATGTCTATGTTTTCCTTACTTTGTTCTGTTTTCTCCTCTTTGATACGCGTTGTTACTTTCCCACTTACAGGCTTTGTGGATTTCAGATGAGAAAGCAACAGGATGTAATTTCCATTACTACCTTCCCTTTGTTAAAGAACTTTTCCCTCTCTTGGATGATGCCAAGCTGATAGAAAATCAGATTGGGTTGAAAAGCCTCATTCATGGATTGAAAGATATACAGACATTATTTTAGTAGTCCAGCCCTTCTTGGGCTCAGTTGCCGTGTTTCCACTCTTTTGGTCAGGAAAAGATTCAAGTGGACTAGATAAGGTGGTGGAGTGTGTACACACACTGCTTGTGTGTCTTGCACTCACACCCTTTCTGAAATCCCAAGAAACAAAAAAGCGGGTGAATCAGTGGGTCTAATAAAAACAGTGTTGTGGTTAAGTCTTCGCAGACTTAGCTGCAACCACAGCTCGGGCTATAAAACTTCGCATAATCTTTCTGCTTCATCTTGAAATGGCTGGCCAAGGGCAAGAGACCTCCCAAGTCAGTGTCTTCTCTGACGCTATATATGCTGCAAACTTTTCTTTGAAAAGCTTCCTGGTGTTTTCTCAGTGTATGGAACACTACAGCAAATGTGCGCATGCTTGAGCTACACAGGGGACTATGACAGAAAGGAAGGACAATGATAGGGAGGAAAGATGAAAGATCTTTCACAGATTTTCTTTGCAGATTTTACTTCTTTCCTAGGTGACCCAGAACTCACTGAGAAAGAAACTAATTGTAGGCTCTCAGTATGATGAAGCGTGTGATCACCTGAAATATGCTGGTTCTGGAGGCACAGAAAACAAAAAAATTTTACATTTTTATTTAATGAGTTATTTCTAGAGAAGGAATGTGTCAGGGCAGCGAGTTTCTTGCATTTTGGCAGAGCCTATCAAGAGAACCATCAGAAAACAGTGATCTCTTGTTGTGTGACTGCTGGCCATTTTGTTTTATAAGCAGTTTAGCTATTTCTCTAGTAGATCCTGTTACAGCAATATTCGTCTGTACTCTTTAGTGTCTTTACACTAACTTCTTCAAACTAGAAGAAAGGCACTCCTTCTTAAATAAAATACTGATAAAATGATACTTAAATACTGATAACTGGATTTGAGTTACATTTTTTCCATTTTTAGACTATATCTTCAATAGATTATAGAATCATGGTCCAATGTAGCACTTCATCCTCGTTTTCCAAGAAATTCTATATGTTACTACTTGTTTTAAGTGCTATGGGCAACTTTTTTTATTCCAGTTCTTCCGATACTAAATTTAGCGCTATCATGTATGCAACTCTAATCTGTTAGCCCTTAGCAAACACTTAGGCTATTAGAACCAAGCCAAGCAAACATTTAAACTATTATAACTAAATCAGCTTTCTAAGTGTTACTGGTTTCTCATATCATTAATAACATTACTTATCAGAGTATCTTTTGCTGGATCAGTATTACTAGTTGACTTTTACACATTTTTCTCCAAAAACAAGAGTAATTTTCTACAGGTAGGATATCATGCATATGTGTGTGTATGTATATATATATATATATACATTTTTTAAAAAAAGGAAAAAAGTCTTAAGTATTTGCATTCCTTGGGCTGTAAAATTAGAGACCTGTGATTTTTGTATCATAAGGTGATCAAGGTATGTTACATTGCATTTGCAGTATGAAATAAACTGTCATGCTACAGGGTCATCAATTTGAGGCTTTTTTATCTCTGCCTAGAGAAATTAACCAGCTTGCCTGTCTGTGAACCGAAGAAACCACACACACCTGCATGAATGCGTACTTCTCACCCCACCCCCCCGATTCTTTCACAGAACTTGTTCTGGGTTATGTTTTCTCATTGGTTTCCTGCTTAAGACCAGGCTGTAAAACCAGGGAACACTTAAGAGAACTATGCTAAATACCCCTTCATAGTTTGTCCTTGTGGTCACCAGCACCATACCTCTTCTTAGTTGGAAGTTTGCTTATGCCTATTTGTGGGGTTTTTGAGAATGGTATTAATGCTGTCAGTGGATGTAGAAACTCGGGACTGACTGTAAATAGCTTGTAAGTTTGAGCTCCTACTTAGAGTATTTATAAAGTACTGTACTTTAGTACCTTTCAGCTGTGAGAAAGGTAGGGTTACTTATCCATGTGAAATGGTCTGAGGCAGCTATTGCATGAGTCTGCATAGCTTTGCCATCCTTGGTTAGGCAACTTCCTGTTGGAACCACTGATCTGTGTAACATTACTGTATGCAACAGAAGTGGTCAGGCTATGTGTCATCTTGTATGATTTTGAGAAAACTGTATTTGAATAACTTGGATATGTGTGGGGTCACATTTAATTATTTATTCTGTTTTCCAATCATCTTTTCTTTCATAACACAGTTTTACAGATTTTACCTTTGGGGATAATTTTTGACTTAGGCATTAGCTGAGGAAGGAGGGGATGTCAGTCCTCTAGCTGGATCTGTTGTGGACCTGGCATGGTGGAAAAAATGGGATTGCTTGCAACATATTTTGCACTTAAGGCTTCTGACAATTTCCTAGAGGGTTCCTAAGCTGTAGTTGGTGGCTGTTAACACTGTTGGGACTGGTAGATTCATGTCAGTGCTACTTGCTTTTTTTTTTAAGTTTCTGGTGAATATAAAATAAGCTTCTTGGAAAAGGCAGCGGTATGGAACAGATTCAAAACGATATAGGCTTCTGTTGGTCACCTTTTCTTTATTTGCCAGTTGCAGATTGTGAGATTGTATGTCATGAAAGGAACCAGGATAACTGGTGGAGGGGAAAATGGGGGGGGGGAATCATGTAAAGCTGTATGTATTCAGGGTATAGGAGAGGGAATTAAAAAATAGTGGGCACATGGAAAAATGCTATGTAACAGCAAAGAGCCCGTATGACTTTCGGGGGTAGAAATCATGCCTCGTAAATTGTTAGATCTTTTTTGAAATTGCGAGGGTGGAAAAAAAAAAGTATGTGGTATTTCTATAGCATTTAGGAAGTATGTATTTCATACACTTTTATAAAAGAAAAAAACTGTTGTAAATGTGTCTCAAACTTTCTTTTTAACTTGTAAAACAAAGACCTAAGAATAATTGGTCAGGTTTAATAGGAGGAGGAGGAGACTAATGGGTTGGAAGAAGATTTTTAAGGGAGCTGTGCAGGGAATATAGTAGTCAGGGTTTACATAAATGTTACCTTGCTAGTGTATTTCATATCAGAATTTGCTCATGAAACCAAATTATTCAGGGTAGCTAGAATTAAAGCTTAACTGGAAAGCATTGCTAAAGGGAATCTGTTATTTTGACTAAGACAAGGCATTTTTTTTATTGATAAATGCAGTGGAATCCACATGGTGGGTGGGGGAATCTAAACAAGGCAAATATCTGTAATGATTTCAAAATCTATCACAGGAAAAAACTGCTACCACAGTACTGATTAAAAGATACAGATGATGTGAGAAATTGCAAATTCAGAGCAAAAGAGCAAACGTGCTAATGATATCTTCAAATTTTGAATAATGGTGTATTTTTTTGTTTGTTTCATCCATCTCAAAATGTGTAACAGAACAGTAATGGGTATGTAAACAGCGATAGTCAAAAATATGGAACAGCATCTATACCTTTAAGAGCAGAATGCTTTAGAATAGAAATTATGTGCAAGAAAGAGGTGGGTGAGAAAAGGGATACGGTAAAAGTTAGAAAATGATAAATATTATGTAGAGCTGAATAGGAAATTATTTTCTTTCTTTAACATAATTCAACACACACACCCTTGCACTCTGCTCAGAATATGTAAAGACAGCTATGTAAAAATAACTGCTGCATACTGGGTTGTATTAGCAAAAATGTATCTATACAGTCAATAGAACTGATTCTTCACCTTTACTTGGCACCATTAAGACTATGTCTGGATTACTGTGTCTGGACTGGGACTTGTCCCAGATACTTGCTTACTGGAGAGGATCTGATGGAGGGTTTCCAAGATGGTTAGAAGGATGAAGCAAATGCTATATATATGGAGAGGCTGAGAGACTGGGTTTCTTCTGTTTCCTGATAAGAAGGGCAGGGTTATTGCTGTTTTCAGTGACATGACAGGGAGGTGTAGCAAAGGAGGTGCCAGAGTCATCTCAATGCTACAGCTGCCAAGGGTCAGAGGCAACAGACATAAGTTGCAACACTGGAAATTCTGATGAGATGTTGAGAAATATTCCACTTCCTCCACAACCAGATTAATCAGACATTGGGAAAACTGTTCAGAAAGGTAGCAGAAACTCCGGCCTTTGAAAACATGCATTAACTCAACTGGACAAGACCACAAGCAATCTGATTTTACTTACTCTTGAGCAGATTTGACCACCTTATCTTACAATTATAGAATCATAGAATGGTTAGGGTTGGAAGGGACCTCAAAGATCATCTAGTTCCAACCCCCCTGCCACCGGCAGGGACACCCTCCACTACACCATGTTGCCCAAAGCCTCATCCAACCTGGTCTTAAACACTTCCAGGGAGGGGGCATCCACAACCTCTCTGGGCAACCTGTTCCAGTGCCTCACCACTCTCACAGTAAAGAATTTCTTTCTAACATCTAATCTAAATTGACCCTCCTTCAGCTTAAACCCATTACCCCTTGTCTTGTTACTACACTCCCTGATAAACAGTCCCTCTCCATCTTTCCTGTAGGCCCCCTTTAGATACTGGTAAGCCACAATTATATCTCCCTGGAGCCGCCTTTTCTCCAGGCTGGACAATCCCAACTCTCTCTCAGCCTGTCCTCACAGGAGAGGTGCTCCAGCCCTCTGATGAGCTTTGTGGCCCTCCTCTCGACTCGCTCCAACAGCTCGATGTCTCTCCTGTACTGGGGCCCCCAGAACTGGACACAGGACTCCAGGTGGGGTCTCACAAGAGCGCAGTAGAGGGGCAGGATCACCTCCCTCGACCTGCTGGTCACTCCTCTTTTGATGCAGCCCAGGACACAGTTGGCTTTCTGGGCTGCAAGCGCACACTGCCGGCTCATGTTGAGCTTCTCATCAATCAATACCCCCAAGTTCTCCTCGGAGCTGCTTTCGATCCATTCTCTGTCCAGCCTGTGGTCGTGCTTGGGCTTGTGCCAACCCACGTGCAGGGCCTTGCACTTGGCCTTGTTGCACTGCATGCGGTTCGCACAGGCCCACCTCTCCAGCCTGTCAAGGTCCCTCTGAATGGCATCCCTTCCCTCCAGCATGTCGACCACACCACGCAGCTTGGCGTCATCGGCGAACTTGCTGAGAGTGCACTCGATCCCACTGTCCATGTCGCCAACAAAGATGTTAAACAGTGCCGGTCCGAGTACTGACCCCTGAGGGATGTCACTTGTCACTGTTTTCCACTTGGACATTGAGCTGTTGACCACAACTCTTTGAGTGCGACCATCCAGCCAATTCCTTATCCACCGAGTGGTCCATCTATCGAATCCATGTCTCTCCAATTTAGAGACAAGGGTGTCATGTGGGACAGTGTCAAATGCTTTGCACAAGTCCAGGTAGATGATATCAATTGCTCTTCCCTTGTTTACCAATGCTGTAACCCCATCATAGAAGGCCACTTGTCTCCATACTTTTTGCTTATATATGAAAAGAGCACACTCTGCAATTTTTTTCTGTTCCGATTTGATATCTGCCAAGATACAGAGCAGAATGGCTGATGAAAATGACCCCTGCTGGTCACATATTCTCACTGTTGCTTCTGGCTTATCTGAAAATTTTTAAAAATACGGAACAAAAAGCATTAGTTTGTACCATCTATGTGATGGACACCATGCTGGGCCAAGTGTGGGAGTACCTTAAAACTTCTGTAGAACTTCACTGCTGTGTTCTTTTTAAGGATCTAGTGTTAGTAGTAGATGCTGGGCTAGATAAATCTCCAGTCTGACCCAGCATGCCTCTTCCCGGCCCCCCCCCCCCCCCCCTTCTCTTCTGGGAAATACAAATAATGAATGTCTGTTTAATGTAGCTTAAAAATTACTTTATTAATCACCTGTGAGTTAATTTTCTGACGAATCCATGAATGAGAGAATTTTCCATCCATCTGTTTTGTTGCCAATGTCCAGAAGAAGTTATACTGTCAAGTAATAGTAGCTGTTTCCTGACTGTACATTTATTATAGTTAGTGATGAACCACAATAAGTAGTAAATTTGTGTAAGACTTTCTTGTCAACCTGTCTAAATGTATCTGAAACAAAATCCCAAAGACCTACGATCTTTTATTTGTTCTGTTACCATGCAACAAATATGAACTTTCTCTTCTTTTTTTTTTTTTTTTGTCATACAGCATAAGCAGCACTATTATGGACGTAGACAGCACAATTTCCAGTGGGCGTTCAACTCCAGTTATGATGAATGGACAAGGAGTTCCTGCCTCCTCTGCAAAAAGCATTGCTTATAACTGTTGTTGGGACCACTGCCATGCCTGTTTCAGCTCCAGCCCGGATTTGGCAGATCACATTCGTTCCATACATGTGGATGGTCAACGAGGAGGGGTTGGTGTTACTTTCTGTTTTCTCCCTCTTTCTTAGTTGCCAATATTTTACTCTTTAATGACAGTAACAAATTTTATGTTTTAAGGTATCAGTTCCGTAGGTAGTGGCAACTAAGTTTGTGCCTTCAGCAGTCTGGTACTAGGCGTTCAGCTGTTGTCTTCTGCGTAGTTTACTTGATTTGGTATTCCATGTTTTTAATTGAATGCCTACCTTTAAGAATATAGTAAGTTCTTTTTTTAATAAATGATTTGAGTCTATCAGGTTTTTGATAGATGTGCTAACTTCTCAAAATCCTGAAGCTGTTGGTATATCTTTAAGTGCTTATACTTGGAATTCATTTTCTTAACACTATTAGTGTACGTGTTACTGCACGTGAACTCAGGTGAAATCATATCTTGATTTTTTTTTTTTTTAGAAATGGAGCCTCACTAGAGGTAAAATATATACAAGAATGTATAATAGGGAAGATGTAATACTTACTGACTCGAGAGTACAAAATCTTACCAAAACAGCTCTGTCTGTAGTACTGATGGCAAGTATACTTTCAATCTAATTGCATCTAGTATTTTTTTTTAAACTGAGGTGCATATATAATCATGTATATTTCAGTCTGATCCCTGGTCAAATGATGCCATTTCCATTGGTCTCGTAATTTTAATATTTCAAAACATCTTACAGTACAGTAATTTCAGTTCTGTATTTAACTACCTGTCCCTCCCCAAGCACACAAATTACCTTTGATGCCTGAAATATGTCATGTAAACTACTTTTACATCAAACATAAGCAATCTGCCTGCTTTTGCTGCTGTGTGTTGCAGCTCTTTAATTTCTTGGAGAGCTAATACCAGATCTTAACGTAGAATAGTCATTATCTTTTGACTTTTTGTCCTGTCACTTCTCCAGCAGTAAAATGCTAGGCCATTACGCTTTATCTTGAGTGAATAAGAGACTTAAAATGCTGATTTGCATTACTTTAAATAATTTATTATGTAATTGTGTCACTGAGACAGCCATGACTATGGTTGTGTTTAGCTAGTGTTTTTTGGTATGATTAAACTTTCAGCTTCATATTTGGTGACTTTTTTTCAGTCCAAGCTCTAAGCAGAATCATCTATCCAGTGAGCTGGCTTTTTAGCCAGCCATGAGATGATTTCTGTAGTTATGTTCATAGGTTTATAGAAGTCTTATATGAATCCGGGATGAAATGAATGAGATGTGTTGGTATCGTGTGGGCTTTTCCATAACTGCATCTCTGGGGATCTTTGTTATTCCACCCACAACCCCTTTTCATTTCATAAAAAGGGACTGGAAGATTTTTCAGGTGATTGTGGGGGGGTTTAGGGGGGTTTTTCGTGGTTTTTGTTTTTGTTTTTAAATTGTATTTCTGTTCACTTACATTCCATGTGACACAACTTGTGGATATTTTTATTTAGAAATTGTTAGACTGTATTTGTTTTTCTGAAAGAGTAGGTTGTTGGAAGCACCAAGTGCCTAATAACTGTTGCATTCAGTTCATGCTTTTTATCCCCCTACTGGAGTTGGTTTATTTTTTGAAAAGTTCTTCAACTTGATGCTGTGGAAGGGGACTGATCCTGGCTGTTTTGTGTCAAGGATTTGTCTGCCACCTGCTGGTGAGGTGTTTAAGTGGTGTTAGAAATTATATTGTGGGTTCGGTTGATTTAAGGTACATTTTTACCATACAAGGATGCTTATTTTCAAGCTAATACTGAGATAATGGCTCCAAACCAGATAGATCCATAAAGAGCCCAGGTAACTTTTTGACAAAGTTCTTCTTCCCAGAAGTTTTTTCAGAAATATTTTGGATTCAGCCTTTTGACAACAGTTCCCAAGAAGTCTTGCCTGGACTTCTGGTGGGTTGTTGTAAAACCAAATGCTTGTTCTTTGGAGGGATCGTATTTCCACAATCTGTAACTTCATAGTAATACTCCTTTGCTGAGTGCCCTGCAGTTGCTGATGGAAATATTGGGACAGTTATGGAGCTGTTGCAGAGCCAGGAATCTTGGAAACTCCAATTCTGTGGCTTCAGGGGGATCTCAAAACTGAGGAGACACCAAAGGTTTAGGGTGTTGGGCCTAATGCGTCAGTAGGTCTGGATCAGTCATACATACATGAAGGGTTTTCCACCCTTGTATTAGTAAGCTGGGTTATCTATATATTATACAGCAAGTATGTAGCACTCCTGTGGCTGCTCTTTTGTTTTGAAAATACAGTCTTTTGAAGACTGAGTTTTTAACCTCCAAAAGAGAACAAGAAACTCAAATCCAATTAGTTGCCTGCAATTCTGAAAACCTGTATTATGGACAATGCTATTCCTAGGGACTGTATTTTGTTGCTACAAATTAAGGCTATTCCTCCCTTCACACACAGACCTGTTCAGGAAATTCTAATGAAAGGCAAATTCATTGAGCTTTTTTATTCTCTCGGTTATAGATAGACACAATGAGAGGAGAGAGAAAAGCAGCACAAGTAAGTTCTACACCCCTTAATGCACTATTGTGCATGTGACTGATCTGTGCACTGAAATCACAAAACATCCATAGATTTTCTTGAATCCTATGAGAAATTGGAACTGTCTTCATTGGGAATTAAGTATAAAGCCCTAACTAGAGGTATCCAGTATTCCATAATACAAAACTCTGGTATCTAAACAACTGTATTGTAATTACAAGTCTGCTTTTTTCAGGCTCAAATAATAAAATTATTAATTGCCTATGAGAGTAAATTATTTTATTTCTATATCTGCTACCCAGAAAGTTTGTCATTTAAAATGTTCTATCTCAGTATCTGGTGGATACAGATACTGAGTGCAAACACAAACTCTTTACTGTGGATGCTGTGGCTCTTGATTGTGTTTATCTGCAGGAACATCTATTTTTTGATATTTTATTCCAGTGAGCTGCTTTTTTGAATACTGGTTGTAATTATTTTTTCCTTGGTGACATATTAGAAGTGTGTTGCAAAACAAACAGTTATTGTTCAAAATTCTTTGAAGTATTTTGTATTAAGAAAAGAGGCTTCTTTGCTAATTGATAATTTTTTTTACCGTTTTCTTTGCTTTGTGTAAACTTATCACATTTTTACTCTATTAGGTGTTTGTTTGCTTGTGGAAAGGTTGCAAAGTATATAATACACCTTCAACAAGTCAAAGTTGGTTGCAGAGGCATATGCTGACACACAGTGGGGACAAACCTTTCAAGGTAAGGTTCGTTGTAAGATATATCATCCCTTGTTTTAAGAGCGATCCTATTTATTTTTTCTGATACAATATATTAATTGAAAAATGCCATCACAGGAGGATTTCTTAAAAAGTATCCAGTGAGCTGAGCCTTCATCTTTGCAATAATAGTGTCCAAAGGTCCTGTTCTGTTATGAAAACAGGTGAAAATACCATTATTCCTTCTCTATCCCTGTTTCTTTTAACCTGTAAATGGTAGGGGAGTGTAATACTAAATAGTGCTGAAGTTCAGGGTTTTTTGGTGCATTTTCCAGTTGAGCTGCTCACATCGTAACAGTGAGATGTTTTGCCTCATGCTTTACACTTCCACATTAAACTTTGGATCATGCCACGTGGTGCACATTCTGTGCTTGAATAAGAGCTGGTTTTGTTAACAAAATTCAGTTGAAACACAATCGGTGACTATTTATGGTTAACCTCTCTGAGAATAATAAGGAAGTCAGGAATGCAGGACCGTTGAGCTGACTGTATTTCCTGCATAGTATTTTCTAACTTTCTCTTTCTTTCTCCCCCTAATCTGTACCTGCAATTCTAGGTATAGTAGTGTTTATCATTCCCATATCCACCAATCCGTTATTAATGAGTTGCTTCATCCTCTTATGGATACAGTTGGGGCAGTTCATAGCTGTCAGTCCTGGATCACTCGATGGTAAGTCCCACCCACACTACTTCAGACTGAAGTTCTCCTTCCATGTAGGATATGAAAATGAATTAGGTTTTTTTTTTTTTTTTTTTAAGTTTAGGTAGCATTTTATGCCTTCTCACCCACCCCCAACCCTCCCCCAAGTTTTAGTCACTGGTTTTCCACTTCCCTGTCTTCTCTTTCTTCTCAGGTAATATCTTCTACTTTTTAAAATTTATTTTAAGGCAGCTTTATTACTAAAAAATACTTGTCTTGTTACAGTGATGTTTTCCAGAAGTTACTACTTCTGCATAGCTTGTAACAGTAGTTATGACAGAAAACAAAACTAAACTCAAACCTAGAGAGTAAAAATAATGCATTGCATGTGAAAAAGTTTTTTAGTAAAGGTTAGACTTTTTTTCCATACTGAACTGTGTAGTTTAGTCTGAAAATTTCTGAGAGTGAGTAACAGGAAACTTGCTCTTGAGGTTATCATACCCTCTGTTCAAAGGAATAAGGTTAGCATGCTCTTAGAAGCATAGTATAGGGATCATAGATGCCTGAAAGTTTGCAGATATGATTGTTCCAGAAACTAATCTTAAGTGCTAATCCCCGAATAAAATAATAAAAAAAAGTAATCAAAGGAAACTTGTACCTTAGGTCTTCTCACTCTGGTATTAAGTATTTTATATACCTTAAAGTAGAGTGGCAAGTTTTATTCTTGAAGGAAAGTCTTTCAGTAGGGTAATTTATATACTTATTTGGTCTAGATGAAAGAAACTCAATTTTAGAGACAATGGGTTTAAAAGAGGGGGGCATAGCTCAGAAATAACAGTAGTACTTTTGATTCTGTCAGAGTTACATAGCAAAGTCAGTAAAAGTTGGTATCTCAGTTTTTTGACTAATCTGGTTACAGCTAGAGCCCTAACAATTAGTTCTGACAATAATAGTCTTGTGTTAAATAGGCGTTATTTCACCAGCTGATTTTCTGTACTTTCTAATCCTGCTAAGGGAAAGAACAAAACACAGGCTAGGATTGTAGTAGTTAATCATCGTGGCTCAATGTGTGTCACTTCAGCATTTTTTCCTACCGTTGTCTTTAGTTCCCTCTGTTTGTTTTTTATGTCTGTATTTCTCTATCTGTTCCTGGGGGTTTTGAATGGAGGATAATTGTGATCTGAGTAGCATTTTGTAACATCTTTTGTTCCCTTGTCATTTATGCTGAATATAGGCTTCAGGGCTCACATGAGGTAGCCAAGTATGTAAGTGTCTGTGATAGCAACCTATTAATTAACTAGCCCCCTTTCCTTGCTTGCTTCTTTTCTTTTACAAGCTTTTGAAATCTACTGTCTGATACAAAACCACTTCAAGTGTTGGATATTAGTCTTGATTGGTCCAAGAACAGCCATTACTAATTGTTTTATGGCAGTCATTCAAAAATGGAGCAAATGTTTCTGTTTGTATTTAGCTGTTCTTATAAATCTTAATTACTCACCTTTTAGAAAAAGTTAATTTTTTTCAAGTCAGAGTTGGATTAAGGACTTCTTGTTCTTGTTGATTACTGCAGACAAAAATATCTCCCAAAACCTAAATTACAAATAAAATTTCTGTGTGCCTCATGACACTATACTTGAGTTCTAGCATAAAAGGAAGGAATCTGTCATTTTAAAGAACTTGGTGAAAATACCTAGTCATTCAGTGTTTTATTTAAAAAATAAATATCAGGATTTTTGAGGAAAGCCAACAATGGCATTAATGGAAATAGTATAGCTGTGTGCTGTTGTCTGAAGAACTGCTGTTCAGGATCTTTTTAAGAAAAGCAAGAAAATGTTAGCTAGGAAAGTGACAATTAAAAGCAGGAAAAATTTACTTATGTAAAGGTAAAAGAACACTATAATTGTATAATGACCAGAGGAGAGTAATAAATATATGGCAGGTTTCTGTATTATATTTCTAGTCAGAATAAGAGACAAAAGTATTTTCTTAAATTGAAAGGCAGTTGGGGACTGTCTTGAGCATAAAGCTGTCCTTTGCATTAGAACTGCTCTCTCGAAGGATATGTCCCTGTCCTGTCACCCTTTTGCTTGCAAGTGGACTCATTTTATATAGTTGCCCATTTTGGGTTTAATTATCTATTATTGTGATACACATGGTGTTGTCCCACGATTAACAGCTGTATCCAGCTGTAAATGAGCTGCTGTGCCTTCATATTAAGAGGTCTTTGTGGGTTTACCTGTCCTTTCCATGCATTCATATAAACTATGTGACTGAAGTTACTTTGTCAGAGAAATGAACCCACTTCTAAATTACAAAGGTGAAATGTTACATATTTTCATAAGTTTCTCCTGTGTTTTCTGTTTGTGTGTTTTAGTGTGTCCCCCTCAGAATTAATATTGCAATACCTATGTCATGGAAAAGGTAAATGTCCTTATGAATACCTTTTTTGAGACCTTTGTTATGCTAGCTCCATTTTTATATGGGGCAATTTCCTGTTAGTGTATGTTCAGCTCATAAGGAGGGGACATTCTATATCTGAGTCATCTGGGGAGCTAAGGAGAGAGAAAAAAACCCAACTAACTCTACATCTTTGGGCAGAACTTAGGACCTCGGTTCCCCTTTACTCATCATACTGCTTTTCTGTTTATTCTCTCCTTTTTTTCCCTAAGCTTTTAATACTGATGGCCTTGGGTTTCATATGTAACACAGGGATGTATTTTTTGCTTGATTTTCTTGAGGCCATCATCACTAAACTTTGCTACTGATAAAGTCTTTCTTAGGGCACCCACCAATCCTTCCACCAAAGAGTCTGTTAGATGAGACATAGTTAGCAATTGCAGCTAGTTAGTTTTCAGTCTGTAGTCAAATATGATTCCTGCAAAACAGCATGCTTTTCCAATCCTGCTTTTGGTAAGCACCATTTCCTAGATTTTTCTTGTCAATAGGAACGAACAAACTGGTCTTACAGAACATGTTTCTGGTTGAGAACTTACTGGCCTTCTTTGGGCCACTGTTTGGTATTTTTTGAAGTTACACTGTTCCTCTTAATACCTGAAGTTCATTGCTCTTGTGCTGCTGGAAGTTTTCTCTTTTGCTTATTGCAGTCTGATTCTAGCCACCCTTTCATCTTTTTTTTTTTTTTTTTTGTCATTGTAGACATCATTTAATATAGCTATTCTCAGACTGTGTAATTGTTTCTCTGAAGACATTTAGTGTGTTCATGTTTGTGTATGATATTTATGTTCAGGGTTGAAAGAGAAAAACCTAAACATTATTCTTTTTTAGTTCTGTTACGACATAATTTTTGCAGCTTTTTAGAAACTGGTGTTATGTTGTGGAGCATCATCAACATGTAGTGGTGGTCCTGTCTAGGATTCAGCAACTTAAAAACTTTCAGAACATGTTGACAGGTGATCTAGAGGAATAGTCTGCTGAGTTAGAAAGCTGATGTCTGTAACTGTCTTTGGCAAGCTGAGAGAAATCGAATGAAGAAATTCTATCTTACTTGTCCTAAACTTGGCTGTTACAAATACTAAGTATTTGAACAGGTAATGTGCTGTGACAACCTGCATTTTCCAGCATGGTTTCTGGTAGTCAAAAAAGAATCTGAATACTACTCGCCATGCCTTGTTGCCGTATGAGGCATTGAAAGTTACTTGAAGACGTATCAAACTCTTAAAATGTAGTCTGGGTGACCAAATACAAGTTGTTAGGCATAATGAAAGGACAAATGGTAGAGTGAGCACAAAACAGTAGGAGATTTTATGCAAAATAATTGTATATAGCAATTTTCTGTAAATATAAGACTGTGTGTGGATATGCTACCAACTGCTTTCACATACTGATGCCAGTGGGTATGCTCTTAATGTTTAAGCTCAGTCATGCAAGGTTTGCTCGTGTGGCGTAAATGCTTTCAATAACAACAAATGACAATACAGAGGTTCATTGGAGGTTTTCATCCTTTGTTTAAAAGCGGGGAAGAAAGTAATAATAAAAATGAAATTTGGTGCTCATTCTGCCACCTGTAACTTCCAGAATTTATTAAGAGGTGACTGCATTTGATAGGACTCTGAGTAGAGTAACACTTGTTGAAATCTAGAAAGCACAGCCAAGCAGCTCCAGTCCTCATTTCGAATTCATGCCTGTTACTCTCTTGGCGGAATATCTTTTATCCGTTAGAGCACTGCAGATGCAGGTAGAACACGTAAAGACATTCTGCCTGAACACTTAGATGTTGAGACAACAGGAAGGTTTATTGTGATGTCTAAAATATTACTGTTAGATTTATTGGAAAAATTACACATTGGATATTCTAAAAAGGAGATTACGTTATTCTGAATTTAGAAAAAAAAACTTATATTGCTAGATATTTTTATATCCTGCTTTTAAAGTCACTGGTCATTACTGCCCATTAATAATGGTGGGTATGGGTACACTGGAGAAATTAAACTTCTTATGTGTTGACTTATTTTCTCTTGAAGTAACATATCCACCAATCCGGACCCAATCTATCATATTTAAAATTGAATGCAAAATTTTGAGATTTAGGTTTTGGGGGAAAAATGAAGATACTGGTTTAAAGTTGTGCATACTAGTTGAGTTTGATTTGTTAGAAGCCCTCTAGATCTGTATAATTATCTGGTGGGAAGCTGATTTGGTGTGACTTACCGTCCAGAGATCCTGAAGTGACAGCCTGAACTGCTTCTTTATCTTTGGAGAGAAGAGACTTTACCCATTAGTAACGGATTGCTGGATATATTATTTTAGAGAAAAAAAAAAAGAAAAAACAGGTAAGATTTTTCTCCTCTTCTACTATTTCCTGTCTACTACAAAGGCATTCTCTGTCATCTTTGATATATCAGCTGTTGATTATTTGATGACATGATCAGGTAGTCTCAAGCTACACAATACCTGAATGTAATGATTTCTGCAAATATTTCATACTGTGGCTGCAGACTATAAATAGGCTTTCTGGAAAAAGATAATTTCTAGTGGCAAGTTGCATATATTGAAGATTTAAGGATGCTAGTTTGGGACTTTTGAAAGTAAAACTTGGGTAGAGCACGAAAAGTAAGTGGTAGCTTTTGTAGGTAATCTGTGATTGACTTCTGTCTAGTCATGTATGAAGAAAACAAGTTAAGACATTTGAGTCAAACTGCAGTTTGTCATAAAACAATGTTGCCCATCTGGCAAGAAATACAATTAAGTCTTATAAACTTGTGTTTTAAAAGGTTTTAGAAATGCGCCTGATAAAAAGTTTGCGTGTTATTTTTGGAAGGTATTGCCTTTTGATATTATACTTTAATAAGCTTGGAACATGGTAATGCATGCACTGTACCAAGACTTTAGGTTATTTTTGACCTCTAGCAGGCATTGGCAAGGCTGAAATTTTAGTTTCTCAGTGTGATTGAACTTCAGGGTATGGGGGCGTGGGCAGGTTGCACTTTTTTTTTTTTTTTTTTTCTTCCTGTCAGTGTTTGTAGGATCAGAAAGAGCTAGAAGCTGAAGTCAGGAGCACCTTAATGAAAGTTTAACCTAAGTTTAGATTTAGTTGCTTGGTTTAGTTTCATGAAACAGCTTTTATGGGCAAGACAGCTATTTCAAGGACTTAAAATCTATAGGATAAAACATGTTTGAACTAATGCATGTATGTATTTTATCAGTATCTGTTGATCGTGAGTTTGATCATCTTTAATACAACTAAGTGGGTCAGGTTCGAGGTCAGATTGGATGGGGCTTTGAGCAACCTAATTTAGTAGATGATGTCCCTACCCATGGTAGGGGAGTTGGAACTGGATGATTTTAAAAAGTCCCTTCCAACCCAAACCATTCTATGATTCTGTAACTAGATTTTAATCTTCAGTATTAATTTGAAGTCATAAATATTGCATTGAGATTACTGTAGTGTAAATGAGATTAGGAGCTTGAGTGGTTTGAGTGTCATAGATATGTTGGGATTTCTTACATTGTAAATCACTACAAGTATATTACTGTTGATTGAACATGGGAAGTTATAGAGCAAGGTAAAAAGGTGTAGATAGAAATTTTTTTTTTTTTTGGCTAAAAATCTTCACAATTCTTAAGATACTTATTAGTGGGGGAGACAGGGAGGAACAAATATAGTGTGAAGGATCCTAAATATGTTAGTGCTGTACATAGAAAACTTTCCCTAACTTCCCAAGTCTTTTTCCCTTAAAAAAAAAAAAAAGAGGCAAATAAAAATGTGAAAAATGTCCTCCTATTTTTTTGTCTTTTACTATCTTGAAATAGATATACGTACTTTCAGTCCTATAGCAAGTATTAAGTCCTTGGGGATAACACAGGGTTTTTTTCTTCATGGACACTATATTGTTTTATGATGATCATGGAAAACCATTTGCTAGGTCTGAGGCAGAGAAACAGACGTTTTAATTCTGCAGCCACAGTTAGAAAACAACATAGTTGGGTTTTAGGGACAAAACGTGCTGAGTGGTGTTCTACTGCTGTTTTCTTGTCTTTTGATGAAATGTGCAGGCTTGGGGCAGATTACTGTTAAGAGCTTGCAAATTCATCCTTACTCTTCAGAGAAAACTTGACACAATGTACGTAGTTGCAGCATTGCTTATTCCCAAACTGCTATTGGAACTGTCTCATCAGTTTGCTGTGATGGGAAGTGCTAGAGAAGAGAGGTACAGGTGAAAGAGCTGAGAAAGAGGGGAAGGAGAGGGAGGAACAGAACAGATATGGAAGGAGGAAAACTTTCCAGTGGTTTAGAGTGGTTTCTTGCTACTGGCTGATCAACTTATTTGCCCTACTACTATTCTCTGGGTCAGAAGAAAAATTGATCGTGTGGATACACAATTCATTGCAGCAAATGATGGGATGCATATCTTAAAATTACTTTTCTATTACCCTTGTAAGCTCAGAGCAGAAGAGAAAAGGTTTGTGCCTCCCTCCCCAACATTGTAACTTAAATACTTCTTTTGAAAGTGAAATAATTGTAAATATAAACCAAATACTTATAAAAATACCAATAATTATTGTAGCCAGTACTAGCTTAGTTGCATATATCTTGCAATTTCTGTGTTTCTGTTTAGTTATTGTTGGATATTTTCTTTTCTATTTGAGAAAGAGAGACCATTTTCTTTAAATAAGAACTTTCTTAAATACTTCTGAAGTAATAGTAGCATCCCAAAATAAATATATAAATAATTGCTAATACAACTTTCAAGTTACTGAAGGTAAAGTTTTAGACAGAACTGTAAGATTTTTGTAAGGTTTATTGACTTTGCATAGCATTTACAAAAAATACTAAGCTGTTTCAAATTTAATATAGGTAAGGATGTATTTTTTTTTTTTTTTACTTCTGCCTTGTCACGAGAAAGGGGAATGTTAGAACATCACTGTTATCAAATGCAGGAGACTGGAGAGCTGTTGAGAAATACAGAATAACAGTGCAGTATTTTGAAAGACGGGGATGTTGGTCTGTGAAGGGGAAAGTTACTCAGAAGCATTTATTTTCTGTGGGAAGGGTTTGTCAGTGGATTGTTTGAAATTGGTTTTATGTTGTACAATATTTAGAATATAATATAGGAAAAGTTATTATACCCTGGAATAATTATTGAGAGCTATAAAGTTCAGATAGAAATTTATTTCAGATTATGTTTCTGTTTTTAAGAATTGCATGGTCATTAAGAGTTTGTCTTCCTTTTACTGTGTTGGAGGTTAACCCAGAAAAGTCAAACTGAAAGATGTATCAAACTCCTGTGAATGAGTGCCATATAGCACGCTGATAACAGTTGTTCTGTTTTTTGTCTCATTAGTGTGTAGTTGGTGGGTGCAATGCCAGCTTTGCATCTCAGGGAGGACTTGCCCGTCATGTGCCCACACACTTCAGCCAGCAGAACTCTTCAAAAGTTGCCAGCCAGCCAAAGGCCAAAGAGGAATCTCCATCTAAAGCTGGAATGAATAAAAGAAGAAAGTTAAAGAACAAGAGACGACGATCATTACGTAAGTATTTTCAGAAGTAGAAGTTGTCGAAAATTTTGTCTTAGGAAGTTCCTCTTCAATGTGGTTGTTTCTCTGCAGATGTGGGTCAGGTAGGGTTGGTGATCTTTAGTGTTACAGTGTTGTGATGGGAGGAAAACAATTCCACATTCAGTTTGTGTTCCTTTATAGGTCAAAGCATCTATGCATTCAGTAGAAAAGATAAATTTTCTGTGAGCAACAGTTCGAGTTTACAATTTAAAGATGCTTTTCATTGTAGAGTTACTTTTTGTTTGTTAACTGTATTACTGTTGGAAAATGTTCTGTTTAATGATGATGAGATCTGAAGTTCAGTACTGCAAACAAAGATTACAGATTCATATAAATTAGAGATCAATGCACATTATATAAGCTCTTTCTCGAGCACAACGTTTCGTTAGCTTAATGACAGTTCTATGAGCATAACCAAGATCTAATTTTGGGCAGATTTTACTTGCTATGTTTTTTTAATCTTTCTCCACACAGTTGATGTTTGTTAATTTTAAATGACCTAATGAGCTGAGAA
This sequence comes from Balearica regulorum gibbericeps, assembly GCF_011004875.1. NCBI lineage: Eukaryota > Metazoa > Chordata > Aves > Gruiformes > Gruidae > Balearica > Balearica regulorum. Next base: position 72,158,868 of record NC_046184.1, read on the forward strand.
GTGTGATTTATCATTTAAAGTGAAAATTATTTCCTCTAGCAAGTAATAATCTCAGTACCTTTTCTAGTTCATTTTGATCCAGTTGTTTGATTCATGAGTTGTCCTAGCATCAGAGTAATAACCATGTCAAATTTATTTAGAGATTCTAATGTACAGAAATGGTTAGGAAAGACTAGGCAATTGTTAAAAAAATTAACTTTGGATGCAGCTCTTCAGTACTGAACTGATTATTTACTAATTTTAAACTGTTACTGTGACAGTTGCATTTTAGAGTAGAGATGTGTAAAAACCCATTTAGATTTTTTTTTTCTGCTGGTATGTCAAAAGCTGAAGAAAAAACGTCCATTAATTTTTACCTGTGGTGTAAAACCAACCTCACAGTATTGGAGAGGAGCGCAAGATACCTTTTTTATGAGCCACTGGACCTGCTGTTCTGTCCACAGAATGGATCTCTATTCATAAGCAGGCAATTACTTCAGTCCTGTTTCCTGGCTGGCAGTAGGATTTTAGTGATGGTATGATGGAGAAATTTTGTTACTTCACTGGGTCAGCAATTACAGTCTTATTTTTCCAGAACTCTTCTGTGGCAGAACACTTTGCTGTATTGATCTTTCTGTTCCTGTGAAGAAATACAGTTGCTAGCTATTCAAATAGTACTGCAACAATGGATGCACATACTGGTGATCTTAGGAGATTACTCTGTATCACGTGATTGTGATTATTCTTATCTTAATATCTCATCTGTGTGGTAAGCAACTGAAATTTATTGAAGCAGTGGTCATGTTTCTGCCTTGAACACAAAGAAGCCTGTCCTGAAAAGTTACAGTATTGCCTAGAATTCTGAAAAGCTTATTTCCTGTGCTTTTCTTCCACACTGTGTGACAACTATGCAGTTCAGTGCTAGAAGAGCTACTGTTAACTTCAGTTATGGTGATTTATTTTTTCTTTTGCCTTCTCTTTTTGTTTGGAAATGCTTGGGTATTCTTAAAATATATGTGAGCAAATTATATCATTAAACACATCTTAAAAGTGTAAACTTCAAGGACTTTTCTAATTTTGACACTGATTCAACATCTGAAGAAAGTAGAAAGCTATTTCTGTTCTTTTCAGAATTTGACTTTCAAAGAGCTTTCCTTTTCATTCTAGCAATCTATGTAAATGAGAGAGTTCCATAAGGGAAGGCTGATCAATGAAGGGTTACTTGGCAGTATCCTTTTAGTTCATCTTAGATGTAATGAGAGACTTGAAATAGGTTCCTAATCTTGATCTGTTGACTGTGTTGCTCAAAATATAGATGTCTAAGACTGTTCACTTCAAAATTTTCACTTGAGAGATTCATGAGTTGCATCTTAGTTTGCTTCTCTGTATTGCTTCTGTTAGGTGGCTGATTTAATGCATTTTAATTCAATTTCCCCCTCTAGCGTATGCAGAAGTAGTTTCTCAGGCTGGCATTTTATTAGTAATTGATGAACATTATTCATTTACAAGTTTCAAATCAGAGCATGATAGTTAAAACTTCAAATTATCTGCGAAGATGTTCTAGTTGTTATAAACATTTACTGCAGAATTCTTGAACAAATCTATGGCAAAAATGTAAGTAGTAAATATTATGGGAATGTTAAAGACCAGACGGTAGTACTTGAATGGTCTGCTGTCTTGATCAAGTGTTGCACAGGAAGAAAAATGACAGGTGCTTGAGCAGTTTTTTATCTTCTCGGCACTTGAGACAAAGGCAATGCTAGCTGTAGAGTTTTACCTTAAGGCGAAAATAATCTCCGAGTTGGGAACTGACTACTGTAATGTATTTCTCCAGAGGGTATGTGACCCAGAAATGTATCCAAAGTTGATGGTGTTTTCTGAAAATGTTAAATATTGGTAGCTTTTCATTAAAACTTTGCAGATTATTGTTGATTAGGTAAATGTGACAAAGGACTGATACATTTTTGTTTGTCTGTTTCTTAGCTTAGTTTTAGTTAAGAATGAAGTGTGCAAGTTTGTATATTTTGTCTTTACAAGAAGAATGGGAAAGGGCAAGGACCTTTATCTAAGAAGCCGAAGTAACAAAATAACAGTATTAAGTATTTTTAGTCTGGAGTATATAAAGCTGGGAACATAGATTTATATTTAGATATTTTAAAAGTGTCTAAAAGGAGGGGTATTGAACATATGTACCAGGTTCTCTGCAAGTTGGGTTATAGGAAGTTATGACAAATAGATGTAAAGCAAGATTCTATTTGATAGTGTACAATCTGTTTAAATCATAAATAATTGCTTGACAAAAAACTACAGTTTTGTGTCACAAAACCAGTTTTTCTCCTGTGTTCTTTCTATCTCCTCATGGTTTGATTAGACCTTGGCTTTTTTTTTTTTTTTTGGCAAGGTGCAAGTAGCACCTTACTATTCTGAAGCTACCCCAATGAATTTTGTAGAACCTAAGATTATATTTACAATTTTATGTATTTTATTTGCTTTTCCAGTAGCAAAGATGACACTATAGTTATTAACAAGCATGATAATTGAGTTCACTGGAGAAATGTAAGCAAGGACATTTACTGTTCATGGAATTAACAGTAAGACTATGTTAGTTACATAAGACTTAGAATTTCATTTAGTGGGCTACTGGTATGAAGACTTTGATTTAAGTAATTGATGTGCACTTGGAACTTGTATTAAGCAGGAAGGGAGATTACTCTGAAAATAATTTTGAGGGAATAGATTTAAGATACCTAGAGGATACAGCATTAACACTTAATAAGGAATAAATAAAACTATTCATATGCCTTTCACAAATTGTGCCCTTTCTTCTGCATCTGTTGAATGTTACCCAGTGGTAAATCCTGAAGAAATTTGCTGTACGAAACCAAAACCAAAAATTTGGGATTATCTTCTCCTTTCCACCTTGCCTTCCTTCCTCCCTTATATTTATTTATAAAATATTTATATGCTTGCGTCACTGACCACCTGCAGCATGAGCTGTGGCTCTATGTTACCACTTAGAGTGAGACAACATTTCAGTGAGATTGATTGCCTAATTGGCAGTATCCAGCTGAGATAGAGTAAGGACAGAACATAATGTACAGATGAATGCTTAAAAAGAATTTGTCCCAGGAGTGTAGCAAATACTAGCTTCAAGTGGAAGTTGTAGTTTGTTTTGAAATAATGGATAGATAATCTTGGTGAAAAGGAATATAGAAGTTCTTTTAAATGAAGACAACAGAACTTTGAATCACTGTTTTTTGCGGATTACAGGATGATATATAGTTGATGATGTACTATCAGCTCCTATTCTTAGTTTTAATTTTAGTGTATTATATAGAGAATTACTGCTCTCAAAGCTCAAAAAATCTGAATACTTTCATTCATACTTTATTGGCTTGTGTAATTTTACTACTATATTATATGGTATATTTTTAAACATTTGTGTGAACTATTTCTAACAGTATGCAAATATGTGTCTAGTAGCAGTTATTTTTCAGTTAAAGTGCTTTTAGTGTAGAATTGATAGATCTTTATACTCCAAATCAGAATTGAATAATTTTTTACTGTTCAAGAAACACTTAAATATTTAAGTCTTTTTCGAAAAAGAAAAGGGCTTTATTACTGCCTGCTGGGTTTAGACTACTTGTAAAATATCAGATGGATGTTAATTGCACTTTATTCATTATAAATTGAAGTGTAGTATGTGATGCATTTGGTGCTTCTTGGCTAGAAAATAATCTGTTTACTAATAATCAAAGAACATGTACCTAGAAAGAAACTTGTCTAGCAGTGTAGTTTTTTCATGTGACTATTCAGCATTATTACTCCTTGGAGATCAAAAATTTCTTGAAGAGCATTTTCTGTATGTTCATAATAATTCATACTTAATCCTTTGCTTTGTGTTCCACTGCAGTACCAAGCAGTTTTATAGAATCATAGAATGGTTTGGGTTGGAAGAGGTCTTAACGATCACCTTAGTTCTAAACCCCCTCTGCCATGGGCAGGAACACCCCTTCTCAAAGCCCCATCCAACCTGGTCTTGAATGCTTCCACAAATGCAACTTCTCTGGGGAACCTGTTCCAGTGTCTCACCACCCTCACAGTGCAGAATTTCTTCTTTATATTTAATCTAAATCGACCCTCCTTCAGCTTAAGACAATTACCCCTTGTCCTGTCACTACACTCCCTGATAGACAGTCCCTCTCCTGCTTTCTTGTAGGCTGCCTTTAGGTACTGGAAGGCTGCTATATATGGAGCCTTCTCTTCTCCAGCCTGAACAATCCCAACTCTTTCAGCCTGTCTTCATCATCCCAACTCTTCCAGCCCTCTGATCATCTTTATGGCCCTCCTCTGGACTTGCTCCAACAGCTCCATGTCTCTCTTGTACTGGGGAGCACCAAAGCTGCATGCAGTACTCCAGGTGGGGTCTCATGAGAGCAGAGTAGAAGGGGAGAATCACCTCCCTTGACCTGCTGGTCACGCCTCTTTTGATGCAGCCCAGGACACGGTTGGCTTTCTGGGCTGCAAGTGCACGTTGCTGTATCATGTTGAGCTTCTCGTCCACCAGCACCCTCAGCTCTTCCTCCTCAGGACTGCTTTCAATCCGTTCTCTGCCTAGTCTGTATTTGTGCTTGGGATTGCCCTGACCCATGTGCAGGACCTTCATTGCACTTGGCCTTATTGAACTTCAAGACTCACACGGGCCCACCTCTCAAGCCCGTCAAGGTCCCTCTGGACGGCATCCCCTTCAGTTTTGTTTTCACTGCCATTGTTGATCTCTTTGCAGCATCCCAGTATTCACTGGAAATAGCTGGAGTTTTTATCGATTATAAATTAGGTCAGAGCAGATTGTTTTCAATAAAGGTAAGAAATAAGATATAGTTATAATTCTGCTTTTAAGATGTTAATTGTATCTACTATCATGTTTTGAAGTACTTTATTTTTTTAAAAGTCACAGGAGTAGTTTTGGAATTATTGACTGTCCTGTAAGTGTGTCTTGGCCTTACTTGTTTAGGTTCCCATAAATATCACAACCTAAATGGGCTGGTTTTGTATTAAATTAGACCTTGCATTTATTAATGAGTTCTGGGTTTAGTTTCTTTGCACTGGGACTTCTTTTATTTTTTTAAGAGATGATAGCAATGGATGTTCCCAGAGGTACTCGGGAAAATTAATGAATTCTTAATTTTGAAGATTAGGAAAGAACAGAATTCACTTGAAACTTAAAAAAATGAGTGAGTGTAATTCACTGTTTCATTTACAAGGACTATGTTTTGACCATGCTTAAATGAATTGTACATCTCTTGGAGTCGTATCTTCCTCAGTTAAATTAACATTTACAACTGTTTGACAAGGTAGTGCTGCTGTCATAATGATAAATTATTTACCAATGACACTTCAGACTTATTTACATGCTTGAATGTGTTTGAATGCTTTCACTGTGTTGAACACTAAGGATCTCTTTTTTTTTTTTTTTTTTCTAGCAAGACCTCATGACTTCTTTGATGCGCAAACACTGGATGCTATAAGACATCGAGCCATCTGTTTTAACCTTTCAGCACATATAGAAAGTTTAGGAAAAGGCCACAGTGTTGTATTTCATAGTACTGTAAGTATATATATATATATTTTTTATGTGTTCTGTTTATCTATGTGTCTAAAAACTCTAGTACTTCAGAAAGATTGGTTTTCCTCTTTCTGCTGTAGGCATTTAAGCAGAAATAAGTAATAGTGGGTATTTTACATTGTTGATTTGTCCATTTCTATTTAGTAAATCAACTTTTTAAAAGTAGTGTTAGTAGTTGTTCTAGCTCACCGGTTGAATAGCTTGCAACATTTCCTGTCTGATATACTTGGGGAAATATCTAACAGCAAGCATGTGTTGCAGAAAAATTTGGTTACATCTTCTAAATAAGAATGCAATTCAGATGGCATTTCGATAGTTGTGAGTGACAGTGCCCATTTATCACAAGGAATATTTTGAGGGTAATTGTATAATTGAATATTTAAAGATGCTGATCTGAAATTTGTGTTTATTCCTTTTTTCAGTTTAAAAAATATAACCTTGAATAAATGTATTGTTGTTCCCCTTTTTTTCTTTTTCTTTTAATAAACTTATGACTAAATTATCAATGAATTGCTAGGAGGAGGCAAGTACCAGTTGGAGAACTGGCCTTTAGGCCTGTTTTCATATCATATTTTGTTAATTTCACTTGTATTTGGATAGGATAGACATCAGTATTAATTTAGAAAAGTTCAAAACAGGGAAACAAGTACTGAATTGGGGTATAGGGATCAGAAGTCCAAAAAGCTGTATAACTTCAGGTTTTCTTCACCAAATTGGGAGATAAGGGCACATAAAAGGTAGAGACTCAGCAGAAGAAAAGAGTTGAGATGGGACAAAATGAGGGGTGGTGCTTTGTAAATTGGCAGAGTAGTGCAAAATGATCTGCAGTCCAAGGACGGAATGCTCACTGCTGTGTTTTCAGCTATGACTTAACCTTAACACATGATTCAAAGTATTGAACTGTCAGTCTCTTTCAATAAATAAAAGGTGATTTTATATGCATGAAACTTATTTTGTCCTGTTCTACAAGACTGATGATTGTTATAAATATCTGTAACGTGTATTAGGAATTTTTCCCAAATTACTCCTGAACTTTATGTACATTGATCACCAGCTGCAAGTGAAGATTTGCAGGTGGCTTAGCTGTTACTGTGTTTAAATCTCATTCTAGTTTACGTGGCCAACATAGATTTTACAATGCTGTGAGAAAAGCAGATTCTCTTCCAATTCACGGCTTGCTTTAATCTGGAAGGTTACCCAGACAGACTACTTGATTGTGGAAGCTCACCTCTGGCTATTGGAATAATTTATAACAAGATGGAATTACAGGGAAGAATGTGCTCTAAAACTGCTTCGAATTAACTTGGAGGAAGTGATGAAAATCCTTTTAGCTTATCTGTGCATGTGTCACTCAAGATGGTAGGGGGTTGATTAGATCTGAAATTGCTTAGACCTCAATTGTAGGAGAGGTTGTACCAGTGGGACAGCTGTTCTAAGATTCCAGCCCTACACTGCACTTCGTTAGCCTATTTTAGTGTGCTTCTGCGGTTGTGTGGGCTTGTGCTGGACATCAGCTATATTGATGAAACTCAGTCCAGAATCTGCTTTAAAAAGAAAAGGTAGTACAAAAGCAGTCTTTTGGATGTACACTGTTATACTGAGCTAATGGTCACCTCAGATGCAAACACATTTTGCTTAAAAGGATTAGGACATTGAGTTTGAATGGTGACTGGCTAAATAGCATAATGCGGTTTGTGTGGTCCATGTTCAGGTGAAGAAAAAATGTGTAATTGTCAGGGATATTAATCTGAAAGGTGAAAAATATGAAGATAAAGTTGTCTTGTTGTCTGAAAGCTGACATAAATGATGTAGGTTTGGTTTTTTTATGCAGCGTAAGAATGTCAGCAGAATGCAGTATTTTACAGGATGGATATTCTAGTGAAAAATTACTAATGTGAAGAATTTCTAAGCAGTCACTGTAGATAACCTTTCACCTGCTATGAAAAGGCACTCCTTTTATTTTTATATACATTTTTTTAAACACATCCTTTTCTTTATAGATATGGAAAGCTGTAGAATAGTGTCATCGATAAAGCCTTTTTGAAGAAATATTTTTTTGCCACCCAGAGTTTACCTTTGACTTCATTGTGATTTTTTTCTGCCTTTTTTTTTTTATTGGAGTCAAATTCTTGGTACATTGATTCTCTGAATTGTCAGATGGAAAGCCAAGCATTTCCATTTAACCTAAAGAGCAGATATTACACTGATTTAAAAAATGCAGTTCATAGGTTAGCCTGTCCTCTGTGCCTCAGCTTTTTAAAATGGTTAGAATTAATTCTCTAAAATATTTGAATACTAAACTGTACTTCACTGGTTTTAGCTTTTTTAGATATTTCAGTTCAGTGATCACATGTATTGATACTAGTTACGCGTGTTGTGAAATCTTAAAACTTTGAAACACAATCAGTGAATAAAGTAAGACGGATACCAATTTATAAGGTGAAATATTTTTCTTTTTCCAGAAGAGGTCAGCAGAACTCCATTTCTGATTTGAGACAACTTTGCATGTTTCCTTCACAGAGATAAATTTAATTTAAATTTCCCTTTTGTTTCTGGGACAGTGCATGAAATTTAGAGAATATAGTAAGAGTTTTTTCAAATAAAGCTGTATTAAGCATACGTCTACTGGGTGAATTGTATTCTTAAATGAAAAACTTCAATGCACTTTAATTCTCTACAAAACACTTTTAAGTCTTCAGAGCATCATTATTGCAGACCTGCTAGATTTCTTCCATTTCAGTTGTAAATTTTGGAGACTTGACAGTAAAGCTCTGATTACTAGTGTCAAAATAGCAAATCATTTTTTTCAGTTGCTTTTTTGCAAAATTTTTGCAATTTTGCATTTGTCTGCATCATAGCTGTGTTTCTGACTCTAGCCTACCTAGCATATGTTAATATTTTCATTGCATTAATTGTGATAAAAGTAGATACTTTTTATACCTTTTATAAAAACTTCTTTAAAATTGACAATGTCAAAATATATGTAGGGAAAAAGCAATGGCAGCTATAGATGCCAGATTTTTGTTGTATCCTAACAGAAAGCTAACATACTACTTTTAATATTAAAGAAAAATAGGCTTGTTCCATATACGGAGAGAGAATCTTTTATGCCAGTCAAAACCTAGTGAATTGCTCAGACTTTGAGTATTGATTTATTTAGTAGGGACAAGCCAAGCCAACGACGCAGGGGGGAAAAGTCTGCAAAATTCACATTGGATGCAAGTGTGTATCTCTGTGCAAAAGCATCCTATCCCTAACTTCCATAGCTTTAATGTGTTATGATTAGCTCTTTTGTTATGGTTTTCTTTTTTAATTTTCTACTGCTAAAGGTTACTTTCTCCTTCTATTAAACTTCTGTGTGTGTGTGAAAGCTGGTTCAAGTCCTTAGTTTAGCACTGATTGCTTGAAGATGTTACTAGGGCTCTAGAATAAGAGAACGGTACTTGCAGTGCTATAATTCAGGCAGTACGTAAAATGCCCTGAATTTTGTACCTGAATGTCTTTTACATATCAGTGTTTCATTTTTTGAGTTTTTATAAATCTCTCTTTTCAATGTGGTGATGGTAAGACAGCAGAGTTCTAAATTTTGTACTGCATATTCCTGAAAACAAGAAATTGTTAATGTCAGAGTTTGTCTGTACTTTTTTTTTTCCTGTTGGAGAATGCAGGAAATTATATTGGGTGGTTCTTACAGAGATCTATGAGGTTGTATTACACTGTAAATCCCTGTAGAAGCAGTGTCATTGATCAGGTGATAGATGGACAACAACCCCAGCTTTGACTAGTAGTTAGGTGTAATATGCATCTGTGACTTGTGTGTTTTGCCTGGTTGCCTCGTTCGTATTCTTCAAGTTTTAGATAGGATGAAGAGCTGTTTGTGAAGAATAACTTCTTCCTTCTAACTCGGGTGTAGCTAGTTTAACGTGTCCAAATGCTAACATTTTAAAATGCCACCTGTAAACTTTTCAGTATGCAATATCCATGATGCTTACATTACATGAGAGAACGTATATGTCTCCTTAAAACCTGAAGGTTAATTTGAGAATGAACTGGACTGTACAAGAAAATGTATGGTTTTGAATGGGAAAGCTGATGAGAACTGAGTTTTATTTGCCCTGTAAAATGAGCTTTGACTTACCTTTATTTGGTTCTAGGCTCAGGTGCTGCAGTCTACAGCAAAGAAACTGTGTTAAGGGTCCCCATTACGTATGCATTAAATAATCTCTGTAAGCCCATGAGTTCTTCAGAGTAGCATTTGCCATGGCCTCATTCAGTGCTTAGTTTAGGTATTGAAAAAGAATGAGTAAAAGTTACCTAGGAATTTATACATATATGTCCAGAAGTCTCACAAATGCTTTGATATTTTATTCTTATGCCATGCTATAATTAAACTATAAGCTGCATCAGTTTCTCGCATCTTCTATAGACTTCTTATGGAACAACGTAAGCATATTTGTAGAGGAATGTATGTTCTTCAAAGTTTTTTAGGTAGCTGCTTAAAACTTCAATTTTAAAAGAAAGAAGGCTACTTACAGGATGCATTTTTTTTTTTTTTTCCAGGGACCACTCAGTAGACAGATGTTAAAGGAAAATATTAAACCTTGCCAAGTGGCTTGAGTAGTGATATGTGCATTCTACCTATATATAGAATTAATGCAACTTTCAAAGAGTAAAACAGTTTGCCTTTTATGAATGTCCAGCTGAAAATGAAGAACAAAATTTTTTGAGCGAAAAATCTCCAGATTTTATTTTAATTATGATTTATGTAATTATTATCAGGTAATAGCTAAAAGAAAAGAAGATTCTGGAAAAATAAAACTCTTGCTTCATTGGACACCAGAGGACATGTGAGTATATTGCTAGTGATATTGATACAGGATTTAAATGGGGAAGGATTTACAGTGGAGTAAACGAACTGTCACTAAATTATGTTATGCCTTTGAATATTTAAATTAAAGTTCATGTTTTAAAAATGCTTTTTTAAAAAATAATTTACTTTCAAGTCTTTAGACTATGATACCAGTTCAGGTAATTTGGAGCTCCTTTTCTGATGCGTTTTGTCACTGTGGGTATTAATAACAAAGTCCTCTAATTATTGAATGAGGAGTTCAGGTTGATTTTGCCAGCCATATACATAAGGAAATTTATCACTGAGGCAACTTTGTTTTATCCACTGAGTCATCATGATCCTAAAATACTTTTAGGTACTGAAAAATGTACAACCATCAGTGTAACAGTAGAACTACGAGAATCTTTGCATAGGTGCTACAATTTAACAGGATAAAAATCGCAGTTGGCCCTTTAAGGTAGCCATGTCATATTGCTGCTGCTTTGGATTCTCCCACTGAAACTTGGAATACTCTTCCAGCATGTTTGGCTGCTTTTTTCTCTTGGTTTTTCAAAGTTGTGCCTTGTTCCAAATGAGTAGCTTTGTAATGCAGGATGAAGGTACTGTCCTCAGGTAGGCATGGGACATTTGAAGCAGTAAATGTACGTTAGAAATTATTTGTTTACTACTTTGAAATAGCTGATATCTCATCTCTTTCTTCGGACACAGAAAAGAATTTATATGTAAATATTTTGATCTTTGTTATATGGAAAAGTAGAATAAATGTTCAGTTTCCACTGTGCTGTAGGAGAGCAGTAGGAAGAGTAGTTTTAGGAGAGGCAGTAGTTCCATGCTCCATGTTTTCCACAAGTTTTAAGGTGATTAACTACTCTTCCTTTTGAAAGTAAGAATAATTATAATAGAATTTATTTCTTGGATCCACACTCCTGCATACCTATTCCTGGATCTATAGTCCTGCATACAGATGAAGTTACTGGGATGTTTAGTTCACATTCAGATGGAAGTTACTGAGACATCTAGTTCAAACCAAGATGAATAGCTGTATAATTAAGTAGGACATGCTGGTTTAGAGGCCCTTAATAAAAGGAACTTCAGTTTTACTAGGAAGATACCTCTAAATTGGTAGAATTCATGAGGTAAGAATATCTAATTTTCAGATTTAATAGTCATAGTTCATGCAATGAACTGTTAGAGCAAGGAGATCTTTTCGATCCAGTGCTGCTTTTAAGTGATTGAGTGGGATGGTGATGCAAAGCCTTAGCATAACAGAAATTTACCTTTGCTTTGGTTAAGTGGCTTAAATTACTCAGTTTTGTAGTGTGCCAAATTAGTCATGTGCAGTAGTGCATCTATTATAACTTTTATTTGCAGAGGACTAGGGTTGCTGGTAAGTTATCTGCAGCAATGTCTGGCGTTTTGGTGCAATTTTAAAGTGTCTGTAGCTTTTGCTGCTTGTTATGGCACTTGTAGACTGCAAGCTTCAATTCAACTTGGGAGAGAATAACTAAAATATTCTAGTAAAAAGGGTAGGGGGTTTTTTACTTCCTTTTAGGACAGCTGATAATACTATATGTAACAGCATTCTAAAATTACTCATTAAAATATTACACATAAAGACAGTTAATTGCATTTTAAGATAAAAAGCATTAAAACACATATAACATGGGGAACATGAAAAGTGAATTAAAAACATAAGAGTACTTTTTCTAATACAGGGTCAAATGAGTTTTTTGCTCATGCAGATGAATACAATATTAGAATCTCTGTGTTGGAGAAGAAGTTATTCAGTAATGTTAAGACATCCCCGATAGAATGTAGATTTGGTTGGTCAGGTCAAAGGAATAATGTGGTTTATATTGCTATTTCTTGCATCTTGGTTGTGTTAGGTAGAGGGTATATTTTCCGCACTGAATGATGCAGTTTTTAATTACTGAGTATTTGGTAGATTCCCTTTCATCTTGATTACCGTTAAAAATAAGATATCATGGGTCATGACATCCATCTGTCTTAGTGAATGTATTGACACTTTAGAAAAGTTGAATGCAGTCATGATGATTACTTTCCGTTGTGCTGAGCTGTTCATCAGCCTTTCAGATGGAGCTAGTAATAATGATTTAACTTTTTCTACTCTGAGTCATCTTGAGAAACTGTTAAACTGCTCCAGGTTATCTGTACATTAAGTATTTTTTCAGAAAAAGTCAATACTAGTCTTTAACACGTTTCCTATACAAGAGGGAAATAACTTTTATTTTTTTAATTTATTTTAAATTTATTCTTTGATTTCTTTTTGTATTCTTTGTGCCGATACTTCTTAGCTCACTGGGTTGTTGTCTTTATTTTAAACAAAGACGTCTTTGCATGTGAAAAGTTTTCTTGTTTGCTGTTTGTATTGTTTTGCATCTTCAGCATATAACTTCTACCAAAAATGTCTTCCAAATGTTGCTTGTCAAAAAACTGATTTTGGCTTTATTGAAAAATTATCATAAGACTTTTTTTAACCTTTTATGATCCATATTAAACCTAAGTAGACATATAGATTGCCTCCTGGGTGGTGGTGGTTTTTCTCTCTCTCTTTTTTTTCTTTCTTCCCCCTTCATCTGAAAAGGGAAAAGTGTAATTGGAGAAACTTCTTTTCCTACTGGGGTAGAAGTTCTCTGTTTCATTTTATTTTTCGGATGGCTTACCCCAAAAAATTGAATTTGAGTTACACCTAACTTTCATTACTGAAAAAGAGATTCAGTTTAATAATTTGCAAAGCCTGTAAAGCTGCATATAGCTTTGGTCAGAGAAAGAACCGTTTCATTTAGTCTTAAATGTTGTGTTTCTCAATTTGAAACTTGTTTCAGAATGTTAGAATTCTTAATTACAAAAGTAAAATCTTTCTGATTGTGAAGTTAGTTTTTGCCGCCTAGGTTATGTAAAAAGAGGGGGAAAAAAACCCCCAACTTTGTGGGCTGAAAATAATCTCAAGGAGTTGTTGGTTTTGGGGGGTTGTTTTGTTTTGCTTTTTGGGGGGTGGTCCCCCCCTTTTTTTCCCTCAGTAGTGGAAGCAAAGTGGATCACTTGTTTGCTTGCACAGCCTTGGTCAATGCTAACTTTTGGAAGGAGGCAGGAAAGCAGCTTTTCAGTAAGACGCTGATGACCTCTGCAAGCCTGGTGCCTCTCTTAAGAACGTGTTACCTGAAAACCTCAGCAGGGCCTTAAAAACACAATGTGCTTTCAGTAAAAGAAGCAGTAATGCAATAAGCCACTCTGAAGTAGGCATGTTTGGTTTCAAAGAATTAAAATACAAAATGTAGATCAATTGTGTTTGTCATCTTCAGCCCTCTTCCCCAAGTTTCACTGCAAGTAGCACTGAAGCAACAATTCCCTTTAATGTGTAAAGACCAAGTTTTAGTCCATCTCACCATGAGAACTGTTACTTAGCCAAAATATTTCATGATGATTGCCTGGATTTCCTCAGAAGATAATCAAATGCCAAATGATTAACTGTAGCAAAGTTGGAGCATTTTGACACTGAAAGCTTTGAACTTGGAGCAAGCAAATTAGTGTAACTCAAAGCTCAGTGCCTGCAGTAGTTCTGGCCTTACTTACTTTTTTTGACAGCATAGAAGAATTTTATGCCCAGTGAAATAAAGTATTTTCAAAGATCTGGGTTTTTTTCCTGCTACTCATTTTCACATTAAATTGTTAAAATGGAGAAGGTAGTGCCATTATCATTGTATGTTTGGTTTAGTATTCTTCTGGAATAATCTAAATTCTGTTTAGAATCTTTTTCACATTGAGAGCTTGAAAAAGTTTGAAGTATAATGTGTAGATTGTCTGTCTTTTTCTCATTCCAGTGAAGATGCTCTTTAACAAGTGAAATGTGAAGATTACTTTAAAAAACTTCATATGTACTAGTTTACCACGTAATTTTATGGTAAAAAAACCAGTTGATCTTTTTTGAATATTTTTATTTTATTTATTTATTCATAGTCTGCCTGATGTGTGGGTAAATGAAAGTGAGCGACATCAGTTAAAAACTAAAGTAGTTCATTTATCAAAACTACCAAAAGATACTGCCTTGCTTCTGGACCCAAACATATACAGGTAATGTCCTAATTTTGAAACTTTCTTTACTTAAATATAGACTTAAGCCTCACTTAACTTTTTGACGTTGGAAAATCAGGATTGATAATGCATTATACACCAGACTAGGGAGCCTTGACCCTGTCAGCGTCCAGGAGTTAAGTCGTGAGGTCTTAAGTTGTTTCAGAATTACTTAACTTCTTGAACTGAACTCTAGTTACTGAGAAACGGGGAATGTGTGTATTTACCAAGTGTATTTTACTTTTTTGTGCTTGGTGTACAGAAATTCTAGTAAAGGAGGTACATACAGTGGAATCCTGAAAGATCACTTCTGTTAAGATCACATACTGGTTTGTATACCAATTTTTTTAAAGTCCAAATTTATCTTTACATATTTTATATTCAACTGTAATACATGCAGTATTACCTTGAAATCTGTACTTGTATACAAGTACTGTTATTTTTTAATACAAGATTCTTTAGAGGGGGACAGAAGGGGACAGTACATGTTACTTGTCTTTAAGCTGCATTCACATTTGTGTTTTTAGGACTTCAGATTGGCTTCTAATCCATCTTGTTTCTAATAATTTCCTGATTCCGCACCACCACCCCACCCCCCCTTTATTAGTGTGCTCATATAATTGCCGGTACCCACAGTTCCGTGTGTGTACAGTTTTTAAAGGTAATCTGAAATGCTTCATTCACTCTTAAGGTTTCGAACATCCAGAGACACATATTTATGGGCTTATATTAAAAATTCATTAAAAGGGGGGGGGGATTTTTTCTACCATAAGAGAAATTCAGTGTTCGCATGTTTCTTCCTTAACATCCGATGACCCAGTGTCTAAAGGAGTAACTGGAACGCTAATCTGAGGTCCTGATATGTGATAAGCCTTTCAGTTCACCTTTAAGATTCAGTGTATTTCACTAATCAAATTAATGAAAACTTGGTTTACAATATGAAAATAAATCATCATTTTATAGCTGCTATCTTTGTAAATGTAAGTACTTAAAATACTTACTTTAGTATATGAATTAGTGATGTTAACAGTAAGTCATAAAAAGGTTATGAGGAGATTGGATTGTGTGTTTTAAAACTGCTTAACACAGTGACTGTTTTATGATCTAATTTAGGTATTAATCATCTTTATATTAATTACCTTTGCAGAACTTGATAGTTTGATTTGAAAAGGAAAAAATAACCTTTTAAAATAAAAATGTTAAGATCATTGAGATTTAAGTCCTCGAACAAAAATGAGCAACCTCTTCCCAAATAATGCGAGGTTCCTTCACATAATGTTGTCCTAGATTTTTAGCAGTATAGATCAGTGTGTGATTAAAAAGAGCTTTGGGACCAACTGTGGGAGCTCAAAGAAATAAAGTTGAAGACCAAAACTTTGCAAGGGTAAAAAGTGGTTAAGGGAATTCAGTGACAGCTATTAATACCATGCTAAAATGACGACTCCAACAGAAAGTTTGAAATAATTATCTGGAATGTACACTAATATGGGATAATCTAAAATGGCTTTCAGTTTTCATCAAAGTAGATTTTGCATAGTCATGACTTCATAGGATACTCTAGTTGACCCAAATTTACATCTCAGAGTCTCTGTGTAAAACTATACTATCTTCTTTTGCAGAACAATGCCCCAGAAGAGGTTGAAGAGGTAAAAACCAAGCAAGTGGGGACACCTGCAGTCTTAGTCACTGACAATGGATTTAGAAATAAAGTTGCACATTAGTCAAATCCCATCCTTTTTTTTTTTTTTTTTAGATAAATATTTATGCTTAGTGTAAACATTCTGTGAATGAAGTTGATGCTTCCGTGGAATATATTAATATATTACTGTATATCCACATTTTCATGGAATGGTACAGTGGGAGACTGAGCAAACACTCTTCTGGCAACTTAGTGGAACAACTAAAAGGCTTTGCATGCTTGCTTCTTTAAGCTGCTTTTTTCTTTAGTGAATACAGTAGTTTATATTTGATGAAAAGAAAAAGTAACCATCACCATTTTACTCACAATTCCCAGGAGAACTGTTAACAAGCTATTAGGCTTCTTGTCAATGGTAACTAAATATAACGCATGCCAGACAATAAAACAGCTACCAAGGGATTATCCTGTTGCCTTTGAGTATGGTGGATAGTAATCATTCGTCATTTGTAATCTTGTGTCCTTTTGCAGATCCCTAAAATATGTTGGATTATAATGTTTAAACAAATGTTGATGGAATGCTTGTCTTTTCCAATCAACTATGAATACATATAGTACGGTTTAAAGATGTTAAGAGTGTTGCAGTATGTCTGACCCCCTTTTCAGGAGTAGTATAGTATATTAATGAGATCTGCCTTTGTGATCCATATCAATGGATGGTTTTTGAAAAACCTCTACTTAAGCAATTAGTGTTATCGATGGTTTATTTTACTTTTTTGACCCTTTAGGATCCCAATTCACTTGTAAAGTATAATTTTTTTATTTGGCCTAATGTTTTCTAGATGTAAAGAAAATGGTATTTTTTAAAAAAAAAAAATCTAGAAATTCAATCCTTTATGCACCAAAGTTGGCTTTGAAAAGGAAAGTAAAATCATTTTCTTGCTTAATAAGCAAGAAGCCATGGATTTTTTTAACTGACAAATAGAGATGTGTCTAACCTGTTAGTCTTTGTATGGAGACAAAAATGTTGCATATAGATAATAGGACATTGCTTGTAAATATTTCAGCAGATTTGTAATATATTTTTATATTATGAAATGTACTGTAGATGTTTTTCTAGAGGCATGAAAGTTAAAATGTATATATTATGGTAGAAATAATATTGAAGGATATTGTAATTCACTAGTGCTGCCAGAAGAATTGTTTAAAAAAAGCACCTTCCTTAACAATAAAAAACCCCTTCTTTTACATACCTAAGGGACTATATACTACTGTTAATATCTGTTATAAGAACAAAAATACATTGAACATCCTTCCCAGAAATCTTAGAGGGATGAATAGTACCCATAATTAATTCATGGCTCTCCTTTCTAATAGTGAACATGAAATTAGTTTTTTCCTTACTATTGGAAGGAACTAATATGTAAAATTTGTATGGATATATGCAGTCAAACTGCAGAGTTAGTCCTCCTTATTGGGGAGGAGTTTACTACAGTGAAACTAATAACCAGCAGTTTTTACACTAAATTTTTATTAAATAGAATAAGACTTAAAGTAACCCTTTGGTTGCAGAAGTGAGCATATCCTAATATAATACAAATGCATTCTGCATTGGTACTGACACGTGAGTCTTGCTTAGCTCCAGTGGGTTAAAAATGTTACTTATATACACACACACAAAAAAATCTTATCAAACAAAATGAAGTGCAGATTAAAAGCACCACTAATATAAGATATTCTGGAATGGTTGTTTAATAAGGGTATTATTCATAAAATCTGTAGTGATGTGACTTTATTTTTGAAAAAATGCAGTGTTTTTTTTTTTGCTTGAGCACTTCACCTACTGCTTTTTCTGTACCTATAAAGTAATCCGTAATCTTTGTTTCTTTTTTGAATTTGTTATAAAATTGCCAAATAGAAGTGTTTCAGATATAGTTTGTATTTGTATTTTTTTAATTTTATTGCTTCATGAGTTTCTTGTAAGTCATTTATAATTGACAGATGATTGTAGACCTTGCCTGAGTATTTTTTCTAATAAAACAAAGCAAACAAACCTCATTATCTTCAAAATTGTAAGATTTCAATGAAGTTTTCAAAGATAAATATAAAATGTCACTATCTCTTTATTTCCTCTGTAAGTATTAACACGCATACCTTTACAAAATGAGGAATTCATGGATTGAAGTAATGTATTGTTCACATAAACTGTGACTTTCTTGGGTTTGAGCTAAGTATTATCTGATGTTCTCATGGTACAGTTTCTGCCTTGGAAGGAAAAATCAGTTTAAATTCAAAACATCTGTGAACAAATGGATACATTGGAATTAATTAAACTTGCCATAGTAGTCAAAAGGTAAGTGGACTTCTGGCTGGTTTTTACTTTGGAGTTATCAAAGTGAATTGCTAAAACTATTTATGCTTGAAAGTTGTTTGTATTCTACAAATTCAGTAGTTACTTGGTGGTGTTTTATGTCTCTCTGAAGCTCTGCTTCAGTTTTTGTGTGTGTCCCCAGATGAATTTCAGTCTTGTTAGAGTACCAGATAGATGGAACTGGCACAGCGTGCTAGGAGGCATTGATCACTTTGTTCTGAAAAAAATCTTACTGCTCTTATTATTGTTCTTGAAAAGTGTTAATTAAATAATTGCCCCCTCCCCTTTTGAGTAGTTCTATGTGCTTTCTTTTGGGATGTAACATATAGAGGTTTTCTCCTGTCTTTCTCAAGAACATCTTTTTTAAAATAGATTTTCCAGATACCTACAGAATGCATTCCCTCCCAGCTGGAGTGTTGATTTTCTTTGTAGAGAAATGTTACCAAGATAAACCTGTAGTTATTTTACCCTTTGCTGCAGACTGCTTCCAGACTGCTTTAATGAGTAACTATATAAATATCCTCAATATATATACTTTTTTGCTTAGAAGTTCTGTATTATCTTTAACACATTACAAAAGGTGAGCAAAAGAAAATTACTAGTGTTAAAGTTAAATCATGGCAAAAATACACTGCAGTGTGTACTCCTCGAGGAGAGGCTGAGGGAGCTGGACAAGTTTAGCCTGGAAAAGAGAAGGCTTTGGGGGAACCTAACAGCATCTTTACAGTACCTGAGTAGTTACCGAGAAGGTGGAGCCAAGCTCACTTAAAACTGCACAACAGGAGGATGAGAGTCAGTGGTCATAAATTGAAATGGGATATTTTTATCACTATGAGGATAGGCAAGCTTTGGAACAGATTACTCTGAGATCCCAGAAAACTCTGTCCTTGACTGTTTTCAAGATCCAGACAAAGCCCTGAGCAACCTGGTCTGGATTCAGTGTTGTTAGTGTTGCACTGAGCAGGAGATTGGACTAGATGTTCCTTCCAACATGAATTATTCTGTGTTTCTGTGATTCACAACTAAGTAGGCTTTCTCTTCCAGCCCATGCGTTCAGAAAGACATTAGCTGTATTTAGATCATGACAGCAAGCTGTTCATATGTTCATAAACATAGCTAGTGTTGGAGCTGTTTGAATTGAAAACTGTGGCAGTAACTCGAATCTGGGATTTTAGTCTATGTTTGTTTTGGCCTACTATAGGACAAGGGGTAATGACTTTAAACTGAAGGAGGGTAGATTTAGATTAGGTACAAGGAAGAAATTGTTTATGGTGAGGGTGGTGAGACACTGGAACAGGTTGCCCAGAGAAGTTGTGGATGCCCCATCCCTGGAAGTGTTCAAGGCCAGGTTGGATGGGCCTTTGGGCAACCTGGTCTAGTGGAGGGTGTCCCTGTCCATGACAGGGGAGTTGGAACTAGATGATCTTTGAGGCCCCTTCCAACCCAAACCATTCTATAATACTATATGCTTGAACTACACTGGCACTATTGTCTTAAGGTAGATGCTGATGCTTGAGGATGTGGGTCAGAAAAGAGCATGGGCTGGAATGTTTACCTCTTTTCTCTCAGGTGACACTAGCAAGGGCTTTCAGAAATCTTGAGTGTGTTTGTGGGTGTCTTGGGTTATCTTACTTCTGGGACACCTTTGAAGAGGAAGTGCCAAATCAAGCTCTTTGAAAGTCACACTTTTCAGGAGTTGTAGTGCACCCAAATACTGTGCCCAAAATCACCACTCCTTTTGGAATATGTTGGCTTGAATTTTACAGTTTTCTAGAGTTAAATAACGGGATTTTTGAGTGAGGAGTTCTGTTTTGGAAATGAAGAACATCTCTGCCTTTTGCTGAAGTGGGTAGAAATACTTGTCTGGGTAGACTTCCTACCGTTTGGGCATAGCACACAGCTGATTGTTTGATACTAGATCTCATTCTATCTACTGAAGCACTTTAACAGGCCAGAAACATATCAGTTCTTTTCTAATGCATATATTGCATATGCGTTTCTCTGAAGTTACTGTGATTTTTCAGGTTTTGGCCAAATTGCATAATATTCAACACTGCATATTTTTTCTTGACTTCTATATTCTATTAAGTAATTACGTCAGTAGTTTCCAATTTGCATGATATATCAAATCTGGACTAAATTAATTTGGGAATAGATTGTTTATGTTTAAATCTGCATTGTTTTTAATAATAGGAATTTCAGTGGTTGTTCATTTCTGCTTTTCAGTGCAGCGTGCAGCATGAAGCATGTGAATTGATTATTGGAGAAAACCAGTCTTTTTTAATACTTCAGTCTGAAATTGATATTTCCTCATTTAATCCTTTCTTGTCTTGACATTTTAAACTTGCATATAAACCTATTATAAATATTTCTCATCACATTAATGTGTGACAAGTACAACAGAAAAAAATAATCTCATCAGGAAAGTTGGCTTTTAAAAAAGCGGCTGAATCTGTGGTTCCTTTCAGTCATTTTCTGTAAGTTGTTAAGACGATATTCTTTGAATGGCTCCTATATGCACATGGCTCTGAAAGTAAAATAAACAGTTTGATCCCTAAAACAAGATATTCTAAACAAAACATTCCATCAGCAGCAGATGGTCTTAACATCACATGGATTTTCTTAGTCAAGTAAAGATGCCCTTAGATCTGTTAGTTATCCTGGTGTTTATTTATTCCAAGCAAAGAATACTTTTTTATAAATCATGTTTCAACTTTTAACAAAAATTTCTGATTTATGTATCTTAGAGGGGGAAAAAGCCCCACCTAAACTACCATTTTGAGCAATACAATGGAAAAAAATTTTAAAATCAAGAATATCCATTTGTGCATGCCTTTTCAGTAAGGCTCCTTTTTCTAAAATTCTGTATGCTTGCAATTATATAAACCAAATTAAGACTAAAAGAATGAATACTCATTAATACAGCTGTAGTTTCCTAGTGCTTACAATGAGAAGACTCAGGTATAAATATTTGAGGTGAATTTCTCAAAGTATATTTATGAGAAGAATTATTACAGTGCTGAAGGGCTTCACTATTGTAATCTGTATTATAGTATTTTTTCTAATGTAGGATGAACTAAAATTTGACCAACAATAAAACCTTGTGCTCCTGGAAGGTGAAGATTTTTTCTAGCCATCTATTCAGTTATGTTTCCCTGAATATAGCAGACACACTAGAAAAAAACAAATAGATATGCTGTCAAATCTCAGGTTATCTCTTGGGGTGGGGGGCGGGGTGGGTGGAAACAGAGATTAATATTTTGTGTTTAAAGCAGAACACTTGTTCCAGGAGACAGGAGCTGTGAATTCCCTCTTTCAAGGTAAGAAGCTCCGGTGATGAGAGTAGACCAGTGTTGCAATGTGTATTTTTGGATTTTGACTGGAAATGGCAATACTGAGAATTTGCTTTCCTACTGTATTACAGCAGCTGTCCTTACAGTGGAAAATGCTCCCCAGACTATATGGGCATGTGTCTTAATTCTTAGACTACACTATACAGTACTCTGCACAGTGGTCTACAGAGTATGTATGTTTGGGTTTTGGTGTAGCTTTATCAAAATCGTCTGTAATCACTGCTTTGGGTTCTTACTCATTTTAATGAAATGTATAGTTGAAACACTGTTGTCTGCCTCTTAATGCTTTGTAATCCTTAAAATTTAACCTACTTAGGTTTTCTGTCCGGTACTTTCCATGCTAATCCATTTGCACTCTATTATAGCACACAGTAGTACATGTAAAGAGGTGGACCAAAGTAAAGTTCCGCACATACCCAAAATTTTTGCATGCCCTGACTCTTAAAAACTTGTCTTAGAATCATAGAATCATAGAATGTTTTGGGTTGGAAGGGACCTCAAAGATCATTTAGTTCCAAGCCCCCTGCCGTGGGCAGGGACACCCTCCACTACACCACGTTGCCCAAAGCCTCATCCAACCTGGTCTTAAACACTTCCAGGGCTGGGGCCTCCACAACCTCTCTGGGCAACCTGTTCCAGTGCCTCACCACTCTCACAGTAAAGAATTTCTTTCTAACATCTAATCTAAATCGACCCTCCTTCAGCTTAAACCCATTACCCCTTGTCCTGTCACTACACTCCCTGATAAACAGTCCCTCCCCATCTTTCCTGTAGGCCCCCTTCAGGTACTGGTAGGCCGCAATTAGATCTCCCCGGAGCCTTCTCTTCTCCAGGCTGAACAATCCCAACTCTCTCTCAGCCTGTCCTCGCAGGAGAGGTGCTCCAGCCCTCTGATCAGCTTCGTGGCCCTCCTCTGGACTCTCTCCAACAGCTCGATGTCTCTCCTGTACTGGGCCCCCCAGAGCTGGACGCAGGACTCCAGGTGGGGTCTCACAAGAGCGGAGTAGAGGGGCAGGTCTTGCAACCTCATCTTAAAGTACTTTTGTCTGTAATTTCTGAAATTATTTATAAATAGATGCCAATTGCAATATATAGCATCTTACCATAATTTTCAGAGGTCATAGCAGAATTGGGAGTTACCTGTTGATGTCTACAAGGCTGATTGTGCTGAGCTGTCCTGTTGGAGCTAGTGGAGTAACTTGGAGCAGTAGTGCGTGTCATCTGTCATGCAGACTTGGAGCAGGAGGGGAAGAAGATGATGCTACTTGTGAGTTTGGTAGCTGCTGAAGATTGAGAGTAAGACTGTGCTCAGCTCTAGGCTGGAAGGAAACTCTTCTAAGGTTCTATGTTTTTTTGTTTGTTTGTTTTTTCTGTTTTCCAATATTTTAAGGCAAAAAGAAAAGCAGTGTTCTGGTCCAGTGCTATTTTGCTGCCAGCTCTGCATCAAGTTTCTTGTATTTATTTCCCCTCCTCTCCCACATACATACTTTCACTTCCATCTGTAATTCTTTTCTAGAGAAGAGTTAAAATCAAGGTGCCTTTGATGCCACAATGAAACTTAGAGCAGAATAAAGAAATGTAGTTCTAAGTGTAAAGAGAATAAAATTGTGTTGATTGCGTACTAAAAGTGGGCTATTGGTTGATAGCTGGTTACTGGTAAATTCAGCTCTTGTAGTAGTTTGTGAAGATTAATACGCTGTGATTTATGCTACGTTATTTGTTTTACTAATTCTGAAAATGGCATTTTTCACTCATATAAATCCTCTGTGGTAGTAGAGGAACAAATAATAATATGATAAATCTGTTTACTTTGTCCCAGATGAGAGATAATTGCTGATCAGCATACCATTGGGCTGGCTTGCTTACAGAAGGTTTGAGTACTGTCTACTGGATGCTGTTCAAAAGTTTTGTCAAATTGTAGTATTGTTTGCCTTAGTATTTTGCCTGTGTTTGTAGTCTCGGTGGAGGATATAAGATGCCATCATACATTTACTGTGAAGAACTGCCTCTGATTTGAGACAGTAGCCCTTCGGACTAACAAAGGGAAGCAACAAAATGTAGTCAGTGATGGTTTTGGGGGGGGGGGGCGGGGGGGAGGTGTTTGTGGGATTGCTTTTTTGTTTTGGTTTGGTTTGGGTTTGGGTTTTGGGGGTTTGGGTTTTTGGTTTGTTTTTTGTGTGGGGTTTTTTTTTTTTTTACTTGAAAGTGTATAGTTGCATTGTATTAAGGAGCATGTTTACTGTATTAAGGAAAGAGGTGAATCTAAATGAAAATGTTCCTCCTTCTGTAATACTTGCTTGTGAGAACAGCTGCTTTCAACATTATCCAGCAAAAGGCATAAAAGATGTTTCACCCTAAATTCCAAAAGGACTTAGCAAATACTTGAATACTGCTAACGTACAACAGCTTGACAGTCAAAAGCTAATTCTGTAATAGTACTAGACATTTAATGCCACTGAGTAAACTCAGAGATCTCCTTTGAATGTCACTGCTCAAAGTTTTTTGGCTTGTTCCATCCATGTTATGTCTAAGCTCGCATAGCTCAGTGAGATATGTGCAGGCATATGGAGTCTGACCAGTGCCTCGTTGACTTTAGGAGGACTTCTTTCTGGGTATTTGACTTGTGTACCTCTGTTCAACTCAGTTGTCTGAAACCCAGATTGTGAAATCAGGGGGAATGAAACATGATGTTGCTTATGATTCATTTAAGCCAAAATGCTCAACATGAGCCACTTAAACGTGTCGAGGCACAGAAATATATGTTTGGATTTCCATAATTTTGAGGCCAAAAAAATTAGTAAATGTGTTGTTTCGGGAGCAAAGCATTGCAATGTGAGATTAAAGACTGCCCTTAAGCAATAAAGGCATTTTAAACAGTTTTAATTTTAAACACTTTGCAGCTTTTACTTTCTAGTGAATATGAGGCAGGGGCTTGGACCCTGCTTGCTTTTTCTTTCTTCATGTCATAAATATTCTCTCCTAGAGCATGGAAAAAATGTCAATTACACTTAAAACAGTGTTTATTGCACAGCAGATGTGTGCACACAGCAACTGTAGCTGAAAGCCGAAGTATTTAATTAGCAGTTGCCTGCAGCTGGATTCTTTCTTTTCAAACAAGTGGGGAGGTGGGGAAACATAAAAGGATGTCAAGAGACGTTCTGCTGACAGCGAGCAAGTTCATGTGTAATTACTTATGAAAAATTTTGCTCTGCCTCCGTACTCAGAGCCATTGTGTGGTATGGCTGACTTTTCATTGTGCTGTGCAGTCCTCTATGAATTTCATGTCCTCCCTGACCAGATACGTGTGCTGCCTCATTCAAATAACACTTGATTGGGTTCTGTAGCCTTAAGAAAGGAGGGTAATAGATACGAAGATTTTGTTTAATAGTCTTGTGCTCATCTGTTAGTTTCATTATAGCTGTTCCCTCTGCAGTTGTTGAGAGTTTGCTGTTGATTTGAAGGCTGAGGATTGATGTTGCAGTCAAATCTCAGAGTCTGGAAATACCAGACCTCGGGGGTAAAACTGTCTGGATTTGTTTGCTCACGCATTATATACGTAGTCTCTCAAGTTACAACATGGGCTGTATAGGTCAGATCTATGGTGACAGTAATTTTTTTGCTTGTTTTACTTCTCATTGACTAATTAGTAATAGCTTTTAAAATGAACAGAGGAGGATAAAAGTTGAATGTACACTGTAAAAAAAATGCAAAGAATTGGTTTTGGGGTGAAAGGTGGCCTCTGTCTTAAAATAAACTGCATTTATTGTTCAGAAGTGAATTACTGTGGAGGAAAAGTGCAAACTGAAAGCTTTATCTTGGCTAATGCCTCATTTGTACAAACTGCACACTGTAGTATTTATCTCCTTGGAGTCCTCTTCCTTTTTTTTTTTTCTTTCTTGGCTAATATATTTGTTAATTTTAATATTAGAAGGTATTCCATAATTTGGTAACCATTACATGCATTCCAATGGGAGCTGATTTCAGCAGTAGAAGAAGATATGAAGGTATTTTAAGCTGGAAGATGGTAAGTAATGTCAAGACATGGAGCCACACGCTGTGCAGTTTACAGAAAGTACAAATGATGTCCCTGTCCCACCCCACTGTTCTCCAAGATGCCAGGATCCCACGCATCACAGTATGCATTTCCTTTGTATGTGCACTTTAGGTACAAATTTAATTTCATACCAATCTGTAACCAAAAGGTGGCAGCAGTCTACCACACTATAACTATGCATAAATGTAATCTATTGCTTGGTAGTGATATTACTTAAGGTGTTTGGTTGCTTTTCTAAACCAGTCTCCTTACACGCAATTTGTTGCCTTTGTTGATATAGGATGGAATTATGTATTGTTGTTTTAACAGCTCTCTTAACTGTCTTACTGGTTGGTCTATATCTCTCAGATATTGTGGAGGAGAAGAAAAACTGCTTTCTCTTTTAATAAAACTGACAATACTTTAAATTTTTATTTTATTATCCAAGTGCTGTAAAATGTGGATGAGTAATTATGAAATCTGGCAATTTCAGCATGGGTTTAAAACAAAACAAACAGAAAAACCCCACCAAAAAACCTCCAACAAAACCAACAAGCACACGCATACACACACCTCCCCCAACAACAACAACAAAACATTAAGTTCCTGCCAATTGCAAAACCTTTCAGGTTAGTATTCACTTTGGGAGATTAGATAAAAATGCTGCTAGAATCGGGATCATGGTTTCTTTTGTATCCGAGTAGCCCTTTCAGAGGGACAATGAAATTTTTGTCCTTAAAATGAGTAGCCACGTATAAGGCAGGATTAGAGCAAACTTCCTAAACTCAGAGCTGCAGTAGCCCTCAGAATTGTCCAATAGCAGCATTGAAATGATGGCAGCAAGATGTACCAAACCTCTTTCTGTGCTGGTATTTATAGAACTTCTCTGAAGAAAACACTTCTTCCAAAAAGTGATGTTAGTTGGTTTACTTTCTACTGTATTTCTTCAATGGTATGTGGTCTCTAATGGCTTTTGATGCCCCAAAACTTTGCTGAGCATCTACTCTTTTGCAGTGATCAGCTACATAACCTTTATCCTTTAGTTAACAAAAGATGATGCAACATAGTTCTGTTCCCAGTAGGAATGGGAATTACTTTGCATCTCTCCAGGAGTGGTGCAAGATAATGCAGTAAACACAGAGCTGTTGACGTACAGTGTCCTTCTTGCTCATACTTAAAGCCTGATACTTCAAGTTGACATCTCAGAAACTATATTGGATGGCCAGGTGTGGAAGAACACAGCAGGGGGTGGGCAGTGCTCCACACCTAGCCCAGGGATTGTAGAACCTGAGCCTTATCTCATACCAAATCTTTTGGTTACAGCCCTCTCCTTCCTTCAGCAGTTGTCTGGAAAGCGACCAGCTTCACATCACCCTCTCTGTAGCTTTCTAGGGTTTCCAATAACGTCACTGTCAAAGTTTCTGGTGTGCTGTACTCATGGTTATAGTCTTAGGCTCTTTGCAGTCTCAGGTAGAGATCATTGTACATTGTGTATACTTGGGTCATACTTTCCAGTTTCTAGTCACAATGATGAAGGCTAAAAATACGTGAGTAGATTAATGGCTGGTAAGTCTGATGTGAAGATGATCCTTGACCAAGACTTAAATCTCACTATTGCTATGGCAAGGTCTTGCAAGGAGAAGGTGGTAAAATGGCGGTTTCTTAGCCGCTTTTCTCTGTTTCTGCAGATCCAGTTCTTTATTTGATGGCAAGTAAACATAAGTTTTCTTTTTATTTGGGTTTTTTTTAGCGAACGTCTCAACTATATAAGAATTTATTGAGCCAAATTGAGTGTTGCTGTTCAACTCAGTAGTCATCCAAAATGGATGCAAAATACTGCCAAAGTAGAAGTATAGAATTTCTGTACTTGTTCTGCCATGATGTGAAAGGCAATGGATGATTAACAGAATGAAACTAGAAATGGTAATGGGATAGTGGTAAATGAGTCACGGTTGAAAATTGGATTTGGATGCTTTGGGGATTTTTTCCAATGATTTAAAAGTTTGTTTGGTTGGTTTTTTTCTTGGCCAAATCTTTTTGTGCAAAGTATGTTGTTTTCTAATGATCCAGGTGGTTTTGAGTTCTTATTTGCATTAGCAAGGTGCTCATCAGAAGCTACAGAAGAAATCAGATTGCCTTTTGGTTGGAATCCATGATGCAAGTTGTTTTTTCTACTTCTATCAATTGTCAGCATCCTTGCCAAAGCATAAGGTGCACTTACTCTCTGTGTGGTTCCCCTCCCTACCCCCAACAGTAGCGGCATCACCAGATAAACTTGAGGTTTTAAAAAACTAGTTTTTTAACTTGGGTAGCTATTTATTGTTTATCCGTGAAGTACCTCCTGAATGTAAGTACACAAGCAAATGCTAACTAAGTCATTACTTGCACGTGTATCACAAATCCTAATGTCATTTCAGGTAAGTGGTGATTTGAGTCATAATCATGGGTGTTTCCGTGGTCCTCAACTATGTGTTTTATATGACGTACTGTGGACTTTATAGTGAGATCTATTTTGTTGTAGTTTGCACAGCTAAAAGGAGCACAGTATTCCTTTTTTTTTTTTTTTTAACAAATCCACTGGTTGATACCAGTCTACTGGACAGTAATCTGGCAAGTGGTGGTATGTCGCTAGATACTGGCTGCCTATTTAGGAAAAGTTCAAGGTTTCTTGAAGCTACAAGTCAGTTATTGGTATATCTTTTTTTGTGCATCGTCACCATTTGTTTTCAATTATAGAAGACTTTTTCCAAAGCTGATTTCATTTCAAGCAGTGCCTAAGCATGAGGTCAGAGAAGAGAAAAGATTACTTGGGCAGGTTTTATCTTTCCAGTGGTTAATTTATCACTTCTGTAAATAAAAGATAATCTGGGCTCTGCGTTCTTTTGTATTTCTTTGTTAAACCCCTGCCATGCCAAAGAGTAGAGATGGGCAAGATATTTTGCAGTCCTATATAGAACAAAATTGCTGAGTGATAATCCCATTTTTATTCCAGATGAGGTGATCTATTTTGCATCCCCCACAATTACAATTTATAAGGCAGCCAACTCAATACACAAGCTGCCATCTGCACTTCATCAGCTTCTTTTGTAATATGGGACAAAGTTTTAGCTGTCAGTCGTACAGATGATGTGTTTTGAGTGATTGTATGTTTTAAAAGTAAAAATCAAAAAAATCAACGCACTTTTCGGTTCTTGTGTGCACTTTCATCCTCTTTCCCCCTTTGAACATCAGTTGGCTTCAGTTTGGGGTTTTTTTTTGCTATCTTACCACAAAAGCAGCTGTGCTGGATTTTTGTGTTTGCTTTTTTTTTTTTTGTTCCCCAGAAAAGGAGCACCCACAGGAAGGGAACAAAAGGTTCGCAGGTGTAGAAAACATAAAAGGTGGCCTGACATTGCCAGTTTACTTCCATTCTGACCTTCCAAGCTGACCTTCATTAGATTTCCAGTGCTAAAGCATCATCCCTATCTGGAGGCTTTTCTGGACAAATCTGGGGAGTGGTGTGGGAATAGAGTAAAACCAACTAATGTGCACCATTCGTTGGTGTCCAGCACTTTCTTCTTCATGTGACATTGTGAGTTATGACATCATTACTCCAAATTCTTCTGGGTATTTCACTGCTGCTGCAGTCCTCCATGTTTCCTCAGGCTTCCTTTCTCTTTGGCTCAACTGTGCTGTGACTTCCCAAGACACCAATGACAGCGAAGGATTTGGAGGCAGAAGACCTGGGTTCTGTTTCTGTTTGGTTTAGTAAATTATTGGCAATGGTTGCTTACCCTTTCCTGTTTTGGCAATCGTAGTGGCACTTCACCTAAGTATGGCATGTTTGCCAAAGTTGCTAAGATTTCTGTCCAAATGATGACTAAGCAAAAGTGGGAAGATTTGGTCCTGAGATCAACAACGCAAAATAAAAAAAAGAGGAAGGAAAGAGTGAAGGAATATGCTGCTTACAACCTTCTTTATATCCATAACTGCTTGAAACATTAATTCTGCTGATTAACAGTGGATATAAAAATGTGTTTTCAAGCATCCAAAATTATTTTGCTGCTGTTCCATCCCAGCATGTTTTACCCTATAAAAATCAGAAAGGATCTCTGCTGCTTTTTTTTAGTGTTACCAAAAAGGAGCCACAGTTACAAGTGTTGAAATACAACAAAGGTGTGATATAGTGAATTTTTGTGTGAGAAGCTTCTTCACTGATGCACAATTGACTTCAGAAATCTATCTCGAAAACATTTTGAGACCAAACATTTCGATATTGTTCAGATGGTTTACATCTTTATTGATTAGCATATGCACCTTTCCCCCCCAATTTTGTAAAATGTTTTGATGAAGGAAAACAGCTTAGACTAAAGCCTCCCACAAAGAAGAGGGCAGAATTTTTTTTTTTACTGATTCAAACCAGTTTTATCAAGATGTGACTAAAGAAATGTCTGTGTCAGTCAAAGACAGAGGTACAAAAATGTATCATCTGTGTTATGAGATAAACTATCTTAACTGTTCAGGTTAACCTAATCCTACCTGAAGAGAATTAATGTGTAATTGCCTGAATGCTCTGTGATAAATTGTTGGAACGGTAGACTCTCAAGGTGGACCTCTTTTGCCAGTGCAGCTGCATCTGGAAGAGTGAATTTGCCCAAAACCTTACACTGACATAAGATACAAATTGCTTGTAGTCACTTTTCTGCAGTGATACCAGGGGTTTTCTTCAGCTACATGTGTGTGAGAAAGCACATCAAGCCAGACTGAAGAGTGACTGGGATAAATACGCCTTTGTGCTTACATTGGTAGCGTGAGTTTATCTTGCGTTGGTGTGTTGTACTGGTAAAACTTTTGTGCAGACAGGCTCTTCTTTTCTCAGTGTAACTGCACCTTATAGTTCAAATGTATTAAACCATACAATATTTGATGTCTGTGACGCCAGTTGCTGTAAATTTTTCAAAAAAGAAGGGATGCTTTTAGAATTAAAGGGGCAAACACAAAAGGTCTAGAGCCTGAAGAAGTCTATCATCACCGAGGGGGAGAAAAGTGCCCACAAACCATAGTAAAATGGCGACCTATTTTCCTGTTAGTGCCTCACTCTGCCTCTTGTTTGCCCTACTAGTCAGGGGACTCTCAGTTACCTTTGTATGAACTTTTGGGTTCTGGCATGATCAGTCGTTTTGCTACATTCCTGGTCTGTTTAATACTGTTAGATAAATGACCCCAAATGACTCCAGTCTTCTGGACCTGTTCACTATTATTAGCAAGGTTCCATGAGAAATACAGGGGCTGATGCATTAAGCGAGTCTTTCAGTAAACATAAGTTATCGGAAAGTCCTATTTTAGCAGCCGAGAGTACAGCGTGTCTAGGACTGATGCTAGAGTTAGCTGTGCTAGTATTTCTAAATTAACAAAGTATTCACTGTGTTCATACTGTTTTATCAGGCAGCTGCCTTTGAGATGATTATGTGAAAGGAAAAATTTTGTAAGTTTTCTTCAGTGCAGGCTTTGTTTTCCAGCCGTGAGATAGTGATAGATTAACTAGTCTTAGTCTGAAGCACGTGTGTATGAATGAAAGACAGCAGGCGCTAACGCATGAGTAAGGGTACATTCAGTAACAATCAGCAGATTGCTGCTGGTTGTAACATAGCAATAAAATATGAGGCATTGGAAATTGCATCTGCCTGTAGTATGAGACCAAACCACAAGGTCAAATAAGGTTTGAAACCAGATTGTAAAAGGGTTAGTACGGAAATTACACTTAAACATAGTTCTGTGTTCTCTGTTCATGGTTCTTAGTTCTGTGATAAATGTCTGTCTCTCCCTCCAAATGATACTTGTCTTCTTGATCGCACTGAAAGCATGTATGCAAGCAGAGCACACAACTTTTCCTTGTGTCTAGGCTTCATTTTCTGTCTTTATGTGATTAGTTTGAATACCAAAATCAGCCTAGCTTCTCAGCTGTGTGCTGGCTACTGTCTTCTCATTCTTGTTCTGATGGGTCAGTGGTGCTAAGAATCACTCTTGAGACCTCAGCTGTTACCACAGGTTGGTGTCTTCGTCGGTGTTGGACTCAAAGTTCTGTTGGAGAAACTTCCCCCCACCACAGACCCCCTTTCAAAATTCACTGGTTTCCAAAAATACAGCTTCAATTTTCACTGTAACCAGGAGTTTGGTTCTTAGCTGAAACTAATTAGTAGCATGTTCTTCTACTTACCTTGTCTGCATGCCAGATGGTGTAGTTGTCTTCATGGCATACCTGATCAGAGGATTGGTACAGAGTGTCTGTTAGACTGCATGTTCTTAATGGAAACTCCTTACAGAATATCATCAAACAATGTAACTTGCCCTGCCATGTATTTCCACATACCCTCTCCTTCACATTTGGTTTCTTGTCCGGTGCGTGTGTTTAAAGACTGAGGATTCAACAAAAGATATTGTCCCCTTTCAACTACTTCTCTCCCTTTTTTAGTCTGAAGAAAAGAAATTTTTCAGGTAAGGGTAAGTGGGTTTTGAACAGGTTGTTACAATAATCACACCTACATACAGTTCTTACAGCTAACTCATATTTTCTGCACCTGACCTTATGACAAAAATCAAGCTCTGTAACTGGTCATTTTACTGTAGACAAAACAAAAAGATCTATGTATAGGATATTATATGGAACAGATAAAATATGAGACTCTTTGTCACTTCAATGCCTTTGAAGTCAAGAGCTAAACTGAGGGGAGTGTTTTCAGGTAGATGGGTTTCATCATCCCCCAATGAAATGACATGATGCATTATTTAAATGGAATATCAGATGTACTTCAGTATACTACTGGGATTTCCAAAACAGCCATAAATCCCTAAAACTGTTAACAAATAAAGCTGCCTATGGGTCTCTTAAAATTTATTTTGCAATATAAGACAGTTGATAGAATAGAGAACAGGATATTCTATATATTCTGTATTTATTTACATATAATACTAAACATATTCGTATATATATACAGAATGTATATACTGTGCTTACCAGTGTCTCTTCATTTTGGTTGATAACAGCATACTATATGTCATAACATGGATAAATGTTTACGAAAATCAATGAGAAATTAAAATATTATAGTTAGAACTGCAGTCTGCAGGAGGGTCAGGTGTGCTACAAAGGAAAAGCAAATCATGCATGTTTGACTTTTTCATATTCCTTGTTTATTTATTAGGGGGTTAGGGGTTTTGTGTGTTGTGTAGGGGTGGTTTTGGTTTTTTGTTTTTTTTTTTTTTTTTTTTTTTGTTCTAAGACTATAGTGTAAACATCCTAGGTACTGCTGCTGCTGTTAGGACAGGTGTCTTCCAAAAGTATGATAAAATTAAAGGTAACAGTGTAACATGGTGTTTTCAGAAATGATAGTCAGTGGCTGCCTGATTTGTTGTGAAGCCTCTTGCATGAAAACCTCATTTACTTGTTTTCCTTTCTGCATCTGCCAGCTTAGTTGCTTTAGTAGAGCTACAACATGCAGTTGTGTGTAGGCTGCTCAATTCCATCCTAGGTGTAACGCTTACTGCTTAGAGTCCATGTTTTCTCCGATTTCTCTATTTTCACTGCCAAAGTGTAAAGCCGTGGTTCTACAGGAAGGAGCAAGATTGATGGTTTTAAACTAAGGAGATGGCATGATGTGATGTCTTGGTCAGAAAGTGCATATGTTTTTCTGGTGGAGTACCAAAAGTTTGATTTTTATGACTTTTTTTGAGGGCAGATGAACCCCAGCCCAAAGAACATGAAGGGAAAGTCCAGATCTTTCTGGTAAAATTTACATGAACAAAAGTCCCAGCAGCAAAATTCTGTGCAGCTTCGTTTGTGACTTTTTATATAAGCTGTTGAATAATGTAACTCTATTAATTGTGGCTGATATGCTTTTAACCAGATATTTTGGGGTATTCATGCAGAGGAGAGGCTTCCTCATAGGCACCTGAGAGCTGAATTGAAATGAGGCCTTTGGATAGGCCAGCATCTGCGGAATGCAAGGATCTTCAGAAGATTGTGTGAGCATGGAAGGCAAGGAAGTGCATATGTGGAAGTGAGATCCATCAGCATCATCTCTTGGGTAGATAATAAGATTAAGCAGCTGAAAGCAATCTTAATGATCAATAGACAAGGTTACCTTCAGACCAGGGATACAGGTGGAAGTGTGGAATTGGCAGTCTCATGGTATTTAGTATCACATGAGTTGATGCAAGAGAGAAGTTGTATGTAACCCTGAGGGCTGATGTTATAAAACCCACTTAATTTGCAAAGCTGAGCTCTGAAAATTGAATCTGTTGTTCCTATTTTAACTGAATAAACTTAGTCTTTCTTGTGCAATGCAAGAGATTTGGTTTTGTTTTACGATGTTGGAAACAATTTTTGGCTATGCACTCTGGTAGTGAGAGGTGGGCCTATAGCCCTACAATGTTAAATGTGCTCTAGTTAAGCTTTGTAATTGGAACTGAAAGAATGATGTTACCGGTTTTATTCCTAAAATGATGCCTTTTTTTATTTATTTTAATGCATTCCCATTTATAGGTGCAACATCAGCGGAGAACTGAGTATTTAGGACTCTTTGGTTATGTTCTAGGCTTTGGGAACAGGATGTGGTATAGTTTCCAACAAGAATTACATGCAACCATGGGCAAGCTCTTTAGGTGTGAATGTTTGTTCTATATGTGTCTTGTGGATGCTTTGACTTTGCGCTGTCATATTGTAGGTGTAGAATATTCTAGGGAGAATTACAATCCCTTCTTCAAAAACGGGTGATGGGGAATTGTGAAAGCACTGCCTGCAGCCTGAGGATAAGGTAAAAGAACAGAGGATCACCACAGCTTTTGGAACTTCCCCCAGCAACAGACATTTTTCTGGAAAGTGTATGTCAGCAGAAGAAAAAAGGGGTCTCATGAAATTTTATCTTTTTTTTACAGAGGATGCCAGGTGTTTGACACTCAGCAAATCTGGAATCATTGAGGTTCCATAGTGGGAGGCAGGGGACTGTCCTGGCCAATATTATTGTAGGCTTGGATGTTTCAAAAAATTAAGAGTGGGGGGCGGGGTGGGGGGGTGGAGGGAAGGTGCACTGGGGTATGGAGTACCCAAAGAAAGTTTACTTTTAAATAGCTTCTTTCATTCAGCTCCCTCCCTTCTTGAGCACTTAACTTGCTTTTACTCTTGCTTATATTCTGTTTCTTTTTCCTATCTTTTTGGGAACTATATTCGGTTTTCACAAGCATGATTTAGTGTTTTTTCACTGTCATAAAAGAGAGGCTGGTTTACGAATTGGACCACCCAAGTGTGGACTATTTTGTCAAATAGGATGGTGTGGGAGGTCTGGGATTGCTGCTTTTATTTATTTATTTATAGCTTTGGAGGTGAGGATAGTTCCCAGGAGATTGCCATAGCTCTGTGGAATGGGGAGTTTATTTCAATTCACCCCCAGCTAATGGACGCAAGCCCAAGAGCTTCAGTTGCTTTTGATCCAACTGTGACTCCAGTTGTTTTTCTTTCAGTCTAGGAATTTTTTTAAAGCAGCTCTATGACAATGGTACCTCTGTTTCATTCTAACAGGACATGCCAATAATTCCATTCTTCAGATGCACAAAAGAGTCTTTTCAAGAAAAATAGTTCTTTAAGTAGAAGTCAGTGTAGATGTCCTGGTAGGTGTGCAGAAGCCCCAACTGCAGTGGTACTGTACGTAGTCTTCTGAATACTCACGTCCTTTGGAGCGCACGTGTCTCCCTGTGCTTCTGTTCAGGATCTGTGCCCTTTATTGAGTTTCATCCTAGCACTCTTGATAACAAGATGGAAGCTGGACAGTCTCTCATTTGCCGCTGTTTGTTTCATCCTCAAACTTCTTATGAATTTTTTATTTTTTTATTTTTCTAAAGTTCAGGTGCTCCAAAAACACAGAGGGGAGCAGAGAATGAAATACTGTATATACTAGTGACTGGTAGGGTGGATGTAAATCCACTCAACTTAAACTCTATTCATTATGCAAAGGTTGTCATAACCTTAGTCACAGGACATCCCTCCTGTCTTAGAAATGGAAACATCCATGACAAGCAATCTTGTTAGTTATTAAATTGCACTCAAAAATTGTGCTGAAGGCTCAAAATAACATATCTAGTAGCAATCAAGTTCTTGCAAGACTCATGCAAGATCAGGAGAGAACCTCAACAAAATCATTACATACTCCTACAGACCACCTCCCTGGCTAACCAGCAGTTTGTATGCTAGTTCTCTACTGGAAGAAAAGGGTCTTATATTCCTGTTTGTGCTGCTACACTGTCTAGAGAAAAGGCAAATATTTGTAAAAAATGCTACAATGAACAACAACTCCAACTGTGGCTACAGCAGTCATCTGGGGAGCAATCACCTACCTAAATATAGGCATCTAGTATGCTTTCTAAACTATAAGGTATTTGCACAGAGCTGGCAGAGATGATGCAGATCCTATGAGAGACCTTGCAATAGCTGTAAACTAGGTGGGTCACAATACGGTGTCTAGAATTTCATTAGACACGTGAGCTTTGTCACGTAAAATACTTTCCTGATAACATCTAGGGATTAAAGTAAAAAAACCCAAACAGTTGAAGATGGCAGAGCATTCTTCTCGGAACAGAGCTCTTATTAGTCTGATGAATGAGATGCTTCCCTCAAGTTGAATAACTTGAGGGCAGTACTGAAAGCGTTGCCTCTATGCTGTCAGGTATTGGTCCTCAGGTATCATAGAATCATAGAATGTTTTAGGTTGGAAGAGACCTTAAAGATCATCTAGTTCCAACTCCCCTGCTGCAGGCAGGGACACCCTCCACTAGACCACATTGCCCAAAGCCTCATCCAACGTGGTCTTAAACACTTCCAGGGATGGGGCCTCCACAACCTCTCTGGGCAACCTGTTCCAGTGCCTCACCACTCTCACAGTAAAGAATTTCTTTCTAACATCTAACCTAAATCAATCCTCCTGCAGCTTAAACCCATTACCCCTTGTCCTGTCACTATACTCCCTCATAAACAGTCCCTCTCCATCTTTCCTGTAGGTCCCTTCAGGTACTGGTAAGCCGCAATTAGATCTCCCCCGATGACACAGGATAGTGTATTTTACGTATCACTTCCCAAGTGAGGAATGGCCACTCATACTTTTTTTTCTCTGTTCCCTGTATACTCATCTCTTTCCAAAGGCAATAGATTTAATGTGGGATGTTTGAGAAGCCCATCAAGGTCATGCCAGATTTGATCTGGAAACATTACCTGTTCCCCTTCACGTGGGAAGAAGTTGTAGCCAGTTGTACTCAGCTACCTTTCTTCCATGCTCTGGAGAAGTCTGGTTCCTTTCCCTCTGCTTTTTAAAGATGATATCCTCAAAACTGGCTATTTTGCTTCATTTCAGAGAGAGATTCCACAGGAGGGCATTAATTAAGTATATGTGAGTTTGTATATCAATTTATATATATGTATATATGACTTGGAGATACCTATATAAAGGGGCAACTTCATGCTGTGTATCCTCAGGACTGCTTTTTTAACTCTGAGCTTGCAGGAAATGGATATACTTTTACAATGACACAGCTGAGACTTACCAGAGAGCAAAATTATTACAACGTATATGTCTATCTTCACCTACATAGGAGGCAGTTAGCAGCATATTACAGTAGGAAACAGCCTATTTGTGTCTCAGGAGGTGTCTAAGTTGAGAAGATGACACCTCTTTCACCCATTACAGCTCCTACTCTGTTCATTCACCAGACATCCTTCCAAAAGAAACCAGTATGTGTGGAGAAAATAATGCATATTTGGACATGGACTCTCCAAGAATCATTAAGACTTGTGAATTTGCCCAGACCTGAGCAATACAAGCACCCTGCTGAACCCATGGTTTAGAAACATCCTCAGGAATCTACAATAAGCTAATGCTTGTTCTGATGTGCGAGTGAATTGCATGTTTTTTCCCTCAAAATGGCAGCAACAACAAAAAATAAAATCAGTTGAAAATGGTTTATTCCTGTTACAGCTATTATCTAAAGTAATACTATCAGATATGACTGTAACAGTCTGGTCTTTTCTACTAACCTTACTAGTTCATCTGCTATCAGACTTCAGGATTTGTAAGTAATAGAGCTCAGACTTAGTTCAGTTATTCTTTTGAAAAGTGTCTCATCAATAAAATAGTATAAGAACAATCTGATGGTCCTTGTGACACTAAATGATGCTGCTGAATGGGGTACCTCAACAATGCTGATGTCTAAAATGGAGTTGGCTTTTGTGACCGTAATACCATCCAGAACGTTATGGGGGTATCAACATGAAAGCCTGTTCACTGCTGAAGCTCTTGAATACTTTTGTGAAAGTATCTCGGTCTTTTGTTGAACTCAGCTGGTATGCACTGATCCTGTGTCTACTGTCATTGAACACTGTACAAACATTTCAGGAACTTAATGTTCTTGATGACTTGTGAAACTCAGTCAGACTTGGATTCTATTCTTGGTGTCCTTCTGTGAAGAACTGATATTAGATATGTAGGCTGATACACTGAGCAGTCTGTGTTGCTAGATCAGATAATAGATCTAGAATATTGCACCTTCCAGCTACGTGCAAGGTTCTCCTCATGCTGAGGGACCTGTGACTTGCAGTGGGATCTGTGCTGACTTCTCACTGATGGAGGGATAAGTTACCTTGTAGTAAATTGTGACAGTTTGAGATTTCTCTGTGGAACCTGGAACCTGCCTTTGCTCTTGGACTTCCAGGTACTGTGAAGTTCAATAAAAGGACTTCTAGAAGAATTATGTTGCACTCTTGATGCCTCTGTCATGGGAGGAGGAGACAGAGTGTGACATATGTTTGCCACATGATGGGCCAAAATTTTCAACAGATTCTGGGCTTCCCCCATGAGAGGGACAAACATCAGTGGTGAGATCTATGCCAACTGATCACACAATGTTATTACTGGTAAGATAAACGACATTTCTTTACTCTGCAAACACTCTGAGCACCATGTGTATTTTAATTTCAAGGTATTGGAGTTCAGACACAACAGTATCTTTTATGGGTTCCATAGGATTTACTGACATTGTTGCAAGTGGCTTGAAAAGCTACCGCTATCCTATTTCTCCGATATTTCTGGGATTGCTGTCTTAGCATTAAGCATAGGCACCAGCTGAGTTAGAAATTAGTAACACCTGAATACACAGAAGGCAGGAAAATGATGAAATGGAAGAAAATGTCAAGAGCCCAATCCTTCTTAGTCTAGGACGTAAGCCAGTTTCAATGGGGGTCTTGTTTGGTGAGCGAGGTGCTTGCAGGATCAAGTCTTAAGCTGTCCAAGAGCATGTGCAAAGCTTTGAAGCAGCACTTGTTTTAAGCTGTTCAGTTCCAGAATAGGAACGTGTTTTGTGATTGTACTCCAACCACTGATGCAAGTGTGTATTACAAAGGAGAAACTGCCAGAAGCACTTAGGGCGAGTACCTAGGCCTACAACGCGTGAGGCAGAACAAACATCCCCTTTTCCAAGCAAAACATGTCAATCAGTTTAAACTTTTTTTTTAATAAATTATCCTTTTTCTTCAAATAATCTTCAACACAGGAGCTCAGAGAAGCAATATTGGCTGGAAGCATTATAGCTATACAGTGCACAAGCCATACCATAAAGCAATGTGTTCAGTGCAACTTGGAGAGCAATAGACTTGATAAGTAGAAAGCTTGGTAAGGTCCTGGAAACCCTCTGTCGCCTGGCAGGTGATCTGGGCTGTGTGGTGCTATCAGCACTGCCTGCAACTCCCCCTTGCTGACCTCAGGGTGCTGAGTGAGGAGATGCCTGATGGCCACAGCTCAGCCCTGATAGCACACTCCTGCTTTCAACCACCAGTTTGACCCAAATCAACATTGATTGTTTCACAGAATGATAGGGGTTGGAAGGGACCTCTGGAGATCATCTAGTCCAATCCCTCTGCTAAAGCAGGATCACCTAGAGTGGGTTGCACAGGATCACATCCAGGTGGGTTTTGAATATTTCCAGAGAAGGAGACTCCACAACGTCTCTGGGCCTTCTTGGCCACAATGGCACATTGCAGGCTCATGGATAACTTCTTGTCCACCAGAAAGTTTCAACTCTCTCTGTCTCCAGGGTCCCAAATACATAAACCCTTTAAAGGTTGATTTATTCAGGTCCTGAGAGCTCTAGCCTAATTCTGCTCTGATTTTTTAGGAGTTGTAGAGGAACTGGAAATTTTGGAGAAGAGCTGCTTTTCTCATGACAAACCGGTGTTCAGAAAGACTTGTTTTATCAGTGTTGTTAACTCTGTTTCCATGCATCTGAAAGGACAGCAGATAGATTAATTTTGCATGTTGGTGAATTAGTCTCATCCTGTCAAGCTCAGGGAATCACAAGTGCTCATGTCTAATCAGGATGAAGCCCTTGCTTTCTGACTTGTTTTGAGGCAAAAACAGAGCTTCGCTTTAGACCAGTGGAGATGATAGTTGTTTACTATCATGTACTTTTTTTGAGTGGTCTTTCAACTGGCTCGAGGTCTGGATCAGACCTTCTTGGAGCCTGCATGAGATGCACCTGCTGTGTATGTAGCTGCCAGTAAGACTCTTTGGACAAAAGTGAATTTCACCTTGGGTGAAACTACATGATATGTGTATTCTCTGGCAATAAAACCTGCAGTTAATCAGTCTTTTCCTCACCCAGTGGTTATAATGGGTGGATGTTTGGCAGCAGGCTGTGTTTTACACGCCCCTGAAGTTCAGCCCTGACCCTGTAAAGTAATGGGAGCTCCAGCACTTTGGGATCAAGTTGTTATTGTCTAGCTGGACACATCGATTCATTTTTCTTGGACTCTTAACCAACTGCAATGTCTGATGTGTAGATGACTTAAGTTTGCTTTAAAAAATTGATGTTTTGAATTACCTATTATCTTGTACGAAGCAAAACTATTTGCCCAACCCCATGGTTGCCTTAGAGACTTGTTGCAAACAACAGATATAAGCATGAGCTTGATATGAGGAATGTCCAAAGGACAAGTATGTGAGTGTTGAAAACAGAAAAATGCAACAACATCATTGCAACATCTGTCAAAGAGCAGGAGATTATTTGCAATGTTTCAGTTTTATTGTATACTGGTTACAGGCCTCTGGAACCTTAGACCAGCACCTGGCATTTGTATTTCTTCCTGAAGGACGTTAAGTGTTTCAGCTGACATTTAATCCATCTCTTCCCCCCTGAGCCCCCAGACCGCCTTGTTTGAAAGCAAGAAAAATCTGGTTGCTTCAGACAACATGGGAAAAAGTTAACCCTTAGTGTTTTGGAAACAGAAAACCAAACCCTTGAGTTCTGTCTTGGTTTTTATTTGGGATTGTGGGCTCTGTACATTATTTGCCTGATGTAAAGGCTTCTGCATTTGTCTTAGTTTTAGTATTAGTATGAAAAATTAAATGTCCAAGTTGTTGTTAACCACCTTTAACTGTTTTATAAATGAAAGCTTATCTAGTATATTCTAGATGTTTATAAAAACATAGTTTGTTATATAGGTTTATAAGCCAATTATTAAAACATCCGTGAATGATTTGATACTACGTGCTGCAAATAGAATATTAATGGCTATGACAATAATGTGTGGTCAACTTAGGATCCCAGTTCGTTAAGAAACTTTGCCCAGCTGAAGCTTTTATGTTCATGCATTTCCCTACTCATACATCTCAATTGCTTCTAGAGAGAAGTCCTAACAGAAGCTGGGATCTGCTGGCATGAATCTATTGAAATGGAGCCTTAAATGTTTCATTCCTTTCTTGTGCATACATTTATATGCAGTGGAAAAGAACAGTTAGCCAGCAAGGTCTAAGTTTTCTCAAATGCTTAAATAAAAAATAAATAATGACTCTCATTTTGGATGGGAGAGGATTACCTAGCGGCAACAGAAATTATTGTAGTTATCTTGAATATAACTTTTATTACTACTTTTAACAAAAAAGGTACCAGAAAAGTGGTGGTGCTATTTTCAGAGCTGTAGCATGGATACTACCTAACCTTTTGCTTATTTGACTACGTATACAAAAGGTCTATCTTTCTGCTGGTTTCCATGTTCAAAACAGTTGTAGCAGGTGTTATTCTCCAGCTAATGAGATCCTTGAAGTTTTCAATCAAATTTAATTCTGCAGGCTTTGAAAAGGAGGAGAAACCTTATCTTCAGACAGATCTGGAGGGTATTTCTGAAGCCCACCTAAAATCCTGTGGAGTCTAGCAAAGGAAAGGCTGCAGGAACACCATCAGTAAGTGCAGGAGTAGCAGGGTTCCCCTTCCAGGCACAGGTAGGGATAACTTAGAATTTAAATTTAAAAAAATCATATCACGGGGGAAAGGTTTGGGCAAAACCTGCCTAAGTGTCTTAGCTAGCTGAAATTACTGTTTCACAGGAAAGGTGCACAGCTGAAGCTCCATAATTTCAGGATCATCACCTGATTGCAGTAGGTCAGCTTCTTACATGCCACCACCCTCCTCTTCTGTCTCCATTGAATTTACACATGAATAAACTGCTGTATGGCTTCCACCTGGCAGGGAGGGGATGGGAAAATCCTCCACTTGGGCTCCTTACATGTGGTAGGTGCTCTTGCAGATGGTTGCGCAACTGGGAGCAGGGCACTCCGCTAAGTGCTGACCTGCGCTAGCACTAAATGTTGCTGGTCCTCTGTTCAACCAAAAGTCCCTAGTTTCTCTGAGTGTTAGCATTAGGTTGTCTTTAAGGTTGTAAAAACAAGTGTAAAGAACTTGGTGGCCTAATTTTATGCTGTCTGCCTTGTTTTCCTGTCTTTCATTCCATTATAAGTGTAGGGTATGTTTTATGAATGTCACGACAAAAAGTTTCTGGGCTTCACTCAGGGAGGAAATCACTAGTTTGACTTGCATCTCAAGACAGCTAATTGATACCTGTGGAATAATTTCACAGATACTGATGGATTTTCTGGTTTATGAGCTTAAAGACTTGCCAGAAGTAATTCACATCATGAATAATTGGTGCCAAACAACAGAAGTACAAATAGGACTTTCCTTCTAAGCAGTTTTATTTTTCTGGGGTGGGGGTGTGGGGTAGGTGAGTGGGTGCGGTGTGGGGGTGTGTGTTAGGGGGAGTGATCTGGTTATTGTTATATGACATGCTAAACCTTCATAATGAAATAAAGGTTTGTTGTGTTGCCAAGGCATCCAGTCAGTAGCTAGGAAATGAGAGCAAACAAAATCAAGTTCTGAAGACAGACAGGAAGTTTTTTTTAACTGTGGAGGCCTATCTGTGCTTGAGGATCTGTCCTGCTCAAAGCACAAGTTTGCTTTTTATTGCGTCAGTGTTGCTGCAAAATTCTCATCTGTTGGCATACAAACTGTTTGTATTTTCAAACTAAATTGTCTCCCCTCTG
This sequence comes from Balearica regulorum gibbericeps, assembly GCF_011004875.1. Taxonomy (NCBI): domain Eukaryota; kingdom Metazoa; phylum Chordata; class Aves; order Gruiformes; family Gruidae; genus Balearica; species Balearica regulorum. The sequence goes on from NC_046184.1 coordinate 72,202,194, forward strand.
CAAATAATGGCTTTGTCCTTGTAGATAAGAATGGAGGAACTTTGAGAGATCTGGCTTTGCCTAGCTCTGATCTGCTTGATTTCAGTAGGGTTTTTACACAGGATGGATGTCCTTCTACTATAATCACCATCAGGGCTTGGCATTGCTGCAATACAGGGAGAGCACTTAAAATGCTTCTCAGGGCGTATAGGGTCTGTGGAAGTAGAAGTCTGTGGAGTTACTTCACTGCAAGCGGAATTTCAGCGCAAGTTTTGCTGTGTATGAAATACTGGCCAGTCTGTCAGTGTTCTGACTGTGTGGTTATGTAGCTCTTGTGTAAGGTTTTAAATGCAGCTTTGTTCAGAATTGCTCAGTGGGGTCACTGACCATTGTTTTTAACTGTTCCACAATCAGTGTTTTCTTCCTAAAGTATCTTTGAGGCAAATTGCCCAGAGACATCACATCTGAACATCAGATAGACCTGCAGTGTCACGTTTCATGTGTAGGACTTGTGCATCTATGTCCGGTTCTTTCACTAAAGCAATGGCACCTTATTATTTCTTCCCAGTCTCATGCCAATGCACCCTCAGTTAGTATGTCAACTTGCAGTACATGATGCGTGAGATCTGGGAATGGCAGGTAAGATACCGCGTGCTGCAGCAGTGGGGTAGGATGGGCTCCGTAGCGTAAGACTATATCTGTCTTGCAGGCAAAAAATGGGCTCCCGTTTCATGTGACTCAATACATGGAACTTCTTTTTTTGCATCAGAAAGAGCTCCCAAGTCATGTACTTGATGAGCCTGCGTGGTGCCTGATGCACAGGTAAGGTTCAAAAGAGTAGATCACTGGTTTTGTGAATACCATTACATTCAGCCCTTCCCTGCTAACAAGTTAGAATTCAGTGAATTATTGTACAGAAGCAGAACTGTCATTTTTGAGAGTCAAAATAATTTAGCCAACTGCATAACTGCTGCAGTGGAAAAAAAAACAGACAGATGTCTGGTCTGTTTCCTGCTGCTTCCCAGATGCAATGTATTCCTATAGGATACTCTTCTTGAAAATCTTTGACATGTGCACATCTTCATTTTTTGCATAAGCAGTGAGCATATTACTTAATTACATAAATAAAAAACCTCCCAACTTTACTATAAATTATGTGAGACAGAATTTTGTATGCACGTGTGCCTTGTTTCTTGAGAGAAAATAAGGCCACCTGGTAAGCAGGCTTTTAAAAACATATTAAATTCAAGCATCTCTATGTGTGTGGTCATAGATAATATCCTTTAAATGCTACAGAGGTCTCTATGTATATATTTAAATAAGAAACAAAGTGACATTCAAGTCAGGAAAACTTCAGAAATCCTACTGTGGTGTAAATCTGTATACCACACTATATGTTTTGTGATTATGCACTTGAAACCATAAGTAAGATTGTGCTATGATAAGAAAAGAAATTGAAAGGTAGCACCATACTGTTATGAATCCTTAAATTTGTCCAGCCAGCAATGATGATTTTTTTTTTTTTGTCTTAATTTGAATCACTCACTGAATTACAGAATGTTAATAGGGGGGAAAAAACCCCAACCCATCATAGATCTCCAACCCATCTGGTCCCTGAAGGACAACTGACAACCCATGTATAGCACAGAGAATCCCAACGTGAGAGGTAAGGAGAGCACACAACGCAGCATGGCCGATGTGTGAGACACAAGATATCAGACAGGGAACATGAGTTTCATGCTCGAAACTGGGGACTGAGATTGGAGAATTGATTAGACTGGAGCAGAGATGATCCTGTCTATGATGCATTCCTTGATGAATTATATGATGGCAGCCCCTAGGAAGCCCACTAATGGCAGGCTTTTCTGAAAGACTGCCTCTGCGTTCCTTGAAGAGACTTAAGGTCATCTCTGTCTCTGCCACGCTGTTGGATCTATGTTTTCTATAAATATGTCTGTCTCTTCTGCATCGCCATGAATGCAGAATGTTTGAATGAATTGCAATGAGCACTCGTATATGGTAAAAATTCATAAATGGGAGACTAGCTGAAAAAAGGGAGAAATATGAATGGATCAAATAGTTAAATACTGCATAAAAAAACCCCAAGAAACCAAAACCAAGCACAAAAGTTGATTCAGCCACAGGGAAGAAGAGAGCAATGAACTATGGATTTTGCACGGTTGCTTAGTTTGCTGTTCACAGAAAATTGCACGGTTACGCGAGCAAATGCCACATCAGATGAATTATCTGGGATCTACATGACATCTCCTTCAGTGAGGCACACGTGCATGTCCTGGTCACATGGGCTAGTTCTTGCTCAGATGTGTTTATTGTTGGACTAGCTACAAGAAGTACAGAACTGGTGCTTACCACCATGTGAGTTTAAAGCTGTACAACTCCCCCTTCTCCCCCTTCCAAACTTTTTTATGCATAAGGAGAATTACTCGGTCACCGTATCCCATCTTCTTTCTCCTACTCCTCTCTATTTCTCTGCCCCTGTTTTCTCTAGTATCCATTCTTTCAGAATCTCAGTTTGGTTAACAGATTATAAAATCCTTAGAGTGCTTAGATGCATCTATTCATACATAGTGACCTTTTCATTCATTCCTTTTAGTCCCTGATCTCCCAAGTCACTTTAGCCTCTTGGTGCCTTGCTCCATAATGTGTTTTGTTGCCCATAGGGTATGGGGGTGGTATTATTCCTGCTTTTTCAAGGATAATAGTTCCCACTCCCAAATTTATTTGTCTATTTCTGTCTTCAGATGTTGTATAGGATACATCTTGCCTATAAATACTTCCTTTCAGTTTTTTTAGACTTTTCAAAAGCATCTAATTCATTTGGAGTGACTTATATTCCTCCAGGGTTGTGCTGGAGCTCTTGGGATCTCAGCTTGTTCCTGAGTGAGCAGTTACAATGCACTTGCTATTGATGGCTTCTCCCTCCCTGCTGCTTAGAGAAGTGGTCATGGCAAGTTTTCTCCCCCAGCCTTGAGCCTCTGCAGGTACAAGGCAGGTAAGTCTTTCTAGGTGCCCATTCCTTTCCCACGTCAGTAATCCTACTTCTTCAGGGACCCTGCTCCCAGACCAGAGAGTACTGAAAGCCCAGCACTGGGATCTGCATAAGCAAAAAGATGTCCTTCTGCCTTGCAGTCAGCTCACACCCGGTGCTCAAAACCCAGGTACGAGTACATAACGGTGGATGGTCCATTGACTGCTTGGCGTTTCTCATTCCTTTGTGGGTAAATGTCTGCAGCACAAGGGTCACTGTGGAAAGGGTGGTGGAGGACTGTTGGTGAGCTCTCGTCATCTAGGTCACGTCCTCTGCAAGGAGGGCGGTAAGGCTTTGCTGCAGGTACAGATCAAAGGCTGAAATCAATCAAAGCCTGAGTTCAAAGTGGGAAATAGTGATGTGCATTGGGGAGGGTGTGCAGAAGAAAAATGCGTGGGAACATGGGATTACAGTGCTTGACTCTTCCTGATATACTTTAGTGAGCGTTACCCTGACTGACTTGTGGTGGTGAGATCCCCAGAATGAAAGCGGAATTTGATCCTGTGGTCTTTGAGTCATTACCTGGCAACTTTCACCTGTCCCTTTTGTTTTCCATCATAAACCAGGCTCTTGTCAAGTGAGTGTGATCTGAAACTGAGGAAGCAGAAGTTGTTCCTGACTTTCTTGCATTTTAAAGCACACTGCAGTGGCTGTCCTGAAAACAACTACCAACTGACTAAGCTGTGTTTATAATAAAGAAGTAGAGACAATATATTCCACCTCTCCCAAAATTCAGTATGTCAACAGGAAAAGTAAGTAAAATGTGTACAGAGCTAAGATATTTCCCACACTTGCTTGGCATTTAAGACAAAAATGCTAATAGAAATGTGGATGTGTGGGTTTGTTTTTTTTCCAGACAGTGATTTGACAGTAAATTTTTGCTAGGTCTCTTAACTGGATTTTGCCCATAAAACTGTGTCTCAGATTTATTCTTCCAGACGTGAACTGCCAGCTCTGACGCATGTGAGCTGAAGCTACCTGACTCACTTCAAACCTGGATGGTCCTAAATCAATAGAGACATCTTACATCAGCAGTAGTTGTTAAGCGCTGCTAAGGGGCTACTTAAACTGCCAACTCATAAATCAAGTTATTTTTGGTACAGTTCCCTGAATGGTGTAGTTCCTAATTAAGTGAATTCAAGCAAATCCTTTATATTTTTCAGCTGAGAGAGTGGTGGTGAGGTACAGATTAGACATAGCAAGTCCAGGTTAGCAGTGGGCAGATGGTAAAGCGTGAATGCAGAACAGTATCACAGTGATAAATAAGGCTGTACACTTCTGGGTTTTAAAAAAAAAAAAAAAAATTAAAAAAATTTCCAATGCTTCTGAATCAGTATAAATATTTACCCTAAGATTCTAAATCAAAGCATGAGGCAGGAGCAGTGAAAATGCCAAACTGCCAGATGTCTACGTAAAAAGGTGTAAAGTAGACTGTCTTTGAGGGACCTTATGCCACTTGGCTTGTTAGCATTAGACTGTACCAGCAACAAGAAATGACAAACTACGCTGAGAATTTACACCGCTGTGCAGCAGTACCTGGAAAAACTTCAGGCACCCATTAGCAATAGTATGATCATGTAATAAGTAAGAGTAAAAAATCCAGGTAGCCCAAGATCAAAGACATGACCACAAAATTAGAGCAGGGAACAGAACATAGGTCAACATAGACAGTCCAGGCTAAGTCACAAAGACTCTGACAAACCCTGATTTTGATAAATAATTTCTTTGGTTTCTGTCTCCTGGGCCTCATAAGAGCAAAGAGGAATGCTGATTTTTCTTAGGTAGACTATGGGAGCTATTTTAACCTGGCCCTGCTTACAGAAGCTGTTAGTCACTATACCAATCTGCTGAAAATGAACCTATGCAATACCTCCCACTTCCTCTCCCCTTCTCTTCCCCCAGCAGTTTGAATAGGCACAGCATGATTCACAGGCAGAGGTACTGCTGGGTGCTAACCATGTGTCTGGTTCTTTTCTCGGGCTGTAGACTCATCTGAAAACTACAGGTTCTGCAATAAGTGTGATGCCCTTCCTATCTTTTCACCACAGAAAAATGCCTTCACTATGGGAGCTGACTAGATAAATCCTTAGGAATGATGTGACTGGAGAGCAAGACAGCAGGATTAACAAAATTAATCTTTTAACCGTAGCCTGGAAAGTTCTAGAGATCCCAACAGCTCTTTGGAAAACAACAGCAGACCTGAATGCTCTGCTTCTGCCTGACCTCATCCCTCCTGAGCCCAGAGGCTTGGTTCGGCATCCTTGTGCCTGGCAGCTGGCCTGTCATGTGGGCTCTGCTGGTGGTCTGGGCTGATGTTCTGGAAAGCAGTCATTTCTTGAAAATAAGCTTTGTCTCACCTCTGCCAATGTCTCGCCTCTCCCTGGCCCAGCCTTACCCAATTTCTCAGTAGAAAGTTATTTAAATCAACAGCAGCACTTTAATTGCCTGTAGATCCAGTGAAGGAGAGTTGTTAAAGGTTGGCTTGAGTGATTCTCATGGTTATCTCTCTTCAAGCATGCGAAATCCACAATCACGGTGTCAGAACTGACAGATGTGGTCAAACACCAAGTTTCAACTGAAACTGGGTATATCAATCCACTGTGGTCGTTAAAATGCAGAGTGAAAGTAATAATTATGATGACATTCATAAAGCAACAGGCAATTACAATTTGACACAGATAAAACCCTTGTTTGGCATGAGGTATTTAGCACATAAGCATTGTAAATATGCCTAAGCTATTTAGGTGAATAAGAGCTGCTCTCTTTTACCAGCCTCCAAATGCTCCAGATGCTTCTGAAAACAGAGCTGAGCTTCCCATGTCACTTTTGTGCTCTGAAAATGTTACATGCTTCTTAAAAGAGCTTTTGGAGAAGGCATTAAGTCATGTCTGAACATTGTACAAACTACCTGAAGATGTAAAAACTCAAAGTTCTCTGGTATCTCAAGTCAGATATTCTGAGACAACAAGAAAAATACTAGGTGCATTAATTTATCATGAGAGTTACAAGGTATAAAATGAATATGCCATAAAGATAAAAAAATTGATAGCTCGCTTATTTTGATAATTAAAAAGTGCAAGCACATTATTTGCAGATATCTTAAAATTTTATGGGTAGATAATATTTAAGATCAATGTATATATTATATCAATATACTGTTTAGCTTTGCAAATGACTTGTGGAAGCCTAGGTAGTTCTACCCAGTCAACTTCAATAAAAATAGCATTAGAAAAATCTCTTTCCTTAACAGAAAGGAAAAATCTTGATGTTGATTGGGCATGGATCTTAATAATCCATGGATTAGAGAGGGAGAGGGGAAAAAAACTGCTCTCCTTTTGAAGAAGTGGAAATTACAAAAGGAACAGTAAGATTTCAGCTTTGAGTTAGTCACATTCCAAGGAAATTACTTGGAGTGCAGATATCTTACGTGTATGAGCTGTATAAGCCTTCTAGGTGTCTACCCTGCCTGAGGGGATAAAGAGCAGAATTGTCCAACTACCCCTGGGTTAGTTCTTAGGAGCAAGGCAAATCACTTGCTGGGTCTCTAGTGTGTTGTGCTATTTCCACAACATTATGAGTTTGTACTGTTATAATAACTGTGAAAAATGAGCTAGGAGGAAGTACATGAATAAATTAGCATGGAAGCTGAAACTGCTGCTGAAGACAGTGATAGGAAGATGCTGTAATACCTCCAGAAATATCCTCCCTGCAAAGTCTGCATGAGTTGGAATATTTGCCAAGGGTAAGCAAGAGAAGGAGTGACAAGCAACGTCAGCTGGTGCTGCATGTGTGATTTCTCCAGGACATTGACAAAGGAAGTGGTAGGGTCTAACATCATGAAAAGAGAAGAACAGCTTAAAAATGTGAGAAAGCTTTAGCCAAAGACCAGGTAACTGTAAAGGACAGAAGCATATAAGGGCAAGAAAAGTGATAAAATTACTGATGTAAATGAAGCAAGGGACCAGGAAAAGTCAGTGGATTAATAGGCATTGCCACCTACGTACCAAAGAATCTGTGGCAGATACTGGTATGATGTTATGCAACTTTCATGAGAAGAACCTGCAAAAGACCTTATCAACAAAAGTTATGAAGGTGAAGTTAATCTCAGCCTGGAAGATCATAAATTGCCCAGATTTCTTCTGTAAGAATCCCTGTACAAGCATCAAAGAGGCCATGAAATGGAAGGGAGAGGGAAGTCAGTCATACACTTGTAGGTTTTGTTTAGAAGCTTCCACCACTATCCTCTGAGGAAGGTTGTAAAGTGTGATGTGCCAAGAAAAATAACATCGAAGTCTGATGCTATTCTTAATTATCAACTTGAACAATTGATCCATTGAAGATGTTAGCATCAACCTTGAATGCATTCTCTCACCTCCAGTAAATAGCATTATCATTGAGTTCATTATGAGAAAATGTGTAGATATACACAGTGAGTCAATACATGCTTTTATAACAGTATACTAGAATAATTGCATGTAGATTATGTAGCTCTGATGTGGCGGTTCAGTCAGGAACAATTATACACAAGAAAACCATCCAAAAAAAGAGGGAGTTGGTTATCACCAGGGGAGGGGGAGCAGGAAAGAGCCCTACAAATAAATTTAATGAGAAATCAGAATCTGCACTCTAGTTTAGAAGATAAAGACAGAAAAAAATGACTCAATTTACATATCTTGGCAGTCATATCCTCATGAAAACGTCAGAAGCTGACTAAGGCAGGGTTGCATTTGGCAGCTTAAAATTTGGTTTTGGGAAATTTGCAGTCTAAAGTGAATCACTGAATTGTCAGTGTTCCATTTTAATAAATGTATTTGAATGTTGTAGGTCAAAGTGCAGAAGGAGATCTAAAAACTTTGAAATGCTACAATAAACTTCTAATACATACAGGGATTCAGCAGCTGTCAACAAACCCTTAGGTTTGAAGAAGCTATAAAGAGAAGAGGTTGGAAAACTTTGGATGCTGTGTTGAGAAAGCAGTGTTGAACACTTAAGCAATTGAGTAATTGCCAAATTACGCAAAAGAGACCAAGGAACCTAGGATCCCTCCAGGGGTACTGTTCAGAAAGGGGGGAAAATACTGCTACTCTACAGGACACTAGGAGAAAGGTTCAATACAGATAAACCTGGTGGATATTTCTTTATGGATAGTAATATCTAATACACTGGATTTTAAATTCAGTGAACACACCATTATCTAAATTTACAGTGATTCTTGGCATATTTTTTTAAAAAATGCACACAAAACCATAATGAGAACTAAATTCTATTCTGTGTATCTCTGATATCCTAGAAACTGAAGATTAAATGTAAGTAGAAACTTTCCATGTTTTAAAAACCCCACCTGTTTCATATATAACACACAATGCTGCTCCTTTGTGAACACTCTCAGCGCCTTGTCTGATGGAGACAAGGATAAAACTTTGCTAGAAAATTTGGTGTGTTCTGAAGGGAAATTTTTTGAATAACCTCATTTTGCAGGTTAGTCTTTCTGTCAGTGAGTTCTCCGTTCTCTTTAGTTACGAGTGATAAGTACGGGCAAATGATGTTCCTCTTACATCTGTGTCAATGCCAGTTTGTGGTATACAGAATTGTGTATTCTAGACCAGGGTTGTTTTTGCCAGTGTATGGAAAGAGACAGAAGGTTCATTGTAAGTACAGGCTCATTTCTTGCTAAAAGGAATAAGCTCTTTTTTAGGTTCCCTGTGCTGAGGTCCAAGACAGCGCATATGATGCCTTCCTTCATATGGTGTTTTCCTCTATAGTGAGTCAATCTTAATGCTAGTGGTCCAGGGTTAGATTTGTTATTCAAATTGTCTGCCTCTATGTCTATTTTTATATAACTAGAGTCATTTGAACTCAACCAGTTGCCTTAATGCTGAAACAATGCATATTAATTCATGACTGGATTTGTGGTGGTATATCCAGGTTAACATTTCTGGAGAAACTTAGAAAAGCATAAATAACTGCTTTTTTTTTTTTTTTTTTCAGAGGCAAAGGACAGGACGTGATACTTCACCAAGGTGTGGCCTCTTTTAAGAAATAAATGTTTTTAGAAGCTGCAGATAGGCTGGCAAAAGGGGAAACCATAACTTATAACTTTATTACAGAATATAATAGAGAAAAAACTCCCAAATGGTGCTAGATGTTTGGGAAACTGAGCCAGCTGTGAAGGTTGGATTGGATGTTATTCGGGAAATCTGTCACTAAACCTAGACCAAGAAGGATAAGGAATGTTTAATTAGTATCTTGCACTTCATTTAAGTTCTGGAGATGCCTAGGAAAAAACCCCAAACAAACAAAAAACCCCAAACCACAAAACAGCAAGGTGGTACATAATTGGGACACAAGGGCTTTTGAATAGTACTATGTTGATTGTAAGTGCCTGGAGAATTGACTTCAGGCTGGTGATCCCATCATAAAAAGAATTACTCCTTTCCTGCTTCTGGGTGCACCTTTCTGCTTCCCTTTTGCCAAATTCTTCTCTCCCTGTAGCTCAACTTTCAGAAAAGAGCCCAGAGGTTGCAGCAAGAACTCCATGGGAACTTGTTCCATCTATTGTGTATCCCCCCATGCAGTTCATTGCGTTAATGGTTCTGGCTGAGCTGCCATCTCTCACTCCTCAGCCACACTGCTTACTGTTAGCCCACAAAACCAGCACTGCCCACTGTTTTCAAAGAACAGATCTTCAGTTTCAAAACGTGCATTAAATCCTTTCATACAACTCTGTTTCTCCATCACCAGCTATCTGACAGAATGGAGAAAAACCTCAAACTCCAGCAGAACAACATCCAGTCCCAGCTGCAATATTCTCATCTTCTCCTGGCTTCTATAGACAAGTTTAAAATTTTCCAGGATTTAATGAAGTACATGGTAGAAGTCTTAGGCATTCTCCAAGAAAAGCAAGAAAACTTTTGGAAATATTGCACTTGTCAACGCAAGCACTGTAACTATGCCCATCTGGCATACACCTGTATAGACCTTGGCTATGTCCAAAAAAACCAGACGGAAGACATCAAACTCCTGCAAAAGCTTTTTTTAACATGTTATTTTGCTCCTGTGCCTCACTGCAGTGCTTGAGGGAATCAAGTAGAAGATCTACCCTTAATGCATTCTGTGGGGAAAAGACATCCTTGAAGCATTTTGTAAGAAAGTGTGTATCCTGCATTTTTTAAAGGGTAGTGATGGATTATGTGATATTGGTTTTGCTAGAAAACTCTACCTATGAAACTCATTAAAGATTACTAAACTAGCTACAGCTCCAAACAAGTCATCTCTCTGTCTCTAGGTTACACTAAACGTAGCCGGCACTCCAACATATGCAATGACTTGTATGGATGCAATCATGATTTTTGCTTTCTGAAATTTTCTGAGTGATCCATGTAACAGTTGAGGACATCTGTCTGAGATTGTCTTCATCAATGGTGTACGTGATGCTTTCCACATGATAACATGCTCCCAGGCAAGTTCTGCAGGGTTTCTGTGTCATCATTCCTTAGAAATCCAAAACAAAACAACAGAAAACTTGTGACAAGAAGCATATTTTAGTGTGATGCTACTCTGTCACCAGCCACTAAGATTTGCAGATTTAACATGGTAGAAACAGAAAAGGCACCCCACATATTGGATGAGGCTTCCCACAGACAGTAGGTTTGCTGATGACACTAGGAGAATTTTGTGTTATTTTTTCATTCTGCTGTCCTTGAGATCTGAGGAAGGCTTTATCATGAAGCTGTCAGATCTGCTAGTCTTTGCTTTCATAAAAATCTTAGGTCACATAAATCTACAGAACTTAGAATCCTTGCAAACCCTTTGGCTATTTTCTCTCTTTTTTCTTTTCTTTTTTGTTTTTTTCTTTATAAGATTCTTTTCACAGGAAGAGGCTAGTCATCATCTATGTTTGGACCTGCTGACGGAGGTGCTTTTAAACTTCAGAGTTTTGTCTCTTACTCCTGATGCTTTCAAAGAAGCAAAGGGACTGGAGGCATATACTTCATCTCTAGCATTTTATGCTATTTACTCTCTCAAATTTTTAATGATGACTTCAGCCGTGTTATTTCATCCTTGTTATGGTTTATGAATCTGAAAGATGCAAGATGTCTGCTTTACTGTTCTGATGCAATCAGTTAACTTTCCTTAGTGATTCAGCACTCTAGAGGGACAACTCATCTGAATGACCCTCTAATTCAGGATCTCTGAAACACTTGAAAAGCTTGCTTGTGCATAAGTTTATCTTAGAACCCTGAAGCCTAGGGCTGATATACAAAGTTTTCTTCTCCCTTCCTCATGGGTTAATTAGTCATACAGGTAGATAATACCATAATAATGCAAGTAACTAATAAATAAGAGATGAAAAGATAACCCCTCACTTTGTCAGGATCCCTTAGTTCTTTGTTCTGCCCCACGGTATTTCAGTACCTATGCATGTTTCCTTTAATTAGTAGGAATTTTTCAGATAGTCTTAAAGACTTAGTCATCAAGGGTCTCTTGAACAAAGAGGATTCCCTGGAACAGAACCACTTGAAATAGAGGAGTTGTGACCCTATGTGTTGTGTGGGAGATGAATTCCTTTCCTTTTGTACATCATGACTGTTGTACATACTTTATTCTGAAAATCTTAAGAAAGTAAGGCTGAGATTTCTCTATCATGAGACAGATATTTCTGGTATTTTGCTCTGCCGGCAATTGTAAACTAACTGATGGCTTCACCTCCATTATCAGGTATTGTTTTTCAGAACATTGAGAAAAATACTGTACCTGGTCCCTTGATCTACTTGTATAGCAAATTAGTTTTTGCTTAACTGAAGGTCCAGTGAGACCTGTTCTGTTTCAGAGGTCCAATGCAGTTTACTTACAAAGCCAACTTTTTCTTTCTACCTGATCAGAACTAGTCTTCTCTGTAGACCTTAATAGTAATAAATTCTTTGCTCCTCCTGAAACAGGAGCGCTTTTTTTTTAACATCTTCCTCAAAGTTCACTATGCAGTAATAATATGCAAAATAACCTACTGTATTCTTAGCCTTCTTCCAGAGTTTCTTACTATGGCCATACAGATCATCATACAAAAAAACCCCATAAGGTAAAGGTAAGAAATCCTGGTTTTCTTTCCTTAATTTCGTACTAAGGAAGAGAAATTCCTCCACTGTGTGATAATTTTTTTTTTTTTTCAAGCTATTCTGGGCTAGGGGTAGATGGTAGCAATTAAATATCTACAAATAGGTTGTAGATATTCTTCAGAAATTGATTCAGAAACTGTTATTGTGTATCTGGGGAAAAAACATCCTGACATGTTAGGAATTAGTCAGACTCTCTTCTATGATGCACTTTTCTATGACACATTTTGTATGTGGAGAACATAATACTTCAGATGAACTCAAATCCTCTAGAGCGACCCAGGAAGCTTGATGTTCACACTTAACTGTAACCGTACCCAGGCACGTTCTTCCTGACAGTATGCTGGTTTCAGGGATGTTATCCAGCAGTCTCTGTTCAGGTGTGACCCCTTGTGCCTGCTCTGTAACATACAGAGGATTGATCAACGGTTCACCAAGAGTGGAATCTTTGCAGGCAGTCACTGGAAAAAGAAGAAGAAAAATGTTTACCTTACAGTAACTGTGAATCTTCAAATATGTTTTTTGGATTGAATCTATAGTCTGGTTATGGGATCTTTCCTACTGGGACTCCATACTGACCCCATATAAGCCATGTAGGCTAATTCCAGTTTTTATGCTGTCCTCTAGAAAGATGTGAGGCTGATTTATTGTGTGTGATATGTATGGATACTGACATCAGAAGCCCCCAGTCTCAGAGTCCTGATGTGAATGAACACTGATGCGTGTAGAACACCTCAAAGCATCACAGTTTCTCTAGAATAGATAACAGCTTTTAAAGTTTTCGACAGTGGTCTGGATTTATATCTAAACACATTTGGATGCAGACAATATATAGCAGTGATTGCACATCACTTGTAGACTGCAGAAAAAGAGGAAAGAAGGACTTTTTTATAATGAGGTGTGTGATACAGTGATAAGAAACTGTACCAAAGCAGTGGCATGCATTTAAGCCTATGCTAAAACGAATTCTTTTGTGCAGCCTTTTGTTTAAGCTATGCAGAAAAATCCATTATTTCATTTTCTATTTATGTGGCATGAATACCTAATAATGGTAGCTACTGCTTTTCTTTTACATTAATTACAATTTGGAAGGAAAAAAAAAAAAAAAAGATTTGGATTCTCTCTGTTCCTTCCTGAGGATATCATGAACATATGCAAAATATAGTATCAATTGGAATTCATTGAGAAGTACAAAATTGAGGATAATATTTGGGGAAACATGAAAAGCATTAGTAGCTAGATTTAAAAACAACGTGGCAAGATATATTTTAGCTGTCCAGAAGAGAAACTTTGGGAATTGCGTGTTAAAGAGCAGGTAAAAGGCTTAATTGAATATCTGATTGGGTCCTTGACTGATTAGGAAGACAATATGTGTACAGACGTGTACAGATAATACTCAAATCATTTTATACTGGACTGAGGTAAGAGTGTTTATGTTACTGTTACTTGATTTCAATCTTTTGTATGTTTAAGATTAGTTGAATTCAAAGAAAAAAAGGAGTATTTGTGTTCTTGGAAAGATATTTGATGAAGTATTGTGTTATGTTATATATTATGTATCAAGAAAGAAGTACTACAGTAAGATAGCTGCACAGGTTTGGAAGGTTGCTACTAGATCCTTAATACATTGGAAATACTTGTCCAGTGAAGTTGTAATTAGGGTTTATTTGGTGAAGGGTTTCTATTCTTCCTGAGTCACTTGCTTTGATTGCTGTTACAAGTCACTGAGGTAAAGGGACTCTAGTCTTATCCTATTAAGCCACATGGTTTAGAGAGCTCAATTTTATATATTTCTAAGAGGTTTGCAGGAAGGGGACACAGGGCCCATATGTGGTCAATTCACAAAAGGTACACTTCTTGAGAAAAGTAAAACTGTAGTGGAAGACAGACAAAAATGTGAGTATCTGAAAAGGATAAAGTCAAGGGGATTCATCAATGACAGAGATTGAACCCAAAGCAAAGATTGGGCAAGTTACTTTGACCTGGAAAATCTTTAGGACAGAGACTGTTTTTATTGCTCTTTACTGGGTCTGGCATACTGTGATCATATTACAGCAGCTCTTCAGTGCTCCTGTATTGGAAATGAAACAAGAATAGTAGCTACAGAAAAAAAGAGCTGTGGCAAACTGTCACTGTAGATAAGAGTGTGTAGGGATAATGTAATGACAGTGGAAATGTCAAACAGGTAAATATTAAAACTGATTTACTGTAAACAATACAAGTGTGGCATTTAGGTCATGGAGCAAATGATTTGCTACTTGAAGACAGAGTTAAGTCATCTGTGTTGGTGGGATGTGGGTGGGCTGGTTGATTCAGAAGATTCTTTTCACTGTCCTAGTGTTCAGGAATAAACTTGAAGGGGTTTGATGTGTTAGTAGAATGACTCTCTGGAAGAATCCTACAGCTGTAATGGCTGCAAGATATCATGGAGGAAAACATATCTACCATCCTATAGAAAAGCACCTGTCTGAGGTGTTTTTTTAGATCTTTGAGTAATTTGTGCCATTTCATACATGACCAGTTCCCTCAGCATGCATGCTGGTGCTGAAAGGCATAACTGCTCTTTCTGGCACACCCCTACAAAAGCAAGGTGATTTTGCATCTTGAAAAAAAAAAAAATTAAAAAAAATCCAGTGTTGCACATAAATCTACTAATGCAGATGGTTCTAACATTCAGAACAAGCAGGAGGCAGTAACATTTAATGTTTTAATGACTTCCTTCAAAAAACTGTGTCTGAATTTAGGTAGATCTAGAAAACCTGGATCAGGGTGAATTTTTAAAGCTCTCATGCTGTGTGTGCTCAGCTTTGAAAAGTGGAAAATTAAAGCACTTTCTGGACATCCAATCATTCTTTTTATGGGGTCCTCTGTGTGTGCTTTACTCTTCAGTCCATTAGAGCATTGGATCTCTTTTTTTTTTTTTTTTTTTTCATTAGCAGCCTTAGAAATAATCATAGAATGGTTTGTGTTGGAAGGTACCTCAAAGATCATCTAGTTCCAATCCCCCTGCCACTGGCAGGGACACCCTCCACTACACCACGTTGCCCAAAGCCTCATCCAACCTGGCCTTAAACACTTCCAGGGATGGGGCCTCCACAACCTCTCCGGGCAACCGGTTCCAGTGCCTCACCACCCTCACAGTAAAGAATTTCTTCCTAACATCTAATCTAAATCGACCCTCCTTCAGCTTAAACCCATTACCCCTTGTCCTGTCACTACACTCCCTGATAAACAGTCCCTCCCCATCTTTCCTGTAGGCCCCCTTCAGGTACTGGTAAGCCGCAATTAGATCTCCCCGGAGCCTTCTCTTCTCCAGGCTGAACAATCCCAACTCTCTCTCAGCCTGTCCTCACAGGAGAGGTGCTCCAGCCCTCTGATCAGCTTCGTGGCCTTCCTCTGGACTCGCTCCAACAGCTCAATGTCTCTCCTGTACTGGGCCCCCCAGAACTGGACACAGGACTCCAGGTGGGGTCTCACAAGAGCGGAATAGAGGGGCAGGATCACTTCCCTTGACCTACTGGTCACACCTCTTTTGATACAGCCCAGGGCTTGGTTGGCTTTCTGGGCTGCAAACGCACACTGCCGGCTCATGTTGAGCTTCTCATCAATCAATACCCCCAAGTTCTCCTCGGAGCTGCTTTCGATCCGTTCTCTGTCCAGCCTATAGGTGTGCTTGGGCTTGCACCAACCCACGTTCAGGACCTTGCACTTGGCCTTGTTGCATTTCACGCGGTTCGCACAGGCCCACCTCTCCAGCCTGTCAAGGTCCCTCTAGGTGGCATCCGTTCCCTCCAGCATGTCGACCACACCACACAGCTTGGTGTCGTTGGCAAACTTGCTAAGGGTGCACTCGATCCCACTGTCCGTGTCGCCAACAATGATGTTGAACAGCACTGGTCCCGGTCCTGACCTCTGAGGAATGCTGCTCATCACCATTCTCCACTTGGACATTGAGCCGTTGACCACAACTCTTTGAGTGCGACCATCCAGCCAATTCCTTATCCACCACATGGTCCATCCATTGAATTCATGTCTCTCCAATTTAGAGACAAGGATGTCGTGCGGGACAGTGTCAAATGCCTTGCACAAATCCAGGTAGATGATGTCAATTGCCCTTCCCTTATCCACCAATGCTGTAACCCCATCATAGAAGGTCACCAAGTTTGTCAGGTACAATTTGCCCTTAGTGAAGCTGTGTTGGCTGTCACCAATCACCACCTTATTTATCATGTGCCTGAGCATAGTCTCCAGGAGGGTCTGCTCCATAATCTTGCCAGGCATGGAGGTGAGACTGACTGGCCTGTAGTTCCCTGGGTCTTCCTTTTTTCCCTTCTTAAAAATGGGGGTTATGTTCCCCCTCTTCCAGTTGGAGGGAACTTCGCCGGCCTGCCAGGACTTCTCAAATGTGATGGAGTGTGGCCTGGCCACTTCATCTGCCAGTTCCCTCAAGACCCGCGAATGCAACTCATGAGGTCCCATAGACTTGTGCACCTTCAGGTTCCTTAGATATTCTCGAACCTGATCTTCTCCTGCAGTGGGCGGTTCTGCATTCTCCCAGTCCCTGCCTTTTGTGACCTGGGCAGTGTGGCTCAAGGATTTGCCAGTGAAGACTGAGGCAAACAAGTCACTGAGTATCTCAGCCTTCTCCATATCCTGGGTGACCAGTTCACCTGTTTCATTCCGGAGGGGACCCACATTTTCCCTCATCCAGCTTTTATCACTGACATACCTATAGAAGCTTTTCTTGTTGTCCTTGACATCCCTGGCCAGACTAATTTCTATCAGGGCTTTGGCTTTCCTAACCTGATCCCTGGCTGCTCGAACAGTTTCTCTGTATTCTTCCCAGGCTATCTGCCCATGCTTCCACCCTCTGTAGGCTTCTTTTTTTTTGTTTGACTTTGCCCAGGAGCTCCTTGTTCATCCATGGGGGCCTCTTGGTGTTTTTGCTTGATTTCCTCTTTGTTGGGATGCATCGCTCCTGAGCGTGGAGGAGGTGATAGCTATTAGCCAGCTGTCTTGGGCCCCTCTTCCCTCCATGGCTTTATTCCATGGTATTCTACCAAGCAGATCCCTGAAGAGGCCAAAGTCTGCTCTCTTGAATTCCAGGGTAGTGAGCTTGCTATGTACGCTCCTCGCTGTTCTGAGGATCTTGAATTCCACCATTTTGTGGTCACTGCAGCCAAGGATGCCTTTGAGCTTGACATCCCCTACCAGGCCTTCCTTATTGGTGAGAATAAGGTCCAGCATGGCACCTCTCCTTGTGGGCTCCTCTATCACTTGGAAGAGAAAATTGTCATCAAGACATTCCAGGAAGTTTCTGGATTGCTTGTGGTCTGCTGCGTTGTCCCTCCAACAGATGTCGGGGTATATCCTCTTACCTATTGCTACCCACAGTAGTCCTGGCTGCAAAGGACTGGGATGTGGACTCTGAGAAGCAGCAATGCCAGTGTTTGAATGCTGAATAGCAGAAAAGCTGGTGACATAACGGAGCTTTTGGCAGAGAGGATTTTTCTTTTCGCTTCTATCATCATCCACAATTTTATACAGAAGCTGTTTCTGAGTTTCAGCAAAGCTGACCATGCAGGGTCCTTGGGGATGTTCTGGACAGGAGTGCTGTTGTCTGTAGAGGGTCCGAGGAGTTTGCCCATGTTTTGGAGATGGGGAAAGAGGCAGCAGCAACACAATGGTGGGTTGAGATCAGTGCTTTCTTTTCTTTGGCTCCTGCTGGGCCTGGTTAAGATTTTAGTACTTTCTTCAGAGGAACGAGACTCCTGCAAGGTCCCCTCTATGCCCAGTTTTCAGGCCACAGCCCTGGCCTTGAATTAGTGGTTTGCCATTACACTGCTTGCACACTAGAGTTGTTACAGCTGTGAGCAATTGCAGTTGGCCCTGGTAGCGAGTGCAGTGCTATTCTTCACAGCTGAAATGAACAGACATCCTTTAAAAAACTTGAGACATCTCTCTGAGGTCAACTCTGAGTAGTTGTTTGTCCTGACTGTGAAAATAACTTGATTGTAAAAAAACATTTATGACACTTTCAACTCTATCAGTCAGTATATGTTGTCAAGATTATTTTGAAAAATACATAGACCAGGGTTAGAAACATAGTTATTTTTTAAACAAACTGAGATTAGAGCAAGTGTTTACAGTTTTGCAAATCAAAGAAGCCTGGGACTTGCGTCTTTGGAGACCCTAAAGGCCAGCTCTGTCAGCCAGAAATATAACTTGCTAGATAAGACAACATAGCTATATTCTGAATCCTTGTCCCATGGTGACATGATCCTGCTGTGCTCAACTGTCTTAGATCTACACCGTCGATTGCTCCCCTGGGGAGCAGCATGGCCTTTGTGACCTGTCCATGCAGACCGCTCCTCTGACACGAGCATCTGGTTGTGACTCTAGCGATGGAGCTGTTCGCACAGTCTCCGTTTACAACGGCATGTGGCAGTTCTGGCTGCACTTCAGTGTCATCTTGTTGGTTTTGTTTTGAAATGACTGCTTTGTTTTCTCCAGTGCCCCTCATCCCTTTCTTCCTACCTTTGGAGAAGTGATTTACAATTGATTTACAACGTATTTCAGACTTTGGCCAGTGTAGCCTTGACCAGTCCCCTTTCCTAGAGGAGGAAGGAAGAGGAGGAAAAAAAAACCCAACCCAAACCAACAGCAACTGTTGATTCTGGCTTTATTAGTGTAAATACCACTGTGCTGCAAAATGAAAAACTAAGCATGCAGCTTAGATATCTAATTTTGAAATGTGTGGTGGTAATTGAGTATCTGTTACTTTTTTCTTTTTCTTTTTTTTTTCCCCCTTTAAATGTGATTTGATGAAAGATCCCTTTTGACCAAATTTGGAGAGATTTGGGTAAAGGCTTTTGAAGAATGTCTTTCTGCTCCAGCTTTCAGTGAAATTCATCCAAATATATGAAAGAGAAAAGTTGTTGATACAGTTTCTTTGGAAGCTGTTTCATATTTTCTCCACATTTGAGGCTGTTTCCTTGAAACTTGCTTTCTGCCTATTGCTCTTCTTACTAAACCAGAATCCAAAACAGCAAAAATTATCGGGGGGAGGGGGGGGAGTAAAAGGAAAAAAAGAAGGGAACCTCTGAGTCTGTTCGAAGTTCTCTTCTGTGGCTCCCAAAAAAGCACTCTGCCAAGATTTCCAGTGAGTGCTGTATGCCTGGCCAGCTGTAGTGGTAAGCAGGGGAGTACTATTACAGAGCTGTACAGGAACCTTTTGTGGGTTCAGTAATTGTGGAAATTGATCCCGGTTTGACTGTGCCAAGCTCCGTGTCCCTCAACAAGCTGCAGGATTTCCTTCCAAGCTTAATATCAAATTTAAACAAACACTCCTCAGGCTCTCCCTAAATTTTTGCCACTTTGGCTCAAATGTTTGTCAGCTGCTTTTTTATCTCATTGTTGGTAACAGTATCCCTTTCTAGTGTACCTCTTTCTGTCTTTTACTGAAAAATTCTTCAGCTGCAATAAACTGGGTCTTTTTCCTTTCCTCTTATTCTCATAAGCCTGTTCTGAGACATCTCAAGCATTAGTGCTAAAAGTCTCTAATAAACTAGAACAATAGTGGCTTTCCTTTCATGTTTCTTTTTTGCCAATCATATTCAGGGTTGCCAAGATAAGTCTTTAAAGTCAGTCTTGAATATTAGCAATCTCTTCATCTGACATTTTGTTCCATAGACAGTATGTTGTGTATTGCAACTATATATTGTGTGTATCCTTGACTTCATGACTAATTGCATATCATTATAAACATTATTACTAAAATAGTTTTGACATTTTTCCGTAAGAATACTAGCTCTCCAGTATGCTTACCTGTAACGTAAAAAACCCCAAATGTATTAGAGATAACTGATCTGAATAATCTTTTCAAGGGTGTCCTAATTTGCTTTCCACTGCTGCTTCACTTTTTTTTTTTTGTGATTTCAATTGTTTTAGAGATTGCCAGTATTTAAACTCAGTAAAATTCCTTCATAGTAAAGAATTCACTACGTCTTTATGGATCTGCTTTTGCTGTGTCTTTAGTGTGGTATCTTCTGCCTGGTCTGCATTTCTCTTTCCAGTTTTTGTGGTGTTTTTTTTTCAGTCCAGACTTGTCTGAAATTTGCTTTTTTACACTTATACATGGTTGTTTAGGTGGTTTGGTTGTTTTTGTTTTTTGGTTTTTGTTTTGGTTTTTTTGTTTTTTTTTTTTTTAGGGTTGGGGTTGTTGGTTTCGGGGTTTTTTTCATTTGCTTTGTTTTTGAGGAATTAGGTTCCCCACGCAGACTACTAGTGTCTTTCACGTTTTCCATTAACAAGTCTGTTCCTGTGGAGCAGTACTCTTTCAGGTATTGTTATAAGTAGTCATGGCATCATACCTGTGATTGACTTTGTCTGTTAATGTGCAAGTTGTGAAAGGTAGATCTTCACTGTCATTTCTGCTCATTCGAGGTAAATTCATTAACATTTTCAACAGTTCCCAGGGTCTATTCTACCGCGTCTTGTGTTCTCTGCTGCTTTCTTGGGACGCGTGCTAACAGTAAGTCTTTTGCATGAAATGAATTCTGCGAATATGTGACCGTTCCCTTCTTCCTATGCTTCCTGACTCTTGGCCATGTTCTGCTCTATCAAATGTATTGTCAATCTTCAGTAATTTTGAAGTGTTTTCACATTTGCAGTGACTGAATTGCAGTGACTAAATTGTTTCCAGACATGGAGATATTACAGATGGCCACATTGGTAACCTGAGTGCCTCTATTTAAGTTTGTTAATCTTGCTTTCCTATTCCTTTCCACAAATTTGCTATTTTTAGGCAGCAAAGCCATTATCATTCTGACTATTTTCTTCTTGAGAAGAAAGCAGGCAATAAGAAGTAGAAAAATAGCCACTGGCTAAATATCTGCTCTGCCATGGACTAGCAAGTATGGTAAGGCTACCTTTTGTGCCTGCCTCTGCTTTCAGCAATCAGGACAACTAGGGTCAACATGAGCCTTCACAGTTCATGATGTTAATGACTTGTTGATGACTGAAGCCGGTTTCAGCTTACAGTGTAACTTGTGCAGATATGTGTATTCTACAAATAGCACTTTTAATTCTTCACAAATAATACTGAATAATTACAGTTGTTTACATTCATAGTAGTATAATGCTTTGATACTAACACCTTGGCTTAAACGTAGTTGCCAAATGCTGTTTTCTCAAAAGGAAGCACATATGCAACACATGTTAAAGATTTTAATAATTTGAAATAATGATTTTTTTTATCAGACTTGAAATGTATCATAATGATACAAATATTCATGATAATGAGTCACTGTCTAACAAACCCAGTATTTTTATAAGGGGTCTGTTTTAAGCATTCTTGGCTACTGCAGCAGTCTCCAGGATAGGATTTAGAGGTGACAGATAGATTAAGTTTCTTCCAATGTATTCCAGACTGGACTAGAGCAACAAAATATGGATTTGTTTTCTGCCAACACTTTAAAATATAAATCTGTATATTTTCCGTCCACTCATACTGAACAGAAGTTGTGAACAGCAGGGCAATAGAGTTTGAAGAGTTGTTAGCAGAAGACTAAAGAGCTTTGGTCTGAGCATAAATAGACCCAATAAACATACTCTAGGGAGTAGAAATGACTTTGTGCGTGTGTTACAAGCACAAAATCTGGCCAGCGTCCCTGGTTTGGTCAGACATACAATATCTGCTACACTGAGAAAGTAACTTAGTTTATTTGAGAGACACCTAGTTCCACATTTAAGTAAGTAAAAGGTGCTGGATTTTCCAAAGTGGTAACTGCTGTTTTCCATTGATTGTATTAGTGACCAGATAGATACAGATTAGAGTGCCTAATCATCCATGTTCAAAGCTGCTAATCTTAATCGGTGATTACATATGTCAATTTTCTCACCTGTAAAATCATGATTATGTGTCCGCTCTCTGATTTAACTTCAGAGTGTAACTTGGGTGGAACAAAGTCTATGTCTTGGTGTGTATAGGGCACCTAATACAATGGAGCCCTAATCTTTGTTGGCATCTCTAAGTAGCTGTTACTTTATATATAACAGTAAAAATGTGTTGATACTGGTTTTTTACCTGAGTATTTTGAGAATGCAACATCCCAGAGGTCATAAGTATCACTACAGTTTGCTTTCAGACACTATTGTGATGTCATAAAAATAGGTACTTTGTATAGCAACTATTATAAGAGAGTTAGCTTGGACTGGGTAACATGGAATACATTTTAAGTCAAGGTCAGCCTTGTCTGGTTGTGCCAAAAACCTTTAAAACTTACGATCCTTCCATGCATGAGTGGCAAAAATCTGCTCTTCCACTCTGTTTATTACTAGCTGTCTCAACTGGAAGAGGTAGAAAACTGAAACATGATGATGGGATATCCATCTGCTAGGATAAAACTACTCGGTTTATATCAGCAAAATATTTGTTGAGAATGAGAGGGAAAAGCTTAAGAGGTGGGGTAGCATTTCTTACGCATGTTGTTAAACAATGTTTGGATTGAGTTTATCAAGGCTATATTCTCTACAGCACTTATTTATGTGAAGAGAAATGCATTTAGAGAAAAAACTGCTGAGAAAACATAGGACTGCTCTCATAAGTAAGAGTCGTGGAGCTGTCAGCAAGCTTGTTACTACTCCTGGCACGACTGCTTGCTGTGATTCTTGACTGAAAAGCACATTTTCTGGAATTTTAGGTGGCATCTGCAGAAAATGGCCAAAGGCGTAATGAATGAGATGCCCAGAATTAATTACCTGCAACATGGAGGGAAGTTTATAGTGCCTCTATTTTGAATGAGTAATTCCAATTAATTGAGGACTTTTTTAAAGCACTGGCATATTTGATAGAAGAGGTGGGGGAAACCCAAACACAGCTTGTCCATGGAATCTGTTGATGTGGGTGTTTAGTGGTGTAGATATTAACAGTGGGATAATACTTGCAATTCATTTAGCTTGAAAAAAGAAAACATCCAGTGAAAGGCCAAGGTTTACAATAAATGAATTTCTAAAGATAGACTCCTCACTAAATGTTTATTTACTTAATAAGGAAGATTGCTTTCTAAAAGTGTCAAGTACTCATCAACTGCTATTAATGCCAGCTGAATTAGTAGCAAAGGAAATAACTAAGAATGGTGCCATAATCATTAAGTTGATTTTGTGCTAGGTAATCTGTGCATGGGGCCAGAAGCAAGCCAAGGGTTCAGTCTGAGGACTCTGGCCCAAATTAGCCTCTTCTCTGATGTAAAATTATATATATATATGTAAAAATGGAATTGTGTGTTACAGACAGGAAGGTAACAAGGGTAGTAGAAGAAAGTTCATATGATCAGGTCAGGGAGGTGTATGTTTCTCTTGTGGATTTGACATTGTATTTTAACTGTCCCTACGGCAGCGTGGAAAGCAAATGTTGACAGAGAAGGTAGCATGGCAGATGGACGTGGACAGCATGCTCTGTGCAGAAGGGGCAGCATGGAAGGTGACACCGAGACACCTGTATGCCTTTGAAGAAGGAGGCAGGAGATACGGACAGATTGGAACGCACATGGCCAGTATGGTGTGAGCTCAAAATGTAGGCTTGCTGTGAAGGGGACTGAATTAGTTTCAGATGACATCATACATAATTACTGATTATATTTAGAATATGCGGTAATATGGTCTGAGACCTTCCATATGTTAATTCTGCAAGCTTCAACATATGTTTACAGGAAGCTTGTGAAAT
The DNA here is from genome assembly GCF_011004875.1 of Balearica regulorum gibbericeps. NCBI lineage: Eukaryota > Metazoa > Chordata > Aves > Gruiformes > Gruidae > Balearica > Balearica regulorum. Next base: position 72,226,057 of record NC_046184.1, read on the forward strand.
TAAAGCAAGCCTAGGTGAGGAAAATATTTTCTCTATATGAACTTTAAGCACAGTTCTGCAAAAAGGTAATATAACACAACCAAAGTTATTTTCTTATTATCCAAACTGGTTGTCTTTAATGTATGCAAGAATTGCATACTTACATATTAAGGCTTAGTTCATACTTTGGGACATGAAGGTATTTGGTCCATATTTATCACATGTAGTGGTTTTGTTGAAAAGTAGGGCATAAACATTTCTAGTGTATTACATTATAACATGAGTCTTAGGGCTCAGATACCTCTGTGGACTCTGTTGAAAATATTGCCTCTAAAATATCTTAATAACTTACTACGTGTGGATGAGCTATTAAAAAAACCCAACCAAACAACCCCCCTCCAATCAACAACAACAAAAACAAAACACCAAAAAACTCTTGTAGCCTTACTTTTTATGTGTGAGAGCTCTTGCTGTCCTGTCCATCCTTACAGTGATCTCGGAAGCATAATAATACCAAATACTTGAAATTATGAATGCTCATCCTGATAGCAACTTTGTGTAGGTAAGTAGCCTGGGCCCTTAAACACAGGTACAGGGGGGATTAAATTAGTTAAAAGCACATTATTAACCTAGGCTGAGCTGGGACTGAGGTAGACTACCTACAGAACATTCCTTCTACTTTTAAAAATCCTAATCTGCTTTACTATCAGTAATGCATGGATTTTGGCTGAGCACCTGTGGAATAAAATCCCTTTTTTCTTTTTTCTCTCTTTTTTTAATAGAAAGTCATTGCCTTTTAGAGAAAGTCTAGTGAAAAAAAGAATTTTCTGAAAAGACTGAAAAGTTTTACCTGTGCATCAAATAATTTGATTCAAAAACACTGCTGAAAGAAATTGTTGGAAATTGTGGATCAGTTGTCTTATGTTCCCAATCCACAAGGTGACACTTTGTCTGGATAGATCTCATTATCCAACAATTTTGCAATTTTTATTGTTAAATATAATCTGTTCGAGGAGTCCAGATAGTGTACAACATTAAGTTCCTGAACAACATCTTATCAAGACAGACTTCAAATTTGGGATGAAACAGATATTTTCTATAGAAAGATTACACTTCTTTCTTTCCTACTCCCCTGCAACATTTATTAGAAAGCCCAAATTTCAATTGAAAAAGTGTTGTAACAAAATATTTGACTGACCTACTTACAACCTTCTGTTTGAGAAAAATGTTTTTACTCAAAACTGTTTAAAACCAAATCTTTGTTATGCAGGGAAGCTGTGATTTAGCCCAGGTCATGTAGCAACTAGGTGTCAGGGCTGAGATGTGTCTTTCAGAAGAATTTCCCTTCTCCTTTGTCTCTTGATTATGCATTTCTTCGCCCCCAAATAATTCCTACTGCTGTATGCAGGACTGAACTGCCACTTTGGCTGCTCACAGGAGGAATACAAATGCTTCGCAGAATATTTTATTGAAGTTGTTTTTGTAGTAAATTCCAATGTGGCAGTGTCCCACCTTTAGTGTTTGAAATATGTACCTGCACCTTCATATTTCACCCAACACTGCCACCTTTTCATTGAAGATTTCCAAATATATAACATTTATTTTACTACCATGGTGATATGAAAGCACCATAGCAGCACTTTCTGTCATTGGAAGAATTGGGACTGTTTGTTCTTCTGAGCTGACTGATGAAGAAATGGAATAAACCAATTTCCTCACACTTGTGTTTTTGTGTTCTGGTAGTTTTGAAAAAGAGAACTCTTTTTTTCTGCCTGTGAATAAGGTGTAGTAATAAACTTTTCCATAATGTTACTAAACCAGATCACATAAATGTTCTGGAATGGCCTTGTCCTATAGTGGTCAGGCAGAAGAAGGTATTTGCTGACTGGACCTCATAGTCCTCTTTGGTGTGGTTGTAGCTAGTGTGAAGCAGTGGAAATGACTGAATACTAACATCAGGGGGAGAAAAATGGAGAAATTTATGCTAGCAGTAGGGAAAGTGAAATGGGCATCACAGGGACAATATAAACAAGGTATAGCAATAGTCTTGACTGGAACAGATGTGAAGGATACTTGATCTTCAGTTAAGGTAGGTGGTTTTGCACCAGGTGTTAGTAATAAGATCTTCTGCAAAGGAAAAGTTAGAAAATCACTTGGGAGAATGCTGAAGTAACTTCTATTAGGCAAGTCTGCTCTAGATCATTTGGGCTGACTTTAAAAGGGAATAGAGATGTTTTCCGCTGTTAGAGAGCGAGCGACAACTGGGAATTTTACTATTATGTGAAAGTTCAACTTCCCACATTAGAGAGAGAATGTTGCAGAGTCCAACGAAAAACACCAAAATTGATACTATTTTAGGTTTAGTTTGGGTAAGCAGTGAAGGCCCAGGAAAAAAAAAAAAAGGCATAGAAAATAACTTTAGACAATATGATTGAACATGAATGCAGGAATTGTTACAAAACCCATTTACCTTCACTTTATTACTGCATTGTAGTAGTGAATAGATAGATTATTTTCTTTCAGATATCACCAGACATTTCTTCACTGCCTGTTTTTGCCAGAGTTCTCCAAGAGCTGCTCAGCAGGAATGGCAAACTGCTTCCCAAGGGGTAAAACGTAATCTTGTGCTTTGGTTTACAAGTACTCAGACAAGTTCATCTGCAGCACCGCTTTATTCAGGTTTACTATCTGTATGAAAATAATGTGCATAGCGTTTTAGAGCTTTCTGTTCTTTTAATGATCCTGCAGCTTTGGTGCAGGAGCTGTGTGTTTCAAGACACTGGCAGTTGATTCCTTGCCTTCTTGGGACGTCAATCTCTTGTTTCCTAAGAGACTGGTTGGGAAATGCTTGGTGGTTTTCTTTTTTTAACCTCCTTTCTGGCTTCTTATAAAAAAGAGAGGTGCTCATGGGAGTGGTGTTTTATAGTTTTGTCCGTATGAATAAATAGAGGAGCGAAGAGACGACACATTGGCATAGACCTTGTATACAGTGGAGAAACCCAAAAATTCTTACAAATTGAGGTCCATCTCCTGCTACAGGCACATCCATAGGTGGGAATGGGGAGAATAATGAGAAAAGAGAGTTGCTATGCATGTGAAAAACTGAGTAGCATCCTTTCCTAGTGTTATGGTAATAGGATTACAGCCTGCCACAGCGACTGTCTTTAATTGTTTGCTTGTCCAGATCAAAACACCTTGCCTCTTTGAGTACCTCATATAATGCAATAGATGTGTCATGTTGGATAATGAGTTGAAACAGATTTTTAAAAGATATCCCTTTTCCAGTTACAGAAAGGAACAGAATTCCCATGTGATGTGTACAGTGCAGAGGGAAACTCAATACCTAATTAGTATTCCACTGCATGGCATTTAAAATCAGTATAATGATACCAAAATCAGCAATGAATTATAACAGCAACCTTTTCTTTGCTTCAGAAATATTTTAAATATTCATAGCCAGGATCTTACTGAGAGGAAGCTCTGGAGATGAGGGTCTTCCTTTGTTGTTGTTCTCTGGACAGCAAATTTCCCCAGGGAGCAGAATTTGGTGACATGTAAAGGAAGCCACAGAACCTCACTGCAATGCTCACCTATGTACAGACTCACCTAAGAGGAGAAGAGAATCAAATGATGCAATTGTAGTTAGATATAGTAAGGAGGAGAAATGATGTTTCAATGAGTGAGTTCAGTTCAATTTCCTTCCCCCTTGTAGCGCTCAAGGATAGATAGTTGACTTCTTTCTGCTAAACAGGATAACTACCTTGACTTACAAAGTCAAGTGATCTGACTCACTGAAAACGAGTACCTTGGTCTCTGCTTAGTCTCCCAAAGGTAAATAATAGCACAGAGATGTTCTGAGGTTTTGAAAAGAAGTGTGTGATACTTGGCTTGGATACAAGGGCAATGTAAGCAACAGAAGAGGCAGAACATAATGGACAGCATATCCAATAAAGGTAGAAAAATGTCTATGGCAAAGCTAACAGAAAAGACCCTTGGAGCTGCTATGGTTATGTTCTGTCTTCTGACTGAATGGAGAATGTCCTGCAAGCGCAGAAAAGCATCCTTGTGGTACTGCACTTGAAGTTAGGGACTTTTCCTGGAAACAGCTTTCATGCAACTCCAGTCAGGTAATAAAATCCCTCCTCAGACCTTCACCCTAAGAAACGACTTAGTTCTGATGTATTAAAACACTGGCTTAGTTAGCCAATGCTGTCTTCATATTCATTTCCCAGTGTACAGGAGTTAAAGAACTGAATAGTGTTAAAACACACTTTGAATGTCCCTAACATTGGGGTTGTTGTCCCTAACATTGTTGGTTGGGGTTTTAGAAAACTCAAAACTCTCCGCTTTTCTTTGGTCTGGCTTTTTATGGCTTGATCTTCATATGCAGTTTCAATAAGGGGTTTGGCTATATGAGGCACTACATAACTGTGTACATAGTCACAGATGTGCACAGTTGGGCACTATCTGAGGCTTTCCCAAATGTGCTTTCATTCCTTCCTCCAGTTCAATGTGTCCAGATGCTTCCTGAGAGAAGTCTAGCACGAAACATAAGAGAAAGTATTTCACCCGTTCAAGTGTGAATCACTAAATGTTACTGTTTCTCTTGCTTTGGGTCAGTACAAGGTTTTCCCTGTTCTGAACAGGGTAGAAAATTGTGAGCATCTTTTTTTTTTTTTTTTTTCTTCCCTCCATCTTCACAGGATTTATACATGTGTAGCCACTGCTGATTGGATTGTCCCTTTTCAGGCACCCAGCTGTGCTGCTTGAATGCTCACCCCAGCCTGCTTGCCAATTTTAAATGCTTTACAGGGTCATGTTTTTATTCAAGCCAATTTAAATTATGTATCATATCAAATGTTCTGCTTTAAAAAAAACCCAAAAAACCCCCAAAGCCTCCAAAGAAACTCACACAGCTTACTTTTCTGGGATATACTCACTGTAGAATGACATGTCTATTATGACATGTCTGTCATGACAAGAGACGAATCCAAGCAGGAATAAGATTGGGCCCCTCTTGAGAATTTCAGTGGTTGGGTTGCACTGTTCCTTCTTGAATATGTCATGTTTTCTGCCATGGCAGAACTCTTTCCTCAGTCATCACCTTTGCAAGCTTAAGATGCCCTGTGCCATGGCAACAAATCTCTGCCAGCCACCTTCTGCACAAATGAGAAAAATATCTTGTCATATAACAAAGGAAGTTTCATAATTCTTTTCCCATGTTAAACGGTCCATTATTTTGTACAGTAGCTCTTTTTTCTGTATCTTTTTTTCTCTCCTTTAATTTGAAAACTGAGCTACTTCTATGAGCCAACCCATTATGAACCTGGGAGAATCAAAGCTGATTTTATGGCTGGAGACCTTGTGAAACCTCTAAGGATCTATGGGCTTTTGACTACAAAGCAGAGAAACTGCAGCAGTTTGTCCTGATTGCCATGGCTCAGAGTGCTGTCAGAGACATCTCTCTCTCTTGTATGATTGTCTTCATAGTATTTCTCCCCTCGATATGCTTGAATGATAGCATGCTATGTTTTGAATAGAGTGCTGAGGCTGCAAGATAACGAATGTATGTTTGCATAAGTAGTCATTGCTATTTCTTTTTTTTTCAATGCTATCAAAAGAGATGTGTCATTTGTGTCAAAACTGACTCTAAACACTTTTCCAATGTTATTGGCATAATAGTCTTTGTTAAAAAGGCTTTGGAGTTCTGCAAAAAACTGAAGCTAATCTTTGAATAATAACATACGTAAGCTTTAATTCAAAAACATACTGGAAATAGTGGAAAACTGACAGAAAGTTGTCATGGAAACCACCTAGATATGGGTGTAAAAAGAAGCTTTCTTTCAGAGACTACAATTATTTGCAAAAGAATCTGTAGTTTCTGACATTTTTTTTCTACTCAGTTCTGATGGTGAGACTTTTTAATTTTCATAAATATATATATGTGGATTCATACACGTAGGTAAATGAGGAACATTGTGCTTTGTGCTGGATGAATAAAATATAGTTTTGGAACATGAAATTGCTGAGAACAGAAGAGACTGAGAGGATAATTTTATTGACTTCTTGTGTTTAATTAAATATTTTTCATTTTTGATAAACTGTTTAATTCTTGCTGAATGAGCACACGAGACAAAAATGCATAAAAAATAAATGTATGGGCATGATGTGGAATAGAGAGAATATCTGACAAGTCTGGCTGGTCAGAAAATAAAACAACAGCTGAAATGAAGAAGAAGAAAGTAAGACTGGGTTTATAGCCTGTGTTTTATATACTCTTCTATTGAGTTTTTCTTGCTAAAAGTAACTCAAGAGTAACTCAACATTCCTAGCAAATATGTAATATGTATCTAAATATGGATTTACACAGCATTTTTTTAAATTCAGATTTTTAAATTATCTAAACATTTGTGTTGGATGATCATAGGTTGGAGTCGTTTAGGTAGGCTTTTTAAAATGTCACCTTCTCTATCTTTACATAGCTCTTTCAACTCAAATATTTAAGTGTTACAATAATATTTGGAACGTACAGAACTGGGAGTTCTGCACAGAAAACTCACACTATGTTCTCAAAGGCCTATTACAGACACTTCGAGAAATCTGCACTACAGAATGACTTAAAATAGGGAAAGTCAGATCTTGACATTTTTTTGTGCTCTTCAGTTTCATCAGAAAAATAAGTCTACAGAAAAGATTTGAGATGGTTCAGCAAGAGAAGTAGAATTTAGAACAATGTTCCAAGCCTGCTAGGACATAAGAGCATTCATAACTGCTTATAGAAATTGTTCACAAAGCCCCGAACTTCATATCTAGGCAGAGAACATACACAGATAGATGCCTGGGGAAGAGTGAGAAGAGGTCAAACATATGTCCTATTTCCATCCTTTCCACTTTTCAGGCTGTGACTATTCTCACCTCAGAGAATTTCCTGAGCATGCTTATGTCTAGTCTGCTTTGTGATCTACAATGCATCTTTACAAGCACCTGTTTGCTTTTAAGCCTGCATGCACCGTGGCAAGGAGTTCCATAGGTCTACTCTACCCACTGCATTGAGAACCACCCTCCTTAAATTGTTTTGTATCAGTCTCATGGCAGCTTTGTAGGATAGACCCTACTTGTCCTTGGAAGAAACAGGGAACAGTCATTCCTTGTCTCTGCTTTCTTTGTCATTCAAGATTTCATAGACTTCAAACATATCACCCCATGTTGTCTTTCCCAGGATGAAAAGTCCTCTTCCTTATAGAGAGGCCATTGTGTACTTTGACAAGCCTTGCTGCTCTTGTATGAATCTTTCTCAGTTATAACATACTTTTTTTTTTTTTTTTGGTGATGAGACCAGAACAACATACATTATTGAAGGTATGAACAAACTATCAATGCATTAGGGAGCAGAATAACATTTGACTGGATTAGGAGGATTACCTCAGTTTCTGTAACAATCTCACAAAAACTAGTCATGACATTTCTTGGTTTGATCATGAAATGTGTAAAAGTAATTTGTATTCCCATGTGCTTGCCATGCAACATTTCTTTCCAAAACTCAGCACCATACAATAACAGGTTTCATAGCAATTTTGCAGGAAACACTACTCAGGTTGTGGTCTTGGTCTTGGATCTTTCAATCTGCTGGTGTGCATGGATTTTTTGTTGTTGTTGTTGTTGTTAGTATTTCAGTGAAGACCAGGCACTCAGTTCCCCTTGTTACCACAGTGCTGAGAAGGCTTAGTAACATACAAGAGGTAATAAGTAAGACTTAAGGTCAAGCTTTAGTTGAAAGAGCAGAAACACTTCATGAAAAGTTAATCAAATACAATTGTAATTCTGTTCTAGCTCAACAACTGAGTAGTTATCTAAACACTAAATTTTCTTCCTGAAGGTACCACAGGCGTATTCTTGCTATTAGAGATGGAGAGCTTAAAGTCTACAGAGTTCAGTGAATTGCTGCTTTTGAATTCTGAGGCAAAGCTGGGGAGAGAGGCTTATAGCTCAACATCAGACTACTCTGTCCTGGCAAGCTCTTCTATAGTCTTTCTGCCCTGTCCTTCCTGACTTGGAGACCCAACAGCTTCAAGGTGTGGTTTTCATGGAGTTACTCAACCATTGGTATCTTCCTTCAGTCACAGACAGTCATGACTTCTCAGCCTCCTTTTTTTTTTTTCTTTTTTTTTTCTCCCCTAAGCCTGGCTTCCTATTTCTAATCCAATACAAACACATTTTCGAAGACTTGCATCACCTGCTGCTGTGATATTTGGAATATAAATGCAAATAAGTTCACAGCTCTTCTTTCTGGGGATAAATGCCTTGGATGTTTGAGGGTTATTATTTCTGGTTTGGTTTGCCCTCTGTCTAATGCAGAGTTTTTTAATGAAGCTGTGCTTCCTTGATCACTAATATTTAATCTTTCCAGTGTGGGATCATTTAATGTTACATGCTTAATCTTGACTGGGAATAGTGAGGCAATAGATTTATATCTTAATTAACCAGAATTCACGATGCAGATTTTATGTTGACCTTCTGCTTTCATGTCAGCACTGGGAGGAAAGGAAGTATGTGACTCAGTAAAAATCCCAATACAAGAGTAACAGATCTGAATTGGTAAAATGATTACTCTTGATTTAGCAGCAGAGGCCCTAGAAACAGAAATACCGAATAAAGATGCAGATACCTGGTGAGAGGTGCTGTTGACTCATGCAAGCAACTATATAGAAAAGTAGTGTACATATTCTGTAAAGCTCAAGGTTTCTTTTAGTTTGGTAATGAAACTTCATGTTGAATAAGAATGACATATCTGGGCCAGATCCATCTAGTCCTTTATCTTTGACAGTGACGGTAGTGGCAATGTAAGGCAGGATAGAAGAATAAGGCAAAGATATAGTTCCCGAATCAAAGAAGAGCACGATGTGGATGACAGGTTGCATAGTGAGCTCTGTTTTCAGCCTTCCTCATTTGGCACCAGTGTGTGTGTTAGGGCAGGCTCTGCTCATCACCGTCTTCAGAGTGCTGCACTGACAGTACTGCGCACGTGGCCAGGGACCGTAATGTCTCAGACTGCAGTACTAATATCCTTCATCTCTACAGAAGGTAAAACTCTGACCCAGAGAAGTCATATACAATTGCTTATGTTTCTGAAGCTTGAGTTGTGGCTTTATCTTGAAACGCTAAGGGACTGTCTTAAGCCTGTTGTAGAAATCACTCTTACAAAAGCTTAGTTGACTACTCTGCCTTGTTCTGTTCATACTAGGACAAAACAAGTAAAGGTTTAATAAGGATTTCGAGCAGGTAGCCCATGCTATTCATTTTGCATGAATGATTATATACTCATGTCTCTTTGGATATTCATTACTTTGCCCTTTGGTACAATTGCTAAGTAAAGACTAATTCATTCCTATTTTTATTAAAGCAAGTGTACTTGGTGCTGTAACAACGAGCAACAGACTAAATCCATGGTGGAAGAGAATTACAGCTGGAGCCAGAGGGGGTTTAAGAGATCAACATAACATTTTTTGGTGGAAGAGAATGGTAGTTTAATAAAATATGAAACAGGATTAATGCTGTAGGTGACCTTAAAATACTGAATAGCAAAGAGCAGAGCGGCAACTATGCATGCAGGTATAGCTGTAACTGGCTGATAATGAGTGCCCATGTTTAAAAAAGACAATCAAAATGGTATAAAAGGCCCCAAATACAGAATGCTTGTGTTCATACAGTAAAATGTGAATGTTAGCTTACCAGAGAAGCAAAAACAAATAAACTCGACTGTTTGTCCCATTCTGTGAAAACTTAAACTGGTTTTGGAAAGAGAAATTTATTAAAGCAAATTTCAAAGTGTTTAACTATGGTGTTATAACTACCTGGGCAGGTTCAACAGTCTCTCAGGCTGGCTTTCCATTCTCATGCAAATTGTGTCTCTCTGTTCCAGGAACCCCACCGTGCACCAGGGGTGTCCATGTCGCAGGACATGTTCTTCTGCTGGGAGCAGTCCTTAACTTGCTCAGCATGCATAGTGCTGCACTAAGCTCCCACAAACAGCAGATAATCTCTTTGGTGTCATGCTCTTGGAGGCTGTTAGCCATGGGCTGATGCTGGGGAATGCAGTCTGCCTCCAGCAGGTTCTCCCAGAACTTTGAGGGCAATAAACTGTATTTTTCCCAAGACCTCACTTGTTATGTTTATAAATGCTCGTTTTAAAAAATAAACTCCAGCAAGCATTTCTCATGTTTCTTAGTTCAACCGAGATGTGTAATAGGCCCTTTGCCTTAGCCTTTTATAGTAACTTTTTCATTTAATTCACAGCGATACTGAAGAAAACTTATGAAATAAAGCTGAGATTTGCTTACACCCAGTGTCAAAAATAAGGCATTATAAGAATGATTAGTGACTGATTATCATTCACCTTCTGTTATTGAGTTTTAGGCTATGTACACTGAAATGGTACTTCAATGACTTTTGCTAGAGTTTTAAAAGCTATTCAATGTATTTTTAATCATATTGTGACACATTTTCCAGAGAAGTTGATTTAGTTTTATTAGAAATAGATTCATTTTTATTACGTGGTTTAACATTAGTAGTACTTAGACTTATGCTGACAGATATTTCATAACAGCTATACTTTAGTTTTGTAAATGTTCACATTTGTGGTAGGTATATCAAGTAATCATATGCCTGCAGGTATTAAGGCCTTGTTCTGCTTTAATCATAAACCATTTTCCCCAAGTGCAGTTTATTTGTGCTGAATTTGCAGTGTGAGGATAAGTCTTTGGTGCTTGCTGAAGGAACATACCAAAGAGGGATGGTAAAACGAATGAGGTCACTGAAACCTAGCACCCGTGCTGTGCTGTACCCCAGTCTGGACAGCAGTGCAAGCAGTGACTGAGCTCCCGGGGAGTGAACGCCTTGGCTTTGGCAGAAAAGTCTGGGAGGAACTTTCCCACAAGACATGCAGGAGGTACTCTGATCACCTGTGTGCTCTAATCAGGTTGGGGTTTGAGTTTGGGTATCCTTGAGCATTTATTTTGGGATGTATCTCTGATGTGAGGCAATTGCTGCGTGGAATGGAGTTGCGTACGTATAAAAGTGATACAGCTTCTTTTAATAATGCTCAATTATCTTGACTTTGGTATTAAATCCTTATTATGGACAATGCATGCTCCTTCCAAGTGAACAGTTTTAATGTGGGCTGATGTCATGGTTTTACCCCAGCCGGCAGCTGAGCACCACACAGCTGCTTCTTCACTCCACCCATCGGGATGGGGGAGAGAACTGGAAAAGTTAAAGTGAGAAAACTCATGGGCTGAGATAAAAACAGTTTAATAGGTAAAGCAAAAGCCGCACGCACAAGCAAAGCAAAGCAAGGAATTCATTCCCCACTTCCCATGGGCAGGCAGGTGTTCAGCCATCCCCAGGAAAGCAGGGCTCTGTCATGTGTAACGGTTACTTGGGAAGACAAACGCCATCACTCCAAACGCTGCCGCTCCCCCCTTTCTCTTCTCCCAAGCTCCTTATAAACGGAGCATGATGTCATATGGTATGGAATATCCCTTTGGTCAGTTTGGGTCACCTGTCCTGTCTGTGTCTCCTCCCAACTTCTTGTGCACCCCCAGCCATCCCGCTGGCAGGGCAGTGCGAGAAGCAGAAAAGGCCTTGGCCCCGTGTAAACACTGCTCAACAATAGGTCCATAGAACAAAAACATTTCTATATTATCAACATGGCTTCCAGCACAAATCCAAAACGTAGCCCCATGCTAGCTACTGTGAAGAAAATGAACCCTCTCAGCTGAAACCAGGGCAGCTGAACAGCCTGTTGGTGGAGCAGGGTGCTGCATTCCTCCGTGGCTTTTGCAACTGTCAGCCTCTGAGCACGTTGCAGTCTGTAAACAGTGATGCAGCTAATGTCTGTTATGCGTTGTTTAGTTTCTCAGCTTTTCCCCTGGAGGACAAATGTGCGTGCTGTTGTTTGTACCATTTTGTATGGGTTTTGTTTCAAAACAATCCACAGCTGTTTTCTTGTGGTAGAAAGAGAAAAGGGCAAGGTTAAAGAACAGTGCTTTGCATACAGCTTGGGATGTGGTAAGACTTGTCTTAGCTTCTGTGAGAATCTTTTGATCGTCCTTCAGGAAAACTCAGTACCCTGCACAGCTGAGCTTTGCCTTTACGTAAACAAAGTTGCATTGCGCTGGTGTGTCATCGCTGCTGACAACGTGATTTTCATTCTACAGCTATGGGAGAGGTCTTGAACATACACCTACAGCACCCGAAGGCTACTTTGTGATGAGCAGATAAGAACGGTCACCTGGCATTAGGCTTTCTTTCTGTGGGAAGCTGTGACAGGAGAGCAGAATAAGTCAGAGCTGCTCATGATAGTTCGAACTGCAGAAAAGAGGTGTTGCAATGTGTTCATTTATACAGGGTTTATTAGGAGTTTTCTGTCTGGGCATGCTCTGCTGCTGTAGTAGCCATGTGTCAGTTAAGACTGTGGCATCTTCCAAAGAAATGGGATAAATCCTTCAGCTGATTGGAGATGGTAAGAACCAAACAAAAAGACATCACTTACAGTTTCTCTGTGCAACTGAAAGCAGGACACTAGTATTCAACGGGGAATTAAACAGGAAGCAATTTCCGATTTATAGAAATTAATTAATACTTTTTTACCCCCCTACTTTGTAAAGAAACTGGAGGTTTATGACCCAATGCAGCAGCATACCTAAGTACTTGCTTAAGTTTAAACAGATAGGCAGTCCTTTTGAAATCTGAAGATTAAACCTTGGCACCAGTGGAGTCAGCAGCAGACTCCTATTCACTTCAGGGAGCCAGAATTAAATTGAATTCCCTAGTTAAATGATCCTGTTCTTCAGAAAAAGTATAAAAAAAGATAAATGTTCAGTAATTGCTTTATTTTCAGTGAAATCTATTTGCTTAGGGTAAAGCTTTTCCATGACAGTGAAATAACTACTTTTGTGATTTCAGACGGTGCAACAGATTATTTTGAAGGTGAGGTAGTATGTTTGTGGACTATTCTCTCCAGTTAGCGATATTGGACTCCCTCGTTGTGGTGAATCAGTTTCCTTCATGTGCTCACTTTTCTGTCTGAAACTGTTGAAATCAAAGATGGCAAAAGATGTTCAAAATATTTCTGCAAAATCAAATCTTAAACTAAAATGTTATTTTTTTTACATTCAGACCTGAATACAATTATTAAGACGACAAAAACCCAGGGAAGGAGGATCTTTCTCTTGTGAACAATTTCCCCATTATTCCTTCTGATCTAATTGGCCTAAAGCAAAACTTCTCTGTATTTTCCATTAAGAGGAAGAAAAGGACCTTTTCTTTTTCTGCTTCAAGGAGAAAAAACATGATTCGGCAGCCTCTATTCAAATAAATAGTTGTATTTACTATTTTTGCACTGGAGAATTATTTTGCATTTGTAGAATTAGTCCTGAAGATTTGACCAGGTTTTCTGAATGAAGTCACTTGCTTGTTTGGAGAAAAAAAAAAAAAAATCAAAACCAAAAGTTGCCTGAACAAGTCCCACTGCCACACAAGAGAGAAGCTTGCATTATTACTGAGATGTGGGTCACAGCAGGATACGCTTCATATGTTTAATTGAATCTTTTTATGAATGGCACACTTTCATGCATTTCTTATTAAAGGAAACATAGTGTTTTCATTTATTAGGTGGTAGGAGCGAGAGTTGTATTAAAGAGATTATAGGGTATGATTTATTCATCACCGGCTGCCAGTGCTTCCGACCTGTGAGATGATACCTTATGAGAGGGCTCTCTAAGGGCAGGAGAGTTGAGATTTCAGTTGATGCCCTGGGGGAATATTGTCTTCAAGGACATGCTCTTCTCTGACTCAAAAATCAGCTGGAGGGTGAGAATGCCATTTGAACGCTATCTCTGGTAATATAGCATTTGAAAGAAGGTTATTTCTCCTTTTCCGCGAGCATACAAAGCAAGGGAGTACAGCACAGAGGCATTGAGTTAGCAACACCAGCCCAGGTGGGTATGAGTATTATGTACAGCACGACGTTTCCATGCAGAGATGTAAGCTGGGAGTCAGCCCTCCTTCTGGTTCCCATGTTAGCTCATACACAGAGCCAGCTTAGGTGTCTCTGCCCTGCATTGCCTTGTCTTCCCCTTTTGAACTTGATTTGTCAGGAAGCCACACAGATGTCTTTATGACAAAATATCCTAGAAATTGAAACTCTGATCCAGACAGAGCTTGCTAGTAGGTTAGCTGCAAAAAAAGCTTCTCTTCCTAGGCAAGCATGATCCAAGATTACAGTTCCCTTGGACTTGGAGAGAAGGCAAGGCTCTAGTGAGACTGGGAAAGATACAAAAGCAGTTCACCCAATCCTCTTTCCTACTACAGCAATCCACAGGGATGGGATAGGAGGATGATGTTGGATGTTGTCTGTACGGATGCAGAACTGTGTGGGGATATTTTTATTTGATTTAGATATATTCCCTGTGATGGAAAGATAACTTGCTTAAAAGGAAATAGCATCTGATTTGGACAGATGTCTGTCATTGTAATTATAAGCTTTCAGGTGGTTAATGACAGCAAAAATGGTCAGAATCAAAATATTTAGGCTGCCTCCCAAGTGTGTTCTAAATCAGGCTGAGCCCTCACGCAGAAACTTGAAATAAATAAGCTCATCCTCCCTGGGGACCCTTGCTCACAAGTACAAACCAATTTTTATCAGGGGAAGGTAAAATGCATTTCGTAAAGCCAGAAACTGAATCCTTACAAAAATAAAGGATAAAATGCATGTATCCCTTCTCTGTAATACTACCATGAGTCTGCTTCACTATTTCCTTTCCCATAACATCCAGAACTGGGCCACAGGTTCAGTCTTTCACTCTTTATTTGGAGTGGTAACAATAACTGCAGAGGAGTTTTAAAGTCTCCTTGTTTGGTTCCCCCTAGGAGAACTAGAATCAACTCAGCCAGAGATTTAAGGTTTTGGTTTTAAGAGGTCAACTCTGCTGCTCTCTTTACAAGGTCCTCAGCTGGTGCAATTTCTTATCGTGGAATAATCTGTTCTGTGTCTTGCAGTAGAAGCATAATCTTCGTTGTTAGCCAAGTCAACAGCAGAGAGAAAGAAGAATATTTGGGGCTTTTGAGCAGAATCTTTGCTTGGATTTCCTGCTTGCTTGGGAGTGTTTTCTTCTCCTCAAACACCCATTCAAGGCAAGCACTTTTCCTTGTCCAAGCCCAGGACTCCCTTTCAATACCAAATTCATATTAGTTAATGTTAATGCAGATGTTCCAGATGTTACAGGAGAATGAAGAATTCTTTGCTAGCTATAATTCTGGGATGCAGGCATACATGATGGTAATAGCCCATCACATAAGGCAATTAGTAGTTGATTACTTTAACAGTAAAAGAAAACATACTATAATAATTTTCTTATATTCCACTTGTTCTCATCAAGCACTAACCCTGACCTAAGCCACTTCTATCTCTTTCTGCCTTTTTGTTTTGATTTTTTAGGAGTTTTTTCCCTAGGGCTGTTAAATCTGCTTTACTGCTTTTCCATATCTTATTTCAAAACATGACCTTACGCTGGATTCAGTTCATCAGTTAACAATTAACAAACAGGCTTGTTTCCAGTCATAAATACTTAAGTTCTCTAAATGATGTTTATTCTGATCTCTCTTAAAGGAGAATCATTTATGCAAACTCCCCTAACCTTGAAATGGAATTCAGATTGCCTGCAATTACCTGCAAATGTTTGAATCATAGAATCATTTAATTTGGAAAAGACCTTTAAAATCACCAAAAGAAGCCTTTCTCACTTCAAAAGCATTTTTATTGAGTTCAGGGTCACTCCTCAGCCTCACCTACAGAAGGGTGATTGTTTTTTGTTTATGTCCTGCTTTTACATCACATCTTCCTAAAAGGACAAACAGCACCAGCACTTTCACTGCTCAGCTAGAGAGGATTTGTGTGGGCGGAAAGACAGGTCATTGCTGGCAATTGGCAACTGTCAAGTCATGAGTAGGCAAAATGCCCGTGTCCTACACCCCATGCTCTGACTTTTCAGCTCTCTTATTGCCATGGTCAAAATATAACTTGCAACAGATAAGAAATTTCTCCAGTTATGGAGAAATTATACCCACAGAAAAGGGTATTTTCCCATGTCCTCATCCACCAGAATTTTGATGTCTCCATGTCTGTGATAGAGCAAGGGGCTTGGTATTTTTCTCTGCTGGAGTTGAGCAGTTATGGAATTTTCTGTTTCGATAAAAATTCAGAGGTTTTGAAACTGTACCTGCATTGCAGCTAAGATTATGTGTCTTTTGTTTTGAAGGGTTCGGCCTGCAGCCAGCCTCTGATCTTTTGGGGGGGAAAAAGGCAAAGGAGCTAGCCCCCCTATCTTGAGGATTCCCAGGCCCCTAGCCATCTGCCAAGAAGCTGGCAGAACCTTCGTTGATCTGCAGTGAAGCCTGGGATCCCAGACCACTTTGAGAGGCGGCATCGGTGAAGCCAACCTACAGAAGAGCTGAAGGCTGGTCCGTGGGTACTTCCAGACTTTCAGCTCCCTGTCATGTGGTGAGGTAGACTTCTGGGATTAAGGGTAAGGAAGGAGTCAGCTTCCAAGCTGATGTGTCGCTGAACAAATTCATTCCAGTGGAACATTTCAGTGAGAGCCATTTCCCAGTGGAAAAATGTAGTGCTGGAACATTGTCTGGCCAGCTCTGGTTCCTGTTTTATTCAGGGCTTCAGCACTCCGGTCCTAATTCTTCAGTTCCTTAGATTTCATCCAGGCATTTACACCTGTCGGATGTGGGTTTAATAGGCTTTACTGTTCTGCTTTTATGCCTTTCTTTGTACTTTTCCAATATAAATAATACTAGAACAGTAAAAACTACAGAATAAATGGCTAGGAGAGATGGGATGCAATAGGAAACAAAGGTGTGTGTCATTTTCAAAAAAGTGAGATATATTCAATTCACTGCCTGTCTGGTTTCTAGGTACTGTTCACTTGATAAGGGAATAAGGTAATTGGAAAATTTAGGAAAATTCGTGCCTCAGAGGAAAAGCAAGGATTGTACCTGTTGACAGATGGTTTGGTTTGCAGATACCTATGGTTTGTGCCATGTGCCAAGAGTTTTGCTGAGTTCGTTCAAAAGATTGAGATGTCAGGAGGGAACGACAGGACACCCTGAGTTCTGCAGTCAGCTGAACTCAGCTCATCAGGCTAATGAAATAGAGGAGTTATCTGCCACTCTCTCTCCACAGGTGCTTTGAAATTTAAACAAGGTTTTCTGTCATCTTGGGGAGTACATGCTCTGATCCACCACAGCATAAAAATCAAGCAGAACACCGTGAGATTAAAATAATGTAGAGACTGCTTAGCAGCTCCTTGTGGCTCTTGATCTATTAGTGGAGGATATGTGGCTGGACCATCCCTGTAGCTGGTTGCTGATGGATTTCCAGAGCTGGTCCTGAGGGCTCAGGAAGTTGGCATACTCTTGAAACAAGCTCATTGTTGGTCTGAGTACCTGCTTCTCCCCCAGGTTCTCTAACACCCTCAGTGCAGCTGAAATGATGTAATTAGCATTGTAAATAAAGACAGTGCTTCAAAGAAATTACTTCAGTTAAGATGACCATGTGGAAAAGGGTGCAGTGTATGTTTTATGCGCTCATGCCAGCCTGCCTCACCTGGAAGAAAGAGGTTGGCAGAGGCTAAGGCTTCTGGGTGCAGTTCAGGGACGTCTTCAAACAGAAGTGGTTTACGTCAAGTCAGCTTTGAAATAATAAAAGTTTGAAAAACCAGTGGTAAGGACTGGCCTGCTTAGTGAAAGGGTGCACTCTCCAGGTCATCTTAAAGTAGCAGAAATAATTCAGTGCCACAGCTGGCACCCAGAAATGCAGCTGCAATTATAAGGTACATCA
The DNA here is from genome assembly GCF_011004875.1 of Balearica regulorum gibbericeps. Classification (NCBI taxonomy): domain Eukaryota; kingdom Metazoa; phylum Chordata; class Aves; order Gruiformes; family Gruidae; genus Balearica; species Balearica regulorum. The sequence continues at coordinate 72,243,941 of NC_046184.1, forward strand.
AATCTGTGATCCAGCAAACTAATGGGAGTGCCTAGTGTGCTGCTCTGTATGAAACACAGAGCTCTGAAAAAAACAACTTATTTTTTTCCTTAGCTCTGGTTCATAGAGCTTATGCCTGTGTTTGTCCAGGCCTGCTGGAATACACAGCAATGCCCCATCCCCATCTGCATGCTCAGAGGATGAAATGCAGCTTGTTCATGTCCTGACCAAAGGAGTGCTCCTACATCCTTCAGTTGAGGTGGTGTCAGCTCACGTCAGAAACGTGGCAGTTGGAAAGGGCATCACATGGAGTGAAGTGTGTTTGCAAAGTGCCTGCAGAAAGAAAGGAGGACTCAAAGGAAAGGAAACGAGTGAAGAGTAATGGAAAAAAATGTCACACCAAATAGAATCAACAGGTAAACCTTCTGTAAGTAAGTCCAAATGTTTGTAGCATTCATAGTAAGATAATGCTGAGATAAAACTGTAACAAGGTAATCTAGCTCTCAGGTCACTGAGTTGAATTTGGAGGAACTGATGTACATGTGCATTGCTTTAACAGAGAAAAGTGGACGTCTCTGAGTCTACGGTGTATGTTTGTGGTCTTGCCATGTATCCTAAAGGGCAGACATTTACAGAAGGGAGGGACTTTTTATAAACTTATACATATACACAGCCACCTTCTTGACACTAAAGCAAGTTAACTAGCCAGCTGAAAATCTAAGGTGTGTGAACGTATCGGTTGGTCCTAAGATGAATGACTGTTTAAGGGGAGATGATGAGACCTATTTATGCCTAATTAGATTACTGCCAGCTGTATCTGTACGGCTTAGGTCTAGTGAGACCCAAGAACATCTGGTCCTCATAAAGACTATGAGCACAAAGAGGGATTTTGGTTGAAGGGAAGAATGCATTGCTCGTGTGACTGCGAGGCAGATGGCAAAAAGTGTGATGGTAGAAAAGTTCCTCTGGGAGTCCCTGGTTAAGGGAAGCATGTAAGAGTCAGTTTCTAAACACTGTACGCCATGTTAGCTGGAGGAACCTTCTGCCCAATAAATTGTTTCCTGAGGCAAACCATCTCTGAACAAAATAGATTTTTGTTCTGCTGTAGCTTGTTTTCTTCCTGCCTTGGTAAGATAGCTGGCACTTATATCCACAGAAAGACATCACAGCCCTTGTGTTGTCTTCTGCAAGGGATAATCTGTACCGAAACAGGTCTTGGATCAGGGAAAAGTTAGCTTTTTCTTCAACTTGTTCAAGAAAGTGGTTGTGATTAAAATAATGAATGAAGGAAAAGAACGTGGACTTTCATTGTTAAAATGTTCTATATTTCACCAAATTCTTTAATGCATTCTTTAATTCATTAATCCAATTCTGTTACTGCTAGGTTACAAATAGCAGAACTTTCACTAGCTGTAGGCAGTCCTGCGTCCCCAGAGCTTTGATAAGCAGACAGAAAAGTGTAAAAGTTCAGCATCTGAGGAAAGAGGCCCGGATTCTTTTTTTGTAAATAATAGCAATGAAATAGTACTGTTCCTGAGTTTGCACTAGATCGTGGAAGTCACACAATATTCCCCTTGCATGGCATCATTTTGTCTTTACATCCTCCCAACCTGACTGTTGCAGCTCTCTGGCCCACATCCCAGCTCTTCAGCAGGAGCAGAGTGCTGCAGTCTGCCCCTGTATATATGTGTCAGGAAACATGAATGTCAACCTCATTTTCCAACAATTATCTTGGCTCCCATCTGCTTTAGAATCCAGCTCAAAGCACCCTGCATCTATTTAAAACTCTATTTGATGATCTGTATATTAGCACAAAGATGCTGGTTAGCTTTTTCTTGGAAAAAAAAAAAAGTGCAAAGAAAGGAAAGAATTTTGTTGAAATATATTATAGTGGATATGAAAAGCTGGAGCTTGTTTCAGCCACTGCTTTCTCTATGCATCTGGCAAAAACAGTGCCTGGCTTATCTATTACAGAAAACTCCTGTGATCAAAATGTATTTCTGCTGCTGGAAACAACTGCAATTTTCTTATTGCTCATTATTTACACCAGGAGAATGAATTCTAATTAATTTTTGTTAGGTACTTACTGTGATTGCTCAGCTTTCTAAAGGGAAGATTGAGGTCAAGAATCAGAGTTCGTGGAAGGATTTGCTTTTTTGACATGCTTTCCAAAGGTTTTCATAGCACCTGGAATTTGTCAGCCATATCCTCTTGGGCTGTGCGGGGGGACTATTATGCATGAACTTTTGGAGCTAGTGAAAGAGGATGCTCCAGGATTAGAGCCTTAAGCAGTCCCACATGCTTTTCTTCCTGTTCCATTTCCCCTTCTTCAGTCCAGCACTCCGAGCCCTGACCTGCATTTCTGTGGCAGCGATGAGACTTCAGGGATAGGCAATGGCAGGATTGTGTAGTTAAAATGTGAGTATCTTGTGGGAAAAATTCACAGCCTTGCCCTAATCAGGTGAGATGAGAACTCTACAGCTCAATTAAACTTAAAAACATTTATGGTTCTCTCTTATTGGTCCAAACACCACCTCATCTAAAACAGATGAGAGCTTCTCCTTCTCTTTGCATTTCATTATTCTTAAAATTTCTGCTTAAAAACAAATTATCAGTATCTAATGAAATGAAATCCTTTAATAATGGCATCTATACTGTACAGCAGTAAGAAATAAAACTTTGCAATAGTGTGTTATTTAATGAACAGATAAGCAACAACCCTTCTAACATTGAAATGACTGTAAGGGAGTGGGTTTTTTCATTAGGATTTTTTTTCTTCCAATGACGTTTGGGCATTTAGATCTTGGGCTGCCTGGAAAACAAGTGTCTTACTCCTTATTTGGCATGGAATTCAAATAGGGGGGAAAACCTGTCAGAATCTGGAGCTGGATGAAAAATTTCCCAGATTTTATAGAGAGTTTGGACTTGGGATTTTGATTTCATTCATTCTAAGAAAAGAAGCGAGGCAAGAAGTTACATGTATTAAAATATTTTATATGTAATAAAATATTTGTATGACTCTCATCACTAGTTTTTTGAGTGAATAGATTTGGATCTGAATTTCGGCAGCAGTCAAGAGTCTGGATCAAGGCTTTGATTTAGGGCCATCTTTCATTATAAATGGCTTCTCTGTGTTTATGATTTTACTTGGGTTTTTGTTTGGTTGGTTTTTTTGTTTGAAACTTGACACATTTCAGACATTTTAGGCAGCACATTGATTTAAACTGGCAAAGTATAGCACAGTTGTCTGCAGATAATGGACTTGTGGATATCATGGGAAGCTGACACCTGTGATTATCAACCTTGACCTCCAACCCTCTTTTCTTTTAATTAAAATCTTTGTGAAAAGCTTTCTCTGGTCAAAGATCTGAGGAAAGGGCAAAACATAAGTATCGTTTGTAGTCTATGCACCATAAAAGCTTTAAAAAATCCATTCCTAATGATGGCAATAAATAAATAAATATATATACCAGCTCAAGCTTCAGGACAAATTGCCTAGGGATATGGGAAAATCTAAAAAGGCAAAAAATTCTGTGTTGCTTCCTGACATTTGAGCAAACAGGTTTTTGCAGCTGTGTGTAATTACAAGAAGTTAGAGGACTGTTTATTTAACAATGATATATTTATACATTTACTAGGAAATACAGCATTAGTCAGAGAGGCATTAAAATATCTGTTAAGCTATCTGTTATAGTATCTGCAAACTGAAGCCTTTAAGAAGTAGTATTCTTCCATTCAATCATTTTTCAGTTTCCTGTAAACACAGTAAGAAAGGCATAATCCAAGGGGGAAGTTCATGGAGGTTCATGCAGAAACAGAGATGTGCACCTTTTAAGTTTATTTCTCTCTCTGATGTAACTTTAACACCTGTTTACATCTCAGGACTTCAGATTTTTTTTTTCTTTTTTTTTTTTTTGGTATGTTTGTGTCACTTTTGTAAGGTTAGGAAATTGTAGTATCTCCATTCCTGAGGGAGGAAACTGAACTCTGGACTGTTAAATGCAAAAGACTTTAGGACAGAGGGGAGATTTAGATGCCCAAATCCAAGCCTAACCTCTTACCTGCACAGCTAGTCCTACAGACACCTTTGCTAGTGAAGTTTTTTGTTTACATGAAGCAATGCATGTCACAAATGGCTTCTGTTATGGTAGACCAATCTACTGGACCTCTGTATGGATCCAGGCAGAATTTGAACACCAGTTGTGCATTCCCTGCATGCCCGGGTTCCTATCAGGATATTAGTCAGGTTATATCTCTTAGACTGGGCTCCACGTGAAGTGCAGCAGCAGCCTTGGCATTCTTGAGAAAACCAAGGACTGGATGGTGACAGTACTCCAGTTGACACAACAGTCTCTGAGCACTTGATGGCGATGTGATGCAATCCCTTCCCTACGGTATGTGGAATTATAGTCCACGTGCTGTAGATGTGCTATTCTTGAAAAAGTGGCCCAACTATCAGAGGATAGTTGATGTACTGAATATTGAAGGTACTTGAATTTCAATTCCTCCTTTAAAAGTTTTCAGTTAGTTAAATAGCACAGGGAACTGAAGCCAGTTTTTCAAAGTCACAGGCTAGCATCCTACCCATTCATATTAAAACCAGAAGATGGAATTTAGTTTTAATATTTTTCTTGGGTAATGTCTTTTCTTTCTTCATCTTCTTGAATTAATTTAGCGGTGCTGAAAAGTTCCGAAATTATTTCCTGGAATAGGTTCATTATTTAAGACAATGGGAGTTGTTTAGTTTACTTCACTGGGAATTAGAACAAGTAATTTATTAAAAGGCAAGATACAGCATGAGCAAGCAGTAAAGCCAACTCTCCCTTCTCTTGGTCCTCCTACAGAGACACACAGGCACTCTCACGCATAATTTCACCTTTGATCTCGAGTTTTGAAAATAGGTCATTCTCCAGGCTTTTTCATTTCTTGGTGATTTGAGGAGAGGTTACTGGTGAAGATGTGGGCACCTTCCTACTGAAAACTGGATTAATATAGTGAATTCTTCTTATAGGTTTTATCCAATAAGAGCATAACATGTAATATTTAGAATAGTTGGGTTTGGGGTTTTTTTCCTAGTTTGAAGCAGTTATTTGGTGAGATGTCCATAATGTTTAAATCGCTCCCTTACCGGCACATCTGCCCTGTAGATTTTTAGGCATGGTGAACAAAACAGAGACTGTGACCGAAAATGAGCAAACCACCAGTGGGATGGATTTGTTATAATGCAGCATCTTATTAATAGTATTGAAGTGCATACTGCCCCTTCACCAGTAGACAGCATAAGTCATTACTGCTGTGCTGTTATCACAGCTGCAAGAGCATTTACTGACAAATCTCCTGAAGTGTGCAAAGCCCCTACACCAACTATGCTTTATGCATGTGAAGGGTAAATGCAAAAGCCTTCTTTCTCTGCCCCCAAGAGCATAAGTACTTGCTTTAATTACTAATTACCACAGATCCTGCTCCTGTTCCCACTGAGGTCAGATCTTTCCAGCTGATTTCAATGAGAATGCAATCAGGGCAATAGAGAAGAGGGTGCCTCACAAAGAATAGAAAATCTTTTATAATAAACCTCAGTAACTATGAGGGATGTTATAGCTTTCTCTTCCCTGCAGAAAGCTGACTTTCAGATTGGTATAAAAGGCAGTCTATGCACTCTTAACCCAGTCTAGGTCTTCTTCCATGGACAGAAAACTAAGCAACCTCAGAAGTAAAAAATAAAAGAAGATGTGAACCTGGGGAAATAGCATGTGCAAAAATGCAAGGTTGTCATTCAAATGGGAGAAGTTCTAAGTGATGCAGAGCACATGCCACGTTTTGTCTTACAGTGGAGGAAGATGTCAGTACTCTACCTGATGTACTCTGTTGGGCCTCAGTGAATAACACTGTATTTCTTCTGATGCCACCAGCTGTGGTTAGAAAACTAGCACTGACCAATGCTATGACACTAGAGGGGGAAAAAAGCCCCACTGACCTTTTCTTTTGCTCTTATTCTTTTAAGCTTTGCTAAGGAGGGATAGAACTGATTAGAATTAATTTTATGGAGAATCTTAAAGAATATGCCTTAAGGCTTTTGTCTCTTTCTGCTGTTAGTTGCATGTATTGCTCTGCTAGAACAATCATAACTACCCATTGACTCCAAGTTCCATCTTATTTACTTCAGTGACAGTGATTTGTGCAAGCATGATTGAATTCAGACAAGGTGGTTATTTCCATGGCATATTCTGCCTTAAAATTATTAATGTCTTCTTGTTCTCCTTAATTTTAAATGTTATGATGCATTACCCTACAAATGCCCTTACCCTACAAATCAACCCGAATCTGGTTTTGAACACTCCAGTAATTTTACTAATACATTAATTTTCATAGTGTTAAGAATCTTTTAATCTCACTCTGCCCCAGGGTATGATTTTCACTAGCATTGCTCATTGATCTAATGCTTCTCCCACTCAAGTTAACAATAAGGTTTCCATTAAATTCAGTTGGAGGCAGAATTAGGCCAACTTTAATCCTTTTCAAAACAGTACCTGGTTCATAGACCTGCTTGCTGTCTGAGCTCTCAAGTCGGAAATTACAATTGAGATTATAGTTTGATAATAAACCTCTTTGTCTACAGCAAACCAGATGACAGTCTGGATCTCAATCTTAAGAGTAAGGGAAGTTTAAATCCCTACTTGTTTGGTCCTTAAATCTTCTGCAAAACAAACAAAATAATTTGTCACTTTTAAGATCAAGAACGTTGCCTTGTATCTCTGTTTATTGCTCGCATCTTTGCATTCATTGCAGATAAAAACTCCTGAAAGTAAAGACTCTTAAATTTCTTCTTTTCCTCATAGTAGCCCTAAATCAACTCCTCGTTATTTCTCTGTATTTTCATGGCTGTATACAGGGATAGCTATGTAGAATATATGGGGGACTGCTGTGAGGTTACTCTGCTGATAGCAATATTACTCTAAATATGTATTTCTACAATATATTGAACCCCTAATTCACAAGGAGGACATAATAAATTCTAACTCTTCCTATAGATTCATGATCAATCTTTGCTTTTCCATGCTCTTTAGTACCCAGTGGCCCTGTATCTTTTACAAACAGTCAACATTCTTATTCCTTGATCTTGTTGCTGCTTTCTGTCTATTTTAATTCTGCAATTAGTCACATGTCCTCCACAGAGCTGTGCAGAAACATAGTCAACTTTTCTGTATAGACAGGGGATGAGTTCTGCAATTGGCACATGGTGATGAGTCCATTTGGGACCCTAATGAATAGATTAAACAGGTTGGGGGAGATGGGAACTGTTTTGGATTTATCTGAAAACAATCTTTGGAGCAATTCAGAAAAACAAAATAAAAAAAAATGTTTTCAGCACTTCAATTGCGACATTGTTTGCTTCAAAATTAAATACTTCAGTTTTAGGTGACTTAAACTTCAGGCTCAGTTCCAAAGTTAAACATGTTGGTTTAAGAAATAATATTTTAGCAAAACTTTTTAATTATTTTGATTCACTGCTCCTTCTTTGTGCCTTTCCCTTTCCTGTGTCTGAAACTGCTTGTAGAGTTGTGTAGAGCTGTAGACTAGAGCTGTAGTTTGACTTTTACCGTTTGCCACTGCATTTTTTGCATAGTTCCAGTCGCATTGTCCTCACATCACACCAGGGTGGAAGAGAACACCGAAAGCAGAGCCCGGACAGTCAAAGTTTCCTTGAGTGCCCTCGTAGACCTTGAGTCAGTTTTGAAGCCACGTCTCTGGGCTTTGATTATGTCATCTGCAGAACAAATGGAATAAAGATAAAGGCTAACAGAAGTTACATTCAAGAAAGCTGTCCTGGAAAAGATTTAAAAATGCCTGGCTTAAGGGTGTAACACTACTACTGCTGTAACTACTGCAGACGAAGGGGTTATAAACTCTTCTGTGTTTATTTTCTGGTTTCTGATTCTGCCTCTGGAGCAACTGTGCTGGACCCTCTAAGGAGTAGGAACATTTGACTGGATAGAACACTAGCGCAAGGTGGTACGGCCACTTCTAAAATCTTCCCTCTGTAGTAATATGGGTATAATTAACTGTCCTTTCTGGTGTTTGTGAAGATACTTAAAAAACCAAACCCCACGACAGAACAAAGTGGTAATGCTGATGAATGCAGTAGTAGTTCAACAGAGTACTCATGGGAGTTTGACCAGGATTAAACTTGAAGTCCCAGCACATTTGCAGGTGAAACATATTCTGAAGAGAAATAAGAGGTTAATCATTAGAAGACAGCTGACTGCTCTAAGCAACAGTGTTTTTTCATCAATGCTTGTGATGCAAATAAAAAAACCAAACAACCCTACAACTAAATATAGCATAAAAGTCCTCAAAAGCCAGTCAATAAACAGTAATTATCTTTCACAGCTGGAAGCATGTTTTGCTTTGAGTGTAACCAACAAACTGTGCTTGACTGTGTGATGATTATTTCAATCAGGTTAAAAGGAGAATGTTATTTGGGAGCTGCTCTCTTGGAAGGTGTTCTTGTAAATGTGTGCATATTTCCGAACTCTTCTTCTCTTTTCCAAACTGCTACAGATCTTGATAAATGGTAAAGCCTGGCTGATTTGAACATAAAGTAAATTTGTGATTCAAATACTGCTGTTGGGCAGAGCTTCATCAGATCTCTTCCCAGTGCTCCCACTTGCTACTCCTGTGCAATCACTATTCTCAAAATAGCAAAGCAGGCTTTCAGTATTTGATCGACCCTGCCAGGTCCCATGGATGAATGACACTTGAGGGGTGGTGAATCATAGTATTTTGGGAGGGGAAAAAGGAAGGGAAGAGACAAGAAGGCAGCTTTTGGAAGAAGAGTTAAAAGTATGTTTCAAGGTCGCTGACAATTACTTTTTTTCAAACACCTCAGCAGCACTGGAGAGTGGCCTAAACTATGAGAGCTTTAGAAGCACGATTCTCATGATTGGCTACCCTAATGCTGGCAAACTGAACGAAAAGTTTTAATTGATTCCCAAAATCAACATGTCAACAACCAGATCAGGAAACTGAATTTTGTGATGTTCCTCTAATGCATTCTCCTTGTCCCAGGAAAGGAAATTCTCAGTGCCTTACTACCAAGCTGTTCATAGAAATCTTGGGCTGGTATACATAACTCCCATTTCATTAAGAACCACATTTTTTAGTATCATCTTGCAATTCATAGGACCTGTTTTAGAAACTGCATGACCTTTTAGGGTTTGTTTTTATGCTAGAATGATGGTTGTCTTTTGGAAAATAACATCTGTTCTGATGTTTGGTCTCCGTTTCTGACAGTATCCACGTATCTGATTGTTTTCTCAGTGCATAAATAAAATATCACAAGGCCCTTGTAGATGGACCTGTAGTACACGGCCATACTCCAAATTGTTATGGACCTTCCTGTATGTAGTGTGCTGGGTTTTGAAGAAATTTCTACCTGAGATGCAGCTGCAGCTTCTAGACGGATGCCTCACGTATTCTCACCTTCCTTCTTCCTGATTGGGTTGGTTGAAGTTTTCCCATTTGTTTTCAGGTCTTTGGTATATTGGAGAAAGAAAAGCTGCCAATCATTTTGCTTATTAGTTAAGCAGGTTTCTCTTTTGCTAGAATGACATGAGCAAGGAAGAAATTTTCAACTCCCATGAGGGATATTTTATGTTGTTTGGTTATTTTTTCAAACAATGGCCTCTTTTTCTTGGAAGACACTTACTTACATTTTCATAACTAGCATTTTAGGATGCTGAGTGTAACTTTTACTCCATTGTGCTGTTCACTTTGTATTTCACTACTTTAAAAGTATTTAGACTGTCATTAAAAGTTAGTTGAAAATAAAAGCTGGTTCTTTTCTAGGTCAGGTTCTCCTTTCTTCTCTCTTTTGATTTTGAATTATTTGTGCCGTGGGTTACGTATGAAATTACTTCAATTCACATGGGGAATATGAAGCTGACAAGTTTTGTGGAACATCTCCAGACACAGCATATTTTTTACCCCTACTATAGCCAAAAGAGAAGGATCCCTACTGTAGTTAAAAATTGTGTTTGGTTTTTCTCAGTATTATATTCTGTCTTACTCTGCCTGTTCTAGGGTTCTTTATAAACTAGTACAGAACAGCAATATCAGCAAGGATTTCCAAGACAAAAAGAAGTACAACAGCAAAGCAAGTGAGCTGTTGATTGAGTGGTAAAAATTCACGTTGCTTGCTATAAGACGTGTCATGCAACTGGATGGCAGTGGAGTCTTGTTGGGATTTTTTGCTAAATTAATCTTTTTTTCTAAACAGAATGTCAGACACATTAGATAGATTTTTTTTTTTTTTTTTTTTTTTTGGCAGTGGTGCCATTTCCAGTGTGTACCTGATCTATCCTTGAGAACCATAAAGCTTGGTCTAGTTAAGAGGGTTTTTTTGTGGGTTGTTTTTTTGTTTGTTTGTTTTTTTTCCAGTAAAGGCTCATATAAGGAATGAATTTCCCTTGATCAAAGCCATCGAGGAAGAGGATAGATGGAGTTGGATGGTCATAAGTTTAGGTAGCCCTAAACATTGTAAAACTCTGGTAGAGTGCAAAAGCACAGAAATTCATCACAATCAAAAGAAGTTCTCTGGAGACTAGTGTAGAACAACATATCATGGTGTCGTTCAGATGTTCTCTCAAGGCTACATTCTTGGCAGCTACTCAGTTTGGCTGGTCTTTTTGTTTTTCCAACTGTATATGGACTTCTTTTGTTTCAAATTAGTCTGTTGATTGGCTGCAGATGTACACCAAAATCTCCTTTGTTTCAGTGTACATTTTCAAGTGACTAATGATTAGCATTGGTTGGAAACTTTTCTGTTGAAACGATTTGACAGACATTTGTGGTTACAGCAAAATTGAGATTTTTCTGTGGAAAGGCATCAGTTTTGCCAAGGGAAAAAAAAAATAAACTTTTTTGTCAAGTCATCCTGAAATTCATGGTTTATGTTAGGTCAGCTTGTTAATGGCTCTAAGTTGTTGTGTTGTTTCAGGGCACTGCTTAAGACTTGGTTTTTATGACCTCTTCTTTTGTTACTCTGGGCTCCATTAACCAGTCTACTTCATACATCAGTATCTCCTGTTGGAGATGGCATGATAGCAGTCTGGGAACTGTAGTAGCTGTGATGCCTTCAGAGAGAGAAAATGTCTCGTAGAGGAGGTTGTGGATAAGCTCACAACTCTTGTGGGGAAAGTGCAGCATTACCAAGTTTGCAGTTATGACTTGGTGTAGGGGTTTGGGTGCTTCCTGTGCAAAATGTAGTTGTGGAAAGCTTAAAGCTTCCTTTTGAAAACATTTCTATCCAGTCCAAATATAATTAAAATCTTATTTATATGATGCCTTCTGTTAGCATCTGTAGTTTTAGCACTTCATTTCTTTTTGCAGATGTGCTTTTGTGCTCAGTTTTAAGGCTTAAAAAATCAAAACAACAATAAATTCTTCTGCTTCTTTTTATTTGAATTTTGAGGATATTTTTATAAAGCCTTTAAAATTCTCTCAAGTCCCATTTTCAAGCTCTTCTCTACAAGCACAAGGGCTTGTATCTTTGCTTTCATTAAGAAAATAAAAGATCATTAGGTAATTACTTGTTTTCAGGAACTGTGGCTCTAAGGGAAAAAAATAACTCCCTAAGACTTTCATTGATGCCATGAGAACTGGCAAATATAGGACAGTGATAGTGCAAGTTTTCCAATCACATGTAAGAGCAATTGAAGAGGTGTAGTTGTGGTACTTGTTTCGGTGGTGATTGTAGTAGATTCCAGACCTTTAGGAAAAATTGGAAGCAACTTCTCCATTATTATCTTTCTTCTTGCTTCACGGGTGCAGTAGTCTACACATTGTGCTTGTGCATTGTATGTCAATGTGCTTGTGACAAGATCAGATCAGCCAAAGGAAAATCCTTTCCCCCTCCCTCCTCCAAGAAAAAAAAGGATGGAGGGAGAAAAGAAAGGAAGGACAGAAAAGGGCAATATGGAAGGAATGAAGAAATTAGGGGGGAAGAGGGCTGGGAGAAGGTTACCAGATCCTCCCCTGATGTAAACTGTTTTCACTGCTGCCAGTGGAGCTATGCTAACTTGTTTTCCATAGGGGAGACAATCGCTGAGCGTGCACTGGTTGGCAGGTAATGCACCATTGATTAATAACTGGACAATTGTAAGGTAGAAATCCTTCTGGCAGTGTTCTTGCCCTGCCACCCTCAGTGGTCATTTCAGAAGACCTAATGAGTATGTAGTTGCCCAAAATTAAACCATCAAGATCACTTTTCAGCATCCTTCTGCCTTCTCCCACTAACATTTATTTCTGCTCATAAACTACAACTCAAAGCTGCTGCGAGCTCAGGTTTGATTTGGCAGTAAGAATATACTGAATACAAATAGTTTTCCTTGAGTTCAACGGTGGGCCGATGAAATTTCTCTGAAGCCTGCAGTGATATGCCTGCGATGAATTGAATCCACCAAGTATAACTTTGGCCAAAGTAAGGTGGCATATAAGTGGGTGAAGAACCCAAATTCATTGGAAAACTTTTAATCTCCAACATGTCAGTGTCCCAAGGTGAAAAATTTCTAATATTTATCAGTCTGAGTTGGAGCTAAGCTCATTTCTTCTTTACTCCACCATTTGTATGCCCCACAGGGAATTTTGTTATGGTTTGTGCAAGAGAGAAGGGTTTTTTGCACTGCAAACTTACTTTATAATAAAATCTCAAAGTTTTTTTATTAAAAAAATGTTTATTTTTTTAAACAAAAAATAATGCATCTTTCTCAGACTTTAGCTAAAATAGCTATCTCTAACTCTGATTTTTCCAGTGGCTCCCATCTCTATGATCATAAGTAATTAAATGTTCACAAAAGTGAATAAGCTACTTAATGTCCTATTCCCCTGTGACCTGAGACTTTATCTAAAAAATCCCCTAATAAACATCCTCCCAATTACTTAAACATCTGTCCTAGTACCATGCAATTGGAGCATGGAGGAAACAGAAGGGACACACTAACCAAATGTAATTCTTGTAAAACAGGGACATAAGGAGATCAGATTGATAACTGAGCACATCAAGGATTTAATGTTATCCAAATACTTAAAGTCCATGCTTATGCAGGTACTAATAACCTCAGAAAATATCTACAATATCCTTCATTTGAAGAGAGAATAGGAAAACGCACTCATACCCAGTAGTGTGCATGCATAGGGGCTTTAACTTATTAAAATTAATTTTACAATTAGAGAACACACTGAATCTGTGAATTAGCACCATAATGACAGGAACAGATGTCACTTGCTGCTGAATGAGCAACAGAAAATAGCAGGAGCGTACTGTGCAATGCTGTCTCATGCTTTCTGACAGCCAACCTAAACTCCCTGAAGTCAGCCTGCTCCTTAAAAACCTTATCCTAATGTTTGTCTAGCCAGAGGCACATTGCAGTGGTGACAGAAGGCACCCCTGCTGCAAGTCCTAACCCCCTCCATCCCCTTTCCTCAGTCTGCCAGAAACCCTAGTCATTCCCCTCAGGGATGTGTCAAACAGAAAATCAAAGTTCATTCTCCAGAGACCTCTCTTGGACCAAACCACATTCAGACCTAACCCTAATTATATAATTTTCTATTGTCAAACATCATTTCACTGGGTCAAGATGTTACTTACATCTCATGGGAAGATTTTTTTTTTAATTTTATTTTAATTTTTTTTAGTATTAGGTTCATTTAAGGCAGAAGTGTAAACTTCTGGTCCCACAGCTCTGTGACACCAGCAAAATCATAGGAAGTTTTTTAAAGGAAAGGTGGAACAGATACTTTTCTGTGATTACAAAGAGAAAAGTGAAAATATGATGATTAGGGTGTAAAGGGTGAACAGTCTACAGCTTCCACTAGAGCAGACATTGCTGCTGCTTTGGTGATGGGAACCATCCTATGGCTTTTGTGTATTTGATTAACAAGCAAGATAGGGTTGGAGGTGTTGAAAAGTTATGCGTAATGTAGGGATGCATAGTTGGCTGCACATTACGAAAATGTGAAAAGGAATAATTGATAGCTGTGGGTCATCTGTAGGGTGTCTGAGAATACCTGCTGGAAGGATCAGCCATGCAGTAGTTCTTCAGCGTCCTCAAGACGACTAGAACTCTGCAGAAGGCTATTTCTGTTTCTTTCTTTTTTTTTTTTTTTTCCCTCCTCATGACTTTACAGTAGAAATGGTACAGACAAATTACCACCAAAAATGATGTGACAGTTTGATACTACGCAGTTTTTGAGTAGTATTATGCTGAGAGAGATGCTAAGAGAGAGAGAGAGACACACACACACACCTCATTCCCCATCTATTTACACAATTACATGAATCTGTCATGGACATGGATAGTCATATAATTCAGATCTACTTTTTGTGAACAAGCCAGAGTCAAGTTGCTTCCCACATGCCCTGAAAATGGGAGTAATAGGGTTTTGTCAGAGATTGCCCTCTGCAGCAGTATGATGTGATGTTAGGCACTTGAGGTTTGTTGGCCATGCAAACCCTGTTCCCATTCTTGCTTAGTTCAATGCAAGTGATTTTGTGAGGAAGTAATTAAATCAAATGAAACTGTCGTGTTCAGCAAAGAAATAGCAGAAGCTAGCATAGTATTTACAAACTGTATAATCTTGTGGGGCCTCCAGCTTGTTCAGGAGGCCTTTTCTGCTCTATTTTTTTTTTTTTTTGGCCTTGGATCATGTGTGAGTTAAGACACTGAGTTCTTGTGAAACAATAGGATGGTTGAGATGGAAGTGTTCAGATCCTGTCTCTTGAAACATTGAGCTTAAAGCTACATGTTTTGCAGTCATCATTAATAGTTGCCATGTCCTCGTTTCTCATTTTGGAAAGCTGTTTCTGCTCCAGATCCTCAGTGCAGAATGGCTGGAAGGTGTCTTTTGATTCCAAGAGAGAATTTCAGGCATGATCTCCAGTATCTAACCTGTCCAGCTTTAGTTTTCTGCTAAAACATGTTTGCAACTTGAGTGTAAGAATATTGCATCCTTGTAGCCCACCTGTCCTTGTCAGTGTTGCTGGGGGAAGTAAACGGAACTGTTCCTAGTGGCACATGAGAGTACTTGGTTAGTGCATATTTAAGATCCTACCTTTCTTTAAGCTAATTCTGTTCATAGTACATATGCATTGCAATGCTGGGAAACCATATGAGGCTTCAACCTGCTGGGACTGCTATCGAGCAGAGTTTTGCATTTAACTTCAGCAAAAACCACTCTGGTCCCTTAATATTGCTCACTGTAATCTTTGGTAAGCTCTGGCGGGCAAGATAAGGAAAGCATTTTATAAGGTCTATTTTTAAAGACCTTTAGGACATGCCGTTAACAATTTCTTGTATTTTGCTTGTAGTTTAAGGGAATGACCTTCCTCCCCCCGCTTTCCTTGCCTTCCAGCCTGGGTGCCTCCCGCCTGGGACGCTCCGTACCGGGCAGGACCACGAGAGGGCACCCGGGACACGCCGCTCCCGGCCGCGCCAGCCGAGGCAGGGGCAGCCCCGGCGCACCTTGCTCCACAGCAACGTGCGCTAGTTTTTTCCTGGGGAACTTCAGTCAACGTGACTGACGAACTTCAGCTGCTTTATCTCATCCTTCCACAGGTGAGGGATGAACCATATGCATGCGCGGTCACATCTCCGCACGCTAAAATGAGCGGTTTGTTCCGTGAAAACAAGCAGGATGCCAACATTGAATGGGCAAGCTTGTGTCAACAGCCTATTCTCGTACTTGTCAAAGCATAAGAGCAACAATTTCCTAGTAAAGTCAGGAAGCTCGGAGAAATATTCAAGCTTGCTAAAGCTAAAAATGAAACGGGACTGAATTGCTTTGAATTTCCAAGGTTAAATGAAGTTTATTCTTGTCTTATTGGGCAAACCTTAATGATTTGCCCAAGGTACTGTCATACATGCCATTGGTTATGGAAATCTTTCTCTAACTCCTAGTCTGGGTAATAAATTTTCAAAAAATAGATGTAGATCCAGGCATTTCTCATGAGAAGATGTAAATCAGATAATTCCAGTCCTCAGCAGTTTTCCTCCGCGCGTCTGGTTGAAAGGGGCTACTGCTGGAACCAGAAAGAAATTGTCAGAAAGGTTACCCAGATTAGAATATGCTTCTGTCATCTGTCCCTAATTTCTTGGGAAGGGATTGATCAAACCTCAGATTAGCTGCCTAAAAGCTACAATTCAAACAAGTCGTCAATCTGCTGTCAAACTGTCACAGAAGCAAACACCTAGATACTCGTTCTTCCTATCTATCTTGAAATAGTCTTTTACAATGGCAATAATTGCTCCTTTAATATTCTTCCTTTTTTTTTTTTTTTTCCCTGAGAATGATAGAAAAAGCCTAGAGGTCTGATTTTTAGAGGTCTGGCCAAGATGAATGCAAAACAAGAGGAACATAACTGGCTAGCAAGAGGTAGGTGAAGAGAATCAAAGATCCTTGTTGTCTCCCAGACATTACTGACCTTGTCATGCCATGCCCAGCTGGCAGTCTGCGAAAGCTCAATGAAGTGATATTTATTTGGCTGACACCATTTTGTATTTAAATTCTGGGACTCTCCTTCACGTAAACATACGTTTTTCAGTTTCATTTTTACATAAGAGAGTGCGTCTCAACAAAGGAATAAGTTACACATCATTAATATATCTGTTATTTTTTCTGATGTTTTTCTTTCTTTTTCTTCTTGTTTTGCTAGAAGTTTTCGAACAAAATGTGACAGTGATTTTAAAACTATGGGAAGCTTCATAACACACAAATAAGAAGCTAAGCTTTGAGGCTGTGCAGAGACTGCACGGGATTTGAGAAGATAGTGAATATATTCCATGGCCTGAACGCAGGACTGACACTAAACCACTGTGAATTGTCTGGGCAAGGCCTGTCTCTGTGTGTGATACAAAGATTTGGACAACATGAGCTGAAACCCAACAGGACTGGGACTTTTTCTGACCTTGTAATAACGGTGATCAGTGGCAAACCACATAGATATCTGATCTGCTCTACAATACAACAGTGTCATGGTTATCCTATCCTGCACTAGACACAGAATAATTTTCATTAATATAGAGAGCTTTATATATATAAAAAAGACCATCAATCTATACAGAATGTGCATATTTATAAAAATATGGCCAGATTGCAATTTTGTTTTCCTTCTGGAAGGTGGATATTTTCAGACAAACGGTATTTAGCCTTTTATTGTGTTTTCATAAATTTCAAAACACAAGATTCAAGAGATCTGTGATCACATTTTAATTCATAGTATCCTTTCTGTAGCTTTAAAAAAGTTTTCTTTTTTTGCCTACTCCTTAGTTTAGTCTCTCCATTTGCAAACTGTAGGTAACTCATTTTTCAGGGGTGATGTGAGGGTAAAATCCATTAATGATTTTGAGACATTCATATTAAAGTTGTGAGGGCCATATAAGTACCGAGATGTCAAGAAGTATTAAACAATCTGCTGCAAACGTCTCTGCTTTTTTCTGTGTCGTTCATTAGTGTGCACTCGGAGATGACCTTAGTGTTGCTGGTGGCACCCTTTCAGATCCTGTTTAAAACAACTGTTGAATGACTCACTGTTTCAGGAATATGGAAAGTTTCCCAGAGTGCGTTTATGCTCTGCTGTCTTCAGGAGATGGAGCTGATCAGGAAGGCTGTTGGAGATGACTGAATGTACTTATAATGGGTGGACTATTCTCCCCTGCTTTGGAACATCTGATGATGATTTTTAAAATAAATAATTTTTTTTATAAAAATCTGTTGGCTGTGCCTGGTAGGAAGCAAATACAGGTTGTTTTTGTGTCACTGATGATGTATCTTCAGAGGATTACGCATGCCAGTTGCTTGACTTCAAGGAAAATTTTCACAGTGGAGTGATGACACAGATGTAGTGTTGATCTAAAGTAACTTTTCTTTTTTTTCCAGTACTTCTGCTCTCTCTTTGCTACCTTAGGCATGACACTAAGCTTTACAATTCAAATCTGAGCTCCAAGATTCTTAAATTGTGAGTTAAGATGTAGGTTTTTCACACGGGTTGTTTTCAAAATTGGCATCTCCTTCTTCCCTTGGCCAGGTTCTGTTCTTCTGTTTGTTCCTTCAGTGAAATTTATAAGCCCAGGTTTTTGCCATGACATGCTGTCGCTGTGGAAATTAGTATGATGTCATAAACCTGATGTTATGACTTCGGATTCAGAGGAAATAGACTGCTGAGAAGCAAACAGAAGCTTGTTGAGTACACAATTGTGGGGGAGACTGATGAGTGAAACTTGAACTGAGGATGTAGAATCTAAATTCTAATGGGAATTCTCTCAGAACTGGAAAGAGAGGAACTCAGGATGTGGTCTGTAGGTCTGTTCCTGACACAGTTCTGGGGGTGATGGATATGGCAAGCCATGTCACAGCTGTCTATTGTCTACAAGTTTATTTAGAGGAAAAAAAGGAAGTTACACAGATACGAGTGGCATCTGAGATTTGAAAATGATAAGCATTTGAGATTAATGGGATCTGATCTCTTATTTGAATTGCCACTTTGCTTTCTAGATTCTCCTTTCTCCCCCCCCCCCCGCCCCCAGCCCCCACCTGAAAGTCTTTCGTAATTTGGTTGGGAGAAAAACTTTGAAAAAAATGACAGAAGTGCTCACATCTGCCTGAGAATGAAGGTAGTATGACTCAGTTGATCTGGAAATGAACAGATAGTCTCATCTGGAATAAATGTAAATATCTGGTTTAAATGTTAACATTAACTATTTTACTACTGGTAAAAAAAGCTAAGAGTAGTGAGATGATTAATGGAGGAAAATTTGCATGATTTCTTATCTTCATGCAGCCATTGAAAAATACTTACAAGACTGAGTGGATAGCTTTGCTAAGTTTTGCTTATTTTTCTTTATTGAGCATGGAGAAATAAAAGCAAAAAATATTAGCAGAGAATGGTGTATCCTTTGGACCAACTAATTAGTAGATGTCGTTATAAATCTGAACATAGCATCCAAGCTCAACAGAGAAGCAAAACCCCTGATGCTCCTAAATTCTGCTAAGAGTTAAGGGTTCTGAAGGTGAATTATGTACACTTGTAGTTTGAACATCTGTTGCTAACTAGCACTAACACCTTTCTCTCACATGTGTTTGAATACTGGAACACGAAATCAGAAAGTCATATATTTAGCTGTAGCAACGCTCTGAGTGGGTAGATTGAGGGAAAAAGTGGGCTTCACTGATAAAAAGTATCACCTCCAAAACTGGAAAGTCAAAGTATGTTGTGCTTTCTCTAAGATATTCCTCTTATGTGCAAGGTACTACTGCCTAGACAAGACACTGCAGTAAAAAGAATGGAAATGAGATCACAGTGATGATTCTTACTTTGCTTTACAGTGAAAGAATTGAGATATTTGTAGCTTGTGAAAAAGAAATGGCTTATTCTTGGTATGAGTGCTTGCATGGTGGGAAGATAATGACAGGTTCTTGAACGCAGCAGGCAAAGTTATCACAAAATTGTAAAGAAGCAAAAAACCCTCTTAAATTGGATAGAGAGTGCATGTGCTAAGAGCAAAGGTGCAAAGCCTATTTAAACACCAATTGAGTAGTGAAGATTCTTTTATTGGAAGGCTGCAAATATCCATGGGATGTAGTTCTTAGTGACGTGCATTAGTGCAGTCAGAAGTATTGGACTTAATGTAAGAAATTTAGGCATCAGACTTCTTGGATGAGACATAAACTAGAGTTTCCATGTTTCCTAGCCTTGCAAATCCATGAGGCTTGAATATGTTATTGGTTTTGGTAGAGCAAAACCATATTTGTATTGCAGGAGAGCTATTCCTATGATTAGATGTGATATTAGGCACAGGATTCATACGTGAATATGATTTACCAATGCTTTCTTGTACTTAGGAAATGAAGAGATACATGAAAAAATAAGTTCAAGTAATGATTTTGAATGCCCTTATTAGGCTTCATTGTTATGTTCCGTCTCTTTACAATGGTTTTGATTGCCTTCTAGGGCACTACGTTGTAAATCAGAGTTTTATTGGGTTTTACTGTTGTTATTATTATTGTGGTTATAAAACTTTGCAATATAGCATAATAAAGACTAATGAGCTGTCATGAACAAAGTATCAAGGCTACTTAGTTTAAATAATATTTGGAAGAGTGAATTTGGCTCGTGAGCGGATATGACCTAAATTTTCACTAGGCAGGGTCCATTTTAAGGTAGTGTGAGGCTATATGACCTGTTTAAATGTTAGCAAGATACTAGTTTTTAACTTGCAAGACCACCTCACTGCACTTTCAGACACATCTTTCTCTCTTCAACTTTGATCAACAGGTTTTATTTTAAAATTTTATATATATATAATAGCTATGTACATTTATGTGCATTCAGAAGTTAAAATGTTATTTCTATTGTAAAAAGTGTATTTGTGAAAAATGTCCCAACAGCCCAAGAATACACATTACCCTGCAAACAGCATCAAAGACACATCAAAGACATTTTCTTGGATGAACTTTTTCTGTGCTGCTTGTTGATCTGATGTTGTGAAACGTTCTGGCAATTTGTGAAGCAGTGAACAGATGAGTTTTCTGTGGTTCTAGGAGATGTCATGGATATTGGACCACATAATTTCTTCTAATTACAGCTGAACACATTGGTGCCTTGTGGTCAATGTGACTTAAAAAGGAGAAAATAGATAAGCCAAGTCTTTGTGCGTATTCATTAGACTGATGTATTAAGAGAGAATTATTTATGAGAACATGCCATCTCACTGAAGTTATCAGAGGTCATTTGTTTGGGGGTTTTTGTTTTGTTTTGGGTTTTTTTTTTAAACTTTGTTTTTTCTAAAATGCTGCCAAGAAAAGAGATGTTCTGGTACATGGATAATGAAGCATTGCATCAAAGGTATTTCTTAAGTGCAAGTAGTTGCAATAAAAATTGCCAAGAGCGGCAAATTATCTGGAACACTTGCTTTTTAAAATAGCACCCTTTCCCACACATGCATATAGATGTCCTCCAGAAAAATACTGTGGTCCCTCTGGTCTGTATTACAAAAATCCCACCCTAAATTTCCTTTATTTCTGATTAGGATTGAAGAGATTTCTGCTTATTGCACAGACTGCAGTGTAAAGCATCTCCTCGATCCTGCCACAAAACCGTGCTTCCTATGGAGTAACTTGTACTGAAAAAGACATTTTCATGGGTTCATGTCTGCAGGCTGATGCATGCCATGAAGCATATTCAGGGCTTTGCACATTTCCCGCCTCCCAACAGCAAGGTTTGGGTGAAATGGGGACCCTTCTCACCCTGCCTAGGTTTTAAGTGCAGATAGGCTGCTCTTCATATCTTACCTTGGATTCAGTGTGGACTACAGGTAGTCCTTCGAAATGAGCAGGAAAGCTGATGGAGGGGTGTGCAGCTCATCAGAATCTGGGGAGAGAGGGGGAAGAGAATCAGGTCAATTGCTGGCATTTTTAGCAGAGGCGCCTAAGGGGCTTTTGAAGCTGAATTCCTTTTTTGGTTCTGCAGCTGGCTTGGCTTGGTCTCAGTTGGAAAATATAGGAAAGGATCTCATATTAGGGCTCGTCTTTGGAGGAAATAATTTTAAAAATAAATCAAGGTATTATCTCAGGTCAGAATCATTATTCTGCAATAACTTTCACATAGATACTTGTCACACATTTTAGCTCATGCTAGTTTTGGATATAGATTAAATTAAATAGTGTGAAGGCAGGTTCACTGTGAAGTAAGAATGTCCATATGGTGAGCTAGTGCCAAGTGATTAGTTAGAGCCATTTCCTAATATTAGACAAGCTCTTACAGGTGTTTATACAACCCCTCTCCTATGAATAATAAAGAATACGGGTCACTAGAGCTGTCAATCAGGCTCTTTCATTCTATTAATTCTGGTGTTACTAAAAATGTGTTGGGTTTTTTGTTTGTTTGCCTTTTTATTATGGATTCAATGTGATGAGCTAAACGCCATGATGAAACATATGGTCTAAATCTTCAAGCTGCTCAAACATCCATTTAGGCGGAAGAGTTCCTTTTATTGCAAAATACTTGTGTAACATACTGAAAATGGCACATTAAAATTTTGGGTAGATAAGAAAGTTGTTTATGCAGTAGGTCTAAAACATATGAGAAATTGAAGCTCATAATATAATCACAAATAACTGTAACTGACTGGAAAAACATATGCTCTTAAATGGCAACCCAAAATATTTATTAAAGAAAAAAGATTGTGTTTTTTTTCCATCAGAAATATTGAAACATATCAAAACAAATATTTCATGTTGCTTCTAAACAACCTTTCAAAAACGGTTTTGAAGAGTGTGTAAGAAATTTGAGAGAGGAAATCTAATT
Organism: Balearica regulorum gibbericeps; assembly: GCF_011004875.1. NCBI lineage: Eukaryota > Metazoa > Chordata > Aves > Gruiformes > Gruidae > Balearica > Balearica regulorum. The sequence continues at coordinate 72,266,277 of NC_046184.1, forward strand.
TTCTATTTCTTTTTTTCCAGGGAAAAAATTGCCTAAAGAATAAAGAGATGTTTCGTCTTCTCCGTCACTACTAATTTCTATTCCAAGCTTTTTCTTTTTTCATTTTTTCCTTTAAAAAAGAAAGACAAATGGAGAGAAAGGAAGAAAACATCATAAATACCATTTGAAAAATTGTAAGTTTTGCATTTCTGCAAAATATATTCAAAGAACATTTTTAGAGGAAATGCATTAGTATCATTTTCTTTTGACCTGCAGTCTCAACTGAGGTTTAAGTGTTGAATTTTTTTGTTTGAATACTGGAAGAATTAATCAAAATTATTTTGCCTAATACAGTATGTCAAAATTGCACATTTCATCCTGGAAATTTTTCAGTACTTCTTGCAACTTGCTATATGTGAGGTTTTATGTATACAGAAGATTTTTTAACTGGTACGCATCGATCAAGTTTGGGTTTTTTTTGTATGCTGTTATGCGATTCTAGAAGTGCCAATATGTATGTGGTATGTCAAACTGAGTTTCTTTTTTGCTTGTAGTAATTGAAAATATCATTAGCCTATCCAATGTGCAAGAATTATTTACCTTTCAGTCTATTTCCTATGGCACTCACTCTATTTCTTTAAGGGTAGCATTTTTACTGGCAAACATCTTATGAGCAGAGGCAGTAGGCTTTACAAAAGTGGATAGCTACCAATTTCATAAAGGTCTTTGATTCTTCTTTGCTGTAACCTATTAGTTCAGGGTTTGATAAAAGCAAATTTAACACCAACATGAATTTTGTAGAAGATACAGATACTGATGGCTGTGAGCACTAAGTTCTTTAGACGTTGAAATAGAATTTAGTTGCCCAGAAACCTTTGCAAAGCTTGGTCTTCAGAAAACCGGAGTTCTTACAAATTCTACACATCCTTCTTTGTTTATGTCTGTAAAATGCCTTGAGACCCTTTAGATCCTCAATAAATTGATCTGTTTATGGTAGAAATACTGAGGATGGAAATAGAGGCATAAGAAGTGTAATATGCACTCCTGATACTGCAGTATGAGAGAGAAGAGGTGAAATCTCTGGCCATATGAAAAAGGTGGATCTTGATATGGGAGCTGAAGAATGTCGTAGGGAGGCTGTCTTACATGCTGAGAATAGCAAGTAAAGACCTATATTTAGGAACCTGACACATTCCTGAAATGTAGCTCAGTAATTATTTTGCGTGTTATTGTACAGGTCAGATTCTTAAAAATGCATCTGATGTTGGATACTAAAAATGCCAGCTGTCATGCTGCAATAACAACTGTAATTAATTGTTGGTAATAGTCAGCTGTATATACTGTTGTTTATCTACTGATCTCAGAGCAGTTCATGAAGATCATCAATATTACTGTCCCAACTGGGAAAGTGTCCTTTTTTCAAGGAAGCCAAGTCTTGAATTCAAATTTTCCTAGCTCTTTGCTGTAGTTCTGAACTTGTACTGTCAGGATGACTTTATTTTAGCTTTTTAGTTTAGCCTCAAAACTCTTTCCTTCCATCCCTCCTTACCCTCTTATGAGTGACTTCAGTTCTTTTTGTCCCTTGGTGCCATTCTTCTCTGCCCCTCACCTCTGAGAGCAGCCTACTTTTACCTCTTACAGTATCCAGACTTCAGTAATACAAACTCTGACATCTACAGTCAAACAAGCAATGTTTAGGCCTGGGTAAGACCCCTTTGTACAGATGCGAGTGCTTGCTTAATTGGTTTCTGAAACCGGATGGAAATAGAAGATTCAGCAAAGTTAGCTGTGGAGAGTCAGAAGTCTAAATTGCGGAATCCAGTACCGTTGTTATCAGCTGGTGAGTGTTAAAATGAAAAAGGGAATGATTAGCTATGGAGTCGGAACTATCAGAACCGAAGCACGTACATGGATCTGTTTAAAAAAGTCATGTTATTGTCTCTCCTTTTCCTGTTATGTTGATATAATTCACTCTTGTCACAGTTTTCTTGCTCTTATAATGAAAATAGTATAGAATATTTTGCTTTCTGTACCATAAAATTCAGCATTAAGTTCACAGCTGTTTTTTGACCATTAAATACAATACCATTTAAGATTTTTTTTTTTCAGCTGTGATTTCTCAGATTGTGTGGTCTAGTAAGAGCCTCTGGAAGTGTTCAGGAGTATACCTGGCAGATCAATACAAATAATCTTTTTATTTATACTGACTGGCAACCAAAATCTGTCCCTCAGGAAAGGCTTTTCTGTGATTATGAACTCCTCCATAGCTATACCATACATTGAGAAGGATTTCTTTTCATCATTTTAACTGTTGCTTTGGGTGTCTAACAGTGTTTGTAACTACATCATTGCCTACCTCTTTACCCTCTAGAATACCCTGCTGTTCCAGTTTACCTGAAATACACAATCCATCACGATATTTGGTTCAAAACAGGTGCTGGTTGGTAGCATGTGCTAGCAGCTCCAGCTCAGCACACACATCCCTTCACACTGTTAGTTTATGTGTATATTAAGGACACAGTATTTTCATTAATACTCTTTTGTATTTAGTATTTTTGAAAGGTATTAGATAAGTGGTGTACATCTTCCAGATGCTCCCAAACCATCCTGCCAATGTGTTTCAAAGCTCTTATTGCAGCGTTTTCTTATTAAATGGCTTGTTTATAGGTGAGAGGTTCAGAAGCAAGGCATATTCAGATCTGGATATTCTCAGCTGAGACTCCTGCCCAGACTAAAGTGAGTTCTAATAGAAAGAGTTGTGGATATCATATCCATCTGTTAAGAAGTAGTCTGAGAGAGTGATCTGTCTTCATGTAAACCATTGACTTTACCTACAAACATCAATAACTCTTGATCGCTCTTAACAGTGTCTAATGATTTAGGAAAATCTCAGCTTTGTACTGTGGAGAGATAAATAGCTCAGGAAACCAGCAAATTTTATGAGGTTGTCTAACACAATATATTGATCGAACCTCAGAGGAATGTGTACTGGCCAGAAAGCAACAGTCGATTTGTCTGGGGAAAGAAGAAAAATTACCAGGATTAAAAGAATACACAAATGGTGAAAAAAACTACTTCTGGAGCAAGATATTTGATGTCAAGTATTTATTTAGAGATTTCTGTAAAATTTCAAATCAACTATCAAATTACTCCTCAAATCCAAATTGGAAAGCTTTTTTTTTTTTTTCCTGGCACATATTTGTGGACCAGTACAGGTTAGAAGCCATGATAGGTAGTGAAAGAGCATTTATGATAAGAACCTAGTCTTTTCCCCAGTTCCTAGTAGCACTCTGGACATCTGAGCTGTCATATAAAACAGGTGAGATTTAATCATCTGTATGCAGATGTATCTGTCATGGTTTGATATTTTTAAATCCCATTAGTTTAGAGTAGTATGGAGCTGTCCCAAACTACTTGCTGGAAGCTTGTTTTGTCATAAAACGTGTGACAAAGCCACTGGAGTAAATTCATGCCATCTAGGCTTTACCTACAATGTTTGTTTATACTCATGGACTACAGGAATCTTCTTTGTAACAGTCTTTCTATTATCAAGATGTTGGTACGTTGCTTACTGCAATTAAAAAGAGAAAAGTTGCATCAGGCATTTCACAGCTTACTTCATGAAGCAATTGTTAAACTTCTGAAGTGACCTTTTGGAGAAACACTGTGAGATTTGGCTATTTTATGCAAAAATAAGTTTTATGATTTGAAGAAAGAAACTGCCTATATTTAATGAGGAAGACAAATACAGGTTTGAGATGTGTGGTGGATAAAGGCATTGTTTTCTTTGAAGTTTGAACTTTAAAATTCTGTCCTTACATGCATTTCTCCATGTCACATTCAGAAATGGAAAAGTCCCTTTTTTTTGTGGATCCTGTGTTATGGTAACCGTTGTTAAAGTTGACTTTTAAGTAACAACTGTTGTATGTCTGATTTCATGAAGTTCATGTTCTCATAGCTGGCAAAGAAAATTACTAGACTAGACTTTCACAGCTAGGAAATTAACTCCAGCTCTATCTGAGGTTCCTATTGAGTGAATAAAGTCATATATTCATTAAATTTCCCTCACTTACTTTGTAAGTAGAATTATAGGGATTGACTGCAATGGTCACTCAAAGGAACTAAAGAGAATATTTGTGGGAAGGAAATTTTAAGTTCATAATAATGACTTTGCTCTGGAAAACTGATTCGATTCTGCTCATCTGAAAAAAATGGAACATGTGACCTGTATGTTAGTGCAATGAAGGTGGTTTTGAAAAACCAAATGTTACAACAAACTTAAACCAGAAATTTTTTGCTGAATGTGCCTGGAAGTGCCTATTGTTTACATGAAACATCTCTTTCTTGTTTGTGCATGTGAGTTGTTGCTTTTGCTTTGTTTGAATCAAAGCATAAGGCTGAAATAAGACATACTTCTGAAGAGGCTTATTTGAAAACTGTGATAACAGTTATGCATCCAACTCTTAATGAAGTCACTTATAGTCGGTAGCCCCTACCTTTGATTCTTGGGAATTACTTTCCCTGGAGACCAGTCCCAGATCATCTGCATTTGTGTATAGAAATAGTGGATTGTAGTTATTTGATAGATCATAAATTACCTTATAAATTATCACAGCGTATGTGGTAAGATCTATATTTTCGGTTGAAGTATTGTCTAATAAAGAATATTACTACATTCCATCCTATTGTAATATATGTAATGCTATAGTGACCAGAAGCTTTCAGTTAGGAATATAATTTTTATGTACTAGGAGCTGTTGTAAAATACAAACGATCCCTGCCACAAGTGTTTTACAAACCTAACCTCCAACTTCAAGTTCTCCATTTTTTTCAAATGTACTCTCTCTGCTGCTGAAGTCTCTGTATCCTTCCACTAAGCTCTGCTTTCAGAATTTAGAGAAGCTGAGCTGATGCCTAAGCGTCATGCTTGTCTCTCACTGGCTTGCAAAAAAAACACAGTTTGGGAGAATACATTGTAAATTCAATCACTGCTTGCAAGACTCTCTTACAGCCCTCAATACTTCCTGTGACTTCCATGCAGCAATTGGATTTTGTTTTCCGGATGTATATACAAATTAATTCTAAGTACTTATGGGAAATTAAAGTTTGCAAAGTTATCTGAACGTTGGAAATTATTGGTCTATTGAGAAGGATTCAGACAAACTGTTTAATTATGAAACAGTGGCATTTGTTCTTTCTGAGAACATCTCAAGGATGGTTCGTATAAGCTGTTTACAGAACCGCATTGCTTCAGAGACTGTACCAGCATAATAAAGGCTTTGTTTGGTCATATGTTTACAAGAACATAACCTATACTGTCAAAGGTTAGAGATTTTTCACAGGACTATAATCCTGTACCATAAGTGGCAAATCTCCTAGAGTTCTTAAGCTCTATGTACATGGAGATAAAAGCGTATGTGTGTAAACAAATACTGCAAATTGTATGAACAGCACTTTATTATCAAATGCTGTCAATAGGTATAGTAACCTCTCACTGTGATTACAGATAAAACTAGGCTAATAGGTGTTGTTTTCTTATATCAAGAACATGGTAGAAAATGACAGTTTCTAGAGAAGTGTTTGTTTACCATAGGCCCAAAATTTAGACGGATCCTTTAAAAGGAACATACCTTCTGCTATACCTAAATGGTTTCAGAATAGGATTTTTTTCTTGCTGTCTGGCAAAGACGAATGTAAATGGATAATTGCATGCGTTTGGTTTGGTAATAGTTAAAAGTTTGAACAGACCAAAGGTACAGAACCCTACCACGCTCCATAGTGAATACCCCAGCGGTATGACTTGCTGTGATAAATGTATCCATCCATCTGTCCACATACTATACTTAGCCTTTATAAACTTGCCTGCAGCTATGTAATTATGCCTTAAAAACAGGGCAGATTTTTCCCTTGTGTATTTGTCCTGGCCGTGAACGCTCAGGCAAAGCCATTCCTTTCAAATCAGGACAATGCTGCCTGAGGCAGCCAGATACAGCTTTCCTGCAATGAAAGTTGTTGCTTTGCCTAAAGGATCGGTGTAATCCTCTTCAAGTGTACGCTGGCTACCATGACAGTTTGAGTCTGGGAGAGAGAGTCTAACAACATGTTTTTCCCCAAGTTTCCCCCCACTAAACACTGAGAAAATCAAGCATTTAGCCTACTTCGCTGTGTTGCAGTTAAATACCAATACCCCTTCGCTGCCTCATACTACCACCGCATACCTCCAGCAAACAGCAGATGACAGTTTACTACTAAAATCTATATATTCAGAGATATTCAGACCAGTCTAGTGAGAGAAGTATAGCGCTTTCATTGCTTCATCCATCTGTTTTCCTGCTAGACTTGCATTCAGCAGGCCTGTTTCATTAGTTTTGACAAACTTACTGCTGATAACATCACTGGAACTTCCAGTCTCATCCTGAGACACCATTAAAACCAGTCCGAGGAACAGCAATTAGCTATGGTGGTATAACCCAAAGCTGAGTGCAAATCCTCTTTCACTCCCTTGTAGCTCTTAACTATCTACTTCTAGGGAGATTCCAGCCTTAGTAGATGGGGTGAGATGGACATGAAGGAGGATCAAATGTGGTTCCCTTTTCAGCATATTGGAAGAATGATGTACAGTCCCCGTTCAGCCAGTCCTGTGACTGCTAAAATCAGTAGTCAAGTACTGTGAAGAAAAGCTTGGCCCTTCTTAGTGCTCTACAAGTCTAATTAGATATGATGCCCACATATCACCTAGGTTGACAGTTTCTCATACATCAGAGGAGTCTGATCTCACTCCCACTAAAACTGCCAGGAGACCTTCTGTGAATTTCTATGGCAACTAAACGAGGAACTTCTTTTAACAGGTACTTTGATATTTAAAATATTGATGAATTTGAAGGGTGTTTGGAGACTCGGCATAACAGAAGAGAAAAAAATGGTGGTAACAGAAAAATCTGTGCCCTGAACAGCCTTGAAACAATTGGTAAGTAGTGAGCAGTAATGGAAACTTGAAAAGGCTCCGATGATTGTCAAAAATGGAACTCGACATGTTTTACAATGCATCGGTAATGAAGAGCTGGTTTATAGACTACGAATTTTTAAGACATATAAAAAGTGGGATTCTTGGCACAATGCAGCAGTATAAAGTACGCTATTTCTTTCAATCTACTCCCTGTGGGTCTGATTTTGCAACAAGATCAGTGGCATGGACATCTTTATAACTCCACAGTGTCTCTCGAAGTTAAATACACTCCGTTAAGACTCAGGGGTCTGAACGAATGGTTTGGTTGCAAGGCTGACACCTATGCTTGTAAAACTGAGGTCTTACCAGACAGAGTAAGCATCAGTGTCATCACCCGGATGCACACAGAGCAGAACACGTAACTGAATTCCAAGCAGGTAGATAATTTTTAAGGGTAAAAGAGGCTGAAAGGTCAGTAGTACATACCACTAATTCACTATTCCCTTCTCTTTAAAAATCTTTTAACTGGATGTTCCCATATCAGCTCTTATAAAACATATAGGATAATATTACCATAGTCAGTTCTCTCATGTAGTTTTGGTGATTGTAACATTATGCATATGATTAGTCTGTGACATGCTAAACACCCTTACTAGAGAAGAAGGTATTTCTGGTATTTCTCCCAGCTCTGATATATTGCAACATTTCTAAAAACAATGCAGGAGAAAATACTCAAAGACTATTTTAAACTACTTTTTTAAGCTTTTTGTTTGTTTATTTTTGTTTATTAAAGAACAAACATATTATTGCTGCAGCTTGGTAACAAAAAAATATAGAATGGTAAATGATTACAGAGATATTCTTAGAAACTGGTATCAGTTCAGCCACTAGAATTGATATGTAATATTTGATACTGCAGTGAAAGGACAGCAGTAACGCTTGGCTTTCAGTAAAGGACACCTATGGTGGAAAATGGATCGAATTTAATTGAACAGTTCTTAGTTCCATACACCCAGTTTCAAAGCCTTTACATCTAATACTAATAAGCTTGACCTGAACCCTACTGAGTTACTGATGCTTTATTGAAAATGGTTTCCAGGCTCTCTTTTTCCACGGAAAGTTATTTTTCCTGTCAGATAGGACGCATTGACTGACCTTCTAATTATGAAATGTTGTTGACACAGGTAAGTCAAAAGAGGTGTGAGACTGATAGATATAGAGTAACACTACTGATAACTTGCTCAAATATTGTATTTGTTTTACTTTGTCTTTGCTAGCTTGTATGTTTGAGCATTACAAAAGATTGAGCAAGTGTAAGCAAACAAGCTTCTTACTGTAATCTATGCTACTAATAGCCACTGTTTGTAAATGTTTGCATTCTGGTTTGCTAATATTGGAATATATTTCGGTCCTCCAGTTCACACCTTTCCCTTGCTCCTGGGGGCTAGCACTTACTGCAAGTGCAGCTGAGATTCTTGCACCAATTTCAGCAGCTGGAGCTTTGACAGTTATCAAATCTTGTGAGATTCCACAATACCATGCAGGAATGGTTATCAACAGTAGCTCCTTTCTTTTCTCAGGAATATTTTGTGGGAACTTTGAGCTATGAAGTTGTGCAATCTTTGGAAGCCAGTGTGGATTATAATCAATATGTTCTAGTTAACCAGGACCAGGAAATTATCAAGATCCTTCCTGTGGCCCCCACGGATCACCATGTCTACAGTGCCAGAATGGAACAAGTGAAGTCACCTGAACCTTTCACTCTGATGAAAAACTGTGAAAATGAGTACAAGGCCTCCATACTTTCCTAGAAGCAAAGACGACTGCGTGGCTGATTGCCAAGCGTACTATGCCAAGAGCTGCTGGGATCTCCGACACATTCCAGTGGGAATATTAACAGGTCTACATATTGCTGGGTAAAGTCTTCCAAACTTTCAAGAGTGCTGTGAATTTCTACTGTTTAATGTATGTACGGTTTGTGGTCCCTAGCTATCCGGAAACTCTCAAAACTCTACAAATACCTTATGAAACTCTCACACCCAAACAGCTCTCTAAACATTCCTTCTCCCCTCTTTGAGCATATGTGGTCTCCAAATCCTAAAACCATCTGGAAGTATAAGCTATAGGCTTCCAATCATCACCTTGTAATAGGATTAGCACCCCATCAAGTCCACAGATGCAGGGCATCTGCTGAAATAGCTGTAATACTTTGAAATAGAAAATATCATTAACGGGGTGTGTGGAACCCGATCCAAAGCTCACCAAAGTCAGTGAATTCTGCTACTCCATGTGTCTCAGTTGGTTTTTGGTTAACCCATGGTCAACAACAGCTTTGGATCCTCTGGGTCTTTATCCCATCTGAATATACTCTGAAGCAGCTCGTAAAGACCAACTGAGAGGTATTTTGTCCCTTTATGCTATGTGAAAAGACTGAAATAATAGAAAATGATGACCAAAATTCTGCTCCTGGACAGGGCAGAGACACTCTGTGGAGAACCTCTAGAAAAGCCTTTTTAATCTGTGACCTTGGGAAGGTGAGAGAGGAGTATGCCAGGTGTATACAATGCCATTTAGTACTTGACTGACTCCTACCATGAATCACAGGGTAAATTCCAGAAAAGGGTAGAATCCAGAAAAGTTCTAACTTAGGTTTTGGGTTGTCTAAATACTGTTGCAAACAGAAGTCAAACAGCCTAGAATTGGGATGTTTGAAAGGTTCCTTTGCTCTCTTCCTGCTGCACTGTGGATTCTGTGCTCTGCCTCCCAGAAGGGCAGTGAGGAAATTTGCCCCTTGGCTGCTTGGCACCTGTTAAGTTTAAATTTGCTCTGTAATTTTATCAGAGTGTCACAAAAGCTCAGTTCTAACATTAAAAGAGAAGTTACCATTGAAGACATGCCCTTTACTATTTTGGAGGCTCTGCCTAAGCCCTATCCATCTTAAACGTCAAGAACATTTCTATCAGTGACTTGTTGCTTGTTTGTCTCAATTTGATAGATTTATTAGTTTTCAGTGTTTGTTAGCCTTTATTTTTGTGTTCCTTCTTGGACATGCCATTAAAAAGTGCGACCTATGTTGAACAATCAGTCCTTCCAGCAAATTATAAGCTCTTCGGAAAACATCTACAGTAGTGCCACGTTTGACCAGGAGGTGACAGTGGCTCTGTCTTCCAAGAGACATAAAAATGTTATCAGGTACTATTCCTTGCCTGCTGAAAGGTTGGCATGAGTTCAAGTACTTTGCTGGATCTGGAATGTACCGAAGAAATATACATCCATCACAGTAGGATGTTGTGGGGTTTTTTTGAGCAACATGGAGTTTCTGCTGGAAAAACGAGATATGAGTCAGGATCTACACTTCTGCAAGAAACAGCAAGCATCTGTTTTTTGTGGTGTTTTTTTTTTTTTTTTCTCAAATTCATGTTTTCATTTCCCCCACCAGGGTACAGAATCAAATGATGCTTGTTTCCAGATCTGAACATCGTATGAGGACATTTGCATCTCTGTCTTTGGTGTGGACCCATCTAGCCTTTAAAGTAACGTCAAGAGAACAGTAAAGGACTGAACTGAAAGTCATATTAGAAATTCTTCAAATGGGAATGCGTGCATTAGCTGACAGTAAAAGAATTTTAAGAGGCAAGCACCAGCTGTTACACGAATAGAAGAAAGATGGAACACATTTGACCTGGCAATTGTTGGGGGACTTTATTGTAATAGAACAAAAGGAGATCCTGAAAGCACATGAAAACTCTTGTGATGGGGGGTGGTGGGAAGGGGGGTGGTGTAGAGTGGGGGGAGAGGGGGGTGGAGTGGAGAGAAGGGAAAAAGAAAAAGGGAAATTACACGTGCCTTCAATTCTCATTTACAAACTGGCCTGATCCCAAATGTCAATTAAGATGCAAATTGTTTTGTCTTTTCTCATAGACTGCAATATATATAAAAGCAAACTTGACTCGGTGTATTCATGTTGGGCTTAATTTGCTCATTGAATTGTGTTTTCCTGGAACAGTTGAAGTGGGTAAATACTGCTTGAGCTGTCACCTTCCCTCGAGTTTTTATGCCAAGGTGGGTACCTTTAAATTATAGCTATAGGTTGCCACAGGATGAATTGTGTCACCTCTTCCCCCTATACCTCATCTGACCCACAACGGTTTTTTGGCTGGCACTCCTTTTTTTTGGGTAGCTGTGAGCCCCCAGCAGAGGCAGGTGATGGAGAAGCCAGAAAAGCATGTAACCACAACCCTAGAGAGGCTTTCTGCCTCCTCAGTTGTTGTGGCAAATATCACTAAACTGAGAAGTGTCAGAATTTAAGATTAAGACTCTCCTTGAATGACAGAGAGATCTCTTGCAAAACCTGGATCAGATTTCTGGCTTAAGTTTGCAATTATTTGAACTGGACATTTTGGTCTGCATTTCTCTGTAGTAGGAATGAAGAAAAGTGATTTGAACAAAATGAGAAAGAACTCCGTGTTCACTTTCAAAATTAACTGAAACAGAATCTTTTCTTGCCGTTTAGAGTTGCTTTAACTGTATGTTATTTGAAAAAAACTATTAATATTTTGCATCATCTTTTTTTCCAGATTTGGCAATGAAAATTGCAGAACATCTGCTGCACTGGTCTTGTCAGCCAGGAAATGCACAGTCTTCTAATTGGTAAATAAATTGTTACTGTATTCACTTCATATTTAGAGCGGTCATTTGTTATTGTTATTACTGGTAATTAATTTAATAATTTGGCAACTGGAACAAATATAAAGCTACACATCCAAAATGGGGGAAAAGAATATAGAAATACTAGAATAAGAAAACTTTGTAACGAAAGGTAATTTTGAGATTAAGAAGTGTAAAAATGCTTACTCAGTTTCAACTGACTGTGAATCAAGCCCTAAATGCCTGTAGACATTTCCTAAAATTCTTTTGTACATCTTGTATGGGAAAATGAACCTTTTCAAGGGTGACTGGTACTGATTTAAGATAAATAGTTTTAGAAATGAAAGTTCTTTTTCTGGAAGTTAAACAAAATTGCAAGTCTTGTGCTGGGTAATAAGATGGTAATTATTTCTGTACAATGAAAAATGCAGGATGAGTGAATATGGGAGATACAAAAAAAAAAAAAAGGTGACATTAGAATCATTTAGGAATTACTTTTGTTTCAGGAAGAAGGGGTGTTTTTTTAAAGTGTATTAGGAATAGAAAAGCCATTTGTTTATTATTTCAGTGATATATTTATGAGACAGACCAAATGTGTCTGGTAAACTGAAAAATTCTGTTTAACATGCAGTGCTCACTGGAGCAATGTGAACCTTTACTTTATTTATTTCTGTGGTGCAACTCTTTTGCAATGCTTGATTTTTTTCTTCTGATAGTAACACATGAGGGATATACAGGCTACTAATTATATCACACAGCTACACAAGAAAACTAAAACTTAATAGCGCTTCAAAGAAGCTTCAGTTTATATTTTTCATTTGTTGTTTGTAGTTGTAATGATCACGTCGTTACTTCTTTCATTCCAGGAGGGGCTGATTCAAAGCCCAAGGAAGGTGTTGAATGAATTAATGGTGGTCTTTGATGTCATAAAAAATTGCAAGTATTACAGACAAAGTGGTTGTGTAAGATTCAGTCAAGTCATCTTATTTCTAACGTCACAATAGGTTATAATGGTGATTAAATTGGACCTCTTTGAATGCCAGAGATGAACTTGAGATTGTCAAATTATTCAGGTACTTGTGTTGATAAGATGGTGTAAAAAGTTGAAAAATATAGATCCCAATTAGCAGGTAATTGGTTGAGGCTAGAAAGGTGAGAGTAGCTAGTGAAGTGTGAAGACTGGGCTGAAGTTCTGGAATGAAAGGAGAAATCCCACCTAATGAGGCCTGAAGTAAGACGAACCAGCAGAGACAGAGACAAGAAATATTCATCTGTGCCCATCAGCAAGCCAAAATATGTACTTTGTGATTTCAGTGTCAAGTGGAGGGAAAATACAGTATTGACAAAAAACTGAACTGGAGGAAGAGTATGCCATGGGCCCTCATTTAGTACTTAAAAAAATATGGTTTTACTCAGTCATCGCAGGATATGTGGCTGGGTGACCAAGGAAGTAATGTAAAGCTCTTCCTGACATTTATCCTCAACCTGGGAATATCCCAATCCTGGGAATAACGTGCCAGGGCTCAGCTGTCCTGCTCCATGGGGAGCAGCAAATTTGCTGCTGAAGAGGGTTCAAACCAAGCAGGTTCCCACCTCTCCATACATCATTTGGAAATTCTCCAGGGTTAGAGAATCTCCATCAAGCTCCAAGACTCAGTCCAGGGGCAGATGGCAACAATACCTGGAACAGCAGAAAGAAGTGTTTCTTGGCAAACAGAAACCCATATGCTTGAGATGAGCAGTAGGCAGCTTCTATTGCAAGAGTAACCCATCATATGAAAGTAAGTTAGTCCCACTTCCTGCAACTATTTCACTCTGGTACTCATCCTCCGAGTGATAATTTTGAGCAGGCCAGTTAGAATGTTACCTCTTTTTTTGCCTCGGTCTATCCTATTTACAGACTTGTATTTTCTGTACTACCCCCTATGTCTTGCACTTAAATTATTTTCTCATTTGTTTCTGTCTAGGGAGGAGGGCGGGCGGGAGGAATATGCCACAGATACTTTAGGAATAATAGAGTGTTCCTGGACTAAAATAGTCAAGGATCAACACATCGACCTTTTCCACAACTGCGGTAGTAACGGCTATCAGCTACTTTGATGGCAGTTCCCGTGAGACTAATGAAATGGCAGCCCCACCACAAGCAGCTACACTGCCTCGAGTAACTTCTTGTCAGCCAGCGATAATCTGCCTTGCGGTGACTCTCTTCTCTGTTCCGTAGCCAATTTTCAGTTGATGGAGACATAACTTCTTTCTCTTGTCCCCACTGTTCAAGACATATGTTGCATCTGAACCATTAATCTCCTGTAAAGTTTGTTAAATGTTTTCTGAGTATCTCAGGAAATGCTCTCTACGCTGTTCCCCCTTATGTGTACCCTGGCCAACATCCCCTGTGAGAACTCCAGCCAGTTAGCAAGACATGAACTCCTTTTCCTGAAGCCTGGTTGGCCATCATTAATCAAGCTGTTCAAATAGCTTGCTTTGTTTTAAAATCAACTTCAGCTAATGTGTGTGTAATTTCCTGCTGTGTCCCCAGGCTCTTTCAAAAACAGCGACATGATCTAGGAGCTTTTCTGGTTGCCCAGGCTGCTGAGGGATCTCACGTGTTATAAAAGTCATCTCTAAGGGAGCAGCAGCCTTTTCCTCAGCCCTGTATGAGTGGCATGCTGTAAGATGGTGATGCTTTCCCAACGAGGGAAATAAAGTTTCTTGATTGCTGTGGGGATTCAGGGTACCCTGCTTGTGCAAGCATCAGTGCTTAGTGAGGAAAAAACACCCTCTCTGTATGATTCTGTGGGTCACTACCTGCCTCTCACGGCTCCTTGGCAAATCAGTGCTAACTTCTCTGAAGTGACTAATGGGCTTATGTCAGGATCGTTGATGGCAGAATCTGTTTTCTGTTGCTCTTAGACCTGCGTTAATTAATACCCCAGCTGAAGAAATAGTTAAATCAGGGAGAAAAATTAATCCGCACCTTTTATGAATCTTTGAAATTAATCTTGGCAGGGAAGGGTGCCTCAGGTGGCAACAGTTTCTCTCACACCGCTAACCTGGAGACAGAAGTAGACAGTGTAGGGAGGACTCACCTCAGTTCCATCTTTTACACATGGGGTTTCTGACCTTACGGACGTATCTGTGTTTAATGTGTTGGGTCATCCTGCTAGAGATATTCCACTTCAATATTGAATATTCACTAAATGAGTCAATGGCAGTCTTTATTTGCTTTGTTTTTCTTGGTCCTAAATTGAAAATGTTTCTTATTTAACTATAGAGAATGTTTCATTTGACACAAAACAGCTTTCTCTCTCTCTCTCTCTTTCTCTCTTTTTTTTTCAGTAAGAAATTTTAAGTGTTTTCTACATTTTTATCATGAGATACTTTTTCAGAGAAGCATTTTCGATTCAAATGCTGAACCAAAAAGGATTTGTGCAGCCCTGCTGAATATATTCAAGATATTACTTTGCGTGAAATTGGCAATTTAATACTATTTTTTAGTCAATGAAGCCTTTGGATGCTCTCTCTCTCTCTCTCTACATTCTACCTTGCAGTGCAATGTGTTGTAATGCATTTTATTTAGTTCATTACTAGTTCCCTTCCACTTATGATCTTCATAGACTCAGTGCTGCAAGTAAGCACTAGCGCTAATACAGTGCATTACTGCTGTGCCAATATTGACCAAATCAATCTGTCAAATGAGCTGTGAGATCATCTTTGTTAAAAAAAAATAAAAATAATTAAAAGTGGGTTGGGTTTACAAGACTTCCTATTATTTGCTTGGTTTCTTTTTTTTTTTTAATTCCTTTTTTTTTTGGTGATAAAATAATTACAGGTGGCAAATATGTGATATTGTTAGACAAGTAGGATGTGATTTCTTCAAAACCCTCCAGGTTTTCTCCAAGATACAGTTTGGTGTTTCGCATCAGTAGAGATGTAGCATAAGAGAAGCTTCTTTTTCTGTAGGCAAAGCATTATCTGTGATTAACAGCAGGGTACATAAAACTTAAGGTGGTATCAAGTAATTCTTAAATTGCTGTCAGTCTTAAACTTTTATCTTGCAACAATACTCAGTTTATGTGTGAAGCTCCTGGTTTTTAGAAAGGTCTTTTCAAAATATGAAACTGTTCTTCTATGGAGTTTTTAAAACTCAATTTCCTCTTAACCTTTCATATTATTCAAAAATCCCTCTTTCAGAAGGCTATAAAATATGTATCAGTCTGCTGTATCTTGTCCTGTTGTTTGGCAGGCAGCTTTTTTTTTTTTTTTAAAAAAAAGTAGATTATATCGATCCATAGCATCTTCCAAAGTAAGTAAATGCATTTTATGAAACCGAAAGAGTGTCAGAACTTTTACAGAGCATCGTGAGGGACACCGCCGCCGTGACAAATGCCTGTATGGGTGAGGTCTTTTATGGTGGGAGGATGCATGACGGCTTATGGACAGGGGCTGCAGGTGGGATCAGCTCAAGCCTTTGGTGAGGCAGCGGGTTGTCAGAGCTCCCCGATTCCTTTGGTGGCTTCGGGGGCAGGCTGCAAGTGTGGGTGGGAGCTCCTCACCGAAGCTGCCGCCTCATCCTGCCTCCCCAGGTGCCAAGAGCTGCTGCCAGCCTGACCCTCCGGAGACGTCCCTTTGACTCGTTGCCCCTTCACATGGCAGGAACAACCTTGCCCAGGCTGGACCTTGGCAAAATTGAATGCTGTCTGAGCTGGTACAAAGCCTCGAGTTCACCCTGCCTGAGAAGAAAGCTTTCACAGCACCACAAAGAGTGGAAAAACCGGAGGGGTGGCCCTTTTTGGGCTGAGGGTGCTGAGCTCTTGGCAGCACCAGCTGCAACGGCACAGGTTATGTGACCCCAGTGGGGACTGGAGCTGGTTTGGGTGAGCAGAGCAGCCTCCCTGGGGGAGCCCAGGCGAAAGGAGAGGCCAGCAGAGATCTGCAAGCAGGAATCGGGAGGGGAGGGTGAAAAGCTGTTAATGCTCCCCGCACGCGTAGCCGTGTGACACTTCTGCTCCCTTGCTGAGTGTGGTGCAGCTTCCCTGGCACTGCTGGGGACGGTCCCCACAGCCACTCTGCTCGTAGGGAGCCTCTTCTTTGTTCTCGAAGTCTTTTTTGCTTAAATGCTTATCCACTCTGTAATTATGCAGTCTCCTCTGTATGGAAACTATACTACTGTTTGCATCAAGAGGCTTTGTTTACTAAAACCAAATAACAGTTAGACATAATTTATCATAATTATTCCCCAGCTGGTCATTTAAAAAGCACAAACCTTGGTACTATGTGCCTGGTGCCTGAAGCTGTTCAGTTTAAACTTTTATTAATAATGGTCTCATGGCTTTTCTTTTAATTCCCATAATGGCCGGATACTGTGCTGCACATCAAAGGAATTTTGGTTTTAAAAAGCAGTGGTGAGTGCTACGTGCTGCATTCGCTCCCCTTTGATCGCCATCCGTAGCACAAATAAATCTCATTAATCAATATTTTCTCTATTTCCTCCTTGCCTTTCTGTCAGTGCCAGAGATCTGTTTCCGATTTGCTATGCTTTGTTTTAAATGAGGGGAAGATTTCTATGGCTATCTTCTGTCTAAAAGGTAAATTTCTCATTAGTTTAGGAATGAAACTGTATCTGTTGGTAACTGGGGCTTGATCTAATCCTCGTCAGCTTGAATGTCAAAGCAGGAATATTGAAGCAATTAGAACAGACATAAGTCTGTGAGCAATCCATTGGCCAGGATTCATTCACATAAAATATTTGGTGTACCCTTGCCAACTGGAGACAAATTAATAAAAGTCACAGTCTGTTCGCAGACAATTCTTGAGAAAAGTGATAAATTTCCTGAACAAATTGTGACTTGCTCATCCACTTCCAGTTGTGACTAGAAATTACTATAACTGCTGTACTTTCCGCACGAGCCTCCGAGATGCAGTCCTTTTTCGTTTCCTCCTAAAATGCTTCGTAGTTTTGTCATGCAACTCCACGCACTCACCGCTATGGTGTGAATGAATAACCTGAGAAACAATTTCAGTATAGCTTGCAAGTAAATGTGAAGAGTAACTGGAGGTACTTTTGGATGAAAACCTCTGTTGAAAACTCCAGCCATTAGCAGTCTCCATCTCCACAGTACCTGAAAGCTAACTCTGTTCAAGTGAAGTATACAGGCCGTATATATCCCCTGCATATGGGATCACTGAGTGCTCCAAAGCGCTGTCTGCCCTCAAGAGCTGAGCGTGGCAGAGGGAATCCAGTGGTGGTAAGGAGTCACATCTACAGAACTAATGCTGGGGACTGAGTGTACACAGTGACTAAAATACAATGCTTTTAAGGTAAGTTAAATTGCTTCTCGCCTCAGATGCTGTACTGACCATTACTTCACTATTTCAGGTGCGATATCTGTTTTAAGACTTCAGTGTAAAACATGAAATGCAGCTTCAACTCTTTGCAATTATGTACACTTGTGGGTTTGGGGTTTTTTTTCTCCCTGTCCCCGCCCGCCACTGCCCCCCCCCCCCCCCATATGTTTTTAATTTGTCTTCAGTTTGTTGGTGCCAGACATTTTGGTGCATCTGCTGCCACCAATGAATGGCTGTGCCGGGAAAATCCAACTCCTTGGGGGTGGAAAGGGAGAGAATGGATGATTATTTTTCCATTCTATTGAACAAAGCTGGCTTCTGTTGCCATTTTTAACACTCCAATATTACTGGAATTAATTTGATGCATCTGTTCCTGAATTACCTCCCATAGATCTAGTCCTTACTAGACTTCCAAGCCAGTGTTGATTTAGGCCTGTTTGTTCCAATCCACATTGCATTCCCATAAATTCTTTGCTATTTTAAAGCAGTTTAATTGCTTTTTAAATCCTTCAATATTAAAGTTACAATAAATTTCAAACTTCATTATGTTATTAAATATACTTTTCTAGATTCTTTCTAGTGCTGTATAAGCCTGGCACATATCACCTTGTCCAAGTCAGTCATAAATATTCAGGTTCCAGAGCCTGGTCAGGGACAATTTCATGGGAAATCCTGTGTATAGCACTCTTTCTGTAGGGATTCTCCAGATCCCAGCATAATTTGAACCTATTATTGTTGACTTAAACAGCATAAAGGTTAAGAGAACAAATGCCTGTTGGCCATAGATAATGTTTTCTCACAATTAACCCTTTCCCAGTAGCATGCCATTGGCAGATAACTGCTTCATCTTTAATTTAATGTTTTTGTACTTAGAGTTGTGGGGAGATAAAGACTAAGTTAATCAATCTATATTTGAGCTGATCTTGTTGAACACACATAATTTGATTTGATTGCTGTCACTGTAAGTCATCCTATGTGACTTTCCAGAGTCGCATCTCCTCTTGGTTCTTATGCATGGGCTAATTCAGAAGCAGGACGAGCAAGGTGGGAGAGAAGTGTTTTGTAGAGAGGGATGAAAGATACAATGCTGAAACTCACATTTAAAGCAAAGGCATCCAATTTAAAAATCAGTCTTTAAACATGATGATGGGGAGATCCGTATTTTCTGTCTTCTTCAGCTTAAATCAATTTAACTCTCTAGTAAGTATTTCTCCCTTCCCCTTCCCTTTCCCCTGCCCCAGGAAACAGCGCTGAAAACACAGCAGGAGACCTAAAAACTTCCCCTAATCTTGGTCCAGCCTGGGACATAAATTTAGAACAGCATTACATTACACTTCCTATGGCCCCGAGAGGCTGATACAATGGCCAAGAACAGCTGAAATAGAGCAATGCTCTGGCCATGTTCCCTCAACCTCTCTCACACTGGGAACCGAAGAAGGAGAGGTACCGAGTTATTGCAAAGGTCCCACGCTGCCCCGGGGAAACCAGCTACACGAGTGGTGCCCTCCCTCCCTCCTGCGGGTACTGACGCAGATGATTTACACCACCAGAAGGGGTTTGCATGCGTGCGACATGCTGAGTAGCTGCTTTTAAATAGGCTGCCCATATCAGGAATGAGAACAGTAAGGAGTCCAGAGGCAAAAGATTTATTTTAGGCTCGAAAGAGGTAGAAGAATGTAGGTTTGATACGTAGATACATACCTTTTCCTAGCATTTCCATTCAATCACGGTCCCCACAGTTAGGCTAAAATCCATTGGAGACTTTTTTTTTTTAAAAAAAATGATCTTTTTTTCCTAAAACTGGAGGTAAAAATAACCACTTTACCTAGTCAAAAGCATTTTGAATATCAAGTGATTAGGCTTTTTAATGAAAGAAAGCATGTGGCTTATTTAAAAAAAACAAACTGTGAAGAAAATAGTTTTAGCCATTTTGGTTCTAAAACCTGGTATTTTGAAATCAAGGAAAATACATACCTGCATTAAGGTATCTTATTTTGGTTTTAGTTTATTTATACTGCTTTTCCTTTCTATGCACAAAAGAACAATAGTTTCAGATAGATAGGCAACTTAAAAACAGTTGTAATGAAAGCACCCACTCCACAAACACATCAAATCACTCCATTTAAGGGATAAACTCCTTGGCCTTAAAACATTTCCTGAGGGTCAGTCACTTGAGCAAGGGTGGAAGAGGTGGTAGGGTTTCAGATAAACATTTCTGCTCTCTGTCCCCCCCTTTTAAGTCCTAAACTAGGCTCCTCCTTTTCAGCATTGCACTGATTTTGAGCAAAAAGGGTGTTCCTATCAATAAATAGAATTACTTAGTTTTGCTCTTGTTGAAAGAGGAATGCTGGTACTAATCCTTCTGATTGTGTTGGGGGAAAGCAATAGTGCAAAACTATTGGTGGTAATCATTTTATTCTGGTTCTGACTAGTCCCATCAATGAATGGATATTTCCTCAAGTATTATTTATACTCTGTATTGCAGAAACATCGAGAGAGAAATTCTTCTTGGTCCTTTGCTTTAAAGCATAATCAAAGGTATGTTTGATCTGGAAATCATACTTCTTAGGGAGAAAAACACATACTCAGGGTGATATTCACCTATGCTTTTTGTGCATATAAACTCAGGCAAAATTCACCAATTTTTTTTTCATGTGCAAAATATTGCAATGTACCTTCCCTTTGCAGAGACAGTAACCTTCTAACCTAAATCAGGAGATTTGACCTGAATCAGAAAGCTGAATCCCATTCCTTAGAATCTTCAGAAATTTCCAAGTGTTGCTGTGCTCAACTCTTTTTTTTTTTTACATTCACCCCTCTGACATGATTCACCCCTCTGACATGATAACTTTTGCATCCTCTTTCCCTCCCTCCAGCAGCAGAAGAGATTGTGTTCCTTCTGTGGGTGAGACAGCACCATTCTGCATTTACTTCATGTAGCTGGAGTGACTCTGCACTGGCTGTGGCACCTCCTTTTAACTGAAGGCTTCAAGTATGTTCTTCATAGCTCTGTTCGTTATGATGGCATGGTATATGAGTGAGGTAAGTACACAAACTGGGGACTGCATAAGGTATGCATGTGTCTATCCTTACACGAGCCACAAAGGCCATAAATGCTTCTCTGGGAAGAGAGGAAAAGCAAGTTCTGCTGCCAGACCCAGCTGTCAGCTCTGTTCTTTTCAAGTGCTTTTAACCTATCTTTGTGCCCATGAATACTAGAGATCAGGGTGCTACTGGGTAAAACAGGAAGATTTTAAACTTTTCCTGGAAATGAGTGACTGTGCCAGATGCAGGAGAAGTAGTCAGACTGAGACTGAAAACTAAATTACCTTTTTTTTTTTATATTCTTGGTCTTTAGAAGCAGTTGATTGCTTTTGTCAATGAGCAGAAAACACAGAATCATCATAGAATCACAGAATGGTTTGGGTTGGAAGAGACCTCAAAGATCATCTAGTTCCACCCCCCCCGCCATGGGCAGGGACACCCTCCACTAGACCAGGTTGCCCAAAGCCCCATCCAACCTGGCCTTGAACACTTCCAGGGAGGGGGCATCCACAACTTCTCTGGGCAACCTGTTCCAGTGCCTCACCACCCTCACAGAGCATACTTTTTTCCCAATATCTAATCTAAATCTATCATCCTTCAGCTGAAAGCCATTACCCCTTGTCATATCTCTGCATGCCCTTGTAAAGTGTCCTTCTCCAGCTTTCATGTATATGGTAAGATTTTTTCCTTAAGTGCTCAGGGGGTTAGGAAAATGAGTTCCATTAACTTCCAGTGAACTTGTTCAGCTCAGCCCTAAAGATGTTTTGGATATTTTTCCCTCTAAGAGACGGTCTAAAAAATTCCATATCATGCTCAGTGGAAATACTATTCATGTTTTCTTTACTGTTTCTACAATTTGTGGAAATCATCTGGTGTGAAATTAAATCCATTTCATTCTGTGTCTCTGTCCCTGCCCTTGCCAGTTCTTCTTGCCATTTCTTCTTTCGCCAAAGCTTGTATTACAACAAAAGCACGGCAGTCGTCTTGCAGCTGGAGAAAACGAAATATAGATTAACTTTAGTCCTGCTTTTTTGGAAAACTTCTTCTTGGCCCTATGGAGGAGATCATAAATAACCTTTGCCTTCTGCTTCAGCCATTCATTTTACCTGAGAAGATCAACTATGTACCTCATTTCCCATTTTCCGTGGTTGTTACTAGTAGAAAACAAAAACAAAACAGTAAACCCACCGGGACTACAAAAATGCTTGAGAGTACCAAAAAGTGCAGGAAAGCTACAGAGGGAAGTGTCCTCTCTAATTGTGGTTTATACCTACTTCTCTTTATGCATGACTGCGTTACGGAAGAGCACTTGCCATGGAGAAGCACCCGCTGGTCCAGGTGTAGCACAGTTCTGGGCAAGGGACGTGGCACCATACGCTACCTCCCAGCCGGGGGTGTCTGCATTATCGTACTGGCCCACAAAGCCTTGCAGTCTGACTTGGCTCTGCTTGGCTGTTGTTATTTCTGGTTTACCTCTGTAAACTACACCACAGGGATGTTAAGTTCATCCAGGCTGAGCAGTTCATTTGCTTTACGTTAGCGTAAGTCATATACAGAAAGTCCCTGATTCCAGCCTCAGTCGGTAAATACAGTACTGCGTTATCTCTCGCAGCTGCTGACTGATGAGCCAGTATTGAGTGCTATGTACTACAGAGTACCTACTCTCACTTTTGGATGATAAGTGGGTTTGCATATTCACAAAATTAAATTAAAACATCTTAACCGTGTAGAAGCTTAGCTTAGGAATTGGTCCCTTTTTTTTTATGCTCCTTATATAGTCATAGGAGAGAGAGATAGGTTGTCCACATTGGCATGACTGAAGAAACAAACCATCAAATCCTATCAAATCAGAGTAGGCTTCTTGCTTGCATATCCATATTTAGAAACTTAACATAGAAGGTGTGAGCAATTAAGGAGGAATTCATCTGTGCTACTAAAACACATGCTTAAGTGTATTTCACTAACTAAATTTGAAACTGGTAGCAGATGGGTGTCCAAACAAAAGGGTGATACAAGGATCACTTGTAATAGAGGCAGGTAGAATTTTGGGTTTCCAAGCAGAAAGATTAATATGTCAACCTCTTGCAAGCTGAATTGTTTATTTAGTGGTGGTGGTATTTTTTTTTTCCCCAAAGTCTGCTGAAATAAGATGGTTATCTTCAGAATTCCGCCCACTGAAATCTGTGGATTTTTGTAGTTATCTGGTCCCGTATATTATATTTTTTGCTAGCTGGAAAGAAAGCAGCACTTGTCTGGAAGGAAGCTTGTACTGAAGTTTCAGTGTCTTCTGCTGAGTTAGATTCACTATTTGGCTATGGAAATGATCCCAAACCTATCAACAACTTTGTACGCTGACAAACTTATTTGGAGGAGTACTGATTTTTTATACACATAGTAGATTCTAAAGTGCTTTTTATACAGTTCAGTTCAAGTGGTTAAAGAGAGAAAGCATGAGAAATGTAAACATTGTTGACATGAGCTGTTTTCTATTAATTAACTTAAGCATATCAAACAGAATGTTGTTGCCAGCACTTTGCATGCTGTTCCCTTTCCCCAGAAGCTTGTTTGCCAAATACAACACAGGTTAGATGGTGGGAAAAGTAACCAGGGGAATCAAGTCTTGATCTAAACTTCTACTGCTGTGTACGTGTCTGGCACTGGTACACCTGTGAATATGTTCACAGGAGCAACTAGTTTTACTACGTAAACACAAGGAGCTAAACTGCTGAATTACCTCACTGAAGCTTTTCACTGGGTGTATTTGGAGGTTTTGGGTAATAATGCTAAACAGGATCTCTAAGCTGTTTTATGCCTTCTTGGATAACTGGTAATCAAAGACGACGCTGTTGGCCGGGTACTTGCAGCCTTGCTCCTTGGCATCCAGCCCTGGTATTCTTTTGTCTCCATTCTGCAGGATGGTTATCACACTGGCTCAGTACAGAGAAGGAGCAAAAATATTTTTAAAAAGTGCAAAGGAAGAAGTAGAATTAAGATAAACATTTACATAACTGGGGAAAATTACCCAGGAAGGACTGGAAATCTGATGACATTCTGTTTACCTAGTGCAGTATTAAAACAGTTTGTAAGAGATACAAAACAGAACACTTTGTATAAATCACTGTGAATGTAAGGACCTGTGAAGCGAGACAGTAAACACTAAAATTATCAAGCTGGCTCAGCATAATAGAACTTACTCAAGACAATGTTTTGCACAATACCTTTACTAAAGCTCTCCTGAGAAGGGAAAAGAACAAGACGGTACACAACTTCATGTTAAGAAAAGATATGACATACTCTATATGTAGCATTTACAGACTTTGCCCATTCCAACCAAATCTAGGCCTTGCTATTCTATAAATGTAGGTGTTTCTGAGACTAGAAAAGGTGCATTCTTGCTTCATTTTTGTTAAGATACTGCTTCTAACATTAGATAATCATAAGATGTGTTTGCACTTTTCACCCATTTTAGCCAGCAGAGGTGAAGTTGTGCAGAAATCTAGGCTTTACATTGACAAGTTCACTTGTCTGCTTGATACAACCTGACTTTGGTGCTCCAGAAAGGTATTCATCCTTCTAAGGGATCAGACCCCACCTAAGAGATGCACCCTGGTTTTTTTAGAACGTTTCATTTGGAAAACTGCCACAATATTAGGCTCTCTTGTCTGAAGCTAGTCTGAATTTTTCATGCCCTCAAATTAGATTAGATGCATGTTTTCTCTCAAAATTTCATTGTAATCCTAACCAGGATTTTTCAAGAGCTAGGGTTCAGTTGCAATATTGGAGGAGGTGCTGGCAAGTGTGGAAATGGACGTTTCCTTTTTCAGCTGGGATAGTCTAGCAACCCTCTTGATTACAGCATCTGGTGTGTGAAAGCAAGCGTTGAATTAATCAGATAGGCAAGGCTGGAAAGAGAAGTAGCTAAAGAGGTCTGGGAAAAATCCACAATTGGGAGATTTGAGCAAAAAAATGAGTTGCAGAATTATTAATGTGCAGATGGATCAGAAATCCTTGTCCAATGGGAAAGGACCACAGCAACCACAAATTTCACATTTTCAAAATAAAAAACAAAGATCACTTCTTTAACCAAAGCTGCTCAATAATAACATGACAAGCATATTCATTAAAATAACATAACCATTCTTCTCACTGCCTGGGAAGAGAGAGAGAAATAGTTTTGTGCACAACTTAAATTTTGTAATAAATACTGTATAAGAACATAAGCTAGATAACATATGTCGTGATAAATAGAGTCTAGTCTACCAGGAGGCATTTATTAATAAAAACTGCAGTGACAGCCAAAACAAACAGGCCTCCACAGAGCTCAAGGTTCTGCTTCATGTTCTTTATTTGCCAGTGATGTCTAGAGCTCTGTATACGGCCCTGAGACGTATAGTAGCTGAACGATAAGTCAGAAGATGGATACAAGCTACTCAGTTACGCCAGCAGATACGGAAACACAGGAGAGAGTCTGGCACTAGATGAGCCGAGAGAGTAGAGAAGAGAAGAGGAAAGTGAGGCTAATGAAGCACAGTGAACACGGAAGCGTGACAACAGTGAAAGGAGTCCTGGGAGGAGGAAGGACGAGTTGCTTGAGTGCTGGAGCTAATTTAATCACTTTTTGTGGGAATGGAAACTAGCTGTAGATCTCAGTCCCCTGTCAGTTCTGAACATCTGGATAGATTCTGGACTTGCATTCAAACACTGCTTTCCCCTTTCCTTCTCACAGTTTCTTGCCCTTCTCTTTGTCTTTCTTATGTGTCTCTGCTTGCCCTGGTGGCAGATGTACGCTCCTTGAGGATGTACTGTTTGAGGATTTCCCCATGGGAAATGTTTCTGGACTTTCTCCAGTCAATGGGGAGCTGCTTCTTGGATCAGTACCTGTGATCAACATGGCGCAGTGCCCAGCCCTATTAGCTGGCAGTAAAATGTAAATGCACCTTTCTCCATCCTATCTTTGTCAAAGCAGCAGTTTTCAGAACACCAGGAAGATATCACAGGATTTTGGGTGCTCTAAGCATGTTCACATCATATCTTTTTTTTTTTTTTTTTTCGTTTTTTTAACCTTTGGAAGCAGGTTTTATTTTCTTCCCTTTGTAAGCAAACAATTGATTCCAAGGCCAGAAAAAACGTAATCCCTTCATAAGGCCAAAAGCTGAGCCTTTCCCAGTAATGTTATGGCAGGTCATTGTTCTGTCATAACATTATAAGCTTTTCTTGGTGTTAAAATATAAATAAATAAATAGGAAAGTTGTACGTGCCCCCGGAGCACTCGCTCAGCTACGAAAATACGAAGTAGAAGTGAATTTCTCATCACAGAAAGGAGAATGGGGATATGTTCAGAACACTAGTAGTCGATTTCAGAAATGCTGTGATTTATTAAGCATGACAGCTTCAGAATTTTGAGGCATGCACAACATAATTTTTCTCCCCCTCCCTTTTCCCCAAACAGATAAAACTTTTGGTTGAATTAGGACACAATTCACATGACGCTGCACACCACTGGAGCAGGGAAACAATTCATAATAATTTGCTCTGCTCTTCTCTGAAACAGATTAATAATTGTCTTACCAAAAATTTGGTGTCCACTTTAATAACATTTTTTTTAGATATGGTTCATCACTTCCCCAGAAGTTAAAAGCTATGCACATACTGTGAAGAGCAAGATAAGAATTCTTCTCTCTCAGGCCAGCTAATATTCAGGTACATGACAAAAATGTGAATTTATTTATGCTTTTGTCTCTCTAATTCCTCTTTAAGACACAGAGTATAACAACTCAATTTATTTTCCATTAGGATGGTGTTAAGTAGCTGTTATTGATAACATGAATTATGAGTACTGTAATATAATTCTTCTATAGAAGTGACATTTGAAGAAGTCTCTTCTTAGACAGGAAGGCTTCCTGATCCATAGTTTCCAAGGGTTCATTTTTCACATAAGAAACTCCCCATTTCAATACACAGAGCTGAGCTTGCTGTTGGAGCCCTGACTTACTGGTGTGTTAACAATTTTTGGCACTTGGAAGTAGAACATATAAAACTGATTGGTGTTGAAGCTTAGGTTGGGAAAAAAAAACAATTCATATCTGATCTCTTGCTCAGCTTTTGCACTTGGGAGGTCTCTGACTTATTATAACAATCAGATAAAATTGGCTGCCAAAATTAAAAGTCATAACAATCTACTTAGAATCTTGCCAGATTTGCTGGAAGATCTAACGCTTGATCTTCGGACATCTGCCTTCACTGTCTCTGTCGCTCAGTAAAAGAATATTGTGTTCCTGGTTAGGCTTACCTCTCCCTATACTCAGCGGGGCCATTTTCATTGTCCTACCAGAGACTTTGTGGCCCTACTTACTTGCTGTGGCTAACAAAGAACATTCTGATTCTTGTCGACTGTGAAGCTGCCTCCAGACAGGCTATCCAGACTGTGATAGCCTGGATTTTTGCCTTCCTTTTTCACGTGAACCCTTTAGTTGTCTCTAGCTCACATCAAATCCTGCTTTGCCCCACCGCAGCTGCTTCTTGGAAGCTTGCTGGCAGAGAAACG
This sequence comes from Balearica regulorum gibbericeps, assembly GCF_011004875.1. NCBI lineage: Eukaryota > Metazoa > Chordata > Aves > Gruiformes > Gruidae > Balearica > Balearica regulorum. Next base: position 72,293,783 of record NC_046184.1, read on the forward strand.
GTTCTTACCTTTGTCACCTGTTAAGAGATTAATCATCTTCACCTTGCAAACATTACCTTTTGGCCAAAGGTTGTGATCTGCCACATCCAGTCTACTCTTTCTTACTTGCTTCAGCACTGGGCAGGGCCAGCGTGATACCAGCAGCCAGAAGGGTTGTTCTGGGACAATGGAAGCGGCAGATGTAGCCAGAAGCAGGCTATGACTCACTGCACAGAAGAGTCCTTATGCCGTGCTGGATGGGGTCCTGGCATGCTCTGCTCAGTGACTGGGAATGTCATGGCTGGCTTTGGCTAGATGTGCACGATAATTACCGAGTGGGTTAAGGAGGAAACATAAAATAGCTGGAGCTTCGGCCTTAATGAAAGCAAGGCTATTTTGTTTCAGTGTAACTGCTTTCCCTCAAGCTAACTCATGTATGGCTTTTTGTAGTTGTAACATGACGCTCACCCTGTTTCACCCCAGAAAGCTAAATCTCCTTTTTACCATGCCACTTCATCATCTAATTGTTGGTTGTATGCATTATGTGAGACAGTGCTTCGGCACAGCAGGCAGAACTGATCCCTGTTGCAAGTCCATTAACTCGGATAGAGCTATCTTCAGAGATGAATGTGTATAGAACTTTAGAGTTACTTTAATCAGAGTATTTCATATTCATGAACCTGTGTGCAAAGAGAGCTGTGTAATTAAGATCATTCATAATGTTGCAAGGTATTCAAGCTAAGATAAGGAAGGTAACTTGTTTTTTAAGGGCACAAATCGATCTCCTGCTGTGGTTAGGAAAGCTTGATCCGGCACGTCTGTTCAGAGGAAGATGTAATGGTTGTGCTGTAGCTCTCTGAGTGCACATAACAAGAAGAATAACATTTTCTGATAAATTACATGTTCATTTTGCTCAGTGTTGATAGCTGTAACCAAGGCTAAAGCCCAGTAATATGCATAAAATTTGCATTGAATCAATGTAGTGCTTGTCTACAGCCCTCTTCTGAATACTGGGAAAGGACAAGATTTTGGGAGATAACTGCTGTGTCTTTCCTTTCTCTCAAACTCCTTAGAATTCCTCAGCACGTGAAAATACATGCAATTTTTCTGAAAGGGGGAAAAAAACCCTGCAGATATAAGGCATATGCACAGTCTCATAGTTCCTTGCTGTTTGCCTGGCTCATTCAGAGCCTAGGAAACTCTCCTTCACCTAAAATAAGACCTGCTGTGGGAAAGCAGAGTTTTGTCCCTGTAAGTCTGCAAATGGTACTTATGGAAGAGGTTTAAAAATGTTTCCTCAGTGTTTTCAACACATCATGCAATTAATAATCAGCTCCGTATTCCCTTCTGGCTTAAGTTGCAAAGGAAGGAGGCATTCAGCAAGGCTCTCCTTGTTTTCCACAAATCTCACAGCAACTTGAGGTGAAATTGTTCAGGAGAGAGGCTCGAAAGCTGACCTGGGGAGGCTTGAGAAGCAGTTGGTTGTTGGAGACAGCCCTCTACTTTTTGGGACAATTTGGCACTTTTCTTAAGAAAACTCATCTGAGAGAGAGCCTGTTGGATAGGAAAACACCACCTCCTTCATCTCTTGGTGAAGTGCAGATGCTATCTGCAGAGGAAGCAACAATTTTTTTCTCCCACTTCCTTGCACACTGATCCTGCGCTCCAAGAGACAAACCTTCCTTCTCCTATGGCAGCACCTCCTAATGTATTGTGTTATCAGTCCCTTCTCCCTTTAGTGTGGAACTCTCTAGGGGACTTGTGTGTCCCACAGCCTACACCAGGTTCCCTAATTTCTGACTCAGGAATTCCTGTGTAGTCACCAACTTTAAGCATTTTTTGCAAGTGAAAATGTTATTGCCAGATAAATCACCTGGGGAGCTCTTTAGGTGGATCTGAAGGGTTTGTTTGGGTTTAAATTTTTACAAATGTCCTTGCACTCATTTTTATATCACTGCACAAAAAAAAAAAAAGTTTCTTGAATTTGATTTTGATGTACCATTCTTATTTTCAGTCTGCTAGTTTTTTGACTTTACAAATATTCATTTGCAGTTTCAGTAAAGGCTCACCAGCAGTTTCTCTGATACTGTACTTTAGGAAGCATAACCTGATTTTTGCCATATTTGTTTCTATGCTTTGCACAAACACTGTTCCAAATGACATTGGGAGACCTGAAAAGCTGATGTAATTTGATATAGGAATGTTTATATCTCTGCACAATAAGACAGGCAGAAAACCACTGCTTTAAAAATTTTACATGGATGAGAGGATGGGTTTCAGTTTGTCTAAGACAAATTTGAGTGCCTTTATATTAAAGTATCTGCATGTGGGCTAGGAGCTTGTGTTGCCATTTTAGTTGATACAGGTCTAGTAAGTGCCATCAGGAGAGTCTAGAGAGCTAATCAGTTGACAAGACACTAGAGCCTTGTTTCATACACAGGCGCCAGTGCCAATGTGTACTCCCAGCAGTACCATACCTGGCCAGCTGCTCCTCCAGGAGACCCTGTGTCTCACATTGCCCCTGTGACACATCTGCCAGCCCCACCTGAAAGTGTCCGATGGCAGTAGGCATCTGTGCTTGGACAACTTAACTGAGCCCTAGATGTCTACTTTGGGATGAGCTGAGATTACTTTGGCGAGAGCTCTCAAAGCTTGGTTGAGTGATTTGCCTGGCTCTGCACTAGGCTGTAGGTAGAGTTGAGTCTTATTCTGCAGCAAAACCCCACCTTGAAAGTCAGGAAAACTCCAGGGTGTTTCACAAGAATCATCATATTGTCTCTGATGCTTTTGTCAAGTTCTAAACAAGATTATTCTTGATTTGCAAAATTTACCAGATATTGTTAAATGACTGTCACCCCTCATTGGTCATGAATTCACTGGTGGATGAACTAACCCAATGTTTAGCTCTCAGAGCAGTAAGTCAGGTTCACACAGGAGTTTGAGATTCTCAAAGAATCTTAAAGAAAGAGACTGTTGAATATAAGACTATAATGTTGAACATAGCAATCCTGAATACACTGCATGTTTCGTTCAGACAATTTACAGCAGCTGAGGAAGGACAAATGATGGTTGTACATTGCAACACTTAGAGAAATTTATATTTTAATAAAAATAAACTTCTGAATTTTTTTCTTGCCACGTAAATCCAATTGTGGTTTAACTTCCAAATCTGTTCTCATGCCTAGAGAAATACCTTTGCAATTTTTTAAGTCTAGATGCTTCACAAAGTATAAACTGGCAAATGAGAATGATTATATGTATGGCACTATGCAGTAATGAAGGTTTTGAGTGAAAGCTAAAAGATTTTGCCATGGAATTTTCCATTAATTGTAATGGAAGATGCATGGTTAAACTGCCCATACCACAACCTTTATTCTCATTAGAATTCTACCACTACCTTCCTTCCCTGAACTGAGGTCTCTGTTGTTTTTTTCTTTTTCTTTTTTTTCCTTTTTCTGCTCCAGACAAATACCACAGTGATGAATATGGAAGAATAACTTATAACATAATGGCATTTCTATAGTTTTTTACTGTTTTTTTTTCTCTCTGTACTTTACCCAGTCTTACCTGATGATATCTACAAATAGATAAACAATAGCTGAAACAATTCTTTTTTTCAGAGGACTCCAAGCAAAATATTCTGGAGATTCTAGAAAGCTCAAAGAATTTATTCCACAGCAACTCATATATTTATATCCCTGGGCATCTCCCAGTTCTGGAAAGAGTGAGAACCACCAAAGTATTGTGGCACAGTCACTTTTTTTATTACATTCCTACTTTGACCTCAAATGGGAGAACTTGCCATCTAGACAAATGTCCTAACCACCTGGATCTACTCCAGTATGAGGTGCTCTAAGTTTCTGTGAGAAGCTTTAAAGTCTTGTTCTGAAGAAATGCTTTAAAGTTTTTTAACTTCCGAAGCCATTTCAGGATGAAAAAATGGCTTTTCAAACTCTCTGAGCCTTTCCTAATATTAGATTTTATATGTAGGTGGATCAGTACTTTTTTGCTTCTGAAAGAAATAACTGTTAAAATGCATTTCTAAGTAGTTTTCCAAACAGTAAACTTATCACTGGCAAACTAGTTCAGCTGTAAGCAAATAAAATCCAGCTAGCATTTTATATAATTTTGGTGAATATGGGATAGTGAATTAAGATTTTATCTAAGGAGCTGTGCTTTGGATGAAGATCAAATAGAGTTTCTCTTCTGATTGCAATTTTTTTTGCTTCATTGTTTTTTCAAGAGGATTGGGATTATTATAGCTGAATAGAAAAACATCTTTTCCCAGTGTTTTGAAAGCAAAATGTAAAACAAACTGGTGTTGTAATAAAACTTAGTCCATAAATACAGAAAAGGAAGAAGAAAAAAGGAATAGCCTCAAACCAAACAATTGAACAAATTCATTTTCTTTTGGGGTTTTTTGGGGGTTTGGTTTTTTGGTTGGTTTTTTTTTTTTTTTGGTGATGACATTCAGTGGTTGATTAATGTCGCATCAGGCCACGTTTTGTTTAGCTACATAATATCTTTCTACAAACTCTTTTCACGCCTTTCTATGGTGACAAGAGCTTGGATTTTCCTAGTG